>NC_081841.1:55520538-56152358 GCF_963259705.1 Myotis daubentonii
CTGAAATCAATGTCCAGCCTAGAAGCTTGATTCAACATATAAATTACATAATCTGGACACATCATAAGGCTTGGAACAATATTATATAGTCAATCATAACCATGTAAGGGACAGTATTACTCATGCAATAGCATTTCAAAAGTTTTGTTTTTATTTTGATAACAACAACCAGAAAAACCTTAGGCCAAAGTATGAACTACTAAACCAAACTGCATTAACCTGGATCACAATGAGCTCCATGTATTGAACGCTAACAATGCAAAAGGCATTTAAAATTACTCAATCACTATATTGTATTATCTTATTTAATACTCACAATCATCTTATTATCAATGCAATATTCCAGGTAAAATCAGCTTGCCTTTCCTGTTACTCTGTTCCCCAACCACCAACCATGAGATAAAATAATGTTCCTATGATCACACAGTGTTGCAAAGGCTTCAGAGGACAGGAACTCCAGTAGAATTAAATTTCAAAAGATGTCACGCTTGTAAGGGGAAGAGCTGGACATCAAAGTCGGTTTCTACACAAAAAAGTGCACTCACATTCATAAGTGAAAAACACTACTTTACAACTTTTAATTCATTATACCTAAAAGTAATCTGAGAATAAACTGTGACTTATTTCAAAGTTTAATTTAACATTTTTATTAAAACATAAGTAGATTCAAAATTAGATAATCTGGATATGATAGAAATATTGCTATTTATAATAAAACACTCACATCTATACTTTTTGCTTTTTATTGTTAAATGTGTACCGCATAGAGAAAAACATATGAAGTCAATGACATCAAATTAAAATAACTCCCACAAAATAGATACATCTATTTCCCAGGGTAATGTACCAAACACCATCAGTAACATAGAAACCCTCTGCTTTTGTCTCAAAACATGTTGATCTCAAAAGACACATCAAATATATTGGCACTGCTTTTCACATCATCAAGAGTAACTCTTTGTTTTTGTTTTCTTTTCTGGTTTTCTGGTTTAGTGAAGTAAATATTGCAAATAATAAATTTCAGATATATGCTTTTATAGAACTTAAAAAATGTATGTAGTTGTGCATACACAAGCATAGTAAATACACACACACACACACACACACACACACATATATAGATATATATATATATATCCATCAGTCCAAAAGTTTCCTTATTCTCTATTGTAGTCAACCCCTGCCCTTCAACCACAGACCTTGAATAATCCACTGATCCATTGTCCTATGGTGTGTGTGTGTGTGTGTGTGTGAATGTGTGTGTGTGTATTGTTTGTTGATGTCATAGAACATAGAAAAGGAATCATATAATATTTAGCTCTCGAGCTTCACTTTTTTCACTTTGCAAAATATTTTGGAGATTTATTCATGTATTTGTATGTATGATTGGTTTATTGTTCTTTTGTCCTATAGTATTTAATTGCATGGATACATGAAGTCACCAGTTAACATAAATTATAAGTCTGTATGTTTCACATGTAGGGAGATCTATATTCTTTGGTTCAGAATTTTGATTATAGAAGTCCATAAAAAATAACAAACACAAATAAATGGGCTTAAATTAAAACAGGAAAGTTTTGATGGGCTCTAAGAGTGTCTTAAGGCTATACAATCTTTAAAGTCTTCAAGAGGAAAATAAATAAGACTCTTCCTAAATAACAGGACATTCATAAATAAATGCATAAATAAATGAGTAAAAATAAAAAGATGACCTGATTAAAATTTCCTCTGAAGTGTCTATCTCTGTAAGGATATAATTCTTGTGGATACACAAAATGATGAAACATCTTGCAATGAACATATATTTTATTTTATTTTTTAAATATATTTTATTGATATTTTACAGAGAGGAAGGGAGAGGGATAGAGAGTTAGAAACATCGATGAGAGAAAAACATCCATCAGCTGCCTCCTGCACACTCCCTACTGGGGATGTGCCCGCAACCAAGGTACATGCTCTTGATGGGAATCGATCTCGGGACCCTTCAGTCCGCAGGCTGACGCTCTATTCACTGAGCCAAACTGGTTAGGGCATGAACATATATTTTAAAGGCTTAAAAGAAAGATTGGTAACAAGAGAGTTCTGCAAAAAAAAGAACTAAAATGGAATTACAAGTCAAATATATAAAAATTCAAAAATCTGATGTTGCATCAAAAGTTGTGTTAATAGAACAAAGATAAAAAAAACTATCAAAATTCAGAACAATTTTTACTAATGAAAAAGAATTTAATATATCTGGAAAACAACTAAAGAAAAGTCCAAAATGTGGGATCTTAGTATTATAATCGGATAGAAAATAAGCAATGGAAAAGAAGAGATAATGCATGTATACTGGAAAAACTGATGATATAAGCAAGATATAATTACAAATTTAGATTTAAAAATAGTTGATAAAGATAGGGACACACAATGTTAAATTATGATGAGTAATGCATAATAGTTATTAAAGATAAATGTTATCAGATTAGGTTGAAAATGGTAATTTAAATGAACTATTGGTACCCTCAATTAAAATATAGAAAGCATTGCCTGTTATATCAGCTCAGTCTCCACAGATTCTGCCCCCACCCTCTTTACTGGGTGTTCTCTCTCTCTCTCTTGTGCACTTGGGGGTAGCGGGTCCCTCAGCCCGGCCTGTGCCCTCTCGCAGTCTGGGACCCCTCGGGGGTGACCACTTGCTGGCTTAGGCCTGCTCCCTAGGGGATTGGGCCTAAGATGTCAATCAGACATCCCTATGGCAGCCCAGCAGCCCTTGGGGGATGCCCACTTGCCAGCAGGGAGCAGACCTAAGCTGTAGTCAAACATCCTTAGCGCTGCTGAGGAGGCAGGAGAGGCTCCCTCCACCACCGCTGTACTGGCAGCCATCAGCCTGGCTTGTGGCTGAGCAGAGCTCCTCCCACATGAGAGTGCCCTGACCACCAGAGGGAGCTCCTGCATTGAGTGTCTGCCCCCTGGTGGTCAGTGTGTGTCATAGTGACCAGTCATTCCCAGTCTTTCTGCTGTTAGGGTCAGTTTGCATATTACCCTTTTACTATATAAGATAGAGGCCTGGTGCATGGGTGGGGGCCAGCTGGTTTGCCCTGAAGGGTGTCCTGGATCAGGGTGGGGGTCCCGCTTGGGTGCCTGGCCAGCCTGGATGAGGGGATAATGTCTGTTTGCAGCTGGTCGCCCCCCCTTCAGAGTGGGGGTCCCCACTGAGTTGCCTGGCCAGTCTGGGTGAGGGGCTGAGGGCCATTTTCAGGCTGGCGGGCGACTGAAGCTCCCAACCTCTCCTTTTTTTCTTTTTTTCTTTTAATCTGGGATTTATTTACCTTCTATGGCTGTCACTGGAGCTGAGAGCCGGCTTTAGCTCTGAGGCCGGCTCTAGCTTGAGGCCTCGGCTGCTGAAAGCAGGAATCTAGGGTTTGTTTGGGTTCTATAATTGTAAAACATTGTTTCGGTCCTGCTCGCTTCAGCTCTGACGGCCGAAAGCAGGTTTCTGGGGTTTATTTAGCTTCTATAATTGCAACGTAGTTGCTTAGGCTGCAGCTCAGAGGCCTGCAGTGGCAGGCGGGGAACCTTGGCTTCCTCCATCACTGGAGCAAGCAAGCCTCCTGTTCGCTTCAGCTGCCTGGCTGCCGGCCGCCATCTTGGTTGGCAGTTAATTTGAATATCGCCCTGGTTAGCCAATGGGAAGCATCTCAGAGGTATGGTTAATTACCATGTTTGTCTATTATAGGATAGGATTATACACCAGGCAATTTTTCAATAAAAACTTTTTATAATTATTGGTTGTGGTACTATTGTAATAGACAAATTCAAACACTTCAAATATATATATATTGAATTTTGAATCAGGAGTTACACAAAATTTTCTCTATTTCTGAATTTAATTTGTTTAATCTGTAGTCACACATTCGGAATAGAATGAATTATTTAGCAATCACTTTCAATAAAAACAAGAAAAATACTGAAAATAATCACTTTCTTTGAATTCTGCAAGGATTCTGTTTGCTGATGTGCTGTGAAAATATTCTTTTGTATCACTCACCAAAAATGTAAGTCCAGAAAATACAAATATATAATTCTAAGGACAAAGAGTTCGACTTTGTCATGTGTAGAAAACATACTCAAAATAAAATGTACCAGATTCCAACTGTCTAGTAGGAAAAATTAGATAAAAATAATAGAACAATATTTGAACTTTGCTTGCTTCATTTTTTAATGGGAAAGAAACAATACTTAATGAGATTTTTCAGGTAAACCGATCTCATGAGTTTTATCGTAATACTAGAGGCCTGAAGCAGGAAGATTCCTGCAAGAATAGGGCTTCCTGGATCTGGAGTGAAGCGGAGAGGGGAGAGAAGCCCGACAGGGCGAGCTTCACTCCCTTCTCCTCTGCCTCACTCCCTCCTGTATCCGCTGCCTCGGCTCCGCTCCTGTCTCCGCTATGGCTCCCTCCCTTCTCTGCCGCTTAGCTCCCTTCTGCAGTGCTTGCCTTGCTTCTAAGATGTCTTCATTATTTGCTCCACTCCTGCTCATGCAAATTAACTGCCATCTTTGTTGGGTTAATTTGCATACTCTCTCTAATTGGTTGGTGGGTGTAGTGGAGGGACTATGTCGCAATTATAGTCAACTTGCATGTTTCTCTTTTACTAGTGTAGATCAGAGGTCCTCAAACATTTTAAACAGGGGGCCAGTTCACTGTCCCTCAGACATTCCACACATGCGCACTGCGGGCCTGGGACAAGTTGGCTGCTAAGCAGGACAGACAGAGGTGGCAAAAACACCCAGCGGGCCAGATAAATATTTTCGGCGGGCCGCATGTGGCGTGCGGGCCGTAGTTTGAGGACCCCTGGTATAGATATTAGTCTCTCGATTGTTACTGTATTTTGATGTTGTGCCTATCTACTAACTATATCGTGCCTAAAATGTACACTCAATATATTTTTAATAAATAAAATATTTAAGTAGGTCATTTTTTATACTTGTGGCCTTTTCCTCTTGCTATTATCTGCTTATTCACAAGTTTATATGTAACTGGATTATATTGCCTTAGCATTTTTCGATGGCTTGGCCAAGCAGTCTAAGGTGGGTTTAAACTTCTAATTGTTGTTTGTACTATACAAGTCTCTGATGTTTGATGTTTTTAAAATATAATTTCCCAAGGATACCTAATTAAAATTATTCAACTCAAGTTAGAGTGTATTCATCAGTAGCATTCCTCTCTAGAGACATTTTAATTCCATTTCTTTGCAAGAATCCCCTGTGACTCTTTTGAGAAAAAAATAAAATAAAACGACACTGTTTTCAAAACAGTAGTTAGAAAACCAGGGTTCCTGCTGCAAGGTAAAGAATGTAAATATATATATATTCCATCTTTCTTATACTAAAGTTACTAAGATCAAGTAAGATTGTTCTAGCATTTAAAGTTGGAAAGTTATATTTATGTAAATTTTGGAAAACAAGAGCTAATTAAATGCTTGGCTTTGGATTGTGCAACTTCAGATAGTTCTTTATATTGTGAGATTTTTATTTCTACAAACTTTCACTCCTATGCCATGAAGCTCACCTCTTTTCCATAGCTGTTATTTCTTGATTTTAACTCATGTTTTTGATCCTTTTTCTTATGAACTAAGAGTTTTACTTAATTAACCAGCAAAATACAGAAGTTTCTCACCTCCATTTACCTATTTCAATGCTAAATATTTTTCTGATCCCACATTTTTATTTTTATTTTATATAGTTAGTTTTTTAGGCAGTGTTACCCACATTCCAAGGAAATACAGCCTCTGATTGTGTTGTGTCATCAGTTCAAATTTAAGACAGGGCTTTATGTTTGGTCTTTCAGACTTAATATAGATTAACTACTTGAAACTGCCCATAGAGCTTTAGCCACAATGTGACCAACTCTCTTTTTTTAAATTATTTATTGTTTAAAGTATTACTTCTGTCTCCTTTTCCCTTGATTGACCTCTCCCCAGCCCCTCCCAGCCCCCAGAACATTCCCTCATGCCCCTAGTGTCTGTGTCCTTTGGTTATGCTTCTTTGCATGCATACAAGTCCTTTAGTTGATCTCTTAACAAACCCCTTCCTGTCTTCCCTGTGAGGTTTGACAGCGTGTTCCATGCTTCTCTGTCTCTGGATCTATTTTTGTTCATCAGTTTACTTGATCACGAGTTGCAAGATTTCTTGAATACTTTGCTTACAGTCTGGATGTAGCACCTTCTACCAGCAACTGGGACTATGTCACCTTTCTATCAGGGCCTCCCTACTTCAAGAACAATTTGGTACTGAACTTATTCTTCCATATGTTCCATCTCACTCTATGCAACCAGGATCACCTCACCAAGTTCCACCAACACATTATGTAAGTATGCTATTACATATGGAAATCAAAGGCACAAACAAGTTGTGAAATTGATTAAATGCTCCAAAATAAGCATCGAAGACTGACAATTAAGATAAGGCAACAGAGTGTTTGGGTTTCAGCAGTAAAATTTCTCCACAGGGGATTATATAATTGCAAGAATTTTTTCATTTCTCACCTCATTCATTTTTTTCCGTTTTCTAATCAGCTGATAACTTAGGTGCCTTACCTTTGGCTGTTAGAATCTCTTCAAAAAAAAAGCATTATTTTATTATTTAATTCATAAAAAAGTTTACATTCTGTTTACTTATTTTGTAATATATATGTACTCTGTGTGTGTGTGTGTGTGTGTGTGTGTGTGTGTGTGTGTGTATAGGTTTGATGGTCCCAATTAAAAAAAGAAAGTAATCCTATACTCACTAAATCATAGTTTTTTGTTTGCATTTACAGATGGGAAGAAGTTAACAATAAGAAATGAAAAATCAAACATCTGTAAAAGAGTTCATTCTTCTGGGATTAACAGATGACCCACAGTTAAATGTTTTAATTTTTCTATTTCTGTTTTTCACATATATACTGAGTATAACTGGAAACATGACAATTATCACCCTTACTTTGATAGATTCACACCTCAAAACCCCCATGTATTTTTTCCTTAGGAATTTCTCTTTCCTAGAAATCTTATTTACCACAGTTTCTATTCCTAGATTCCTGGTCAGCATTGCAACAGGGGATATGACCATTTCTTATAATTCCTGCATGGCCCAGGAATTTTTCTTCATTCTCCTTGGTTCAACAGAATTTTTCCTTTTGACTGCTATGTCCTATGATCGGTATGTGGCTATCTGTAAGCCACTGCACTACACAGTAATAATGAATAGCAGGATCTGCAACCTGCTTGTAATTAGTTCTTGGCTGGCTGGATTTCTCATTATCTTCCCACCTGTGATCATGGGACTTCAACTGGATTTCTGTGACTCCAACATCATTGACCACTTCACCTGTGACTCTTCTCCGATACTACTGATCTCCTGCACAGACACAGCATTCCTAGAGCTCCTGGCCTTTTTTCTGGCGGTATTCACGCTCATGGTAACCTTAACATTAGTGATTCTTTCCTATGTATTCATCCTTAAAATGATTCTGAGAATCCCCTCTGCTGAGCAAAGGAAAAAGGCCTTTTCCACTTGTTCCTCACACATGATTGTTGTCTCTATTTCTTATGGCAGTTGCATTTTCATGTATGTCAAAACTTCAGCAAAAGAAGGAGTAGCTTTCACCAAGGGTATAGCAGTGCTCAATACCTCTGTTGCCCCAATGCTAAATCCATTTATTTACTCCTTAAGAAACCAGCAGGTAAAGCAGTCCTTTAAGAACTTGGTCAAAAAATGTTTCTCAAATAAATTTTCATCATAAATTTATGGCCTGAACTTTATTTAAATGAAACGGTATGCCTAACATAATATTAATATTGTTATATTTCTCCATCCACTTCTATACTTCCTTTCCCTTCAAGTTTTATTCTCTATTTATACCATTTTGGACTTATTGGCACAACTACCTTTTAAAATTTACATGCCCTGAAATTTCTGAGCATGATTAATTTGATGTTACATAGATGAGAATGACATTTTTTAAAAATGCAAGAATATAGTTTAAGGGATATTTTCCTTTGGATACCAATCAAAAGTTAAAATTATCACCAAGGAATTCTAAAAATATTTTTCTCCCAGAAGATATGCACAAAATATTAAAATAAGATTTTCTGGAATTAAAGTCTCTTAAATCTAATGTCCTTATATTTGCCCTCATCTCTCCTATGGTTTTTACATTATGAATATTCATCTATGCTACTTGGGACAAAGATGTTATATCTTCAATGTCAATTCCATCCTTTAATATTATAACATATCGTTTTTTAATGCTGGGGTCCAGCCCCAACAGGTCCAGGGGTTCCCAAAGGTGTGGATGGAATCGGCGAAGAAGGAATGACACGGAGACAGTATTCAGTTGGCCAGCAGCCTAGCCAGGTTCTCTAGCCAGGTTCTCCAGCCAGGTTCCCCAGCCAGGTTCCCCAACCAGGTTTTCCAGCCAGTTTCTATCTTTTATTCTCTTGTTACATCTGTATTTATACCAGTTGATTTTAATCCTATCCATTCTATTCCAAAGGTTAACCCTTCCAAGTTTGCTACTCTATTTTTCTGTTAAGTGACAAGGAAGTAACTGAAGGAGATTATCCTAAGTAAAGATTATGTAGCTTAAGCATGATTGTTCATAGTTACAGTGATTAACTACCAGCCTGGCACTTAGGTAAGGGGTTTTACTGATTTATTCCATTTCTTAGTCCTGCTAATCCCTAACTCCAGGTAAAAATCCCCACCGGGGGAAACAACCTTTCTCAGAGAGGTGACCTTGGTTAAAACACATAGTGCTAAGAAGGGGAGCAAACATATTAAGAACAGTATGCCATATACGCCAGGTCCCTTGAAACATATGCTGTGCAGATGTTTCTTCCCTGCAGCGACTGTGTCAAGCAGCAAGGATGGACCAGCTCCCGGCAGTTTAATGATTTTTGGGGGCCAAATTTCAAAGTTACTACAAATATGGTATTGATATTCATGTAGGACCCCACTACTTTTATCAGAAAACATCTCTGATAAACTACCTTGATGATTGCTCCATAGCCCATTACTTTCTTTAAATTTGTTGATGCTGAGCCTGGAGCTCATATGAGGTTCTCTTGGGAATAACCTGGACTATCTTTAGGTTTCCTAAGATCCAATTGCCTCTCTGTTGACTTTTTTGGCAATTAAAACCTATGATTTCTATCTCCCAGACAGTTCTTGCATTTTCTGGTCTGCCAAGGATCCCCTAAAATGTGTTTCAGTGTTTGAATGGTTTCATTATTTTTCAAATATATATATCTCATTCAGAAATTTTTGGACACTGAGGGTGTGGATGTAAGTGTTAACTTTGTTCAAACCTTGACACACATCTTTTCTATAAAATTTCTTAATTATAGCTTTATGCTTTTGAGAACAAACTTCATTCAATATTCTTCCATTTGCCTCTTTTCTATCTTCTTTCACAATGATGCTGAACATATACGATCATTTAATTTACCATCAGGACACTCATCCTTAATATTCTTTTTTACTAAACATTTTATTTTATTTTTAAATTTACTTTATTGTTAAAAGTATTACAGATGTCCTGCCCCCCCTCCCACTTTTTTTTCTTTTCATTCTCAGTGCTTGGATTCTCTTTTCTCACCATTAAAATGTGACTTCTGACCAACAGGTGAGTCTCATAGATTGAGCATCAACCTGTGAGCCAGGAGGTCACGGTTTGATCCCCATTCAGGACAAGTGCCAGGGTTGCAGGCTCGACCCCCCAGTGGGGGGTATGCAGGAGGCAGCCCACCAATGATTCTCTTTCATCATTGATGTTTCTATCTCTCGCTCCCTCTTCCTTCCTCTGTGAAATCAGTAATAATATATTTTTTTTAAAAGTGACTATTTTTAACAAGTACTTAAAGAAACAGCGTTACTCTTAATCAAACACAGGTAAAAATTAATAAAGTGTTGGAGAGTATTAATGTCTAAAGCATCCATATAATATTTAAATTTTTGTGTGTTAGCAAAATCATTTGTTACATTTGCTTGTAAAAAGCGTTTTTGCTCAATTTGATGGTAACTTCAGTGAGAACTGAGAAGTATGATGGACTCTCTTATTAGGCAGCTTAGACATGAATTATCCTGCTATTCCAGAATCATGTTTTTTTCTCTGTCTTTACATGACAAGACTACATTTTTGCAGTTGTTACTTCGGAGATTCTACATAAATCCAAATACTTGCTTGCATTCATGGATGGAGACATTATTCAAGCAATCCAGTGCTCAATAAAGTCCAGGTCCTTCAATGTATATGAGCAGAGAGAAATAGTGTGCTAGTAAGTTTTATCAACTAGTAATCAGAAAAGAATACACAGACATATTATAAATTTTACAAATATGTTACAAATAATAAAGTATACAATAAAGTTAATTGTAATTCTGTATACTCGATAGATTTTTACAGAATTATTTCATTGATTTTTACCAATTACATACTCAAAACCAACCAATATTAGCAAATGTACCAGCTTGACAAATGTAGTTTAACTTAACACTATGAAGTTGAACTTAGCACTCAACTGCACAATTGGAGTCAAACATTTCAATACTTTCAATAACTTATAAAAAATTTTTAAAATAAATCAGGTAAAGATATGGAATACTTGAACAACATTATGAGCCAAATAGATCTAAATGAAATTTTTAGAATATTCCATCCAACATCAACAGAATACTGTACTCATTCTTTTCAGTATCACAGAAAACATGAAAGGGAATAATAAAGATCAATGAAATAGAAACCAGAAAAATAAAATTAAAAATATCAATGAAACCAAACCTGGCTACTTCAGAATATCACAAAATTGATAAATTTTTCATTGTCTGCCCACCATCCAAACTAAAATCTTCTTCCATCACCATACGTTTGATCCCCTTTACCCGTTATTAATCTCCTACCCCGTTCTTTTGGTAACCACCATATTATTGTCTGTGCCCATGAGTTTCAGTTTTATGTCCCACATGTGAGTGAAATCACATGGTTCTTAACTTACTCTGACTTATTTTGCTTTGTATAATATTTTCAAGGTCCATACATGTTCTCTCAAATGGCAGTATGGGTAGCAGCACACCATGTTGACCTACACACGTAAATATCTCTCAGGAGATTGAGTACCTACCTCCCTAGAATTCTAAAATTCTCATTACCTAAAATTCTTATTTTGTTGACACACACCGCTTCTGGTATCTTTATGTCAGGATTGACTAGTTCAGAACAATTGATTCATGAATGCAGAACTATGCCCGCAGAGCTAAAGAAATGTCTGGATTTTGAGAACATTTCTAATATGGGTTGCATACACATTATTCAATCATTAATGGAATGGTGCCATAGGAGAGAGACCAAATGCTAACCTATCTACACATACTGCTTATGTAACCTTGGGCAAGTTACATAACCCCTCAGTACCTCAATTTCATCATTTGCAAAATAAAGAATATGCATGTCATATATCTCCAGGTTTTTAAAAGTAGATAAATGTTTCTATGACTAAAAAATATAAATTTAATCTATAATATCATTGAATACATAGGAATTTGTCTCAATGTGTATTTTCATTTTAAATAAAGACTTTACAAGCAATTATATCATGGGAAATTAGGTAAACCAGAATATTTCAGCTATTAAAATTGCTTATACTTATATCAGGCTTGTGCTATTTTCCCTTATTACTAGGATGAGCACCTGGCCTCTGTCTAATGCTATTGTTCTGTCTTAGTGTCTCAAAGGACAGCATTCCTGATGCTTCTATTTTAGTTGCTTTGCCAAAGTTCATGATGCAAAAGATTTATTAGTCACATTAGAACCTGGGTCTCCAAGGATTTTTTATTTTATTCACTCAGGTGATCCCAGTGCACCTCCAGAAGACTGAGCAGAAAAACATAAATATAATTATTTGGGGAGTAGGAAAGCCAACTTCCTGCTCGGATCATCATAGCTCTTCCAAAACCCAGAGGAAGTGTTGTTATTGTCCCCCTCTTACCTTGGATTTTCTTCCCTTTGTGACAGAGATCAAAGGAAAATGTTTCCAGCACTTACAGTAAGAAAGATCAACTAATGAGAGTCTTAATATGATATGAAAATGAGAAATTCAAAGAACTGGAGAGGCTCCAGAAGATCCCTGGAGAGTAAGGGTAGGTTGATAACCCTTTTAGACCAGCGGAGAGGCATGTCTCCCTGAACATGGCGCAGTGAAAAACAGTGAGGAGCTGCCGGTGGAAACCATGAAAATTATCAAAAGAATAAGTGTCATAAGGTAGATATGTGAGCTACTTTTCCTTTTGAGAGATAAGAAAAATATTTGTTGGCATATCTTTCTGTAACATGGTTAATTAAGCTTATATCAACTTTTAATATGGAAAATTGTAGTCAAAATTGTATGTAGTCCTTTCTAAGACTAAGGGCACAGCCAGGGTTATATTTTTTAATCCATAAGTAGTCACCCATGTAGTGCAATATCAAGAACATACAGAAATATACTTTCCAAATCCCTGGAATTTATACCCCAAAAGAATATTACATTGTTTAAAATGTGATCAATTTCTTTTCTTTTCTTTTTCAAATAATGTGTGAGCCATTTCCCGTATGGTTCAGCGTTTGGGATCTGGAGAAGGGCCGCGCTCAAATGACAGAGATGAGACAAGAAATAATAATTTGGAAATATTGGGGTCCAGGTGGGAAGCCTGATGCAAGGGGAAGGACTTCCACTGGTGCCCAGGCCTTGCCAAACTTTTATCCAATTTTGGATACACCTATAGCCCTTAGTCAGGCAGGCAATTCTGGTAACAGACAGACTATCTTAAAGGTCAGTAAATATTAGCAAAGAATTACTCTGAGACTATTTGGTCAGGAAATTGCTTGAGCCACCATTGGCTCAACTAAACAATTCGTGCATAGCTCTGGCCCTTGCAAGGGCTCAAGTTTCACCAGCGTTCACAATCCTTGTTAGCACTTCTCTGATAGTGAAGACAATGGGTATCTTCCAACAAGATAAAATATATATTTTTTTATTGATTTCAGAGAGGAAGGGAGAGGGATATAGAAACATCAATTATGCAAGAGAAGTATTGATCGGCTGCGGATCGAGCCTGCAATCCAGGCAGGTGCCCTTGACTGGAATCAAACCTCATGCCTCCATCCCCAGGCCAACACTCTATCCACTGAGCCAAACCTTAAGGATGGGAACAATTTCTTTTTTAAAACAAGTGTTATTGATTGATTTCAGAGAGAGAGAGAAAGAAAGATCAATTTGTTATTCCACTTATTTATGCATTCATTGGTTGATTTTTGTATGTGCCAGGACCCAGGATGGAATCTGCAACCATGGTGTATCAGGACTACACTCTAACCAACTGAACTACCCAGCCAGGGCAAGTTTGAACACTTCCTAAGTAGATAATATCCTTTTATTATTAAAAACTTAAGCAGAAACAATTCCATCCTTCCTAAGCATCTATTAGTTTAACAGAAATGTCCCCTTAATATCTAAATTATTCATTAGAGTAATGACTAAGAGAGAGACACTTTTTGTTGCACAAGATAGCAAGATTGAAAATAGTATCTCTCTCTCTCTCTCTATCTCTCTCTCTTTCTCTCTCTTTCTCTCTCTCCATCTTTTACCATATGATTCTATTTTTTTAAGTACCTAAAGCAAATTACTAGAAATAGAAAGAAGAATACTGTTTGCCAAAGGCTGGGGAAAGAGGAAACTAGGGAGAAAACATGATTTTAAATATACCTGGCAATCATTTGAGAGCCTAAGAGTGTGTTGCTTAAGAAGTACTCTGCAGCCCTGACCGGTTTGGCTCAGTGGATAGAGCGTCAGCCTGCGGACTGAAGGGTCCCAGGTTCGATTCCGGTCAAGGGCATGTACCTCTGTTGCCGGCATATTCCCAGTCGGGAGTGTGCAGGAGGCAGCTGATCGATGTTTCTCTCTCATTGATGTTTCTGATTCTCTATCCCTCTCTCTTCCTCTCTGTAAAACTTAATAAAATATGTTTTAAAAAAAAAAAGAAGTACTCTGCAGAGGTATAATAAAACTGTATTGGTACAAGAAGTATGTCCCATTTAAGGTTATGGAAGCGTGATCACACACATTCACATACTATTCTGGTCCTTTTGATTAAACTCTCAAATAACTGCTCTCTCTACAATGTCCAAGAATAAAACAACATTTTTCCAAAATTGAAAAGTGTATTTCACTAAGACTATTTTTGCCTGTTGTGTATTCAAAGGAGGAAGTATGAAAAAAGAGATGACAGCAAAGTTGTCAATTTTTAGTTACTTCATAGTTTGTTCTACTTACTGTCCTTTTTATAGCCCTAGAGTAATTGGGGGGGAAATATTTCTAAGATAAATCAAATTTAAGACAAAGCAACGATTATGTAAACCATAGTAAATTTTTAGCATACAATTTCACTTTGTTGGCCTTAAACAAATACACAGCCGGATATTTCGCCAGAAAAAAAAAGATTTATTTGGGAACAATAAGAAATAACAATTTGGTATTCAACATTTAATTTCATTTTTGTTTCTATGACACCAAGGTGGTGTCATTTTTGGATTAAAATGTTGGATTTCTTGTTAATATATTTAAAACTGTAACCAGTAATAACACCCTTAATATTTTCATTACATATGATATTTTATTTCAATAAATTTAAATATTTAGACCATAAACAATTGCAATTTGGGGCATGTGATCTAATGGCCAGACTTGCGCTCATCCAAAGAAACAAAACAGAGGAGGTTCTTTTATAGAGAAAAGTGGGAATTCAGATGGGTTTTTGTAAACAAAAATTACATGGCAGTTTAACATCTAGTGGCTTTTCTTTGGCTGATTTTTAACAGCCTTTCATTGGCTGAGTGATTGCCTATTGAGGAAATCTTCCTTCTTCCTGTTAGGAGAGTAGAATAGAAAAACATCTTGTTGGAGGTAAGACCATGAGTGGTAGGGTGTGATCTTCACCTACAGACCCGCCCAACGCTAATTTCAATGAGGTTTCTGTTTATTAATCTTTATAACTTGCATATAAGAAAAATCATTAATAAATTGATCTTATCTAACAAAAGCAAAAATAGAATTGCGTAGAGAAAGAGAATGAGGGGGTTTGAAAAAAACCTCAGAGAGTTGGGAAGCAAAGCACTATTTTTCTTTCCTTGTATAAGCTATTGATTGGTATAAGGCTCAGAGAGAGATCACTCCTTTGGGAGTAGAAGGATCATCTAAGGAAAAGGTTTTCATTGTTAATCTATTTCTTAAGAAACCTTGAAGGTTTAATACATGAGGTAAGTATATGTGGCGGACTGACATTATATAATGTTGGTGGGTAACTTTATTATTGTTTCCATCTTAGTGGTGTCAACTCTGCATCATTTCCCTTATTTGGGTTGTGTGTTTTTTTCATAGATTCCCCTGTATTAGTGTCCATTTTCCTGTGTTCGTGCCTTCATAGCAAGATTGATTTTGCTATATGTATCACATGGGATTTTATAAGACACATGTCCATAGAAACAAAGGAATCAATTTTCCAGACTCAGATGGCTGTTATTTGTAGGATATATTTTAAAGCAACTGAGTAAAAAATCATTCATATAGCAAACTAATTAATGTCTCCTGGGAAATCCCATTTTATTCAGTGAAGGAAAAAGTACCAGGAAGCCTAAAGATTATGTACTCAGATAGGACATATTTTCATAGTTATCATTGTACATAAATAATTAATGATGGTTAATGACAAGGAGCAGTTAGAAATAGAGTCACTTCTTCTTGCTAAAGACTATACATAATGCTCAAAAATAATATCAACAAAATAAGACTCATAATACAGGAAAAAGAAGCCAGTTAGCATTCTATTCATCCTTCATGTGTATCTGAAATTATAATGTAAATTTAGAAATTAAGTGGTTACAATGATATAACGAACAGCACCAACTGGGAGGGAGATGTGGATATATGTGATGATGTCAAGTTTGGGCAATAACTTTTCTTAACTGTCTGGGTAGATCTCAAATGTTAATATGCATATGAAACTCTTGATTATCATACTAACATTATTCTGACTTTTAATTTCTCCACTGTCACCTAACCCCTCATTCCCAGTGCCGGGCTAAAATTAACTAAAGTGAATATTTTTGTATAACTTTAATGAATTTTAAAATAAAGAGTCTAGCCTTGTGCTTCACAGTAATGAAGTTCCTGTAGGTGTTAGAAAATCAGTAGGGAGGGGTTGGAAGTGAAAGTCAGGGTGCAAAGGCATAAAGCCTAAACTAAGTAGAGGTATGAGGATGAGGTAGAACTACTACTCTCTTTTTAAAGAAATTAAAAAACATAATGCAAAAGGCACCACCTGGAGACTATAGTTAGTGATATTAAATGTAATTTTAGCTTCTGGGTTTTGAGAGAAAAGGTACCAGAGACAATTAACTGAAAATAACATGAGTGCATCTAAAGATACTCCTTTGCAAATATCTTGAACACAATATTTCTGACACTATAGACAATGTAATTATCCATCAAATCATCTAGGGCTAAGAAGAAGGCATAGAAGTAAAGAAGAATAAACAAAGAAAAATCTAAAGATTTATTATTATATTTTGTTTTCCAGGAGAAATGCAGTTTACTCTTAAAACAATCCCTTGATTGGGACAATTGAAGAGAATTCATGTTCTTAACCATCTGGATACATCCTATATCTAAGGTTTATCCTTGATAAAGAAGGCTTAAGGAATATCATCACTTTTCCTAACTTATTTGTAAATCCAATTCATATAATGAATTATAATAAACTACATTTATAAATTTTGAGGAGTAAATAATGATCTGAGAAAAAGTTGGATTATTTAACAATAACAGGAATCCTGAAGGAATAATCTCTTGCTCATACAAGTAATATTATGGAAGTTTACTGGAATAGTGGCAATATTGATTATGATGAGAAAAGGAGAAAATAAATGTAGACTGCTTTGCTTGGTTTTTCAATAGCGTCTTTTGCTACAGAACTTGAATACCTATGTCATCATAAAAATCCAATTTTACATGCTGACTAGGTAGATTTCAAAAGTCAGTGATGGGTAACCACACATCAGTAACAACATTTATCCTGCTAGGACTAACAAATGACCCACAACTACAAATTCTGCTTTTTGTCTTTCTATTTCTCACCTACATATTCAGTGTGACAGGGAACCTGACTATTATCACCCTCACACTGCTGGACTCCCATCTGAAAACTCCTATGTACTTTTTCCTCAGAAATTTTTCCTTCTTAGAAGTCTCATTTACCACTGTCTGCATTCCTAGATTCTTGTACAGTATATCAACTGGGGATAATACCATTAGCTATAATGCTTGTGCAAGCCAAATATTTTTTGTTATTTTCTTTGGAGCAACAGAATTTTTTCTCCTGGCAGCCATGTCCTATGACCGCTATGTTGCTATCTGTAAACCGCTTCATTACATGACCATCATGAACAATAGGGTATGTACCTTATTAATCCTCTGCTGTTGGCTGTCTGGCTTGATGATCATTCTCCCACCCCTTAGCTTGGGCCTCCATCTTGAATTCTGTGACTCCAATGCCATTGATCATTTTATCTGTGATACAGGTCCCCTCCTAAAGATCTCATGCTCAGATACATGGGTATCTGAACAAATGGTTATTGTTGTAGCTGTATTTGCTCTCATTATCACCCTTGTGTGTGTATTTCTGTCCTACACATTCATCATTCGGACAATTTTGAGATTCCCCTCCATCCAAGAAAGAAAAAAGGCCTTTTCTACGTGCTCGTCCCACATGATTGTGGTCTCCATCACCTATGGTAGCTGCATCTTCATCTACCTCAAGCCCTCAGCAAAGGATGAGGTGGCCATAAATAAAGGTGTCTCAGTGCTCACTACTTCTGTGGCACCCTTGTTGAACCCCTTCATTTACACCCTGAGGAATAAGCAAGTGAAACAAGCTTTCAATGACTTTGTAAAAAGGGTAATATTTCTCTCAACGAAATAGAAGTTTGGATGAATCAGAGTAAAATGAAAGAAGAAAGTCTTCTAAATAGTTAACAGCTTCTAATTTATTTCATTGCTTTGTGCCTATAATTTATTCATAGTAGTCTTCTCAAAGGCATTAATACTGCATTTCACCTTAATCAAACTCCTTCTTCTTTCAAACCAAGCTCAAACATAATATTTTCCTTCATTGTGTACCTATGAAATGTATTTCCAAGTAATTGAACTTGCCTCTATTTCTGACCTAGTCTTTTTGTCAGTGCTCTGTAAAAAAAGAGATAATGAAATTTAAAAGTATATAAATTATATAAAAGATTCATTATGTAATAACATTACTAGTTTTTCTCTCTAAGTCAAATTTATGAAAGTTAACATTATAAATCTGAGAGTCAAATAAAAATTAGAAAACAGCAACAGCAAAGATGTATTGAAATAAGTTAAATCAAATTAGACATTCCAGGCTAATTAAAATAATGGATATTGCAAAGTGGAAATGAAGATATCACTGGGAGTTTGAGAATAATCAGAATTGAAGAAGTAGAAACATCTTCAAAATGACTAATAAGATGTACAGTAGTTCCCATATATAGAGGGAATATGTTCCAACACCTCAGTAGATGCCTGAAACCTTAGATAGTACTGAACTCTATACTTACTGTGGTGTTTTTCTTATGTATACATAACTTTTCACTTAAAAGGAGGACTTCACAGCTTCTCTTTGGGAAACTCAAATTACCAGCATCACTACTTTTATCATTGGAGCTATTAATAAATAAAATAAGAGTTACTTGAACATGAGAACTGCAATACCTCAATAGTTGATCTCTTAACTTCGTTACTTGGTGATAATGTGCAGGTAGCATATACAGTGTGGTCAGAAGGATAATTCAGGTCCAGATGGAACAGAGATGGATGGCATGAGATTCCATCACAGTGCTCAGAAGATGAACAATTTAAATTATATGAATTGTTTATTTCTCTAACGGTCCATTTAATATTTGCAGACCACAGTTGACCACAGGTAACTGAAACCACAAATAGTGGAATTTCAGATAAGGGGGGGACTATATTATTTGCAATCCTATCTAATAAAAGAGAATCATGGTAATTGGCATATGACAGCTACCCTTCCCATTGGCTAATCAGCGAGATATGCAAATTAAATGCCAGCTAAGATGGCGGCCAGCAGCCAGACAGCTTGAAACTAACATGAGGCTTGCTTGCTTCAGTGAAGGAGGACTCCAATGTTCCCCCCCTGCCTTGCCGGCCTCTGAGCTTGCAGTTTAAGAAACATTGTAACAAATATAGAAGCTAAACAAAACCCCAGAAACCTACTTTCAGCGAGCCCGGGATCTCAGAGCTGGAGTTGATACAGAGTTTCGATTATAGAACCAAAACAAACCAGATACCTTCTTTCAGCAGCAGAGGCCTCAGAGCTGGAGACTCAGAGCTAAAGGTGGCTCCAGCCTTTTTTATTTTTAAGAATAAAAAAAGGAAGAAAAAAAAAAGGAACAGTTGGGAGCTTCAGTCAGCCTGAAAACAGCCCTCAGCCCCTCACCCAGACTGGCCAGGCACCCCAGTGGGGACCCCCACCCTGAAGGGTGTGTGACCAGCTGCAAACAGCCATCATCCCCTCACCCAGGCTGGCCAGACACCCCAGTGGGGACCCCCACCCTGATCCAGGACACCCTTCAGGGCAAACCAGCCAGCCACCACCCATGCACCAGGCCTCTATTCTATATAGTAAAAGGGTAATATGCCTCCCAGCACCGGGATCAGCCGAGCCGCGAGGCCTCCCAGCACCGGGATCAGCGTGACAGGGGGCAGCACCCAAACCCCCTGATCTCCTGTGTCTCTGTGTGTGACAGGGGGCGTGGCCACAACCTCCCTATCCTCTCTGCTCTGTTCGTGACAGGGGAAGGCGCCCCAACCCCCTGATCAGCCCTGCTCTGTGCCTGATACGGGGAGCTCCCCAACCCCCTGATCACCCTGCGGCTCTGTGTGTGACAGGGTGCGGCGCCCCAACACTCTGATCAGCCCTGCTCTGTGCCTGTTAGGGGGGAGCTCCCCAACCCCCTGATCGGCCCTGCTCTGTGTGTGACAAGCTGCGGCGTGCCCGCCCCCCCCGCCCACGGGCCCTGCTCTGTGTGTGACGGGGTAGAGACATAACCTCCCCATTGACCCTGCCCTGAGTGTGAGAGTGGCGGCGCCCCAACCACCTGATTGGCCCTGCTCTGTGGGTGATAGAGGACAGCGCCCCAAACCCTCCACCCCACACGGGCCCTGCTCTGTGTGTGATGGGGTAGAGCCATAACCTCCCCATCGGCCCTGCCCTGAGTGTGACAGTGGCGGTGCCCCAACCCCCTGATCAGCCCTGCTCTGTGGGTGATAGAGGGTGGCGCCCCAACCCCCTGATCCGCCCTGCTCTGTGTGTGACAGGGGGTAGTGCCCCAACTCCCCTATTGGCCCTACTCTGTGAGTGACAGGGGGGAGCTCCCCAACCCCCTGATGGGCCCTGCTCTGTGCATGACAGGGGGGAGCTCCCCAACCCCCTGATTGACCCTGCTCTGTGCGTGAAAGGGGGGCGCTCCCCAATCCCCTGATCAACCCTGCTCTGTGCGTGACAGGGTACGGAGCCCCAACCCCCCTGATCGGCCCTGCTCTGTGCGTGACAGGGGGGCGCTCCCCAATCCCCTGATCAACCCTGCTCTGTGCGTGACAGGGTACGGAGCCCCAACCCCCCTGATTGGCCCTGCTCTGTGCGTGACCTGGAGTGGCACCGCAACCTCCCCATCGACCCTGCCTTGAGTGTGCCCCAACCCCCCATTTGGCCCTACCCTGAATGTGACTGAGGGTGGCATTGCAACCTCCCAATCCGCCCTGCTCTGAGCCCGACCAGGGGCTGCACCTAGGGATTGGGCCTGCCCTCTGCCACCCGGGAGCAGGCCTAAGCCAGCAGGGTGTTATCTCCCGAGAGGTCCCAGACTGCAAGAGGGCACAGGCCGGGCTGAGGGAACCCCCTCTCTCCCTTCCCCGAGTGCACAAATTTTTGTGCACCGGGCCCCTAGTTTATTTATATTCATGAGCAAAATTCACTGGAAAAGGCATATATTTGATTTAAAATAAATTTAAAGATAATGTCACTTTTTATGGGTTTTAAAATTAGAATAGATGCACAAGAGTGAACTGAAATACCAAATTTTATTTGCTTATAAAATAAGATTACTATTCACATCAAGATAAGGTTCATGAATGATTTAAGAAGATATCGTGAATATTCAACTGGCAAAAAAAGGGGAGAAAGGGCACTACAAAATGGTATAATTATGGGAATTATGATCAAGGGGTCAACTGAAGAAAATATTCCTAAACTGAAGATCTTAAAGTTTTAAGCAAGTCACAGTGTGCTTGTCAAAAGGAAGGAAGGAAGGAAGGAAGGAAGGAAGGAAGGAAGGAAGGAAGGAAGGAAGGAAGGAAGGAAGGAAAGGAAAGGAAGGAAATGTATATTTTTTGGTGGGATGCTCAATCTCTTCATATTTTTTCACCCAGTTTCTGAACTGCCCTCCCCTCTGATAGCTGTGGATCTGGAAATTAGGTTAAATGAAATAAGCCAGTCAGACACATATGATCTCACTTATATGTAATATCTAATCAACCAGATAATTTAACAAACTAAATAGAAATAGAAGCATAGATATATAGGTACTATTTATTTGAAAGATGAGCTATGAAAATGCAATTAAACAATCTTTTAAATTATTTCTATGGAAAGAATTTTTAAAATAAGTGCCTTTTAGAAAGACCAATTTCACTGTGCTACATTTAAGTAACCCTTGTTTTATTTAATAACTAGAGGCCCAGTGCTCTCAAAGTCCAGGACCCCTCACTCCTTGCTGCTCAGCTTGCTGCTCCTTAGTGCTGCTGCTGTGCTAGCCAGCCCTGAGCCCGGCTTTTGGCTGTGCTATGCTCTCCCTGTGAGAACTCAATGGCCACCAGGGGACAGCTCCTGAATTGACCATCTGCCCCCTAGCAGTCAGTGCGCATCATAGCAACCAGTCATTCTGGTCGTTCTGCCATAATGATCCCTTAGGCTTTTATTATATAGACTAGAGGCCCAATGCACAAAAATTTGTGCATTTGGCGGGGAAGGTTCCCTCAGCCTCAGCCTGGCCTGTGTCCTCTCACAGTCTGGGACCCCTTGGGAGATGACCACCTGCTGGCTTAGGCCTGCTCCTGGGGGATTGGGCCTAAGCTGGCAGTCAGACATCCCTCTGGCAGCCTGGGAGCCCTTAGGGGATGTCCACTTGCCAGCAGGGAGCAGGCCTAAGCTGCAGTCAGACATCCTTAGCGCTGCTGAGGAGGCAGAAGAGGCTCCCACCACCACTGCTGTACTGGCAGCCGTCAGCCTAGCTTGTGGCTGAGCAGAGCTCCCACTGTGGGAGCACAATGACCACCAAGGGGCAGCTCCTGCATTGAGTGTCTGCCCCCTGGTGGTCCGTGTGTGTCATAGTGACCAGTCATTCCCAATCATTCTGCTGTTAAGGTCAATTTGCATATTATCCTTTTATTATATAGGATAGAGGCCTAGTGATTGGGTGGGGGACAGCTGGTTTGCCCTGAAGGGGTTCCCGGATCAGGGTGGGGATCCCGCTGGGGTGCTTGGGCAGCCTGGGTGAGGGGCTGAGGGACGTTTTCAGGTTGGCCACACCCCCTTCAGGGATGGGGGTCCTGCTGGGGTGCCTGGCCAGCCTGGGTGAGTGGCTGATGGCTGTTTTCAGGCTTGCCACAGCCCCTTCAGAGTGGGGGTCCCCGTTGGGGTGCTTGGCCATCCTGGGTGAGGGGCTGATGTCGGTTTGCAGGCTGGCCAAGCCCCTCAGTGGGAACCCTCACCCCATGAGTGTGTGGCCACCCTGGGTGAGGGACTGATGGCTATTTGCAGGCTGGCCATGGCCCCCAGCCACCCAAGCTCTCAGTGGAAGCTGGCTGGAAGCATGTATCTGGGATTTATTTATCTTCTATAATTGAAACTTTGTTGCCTTGAGTGGAGGTCGCAGCAGGCCAGGGCAGGCGGGAAGTTTGGCTTCCTCCATCACCGCAGCAACCAAGCCTCCTGCTTGCCCCAGCTCCATGGCTGCCGGCTGCCATCTTGGTTGGGTTAATTTGCATATAGTTGCTCTAACTGGCTGTTGGGTTTCGCAGAGGTGATGTCAATTTGCATGTTTCTCTTCTATTAGATTAGACTAGAGGCCCAATGCACAGAATTCGTGCAAGGGGCTCGGCCCTCAAAGTCCCTGCTGCCCCGGCCAGCCCTCAAAACCCTGGCCAGCCCTCACAGCCTCACCCAGCCCTCACAGCCTCGGCTTCACCCGGAAGGTCGTCCAGATGGTCAATCTGTTGTTCAGTAATTAGCATGTAAGCTCTTTATTATATAGTAGAATCCCAAGCATCAAACTCTTTTCAAACATTATTATTAATGCCCTTATTAGTTCTATCAATATGTCTTAGTTGTATCAAAACATGGACAGAAGATAGAGTAAATTGTAAATATATCATAGTAGCAAATAACATAGTCTGAATTTTGATTTCAAGTCATGTGCCTTCCTCTACAATACACTACCTTTCAAGTAGAAGTGTAGTGTCGGTGCGGGAGGGGAGAGAAAAGACACTAATTGGAAGCATATAAGTTGGCATAGCAGTAAGGATATCTCATTGCCATAATACACTCTTTGTTATTATGTGTGTTTATTAAATTGCTTTATTGACATCAAAGAAAAAAATAAGTTCTCTAAACGTTTCAGAATTTAGGTACTGGATTTTATACACCATAATATGTCCTATTACAACATATTTAATATTTTATGGTTTGATAAGGAGAAATAAGATGAGATAAAATTACAGTTGTCATTTCCCTGGCAACTTTGAAGCATATTTATCATCAACATAATTTCATGGCGCATTCACCAAAGAGTTCTTTCAGTCTGCGGGCCGACGCTCTATCCACTGAGCCAAACCAGTTAGGGCGTAAAGAGTTCTTATGTACTAAAATCAACTATAAGATATACTTGAATAAAGAAATCTGCACAAGAGATTCTAAAATGTTCATTATTAAGACCAAAATAATTGTTACATTTACTAATTTGTTTAATTTAATGACAAGTTAATAATTAGTGAATACAACTATTACAGTTGATATAGTTGCAAAAAATTAAATAATTTAATTACTTAATTTAAATAATTACTATTAAATCTATCCATTTGTAAAATTGAAGAAAATAACAGTGGGAGCCGGAGCCAAGAAACTGAGCCAAATAATATTAATCCAATGTCCTTTACATGTGGAATTTTAAGTATTATAGCAACAAATAAATGAAAAACAATGATAATGTAACTAATATTTGAAGTATTAAAATTTCACTCAAGATTGAAAAGTAGCATCCTTTTTAATTGTAAAGGAAAGATGTACAGTGGTAGGCTTATTATAGTTTGAAATAAAAGAAATAAAGCAACTAATAGTAACTCAATTTCTTTAAGATTACTTACTAATATTTTTTTTCCTTTTGTTGTGTTATGATTCCCTGATTATTTGTAATCCTTGTGGCCTTCATTAGTGTCTGTATATTAGAAGACACCTCTTCAAGTATTTGAAGACTGGCTTTGGCAGGTAAAGCTCCTCAGCAGTCAGCCCACCCAGAGGTTCTGGACTTGCCATCTGGTGGAGTCCATGGGTGGGCTTGCTGCTGGAGTCCTTGGGTGGACTGGGTTTTTGGATGATTCAGCAAGTGGGTGGACCAGCTGCCTAGGTCCAAAGGGGCTGATCTGGTGCCTGGATCCACATGGGTTAGGCTTGACATCTGATTCCATGCATATGGTAAGTCTGGGACATTGGGCCATGAAGGCAAGCCTGGAGTCTGTATCCACAGAGGTGGCCTGAAGCCTGGTCCACTGGGGGCTGAACTGGTGCTAGAGAGTGCTGTATTTATTCTATACAGACTTGTATCATTCTTGTTAGTTCATCCTTTGACATGCAACATATATGCAATGTTCTCGTGCCTGTGTCGCATTTTCTCTGCAAGCCTCAATTCTGGTTGCTTTAAGCCTTGCTTCTCAGGAATGAGTAGAAAATCAGCCACTAAATGATAACATTTGATTTTTCTCAGCTTTATGTTTAGCAGTTTATCAACCTGTATTCCTGGATTAACAGCTGGCACAGTCACTGGAAGATAATACTTTTTGGATTCCTTGTGATTCTTCTAAACTAAAAAGGACTATCAAGTACATCAGCTATGCACGCAATCAATGTTATTTTTATTAGTAACACATTCTATCATCTCATCTTACTTTTCAATCTCCTCTCTTAACAAGACAAGGATTTCCGTAATCTGGACTGACAATGATGAAGTTAGAGTTATAAAGTCTCTTAGATATTCCATAAATATATATATATATAAAATTAGTAGCCTGATGCATGAAATTCATGCATGGGGGGGGGGGGCCTCAGCCTGGCCTGCAATGATGCCAGCATCCCTTGCCGCGGGTCCCCTCTCTTCACCTGGCCAAGCACACATGTTCAGCTTTATAAGCTATTTACTTACTGAGGGTTAATAAATAATTTCTAAAGCTGAACACGTCACCACAAGCCCAGCATTCCTCACCAGGGACTCTGGCCCCAGACCCCTCCCCTTCTTTGGCGGGGACTCTGGGCTGGCATCGCAGCGAGCCCAGCATCTCTCCCTGCAGACTCTGGCCCAAGGTCCCTGCCCTCCCCTCCCTCCGCCCAGCCAGGGCACAGATGCTGGGCATTCCTTTAAGCGGACTCTGGCCGGAGGCCCCTCCCCGTCCCTCCCTCCACACAGCTGGGCCAGACACTGGGCTCACGTTGCCGGGGCAATGCCGCCAGCATCCTGCCCCAGCCACTATGGGTGATGCCATCTGTGTCATGGGGTGACAGTTAACAAAAGTCCCAGGAGTCCTCAGCCATGGTCGCCATCACCTCCTTGGGCGCTTTACACCTGCATATGCAAATTAACTGCCATCTTTATCTGATAATTTGTATAGTCACTGGGATTGGCTGGTGGGCGTGGCTGGTGGGCATGACTTCAGCATAGCAGAGGGATGGCTAATTTGCATGTTTGTCTATTATTATATAGGATATTCCTACTATGCTAAGTGTCTGACCATTCGACCCTTCAACCAGTCACTATGACATGCACTGTCCAACAGGGGGCAGATGCTCTACCAGTAGGTTAGCTTGCTGCTGGGGTCCAGCTGATTAAGACTGGGCAAGTCGGGCCAGATGCTCCTTGAAGCCCTCCCACAGTTCCTCCCAGGTGGCCAACCCCCTGTGGACACACTCAGGCCAAGGAACCCCACCAGTGCACAAATCTATGCACCAGGCCTCTAAAATATATATATTTAAATATCCTTCTTCAGGTATATTTTAATTAAGGTAAAGTTCATATAACATAAATTCACCTTTTTAAGCATTGTGTGCAATTCAGTGACTATTAGTATTTTCACAAAGTTGTGCATTCATCATCATTATCTAATTTTAGAACATTTTTATTTTTATTATATCAGTAAGAAAATTAAGGAAACACTCTATGTTAATCCCTTCCTCCAATCCCTGGCGACCATTAATATGTTTTCTGTCTGTAGAATTTGCCTAGTCTAGACATCTGTACTAATAAAAGGGTAATATGCTAATTAGACCGGATGTCTTCTGGACGTCCTTCCAGATCAAGCAGCAGAGGCTGCGAGGGCTGGAAAGGGCGGGGGGGGGGGGGGGGGGCGGGCCTGGCAGCTGAAGAGGCTGCAAGGGCCAGAGAGGAGAGGGTCTGGCAGCCGCAGCGGTTGCAAGGACCAGAGAAGAGAAGACCTGCAGCCACGGTGCACCAGAAGTTTCACCTCTGCACATGAGCTGCACAAGAAAAACTTTTTCTGACTGTTCATTGGCTAAGCTCCCTGTACGCCACTGACGGCATTCTTGCTAACTTGGGTAATAAGAATCCGAGAAGGTGATTTAGGGTTTTTGCACCTCACTCCTGGTGGAAAAAACGGAGGTCCACTGCTAGAGGGGCTAAGAAATGTCATATCCAGCCCTAGCAGGTTTGGCTCAATGGATGAGCCTCGGCTCATTGAACCCTGTGGACCGCAGGGTTCAATTCCAGTCAAGGGCATGTGCCTAGGTTGCAGGCTCCTTCCCTGGCCTGAGCCCAAGTCAGGGTTCATGCAGGAGGCAACCAATCGATGTGTCCCTCTCACATTGATGTTTCACTCTGTCTTTCCCTCTCTCTTCCACACTCTCTAAAAATCAATGGAAAAATGTCCTCGGGTGAGGATAAAAAAAGGAAAGAAAAAAAAAATGCCATATCTTATGAAAGAGACATCTTGGAAATGCCTAAAGAAAGTTGTAATTTTTTTGTGGTGAAGGGACTGGGGTCCATATTGATGAAAACACCTTGGCGGCTGTGAGGGCCGAGGACCAGTAGCCATGGTGGCTGAGAGGGCTGAGAGCCGGAAGTCACCTCCCACAGAGAGAGGCAGTGACTGGGCCTAAGTCATCAGTAGGACATCCCCTGAGGGCTCCTGGGCTGTGAGAGGGGGCAGGCTGGGCTGAGGGATGCCCCCCCAGGGCACAAATTTTCATGCACCAGGCCTCAAGTTTCATATAAATTGAATTATATAATACTAGTGGCCGGGTGCACAAAATTTGTGCACGGGAGTGGGTGTCCCTCAGCCAGTCTGAACCCTGTCCAATCTGGGACCCCTTGGTGGATGTCCAACTGCCAGATTAGGCTCCCCAGGGATCGGGCCTAAACCTGCAGTCGGACATCCCTCTCACAATCCGGGATGGCTGGCTCCTAACCGCTTGCCTGCCTGCCAGCCTGCCTGCCTGATTGTCCTAACCCAGGGGTGGGCAAACTTTTTGAATCGAGGGTTCTTAAACTGGACCGGAGGACCGGAACAAAAGCATGGATGGAGTGTTTGTGTGAACTAATATAAATTCAGAGTAGACATCATTACATAAAAGGGTACGGTCTTTTTTTTCAATAGTTTTATTCATTTCAAACGGGCCGGATCCAGCCCGCGGGCCGTAGTTTGCCCACGGCTGCCCTAACCGCTTCTGCCTTCCAACCTGATGGTCCCCTAACCACTCCCCTACTGGTCTGATTGATGCCTAACTGCTCCCCTGCTGGCCTGATCACCCCCAAGGCTTTTATCAGTATAGATATGGCCCTTCACAGAAAATTTCACTAACCCTACTTTATAATAAGGGCTTGACGATTGAATCATTGGGGCCAGACACACAGATTTCCTTTCTTTGAATGGTGGAGGGAATAATTATCTTTTCTTTAAGTTGCCCTGAACATTAAATGAGATAATGACTTAGAAAAGTATAAAAGCACCATATAAAGACAACTGTCTTTTTCATGTACTGAAAAGACAATAAAGTGGTAAAAGGAAAAACTCTATTTTTATTCTCCCCCTTCCTTCCTTCACCGCTTTATATAAACTTTGACATATATAAAAATTTCACTCCTATTTTAATTTCTTTACATTCAATATTATTTTGTACTAGTGGCCCATTGCATGAAGAATTGTGCAATAGGCCTTCCTTCCCCTGGCTGCAGGCACAGGTTTTCCTCTGGCACCCGTGACCCAGGTCTTTGGTCCAGCTGCAGCAGCGAGGCTTGGCTCCTCTGCTCCAGCTTCTCCCAGTCCTTCCTTTCTTTACCCCCAGCTCCTCGAGAGGAGGCCAGGATTGGCTGAAAGTGGAGTCCAGGGCTGGTGGGAAGCTTGGCTTCCTCCACCACCAGGAGCAACCCAAGCCTCCTGCTTGCTCCAGCTCTGTGGCCGCCTCCAACTTCAGTCGTCTTCAGTCTTTGCTCCATGCCTGCATATGCAAATTAACCGCCATCTTTTTTGGGTTAATTTGTACTGTCTCTCTGATTGGCTGGTGGGTGTGGCGGAGTGATGGAGTGATAGTTAATTTGCACATTTCTCTTTTATTAGTGTAGATTAGTTTCAGGTTTTATATTAGTTACAGAATAATGGTTAGATAATCATATACTTTACAAAGTGTTCCCCAATATTTCCAGTACCCACCTGGCATCATACCATCATTTCTGTTTAGTTCATTTAATCTAGAACAGTTTCTCAGCCTATCTTTTACCTTATTGTTTTGAAATTTTTGAAGAGGACATGTTATTTGAGCTCATAAGATTTTTTTCAAGGCTAGTATGAGGTTTTGACTATTTGCAAGAATAAAATAGAAGTGATGTTAGATCTCTGTTAGTCCATATTATCAAGAGCCATATAATGTTAGTTTTTCCACTGGTGATGGTAAACTGACCGTTTGGTTAAGGTGGTCTCTTCCAGATCCTTCTACACTACAAAGTTACTATTTTCTTCATGTAATAATATGTAATTAGTTAAGAGATATTTTAAGACTATGTAAATATCCGTTTTCTCATGAAACTTTCATCCACTAGTTTCAGCATATTTATGTTGATATACAAATTATTCAAATATGGTTAAGTCAGAACCTCATTTACTTAGCTTCCAAACTTTGTTTATATGTACTTTTAATTTTTTGAATACTTCCCTGTAACAAAATAATTTAAGCTCTCTTTTACTTTTCTTGATCAAGCCCTGAGTAAGACAGTCATTTCTCCAAGGATTTCAGATTCCTTTCAGAATAACGATATTTAAAAACCAAGATGTGGGTACTAGTTATATTGGTGGGTTGTTGCTTGTAAGCCCTCTCAGAAGACTATATATATATACACATTTATGTATTTATTTATATATATATATATGATGTGTGCATATTGATACCTCTAATACTGTATTATACAGAGTACTTTTAAGAACTTTCTGTCTGTGTTTGTGATTTCTTACTCCTAGGATGAGAAATTTTAGTGTCATTTTCTTCAATGCCAACTTGCATAAGCCTTGGGTATAACAAAGAATTTACAGGAATTTATAATCCATATCACTATGAGAAACAAATATCTAGAATTCAATTTTTAACAATTTGTTCTTAAGTAAAATTTATATACACTGAAATGCACCAATATTAAGTATACATTTTGGTGAATTTTGACAAATATAATATATATTTCTATTATTGGAAAGATCAATTGATTGCATGTTTCTACTTTGAGATGTGAATTACTTTTGGTATAATTTCTATAGGAAAAATAATTGTCTATTGAAAGCACCTATATGTCAGAGACCACTATTAAAAACTACTTCAGTGCTTTATTGCATAAAGCAACCGTTTACTATGCTCACAGATTCTGTTGTCAGGAATTTATACAGAGAGTATAACAGGTCTTATTTCTCCTTCATGATGTCTGAGGGCTCACATGAAAAACATGGAAGACTGAAAACTGGAGTCATCTTTAAATACCTCCCTCACATGTCTTCCAGCTGAATCTGGTTGTCAGTTTGAGGCCTCAGTTTTTTGGTTTTTTACTATGCACTTCTCTATGTGTTCTCTTCTTAGAGGCAGTTTGGGGTTTTTCCACAGCATGGTGGTTGGATTTCAAGGATAAGTGTCTCAAAATAAAGAGATCTAGACAGGAAATGTATTCATTTTATGACGTTGCCTTGGAATCACAAGGCATCAACTCTACTGGCGTAGTCACTAGCTTCTGCCCAAATTCAAGAGAAACAATCTCTTCTTGGAAGGAGAGTCAACGTCATATTGTAAGAGAATGTTGTATGGAAGATATTGTTGTGTTACTGTCATTTAAGAAAATCTTATCTGCCACAGAGGTGAAGGTGGAATACAGAACATAACACATTGCTTTATTTCTTATCTAATGAGGCTGTACAGATAATGAAAACTTATGGGGATTTTATGCAGCATACCACTCTATATATTTATATCCTGAAGTTATTCTAAGCATATTCACAGCAAAAATCATTATCTTTATCTTTGAGAAATAGTCTTTTTAACTGCATATATCTTTCCAAAGATCCTTTTCTTATTATGTTATTGTGAAAATAGAAATCCACTGATAATCTAGTAATAAACTTTAGTTGACCCATTCATGTTTTCCCATTGTCATGAAAATTTAATAAATATTTTCAAAAATATAGACAAGAAAAATGTACAATAACTGTAAACATAAATAAGAACAAATATCACTGGACACATAGAAGATAATCTTGTGCTAATAGCTTAATCACCACTATGGCATAAACCAAGTGTTATAATGGCATCTACATTAGGACAATTATATAAGAGTTGTGGCATCTTTGTGTTCCAAGAGCTGACACTTAAAGAAGTGTCATACTTAACTAATTTCATACTTAAGTTTTGGAGGAAATAAGACAGTTTTATCATTTTTTTATTTTTATTAAATTTATTGGGATGACATTAGTTTATAACATTATACAGGTTTCAAGTGTACAATTCCATAGTACACCATCTGTACATTGCATTGTGTGCACACTACCCAAAGCCAAATCTTCCATTACTGCATATTGGATCCCCTTTACCCTTTACTACCTCCCCACTCACTTCCCTCTGATAACCACCATACTGTTGTCTGTGTCTATGAGTTTTTGTTTGTTTTTACAGTTTGTTGCTTTAAGTTTTATATCCCACATATGAATGAAATCATGTAGTATTTGACTTTTTCTGTCTGACTTAATTGCGCTTAACATAATATTCTCAAGATCTATCCAAGTTATTGCAAATGGCAGTATTTCACCCTTTCATGGCTGAGTAGTGTTCCATTGTGTATGTGTGACAGGGGCAGAAATAGAATATTGGGAACCAGCTAGAATTGTAAGAAATATTAATCATGTTCTGTTAATGTGATTGTTTTGTTCTGATTAAAGAAGGCACATTCTAACCTGGTTGGCTGTTGCCTGTGGGACCTGGGAGCTCACCTGAAAATGCAGCCCATCCTCCTCCTCAGGGAGCTGCCTCTTCTCATGGAAAGATTAACAACCTTATGGAGAAACCAGAGCTGCCAGCCCTTTGAAGACCCCCAGGCCTTTCCATATCACTAAGTCCTTAGAAAATTCCCATCCCTTTCGTTATCACTAGCCCTTTGATGACTCTGAGCCTTTGCATACTAGTGGGCCATTTCAAATCTCCAGCCCCCATTACCTGTACACTGCCCTTCCCAATGTAATCTTTGTCCTTCTACCCAAATGTAAGCAGCTGACTTTTGGTGGGTTACAGAGCAGATTTTTGTGGGTAACCCGCTGCTCTCCCATACTGCTGGCAGTTTTGGAATAAACCCTCATTTATGATTCAATCTTATCTCTGCTTACTTGGCTCAAGTAGGAATAGGCAGCATGGACCCATTGACTGTCCAGTTATATATATATACCACATCTTCTTTATCCAGTCATCTATCAATGGATATTTTGTTTATTTCTGTGTCTTGGCAACTGTGAATAATGCTTCAGTGAACAAAGGGGTGCATATGTATTTGCAAATAAATGCAGTTTTATTATTAAAGCAGTCATTTGAATCTTGAGAAACTGATATTTTCTATCATTGAGAGCAGGAACTTAACACAGAATTAAAAACTAATAATAATATGACAGGTCATAAAATTCATCATCTATTCCTGCTTATTTAACACTAGAAGCCTGGTGCACGAAATTTGTGCATGGGGGGGGGGGGAGTGATCCCCTCAGCCCAGCCTGCACCCTCTTCAATCTGGGACACCTTGGGGGATGTCCGACTGACATCCCTCTCACAATCCTGGACCACTGGCTCTTAATTGCTCACCTGCCTGCCTGATTTCCCCTAACTGACCCCCTGCTTGCTTGATCACCCCACACAGCCTGCTCGTTCAGTCATCTGGTCATACCTCCCTAACCCCCATCCCAGCCGGGTCAGGCAGCCATCTTGTGAGGGCATGAGGATTAATTTGCATATTACCTCTTTATTATATAGGATATTAATTGGCATGTTTAAAAGATTAAACTTGCTTATATGTTCTTGAGAATTTGTGTGAGAAATCAACTATTTGTCTATTAAATCATATTTTATTTTTTATTGAATTTTTAAAATCTACTCAAATAATAACCTAAATAAAATCACACAAATGAAATGTATGATTCACTTAAAAGAAAATTATGCTTTATTAATATGTTGACAATTGATATTTCAAAAGATCACTTTATAAAATAATTCTTTAAATTATTATTTTAAAGTACAAAATCAATTGAAGCATCTTATGCATTTTTTATAATGACAAATTTCATTTTATCTAAAAATTTTAAAGAACATGACTATTAAATAAAATATGGCATATTTATTTACAGCTCTTAGAGAACTTATAGTCTATAATAAAATCAAAATTCTTCATTTCATTCTAACATGCTTTTAAGAAAATAAATTTTGCAATTCTATATTTCTAACATAGTAAGGTTTCACTTTGAAGAAAAGAACATTAAATTCAGAATGTATTCAATAGAGAGAGTTTCTAAGCTTGAATAAACTAAAGAAATCTAACTAAAGATTAATTCTTAAACTAGAAGAGGCAAAATTGGTTTTGTTCCATGTTCCTTTATGATTTTATGTTAATTCTTTTAATAAATAATATTACTTGTCTAAAGCAGGAAGTACCTTTCTAAATACATCTCTGAAGGCTTGTTTAACTTGCTGGTTCCTCAGAGTATAAATGAAAGGGTTCAACAGAGGAGAAACTGAAGTATGGAGCACAGCTACTCCTTTGCTTAAAGAGGTTCTTTCATTTGCTGATGGCTTTATGTAGATGAATATACAACTCCCATAAGTGATGGTTATAACAATCATGTGAGAAGAGCAGGTAGAAAAGGCTTTTTTCTTTTGGTGGGCAGAAGGGAATTTTAGGATTGTCCTGATGATGTAAGAGTAAGAAAGGATTACTAATAACAGTGTGACAATAAGGGTCATCACAGCTAAGAAAAAAGTAATCAGCTCCACTAAGTGTGTGTCTGAGCAAGAAAGTTGCAGGACAGGAGAAATGTCACAAATGAAACCATCAATTATATTTGAAGCACAGAAATCCAAATGAAGAATCAAAATCAGTAAAATGAAACTGACCAGGAATCCAGTTGCCCAAGAACTGAGTACAAGCTGATAACAAACTCTGCTGCTCATGATGGACATATAATGCAAAGGTTTGCAGATGGCAACATAGCGGTCATAGGACATAGCCGTCAAAAGGAAAAATTCTGTAGCACCCAAGAATATGTAAAAAAATAACTGGGACATACAACCATCATAGGAAATGGTCTTTTCCCTGGTTACAATGGTGATTAGGAATCTGGGGATGCAAGCACTTGTGAATGAAATTTCCAGAAAAGAGAAACTTCGGAGGAAGAAATACATTGGGGTTGTGAGATGGGAATCCAGTAGACAGAGGGCAATGATGGTTAAGTTTCCTAACATGCTCAACATATAATTCAGAAATAGAAAGAAAAAAATTACAATCTGTAACTGAGAATTATCTGTCAGTCCCAGAAGGATAAACTCTATCTGCGCTGTATGATTCTCCATTTCTCTTCTGAGATTTCAAATTCTAGAAATAAAAAGATACAAAAATAAGAAACTACATGAGTAGCCTTATAACCAGAGAATAATATATAAAAGCATCCATATTCACAAACAGACCCATTTTTAAGGTAATGCTCCGTGATTTTTGAAGATATGATACAGAACTGTGCAATAGAAACTATCTTAAAAATCACCATTGAAATCAACTCAGTTTTTTAAATTGACCAGCAAAACCCAAAATAGTCATGTGTGTTTTATCCTTACTAAAAAACTTGCGGTCATTTGTAACTAATTTCAAATGTTTCCATTTGAGAAATAAGTTAGATTAAACATTGGTTTGAGATTCAAATGTAATCCATTCATTTTTTATTATTAATTTCATCAAAATAAAATTATACCAGTATATAATGAATTAAGATCTATAGTTAAATTCTAAAAAGTTTTTATTTCATATTTAAGTGACATTTGCTTAGTGCCCCATTGTAGCCTCTTGCAACTTCTCTATGAACTACAGATGAATGCATAAGAAATTACCAAAAAAATGACATAAGAAAAAATAAATACTAGGTGGATCTAAAAAATTAAAACAATATAAAGCAGATATGGCCACATTTAGAAAAAAATAATAATCTAGTCAGGATTTCAAAATTTTGCACATATAACTTAGACCATAAAAATAAAAGAGAAAATACAGAAAATGCATTGCATTTCTTCACAATCTCCACCCATTTAGAATATCCAGAATCTAAACTTTCTTTCCAGGGGCAGTTCTCTGACAGTGAAAAATCAGTTTTCTTGTCACATTGCCTTGTGTCCTCATACCCCCAGCAATCACTCATATAATTAATCAGAGACTATTAATCCAAGGAAGTATTAGCCAAAGAAAAGCGTGTCATGACTTGAATGGGAATATTTTATGTTTTTAATTAGAGGCTTTAGAATCTTGGATGGCAAATAATGAAAAAAGAGTGCGTAATGGAGCTGAAGCATAGCAATGTTGGGAGCCTATTAGGAATTAGAAAGAACTTAAAACTGTGCGAATTCACACAAAATCCAGCATGTATCTGAGAAATAAAAACATTTAGTGGCTAATGAGACAAAAAAAAATTCACTATCAAGGTTAAAAGTTTGAATATGTCTTTTATTGTTTAAGAATGAAATTTTGAAGTTAAGTACACACACACACACACACACAAAATAAAACATAAGAAACAGTGTAAGTGAGATTTATTCTGGTGACGCAACCAATAAACATGATGTATCACATAAACAAAATGAAGGACAAAATCATTTGATCATATCCATAGATGCAGACAACATATTCTACAAAATACAGCACCCATTTCATTTTTTGTAAAAACTTTCAGCCAGATAGGAGTCAGGGGAACATACCTCAACAGAATAAAGGCCATATATGAAAAACCTAAAGCCAACATCATTCTCAAGGGGAAAAACTAAAATTTTTCACTTAAGAACAAGACAGGGCCATCAGTTTTCACCACTCTTGTTCAGCATAGTACTAGAAGTCCAAGCCACAGTGATCAGATAAGAAGAAAAAAATAAAAGGCATCCAAATTGAAAAGGCAAAAGTAAAACTGTCGTAATATTGTACAAAGAAAATACTAAAGATTCCATCAAAAAACTATTAGTTTTGATAAATGAGTCCGGCAAAGTAGCAGGATACAAAATCAACACCCAGAAATCTATGGTGTTTTTCTGCACCGATAATGAACTCTCAGAAAGAGAAACAAGAACAACACCATTAACCATTGCAACAACAAGCAAAAATAAGAAACCTAGGAATAAACTTAACCGAGAAAGTAAAAGACATGTATTTGGAAAACTATAGGACATTGAAAAAAATAGAGGAAGATGCAAATAAATGGAAGAATATATGTGTTCATGGATTAGAAAAATTAACATCATTAAAATGTCCATACTACCCAAAGCAATCTATAGATTCAATGCAATTCCCATTCAAATGCCACTGGCATATTTTACAGATCTAGAACAGATATTTCAAAACTTTATATAGAACCAAAAAAAGACACCAAATAGCTTCAGCAATCTTGAGAAAGAACAAAGTTGGAGGGATCACAATACCAGATATCAAACTATACTACAAAGCCATTGTAATCAAATCAACCTGATACTGGCAAAAGAACAGGCATATAGATCAATGGACCAGAACAGAGAACCCAGAAATCAACCCACACCATGTTCTATTAATATTTGACAAAGGAGGCAAGAACATACAATGGAGGGTAGACAGTCTCTTCAATAAACGGTGTTGGGAAAATTCAACAGGTGCATGCAAAAAAGGAAAGAAAGAAGAAGAATGAAAAAGAAAGAAAAAAGAAAGAAAAAAGAAAGAAAAAAGAAAGAAAGAAAGAAAGAAAGAAAGAAAGAAAGAAAGAAAGAAAGAAAGAAAGAAAGAAAGAAAGAAAAAAGAAAGAAGAAAGAAAGGAGAAAGAGAGAAAGAAAGAAAGAAAGAAAGAAAGAAAGAAAGAAAGAAAGAAAGAAAGAAAGAAAGAAAGAAAGAAAGAAGAAAGAAAGAAAAAGAAATTAGACCACCAATTTACACCATACACAAGAATAAATGTAAAGTGGATAAAATGCATAAATGTAAGTCAGGAAACCATAGAAAGAACCCTAGAAAAAAACATAGGCAATAAAATCCCAGACATCCCACATGCCAGAATTTTTGTGGAAATATCTCCTGGGCAAGAGAAACAATGGAAAAAAATAAACAAATGGGACTACATCAAAAAGCTTCTGCACAGCAAAAGAAACCATTCTCAAAATGCAAAGGAAACCCACTGTATGGGATAATATATTCATCAATGATACATCTGATAACTGGTTAGTTTCCAAAATATATATAATTTCCAAAAACATATTAATTTCCAACTTAGAAAAGGAAGACAGCCCAATTAAAAATGGGCAAAGTACCAAATGAATATGCATTTCTCTAAAAAGAACATACAGATGGCCAGTAGACATGAAAAAATGCTCAATGTCACTAGTAATCAGAGAAAAGCAAATTAAAATAACAATGAGGTATCGTCTCACACCTGCCAAAATGACTACCATCCATAAATCAAAAAACAAGTTCTGACCAGGATGTGGGGAAAAGAGAATCCTATTACACTGCGGGGGAATGCAGATTGGTGCAGCCACTGTGGAAAACAGTATAGAATTTCCTCAAAAAATGAAAAATGGAACTGCTGTTTCACCCAGCGATCCAACTTCTGAGAATATATCCTAAGAATCCTGAAACACTGATCAGAAAGGACTATGTGGTTGGACATTAATAATTAACTAAATTCTAGCACCCATATGTTCATAGCAGCACAATTTATAATAGCTAAGATCTGAAAACAGCCCAAGTGCCCATCAGTAGATGAGTGGATAAAAAAGATGTGGTGCATTAACACAATGGAACACTATCTATAATAGTAAAAGTATAATATGCTAATTAGACCAGAGATTCAAACAACCTTCTGGACATCATTCCAGACATCCTTCAGGATGATGCCGTGGCAGCGGAAGCCAAGGCAGAGGTGGTTAGGGGTGATGAGGCAGGCAGGCGAGCAGTTAGGGATGATCAGGCTGGCAGGCAGGCAGGTGAGCAGTTAGGAGCCAGCAGTCCTGGATTGCAAGAGGGTGCAGGTCAGGCTGAGGGGACCTCCACCCCATGTGCACAAATTTCATGCACCGGGCCTCTAGTATATATACCAGTATAAAAACCTAATATGCAAAGTGTGCCCTTGGGAGTTCGACTGACCAGGAGTTCGATCTCTCACTATGGCATGCGCTGACCACCACGGTGAAGCACGAAATGAAGGAAGGCCCTAGCCAGCAGCCAGCAGCAGGGGAAGAGAGGCCCCCGCCAGCAGCCAGCAGCCTGGGAAAGGAGGCCCCTGGCAGCTTTTGCAGCTGCTAAGGACCCTACCTGTGCATGAATTTCATGCACTGGGTCTCTAGCAAAGCTATAAAAAAGAAGGATATCTTACCCTTTGAGATAGCATACAGGGACCTAGAAAGTATTATGCTAATTGAAATAATCCAGTCAGAGAATGAGAAGTATCACATGATCTCAATCATGTGTGGAATCTAATGAACAAAATAAACTGATGAACAAAATAGATACAGAGATATAGAAGCATGGAACAGACTGAGGAATCCAGAGGAAAGGGGGTTGTGTGTGTGGGGGGGGGGGGTGGGGGGGGACATGAAGAGACTAACTAAAGAATTTATATGCATAGCCTATAGACAGAATCAATAGTGTAGTGGAGGACTCAGGTGGGGCAGGAGCACAGGGGAAAATGGGAGACATCTGTAATACATCAATAAAAATAAATATATAAAAATAGAAACAGTGCTATATGACTAAGTTAAGAGTTTTAGAAACAAAGAGAGATATTTTTGCAAATTTTACTTTATCACTTATTACTAGTTATATGGTCTTAAGAAAGTTAATTTCCTTGTTTTAAAATTTCACCTACAAAAAATAGATAAAATAGTTTTGATCTAAATTATAAGGATTAAATGAGATGTGCATAGAATACACTAATGATTACTAACTGCTTAATAAACAGTGAAGAGATCAGTACACATAAAAACCATAAATGTGTAGTAATATTGTAGAGGATGTCATTTCATACTTCAACATCCTTAAAGTAATACCTATGTTTCTGAGAATAGAAGTACTATGTAGGTGGGCATTAATAATTAACTAAATTCTAGCAGATTTTTTTTTTACTGGAATCAGACCGACATAAGGGTGCTGATGAACCCTATTGTACAATAAAATTCAAAAATCTCTAACCAATTAAACAAGATTAGAAAGAGAAATTAGAAATTATAAAATTCAGGTAAACACTTGATTGGTAAATAAAGTAGACTTACTTTCTATTGATCTGATTGGGTCCTTAAAATATTCAATTAACAAATTGAAACTATTATAACAATAATACAGTTAGTTCAGTAATGTGAACAGACTAAATAAATTTCTAAGGAGGAATAAAATGTTTAGAATATAATGGTAAATTTACCTTTCTCAAAAAGCAATTCAACATCCATCTTAGACTTAAGCTATATGTCATGACATACTTTCAGAATAAAAAATAGAAAACAGTCTAAATAGTTAAAAATAAACAATTCTTCAACTAATTTTACTCATTCAGATGATTACATTTTTAAATAAGGACATTGATAAATATGTATTCTTATTAAATATTCTAGAAATATTTTAGATGTAAAATTACAGAAATATTTATACAGATTGACCCCATTTTATAATGTCTAATATGATACATGCAGATATGATTTCTGAAAATACATAAAAATAGTAATAATACTGTCAGTGGGATATTAAATCATAGTTCATTTATATTATTCATAAAAATTTATTCATTCTTAAATAACATCTTACCAAAAGACATTATCCAATAAAACATGTTTTTCAACTTCTCTAATTTATAAAAACTATTAATGAATTCAGAACACTGATTGCCAAATATTTATAGCCATACTTTCGAATAAAATAAATCCAGTGACACATTTAATTTTCTTCTGGAACTGAGGAAAATCTTTGTTACCAATTTGCAAAATAGATAAACTATTTCCAAAAAACTTAGAACATAAGCACTGATAGAGGTCAACAATAATCATCATATAGCATAAAATGTTTTCATTTAAATAAAAAATATTTAACTTACATTCCTTCTTACTAATTAAATTCTGCCAATCAATTCCTTTGCTTGTTTTGAAGTTTTCCTTCCTTTTATTATTAAGAACATAATATTTTCCCTTCTACATGATTTAGCCCATCACTTCAAACATGAATTCACAAACCCACATTATTTAGACTAACAATTTTATATTTCTTCTCTTATTTTAATTTTCCAGTGTATTACCTCTGGACTGTTGATGGAAATGGTAGGCCTTAGAGAATCATAGAATCGAAATCTCTCTTCCTGGATCTCATCTTCTTTTGGCCCTGCTCATTTTTAATATGTCCTTGCTCTAACTTCCACTCTTTCTAAACACATCAAGCATTCCTGAAGATGCAATTTTGGTACCAAAGCAATTTCAAACCACAAAGCAGATATTTGTTCTGCAACCAGTGCAGATTTGGGAATCGATAATTATCAGTGATAAGTTGTCATTGCTCAAAGAGTTGATTAAAAATTGCACTTTCAGGCCTGGACAAGTCTCTCTCTCTCTCTCTCTCTCTCTCTCTCTCTCTCTCTCTCTCTCTTCCTCTCTCTCTCTGTCTCTCTCTCCCCCCCACCCCTTTTTCTCTGTCTCTGAAATCAATCAATAAAAATATAATTTTTTTCTGAATTAATACTTTCAAAAAATGTATGTTTTCTAATTTTAAAAATGTAGCAAAATATATGAAGGAAATTCTCCAGGAAACAATATGCTCCAACCTCGTCATTTTTTATCGACTTCTAGAGTCATTCAGGCTTTTTTGATAGAGAGCAGTAAAACAATCACCATTCTGTCCACCATCCTACAGTGCATTGTCTGGTTTAAACACTAATGTATTAGAAATGCAGGTGCAAGTGCATAAATAAAATACACATGGTGTTGCACTATGATTTATAAAATAGCAAATAAAAATAATTAATGTTTTATTTAAAAAGGAATAATAAAGTATCATTTTCAAATCGCTGATATTTATTTGCATGTAACTTACATGGTATTTGTAATTATTCTTAAATTTTTGAAAGAAAAGTAGTAACACTATTTTACTTACCGTTAGCAGTATATGTTGATTATCTTTTTCTTTTTTCTAGATTACATGAGCAAGGATCAACTATAGTGAAAGGCAAAAATATATATTGGAAAATAATATTTAACTTTGTAGGTAGGAAAATTAATGTAAAATAATTTCTCAAGTTAATTCAAATCACAGACCTAAAGTGTGACTATTGTAATAATGCTATTATTCTTCACTATCATATAGATCTGAAAATATGGTAATATCTATGCCTTGAATAATAAAGATTTCTGATATACTCTTCTTTTTTGATACCCAAATAATTTGTAAGATGTGTGTCTGACTAATCCCCCTTTGCTAACATTCATAAAAATTGTCATAGCTGAGATGGTTAGCTTGAAACCTGGGAAATATTTGCAGGTTTCAAATTATTTAAAAGGAATGAATGCTGCTCTATACTAGTAAGAAATCTAAGGGATAGTGCCGTGGTCAGAAAACTGCGGCTCTCGAGCCACATGCGGCTTTTTGGCCCCTTGAGTGTGGCTCTTCCTAAGCCTTAGGAGTACCCTAATTAAGTTAATAACAATGTACCTACCTATATAGTTTAAGTTTAAAAAATTTGGCTCTCAAAAGAAATTTTAGTCGTTGTACTGTTGATATTTGGCTCTGTTGACTAATGAGTTTGCCAATAGTGTCTCTAAGGAGAAAGAGGAAAGGTGAAAAAATTTTCAGTAGAGCCTATGCCAGTTGGCCTTTGTTTTCATCATTACTTGTTAAAAGCTTATTGTTTTAAGAATGATGACGTAAAATACGATTAGGTATAGATGATAGATGACAAACTCATTTATATGATTCTGTGACATTTAAAAATATTCATTTTAAGACAATCATGTAGACACTGCAAACTAACAGACTATTTTGAAACATAAGAAATACATATGGGCCAAGACACCAAGAAAATTAATTCCTTTATTGGGGGGAGAGGGGAGTCCGTCAATATGTAAATCTCTGACTAAGAGAACAACATGTGGGTCCTAACACAAATATTACTTATACCTATTTTTTAAAAAGCAACTGTATTCAATATTAAGAAAAAATAGAACTCTGAACACTACTATGATTTAAGAAAGAATATTTTCTTCAGCAGTTTGAGAATGTGCACCTAAGCTCAACAACCATCTTGAAATATTACTAACTATATAACACCTACCATGAATTGAACATTTACTATGCATGAAGTATTATGCTAATTGCTGTACATACATTATTCAATTTATCATCATAATAGGCAAAACACACAATTGTGAACTCTTTTGCTATTGAAAAAACTGAGAATTGTGAAAATTATTTCACTTGCTCACACTCATGATAAAATTTATAAATTATGGAGACGAGATTGCAATCAGATCTTTAACAAGTGTAGTTTGTTAATCATTAAATTATACATTGAATTAAGTAAATAGGTGGTTAGATGACAGGTTAATGATTGATATATAGACAGATAGATAAATAGGATAAGATAATGAGGATAGATAGATACAAATAAATTTTCAGCAATTTTCAACCTTTTTCATCTCATGGCACACATAAACTAATTACTAAAATTCTGTGGCACACCAAGAAGTATAATTTTTACTGGTCAGACAAAAAAACTTCACATAGTGAGTGCATCATTCATAGTACTGAGGGAATAATTCTGATTTGATTTTGTGTAAATTTTAACATTGGGCAAATTAATAAACATATTAATGATGAGAACTAATAATCTCACTGTAGAAAAAAGGAGGGAATCAAATATGAATGAAAGAATTCAGTGTTAGATTAGAATTAGAAGCAGCAATGTAAACTAATGAATTTTTTTATTTTAAGAGCTACCATTTATTATGCCAATACTATGTTAAATTAATTTTTTCTGATTTTTGTTTAACCTATTGGAGTGACATCTATAATAATCCTATATAATAAAAGCCTAATATGCAAATTGCCCCCTTGGGTGTTGCTTCTGGGAGTTCGACCACTCGCTATGACATGTGCTGACCACGAGGGGGCGGCACGAAACATTGGCGATGTGGCGCTGGCAGCAGGTGGCATTGGAGGTGCTGCCGGCACTGATGGGCTCCATGAGAGCAGGACTGCAGCAGGATGGTGGAGCAGTTGAGCATGCAGCACCAGGCCAAGACGGGTACAAGCAGGAGCCCGATCACCCCACTGATTGCCCTGCAGATAGATGGCCACCAATGGCAGCGGCAGCGGAAGGTGGAGCTGTCACCCAGCTCCCAGGCGTTGAGGGAGCTGGGCAGGGGCCCAGCCCTGATCCATCACCCCACAGGCAGGATGGTGGAGCAGGTAAGGAGGCGGCAACAGGACAAGGTGAGGTGCCAGGCGGGGCTTCAGGGCTGTAAGGCTGGGGGCACAAGCTGGGGCCCAATCCCCAGAAGCCACCTCAAGGGACCCCATCCATGCACGAATTCGTGCATCAGGCCTTTAGTAAAAGCATAATGTGCTAATTAGGCCAGACACCCAAATGACCTTCCAGAAGTCATTTCAGATTTCCTTCCGTATGAAGCCAGGTGGTGGGGGCCGAGGCAGAGACAGTTAAGGGCAATCAGGCAGGCAGAGGAGCAGTTAGGGGCTATCAGGGAGGCAAGCAGTGGTTAGGGGTGATCAAGCAGGCAGGCAGAGTGGTTAGGGGCGATCAGGCAGGCAGGCAAGCAGTTAGGGGTGATCAGGCAGGCGAGTGAGTAGGGGCAATCAGGCAGGCAGGCAGGCGAGCTGTTAGGAGCCACCAGTCCTAGATTGCAAGAGGGTGCAGGTCAGGCTGAGGGGACTTTCCTCCATGCACAAATTTCATGCACTGGGGCTCTAGTTGGTTAATAAAATTATATAGGTTTCATGCGCACAGTGTTATAAATGCACCATCTATGTCTGTGGGCTGTCTATGCTTTCCTCCCGTCTCATCTCCCCGTTTATTCCCACTTTTAGATGTTTTAATGCCTGGGTCTTTCAGGCATGGCTCTGTATTGAGCAGGAATTTCTTTGTTGAATTATAGTTGTTAACTTGTTGAAATTTCAGGGGGAGACGCCAAGAGGTTCTCTCATGTTGCTATTCCTTTGATGTCACTCTGTTTGTTTTCTTGTTTGTGCATTTATTGCTTTCAGTTATATAACCCACATATAAGTAAAATCATATGGTTCTTGGCTTTTTCTGTCTGACTTATTTGGCTTAGCATAATATTCTCAATATCCATCCATCTTGTTACAAATGGCAACATGGATATCACATCTTCTATATTCAATCATCTATCAAAGGACACTTTGGTTGTTTCCAGGTCTTGGCCACCATGAATATATGTCAGCTTGTTGTTTAAAAAGAACATAGGTTAACTATCTAGAGATTAGATTTCAGCTTATGTCCTTGAACACAGTACACTTAGTTTATTATAGTAGCTAGCCAGATAATTCCAGCTTCTGGAGACACTATTTGTTTCTATATTTTTGGGTGTTTTTTCTCTATTGTTTCATGTCTGATTTTCTTTTGCTGGACACGGTTTGAAGTTATTCTTACAGAAAAATACTGGGGGCCATATATATCATTTTATCTACTCCAGAGAGAATTTTTTTCTCTTTTCTTTTTCCACTTGGCCAGAGAACATTGACAGCCTTTTATTTGCCTGAAACCCTTCCTTCACTTTATTTTCTTAATATCCTTCTACCCTGGTGATTGTCCCTCCTACCTCACTATGTGCTCTGTCTACATATTTTCTGCTGATCCCTCCTTATTTTTCTCACTTCTGTATGTTGAATTGGCCCAAGATTCATTCTCTGTGTCTGTTTCCTTTCTATGCTTATTCTCAAGGTGCTCTTAGTTGGTCTCAAGTTTGAAAACTCCATCTATATATTGGGACTTAACCACCTCTCACCATTTCCATTGCCACTTTCCTGGTTAAAACCACATTTATGTATTATTTATTTATTTGTTTGAAATTTTACTAACTATTTTTGTAGGCAAAGATGTTGAGATTGAACTCAAAATATCAGAAACTAGTGTTGACCATTAATCCATGATATACTGTGTGTTTTTTAATTTTCAACTTGAGTTAATATATTGATAAACATTAGGATTTTGTGTAACAGTGCAAATTATCACTACAGGCTTTTCTACTCGGATTTTATCTTTCTCAGCCTTAAAGAGAATCAGACTACAGTATGTGGTAGATTTGAAGAGAGGGTGGTGGAAAGAAAATACAAGATGCCAATAGGCAATGAGTAATATTTTTAGGGGAAATAAGTATCAAGGGAGAAAAGGAAAACAAAATGAAACTATCAGAGAGGCATGATATGTGTGTGTGTCGGGGGTGGGGGGGAGGTTAGGTAAGAGTAAATTTAAGAAAGAGGTTGTATGAAGTGTAGCAGTGGATTATGCATTAATATTTTCAATGGTTTACTCAAGACATTTAATTAAATTTAATTTTAGCTCTTTCTTCTGGCTTTGAAGCTTTCTGTATTAGACTTTAGTATCAGTATGAAACTAGACCACATCCAATTTCACTATAGTCCAGTTACATCTAAATGAAATATAAGTAGGTATTTTCTTTTTTCGTAATTTAGAATGATGCTTTCATTTATGTTAATATTCTACCTAATGTGAACTTTTAAAATGCTATCATTTTATCTGACGTAAGTTGGACAGCAAGACCTTCTCTAATGATAAGGAATGGTGGGTTAAAAGGTACATAGGAGTTTTTCTTTATCTTTTTTACTGTAAATAATTCTTATTTTTTAATTACATTTAATGTACAATATTATATTAGTTTCAGGTCTATAACCCAGTGATTAGACATTACATAACTTATTAAGTGATCACCTGATAAAGCTAGTAGCCAACAGTTATTACAATATTATTACTGTATTCCCCATGCTATACGTTACATCTTTCTGACTATCCCGTAACTACCAATTGGTACTCCTAACTACCAATTGGTACATAGGAGTTTTGATCTCCCTTCTTGATAGAATAATGATTCAGAATTTCTAATAAATTTCTCTCATCTATTATTAATGTTTTTAGAAATTCCTAGTCTAGACTGATGTAATTTCTACTTGTTAGCTCTACACTCTATTTGCTCCCCTTTTCATTCAATAACAACAAGACCCCACACATTACAATTATTTAATTATATCATGCTTGAACATGACCCTACACTCTCTTTTATTGTCTCACCATGCTTCCTTTACACCAATCTTTCTCCATGAAGTGATCAATTTCCACTTACAAAGAATATCCTTTTATTCTTGTTTGTTGTTGTTGTCAGTAATCCTCACCAGAGGATATTTTCCCATTGAATTTTAGAGAGCAGAAGAGGAGGCAAAGACAGGGAGAAAGGAACATCAATGTAAGAGAGACACATCAATTGGTTGCCTCCCACACGCGCCCTGACGAGGGCCTGGGATTGAGCCTGCAATCGAGGTACGTGCCCTTGACCAGAATTGAACCCAGGACCCTTCAGTTTTTGGGCCAACACTCTATCGCTGAGCCAAGCCAGCTAGGGCTATGTTTTTGTTCTTGACCCTAATAGGATGATCAAATATTGGATATCAATTATCCTTTCTCTTTTCCCTTGGCTCCCATCCAAGGGAAAATAAATATAATGATAAAAATAAAATGATATAAATATGGAGTGAAACTGAGATGAGGATACACAGGGAAATTATATTCTTTCTGTATTTTGGAAACTCTTTAAAATCTGTGGGCTGATTACAGCTCCCTTTCTTTCTTTACAAATAAATAATTTTAAGATAAATTCTAAAAGAAAATTCAAAGATGAAACCGATAAAGAAATATAATGGTTTCCCAGCTGGTGTTCCTCAGTGGTTGTGAGGAGATAGAAGAAGGGGGCTAGGTAGAGACAGTAATATAAGGCTTCCATTGCCAGGGCCATGGAAACCTTAAATAAACTTAACTTTATCTTTATCACCATTTTCATCTACTTCACCATATTTCTAAAACATTCAAGTTTATGAATAAAACAGATTTAAATTTCTTGTTGACATATGAAATCACTATATCTGCTTATTTATTTTCTGACAATCTATTTTTGAAAAAGAAAAATATTCTTGTTTACGACAGTACTGTATTGTCTTAAATGATGTTCAATTTCTTTAACATTCAGTTTTTATACTCTACTAATAGCAAACTATAATGTATATTGTAATAATATATTAAACATATAGATGATAGATGACAAACTCATTTTTATGATTCTGTATCAATCACGGGATCAATATACAAATTAAAATTTTCCAGAGACTAGAAGATGGGAAAATGGGGAGATGTTGTTCAAAGGTACAACATTCTAGTCATAGGATAAGTGAATAAGTATTGGGATCTAGTATACAGCATAATGACTATAGTTACAATATGGTCTTACATACTTAAAAGTGATGAAGAGAGTAGATCTTAAATGTGTTCACCACAGAAATCTTTTTTAATCTTTATTGTTGAGATTATTACAGATGTCCCTCTTTTTTTCCTCCTATAGCTCCCCTCCACCTGGTTCCCACCCCACCCCAGGCCCTTGCCACTCTATTGTCTGTGTCCATAGGTAATGCATAAGTGCATATAAGATCTTTTCTTCTCTCTTCCCGCACCCCCCTTCCACCCCCTTCCCTCTGAGTATCATCAGACTGTTCCATTTCCATGCCCAAGGTTCTATTCCATATTCCATTCACCAGTTTATTCTGTTCATCAGATTTTTTATTCACTTGATTTTTAGATTCACTTGTTGATAGATATGTATTTGTTGTCACTTTGTTGTTCATATTTTTTATCTTTACCTTTTTCTTCTTCTTCCTCTTCTTAAAAAATACCCTTCAGCATTTCATATAATACGGGTTTGGTGATAATGAACTCCTTTAGCTTTTTCTTATCTGTGAAGCTCTTTATCTGACCTTCAATTCTAAATGATAGTTTTGCTGGGTAGAGTAATCTTAGTTGTAGGTTCTTGCTATTCATCACTTTGAATATTTCTTGCCACTCCCTTCTGGCCTGCATAGTTTCTGTTGAGAAATCAGCTGACAGTCATATGGGCACTCCCTTGTAAGTAACTAACTGTTTTTCTCTTACTGTTTTTAAGATTCTCTCTGTCTTTTGCCGTTGGCATTTTAATTATGATGTGCCTTGGTATGGTCCTCTTTGGATTCCTCTTATTTGGGGATCTCTGTGCTTCCTGAACTTGTAAGTCTATTTCTTTCACCAGGTAGGGGAAGTTTCCTGTCATTATTTCTTCAAATAGGTTTTCAATATCTTGCTGTCTCTCTTATTCTGGCACCCCCATAATTCAGATGTTGCTACATTTGAGGTTGTCCAAGAGGCTTCTTACACTATCTTCATGTTTTTGGATTCTTTTTTCTTTTTGCTCTTCTGGTTGGGTGTTTTTTGCTTCCTCATATTTCAAATCATTGACTTGATCCTCGGGATCCTCTAGTCTACTGTTGAATCCCTGTATATTATTCTTTATTTCAGTCAGTGTATGCTTAATTTATGACTGGTCCTTTTCCATTTTTTTTTTTTATTTTTTTTTTTTGGCATTCTCACTAAGATCCTTGAAGGGCTCACTAAGTTCCTCAGTGGTTTCTAGAAGTTTCTTGAGTAACCTTATAACTGTGATTTTGAACTCTATATCCAGTAGTTTGCTTTCTTCCATTTTTCATTTGTGGCATGTTTCTTTGTCTCCACATTTTGGCTGCTTCCCTGTGTTTGCTTCTATGTATTGGGTAGCTGCTAAGTCTCCTTGAGTTGATAGAGTGACCTTGTTTGGTAGGTGTCCTATAGGGCCCAGTAGCTCAGACTCCCCAATCACCTGAGGTGGACACTCTTGGTGCACCCCTTTGTGGGCTGTGTTCACAGTCTTGTTGTAGTTGAGCCTTGATTGCCTTTTGTGTCACTGTGGGAAATTGATCTCCAGGCCAATTGGCTGTGGGGTTCAGCTGTGACTTCAGTGTGAGAGCTGCTGTTCAGGAGACACCCTTATGGATTAGGACTTGCTTCAGTGGGGCTTTGGTGCTCACTGATTCTGCCCTTTGAGTGAGTCACTTATGGATGTGAAGAGTTGTACTCTGTTATGGTCTCACCCTGACCACTGGGTACACTGTCTCTTGGGTCTCCAGGGAGGTGCGAAGTCAGCCACTGCCTGGGGCCACCCAGCAGGAAGCTAAAAAGAGATCTGCAGATTCCTCCTCTTTGTATCGGGTTTGGAAGTGTCCATGCAAGGCCCAACTGTGAAGCAAGGCAGGCTGGTGCTGGTGCCAGCCTTGGGCCTTTTATTGATAGGTTTGGGGCTCCCTGACCCAGCTGCAGCTTGTTTGACAGGTTTTAGGCTAAAAAAGGACAGACAATTCATATGGAAAAGCCACTGGGCACAGCTTGGGTGGGGCTGTAAATTGGGTGGGGCGGGGTCTCAGGGAATCCCCAGGGCGGAGCAAACAGAAATGGCTGCCAGTCAGCCCTGCAAGGGGAGATCCCAGCACGGAAACAATGACTGCTGTAAGCACCTCCATCTGGAAGAAAGCTGCCCCTGCGTTCCTACTCTGATGCCAGACACTCCAGTTTCTCCCGTATGTGTCTAGGTTCCCCCTGAGCCTCCCCCGGCACTGGAGGTCAGAGCAAACAGGAACTTGTAAATTCAATTCATGGTGCTGGCCTTTTAAGAGGAGCAGTTGGGTCTCCAGCAGCTTGTGTGTCACTCAGCCCCAATCCGCACTGGTTTTTACAGTTTGTAGTTCTTATGGCCCATAGGGACTTCTTTCCCCAGCTCTGGGACCCTGAGCTAGGACTCTGGTATGGGGCTAAGACTCCTTGCTCCTCCAGGTGGCCTCCGCAGAGGCAATCTCCCTCCAGATTTAAAAAGCAGCACACACTTAATGGTCATTACCAAGGCTTTTAGAATGCAGTTTCTCATTTGCCATGGACATGACCACAAAACATTTCCCCAATAGGTTTTTTTCCTGCCATGTTGGTAGCATAGCATTCAGCCTACTGGGAACATTTTACTAACCTTAATTTACATTGCTAGATCACTGTCCACTATAAATATAACACAAGCTATAGGAGGTTTCTGTAATAGCCATTGGTAATCAGTGAGATTTGATAACAGCCATCTTATATATCTGGGGCCTTGTTGTCCTTTGTCTAGCCAATCCTTCTCAGTTACCATACAGTTGGTGATCATGATAATCTCTATTCGTATTATATAGGACTGACTGAAATGACATCATGATTGAGCAAAAAAAAGGGAATAAGACGAGTAAGACTCAAACTCAAGAGAGGAACTAAGGCATTGGAAGAACTCAGAACATGTGAAATTCCTTAAATAAAAGTTTATTAACTATAAATAGTTGTGCCTATGTTACAAATAATAAAAGCCCTTTATACTTTTTGTAGAAAAAAAATAAAAAGGGGCACACCCAGTGCCGGACCTGCCCATTCTGTGCCTCCGCACCTCCTACCAGTCTCAAAGTGCTTTCTTCTTTACCTCTCTAGATGTGGTACTTTCACTCAGCCAGCTTTCCCGTGGTTCTGGATGATAGTTATTCTGTATTTTAATTGTAATTTTGAAGTGGTTGTGGGAGGCAGCAAGTACAGGCGTTTACCTATGCCACCATTTTGGTTCTCGCCTTACCACAGAAATTTGTATTTATGTGTACTAGACTTGTGTTAGCCTCCGGTAATGTAATTACTTTAATCCTACATAATAAAAGGGTAATATGCAAATTGACTGAACGGCAGAACGACCGTTCCCTATGATGCACACTGACCACCAGAAGGCAGATGCTCAATGCAGGAGCTGCCCCCTGGTGGTCAGTGCGCTCCCACAGGGGGAGCACCACTCAGCCAGAAACCAGGCTCAGGGCTGGCGAGCGCAGCAGTGGTGGCGAAAACCTTTCCCGCCTCCACGGCAGCCCTAAGAATGTCTGACTGCTCCTGGTGGGAGCAGGCTTAAAGTGTCAGTCGGACAACCCTGAGGGCTCCTGGACTGCAAGAGGGCACAGGCCAGGCTGAGGGACCCTCCCCCAAGTGCACAAATTTCATGCACCAGGCCTCTAGTTGTAATATAAGTTATTTTATTACTTTTATATCTCTTTTTTTCTCATTCTTTCCTCCATATAAAGCCCATATACTGTGCCCTGAAGAAACATAGGTTTCAACAGGGTGCCAAAAATTTCTGAAATAATATGAATGTATTACATGGATTGAAGCATTCATAATGTTAAAACCTTCAAGTACTATTGTATTTAATGGGATAAACTGAACAAGAGGTAAAAATCAAATCTTATCTCTTTAACTTGCCCCTAACACTGACATCATTCTTTGGCACAGCCAGAGAAAGAAGTAATGATTTGCAATTTCTGAGCCCATGTTTTTGAGTATTTTCAAACTATCTGCATTGAATTGTCTGTTGCCAACTGATCACATATGACTTTCTTAGTTGTTCTTTGAGTGCCGGGGAAACAGGATACCATTTCCCAGCATCCTTTTCCCTGTGTGGTTCAAATGTACAGTTTATCAATGAGAGGACTTTGTGCAAAATTTGTAAAATGGAAAAACAGCAGAGGCTGGCTTTTTTAATTTATTTTTATTGTTGACACTATTATAGATGTCCTCACCCGCCCCCCTTTTTGCCCACCTCCTCCCAGCCCCTGCCACCTCACCCCTCTCACCATGACCACACTGTTGTCTATGGGTTATGCATATATGTTCTTTGGCTTATCCTTTTATCTTCTTTCATCCATTCCTACTGTCCACTCCCCTTCTGATAGCTGTCAAGCTGTTCCATGTACCCATGCCTCTATTTCTATTGTGTTCATCAATTTATTTTGTTCATTAGGATTCCACATATAAATGAGATCATATGGTATTTGTCTTTTTCTAATTTACATATTTCACTTAGCATAATAATCTCCAGAACTGTTTTGTAGTCAGACTGGTGAGCAGACAGGAGATCCATAGTGGTTTTATAGCATGTGAGAACTACCTACTTTACTGTTGAGAATGTTGATAGATGTTTTCTCAGAAATTACTGCCATTTCCCACCATCTTTCCTGAACCAATCTCCAAAGGACTCCAACCTGAGATATATGCTATTGGTTTCCTCAATATTCTATCTGGTGTTCAAACATGATTCCCCTAGCTCAGTGGTTGGCAAACTGTGGCTCATGAGCCACATGCGGCTCTTTGGCCCCTTGAGTGTGGCTCTTCCACAAAATACTGACTTCTGCACATGGGCCACGAAGTTTCAATCACACTGTACGTGCGTGTCCGCACGTGGTATTTTATGGAAGAGCCACATTCAAGGGGCCAAAGAGCCACATGTGGCTCGCGAGCCACAGTTTGCCGACCACTGCCTAGCTCTTCAAAAGCAGGTTGAGTTTTGAGGTCTGTTGCAATGGACACAGACAATAGTGTGGTGTAGGCAAGGGGAGGGGGTGGGTACAGAGAGAAAGGGGCCAATTGGGAGGAAAGACAGGGACATCTGTAACACTTTTAACAGAGTTAAATTTAAATTTTTTTTCAAAAAAAATCATAGGAGTTAATTTGGAACACAGATGGGCTACTAAAATAAGCAACAAAAGGGTCATGGTATTCCTCCACATGTATCCTTCTTTTTCTCCTCTAGGGACATTCCCGGTCATCCAACTTCCTTAGAGAATGGAAAGTGAAGAGCAGAGTTACCAAGACATGGAGAAGCATTCCCTTTTATCTATTTCCCTTTAGCAGACAGCTTATTTCAAAGGACATTGTGGGATGATAATGGTTTTCAGTGATTGGAATTTCAGAATATGGTTTATCCTGATTTTCACACTGGTCAATCTCAGGGAGAGATTCCTCAGAGAATAAGAATACCAAGGAGTAGGACTAGGGAAGAGAACGCAAGCTAAGCTATGACTCAAGGACACCAGAGATTCTACTAAATCACATCAGCAAAGAGAAATGAACTAAGGATGCATGCAATAGGATGGGTACACCTCAAAAACATTGTGCTTCTTAAATTTGATTAAACTGATAGAAACAAAATGGGTCAGGCATTTTTAATTTGAAAATAGTTTAAAATATATAGAAAGATTCCCAACCCCATATGTAAATAAATTATACCTAAATTTCTCTCATGGGTTACTATCATTTGTAGGCCTAATACTGTAATATAATATGAGCAATTTTAATCAAAGCCTGGAGTTCAATTATTTTTACACCAAACAATAACTAATAATGTTACAAACACAATATACTCAATCACTGTAACTCTCCTTTTCACATTTTATATCTCTGATTAAAGAACCTTTGGAATTTTTTATTTCCTTATTCAACCTTCAAGTTTCAGCATAAATAACTTTTTGAAAGGTTACCATGATCCTTAAAATTATTTAATTTTTCTCTCTTTTTCATCACAATAGCAATTATTGCATGTTATAATTATCAAATTTTGAGTTTTCTCTCACAATTTAGCTGAGAAAATACTTAAGAGCAATGATTAGCAATTAGCACACACATGTTGAAATAATTAACCACGTATATCTTGCAAGGTTTAGTTTTTGAAGGCATTCAGTACATGAAAGTATCATTTATGGGGAGATATATTTCTAGTCAAAGATGGAATTTAATATTCTGAATTGGAGAAGGCAGTTTACCACACTAAAGAGTAAAAAGATCTATTCAGAACGGAGAGAAGTACAGAGACCAGGAAGACTTAGTAAGCCTAATATGATATAAATCATTGAGGGGAGAAGTGGTATAGCTATGAATGAATGAACTGAACATTGTTTTCAATTTTCCCATTCATGTTTCGACAACATATTACTTACACCCCAATTTTGTCTCATTGTTTTCAAAATAACAAAACCTTTGAAGCATATCCTTGAGAGCTTCTTTCACCTGCTGGTTCCTCAGAGTGTAAATGAAGGGGTTTAGTAAGGGAGCAACAGAGGTATTGAGCACAGCTACGCCTTTAGTTAAAGACACCCGTTCCCTTGCTGAAGGTTTCATGTACGTAAAGATGCAACTCCCATAAGTAATAGAGACAACAACCATGTGTGAGGAACAGGTGGAAAAGGCCTTTGTTCGCTGTTGAACAGAAGGGAATTTTAGAATGGTTTTGATGATGTACACGTAGGAGAGGACCACTAACAACAAAGTGATGACAAGTGTCACCACAGCTAAGACAAAGGCCATCAACTCTATGAAATGCGTATCTGTACAAGAGATCTGCAATAAGGGAGAAGTGTCACAGAGGAAGTGATCAATCGTTTTGGAGGCACAGAAATCCAGCTTGAGTCCCAAGACCAAAGGGGGAAATATGATTAGGAAGCCAGATATCCAAGAGCTGAGTACAAGCTGACAGCACACTTTGCTGTTCATAATGATGGGGTAATGCAGCGGTTTGCAGATGGCAACATAGCGGTCATAGGACATGGCAGCCAGAAGGTAAAATTCTGTAACTCCTAATAAAATGAAAAAGAACAATTGAGTTGCACATGCACTGTAGGAAATTGTTTTGTCTCCAGTCAGAATGCTTATTAAGAATCGTGGAATGCAGATGGTTGTGAATGAAATCTCTAAGAAGGAGAAATTTTGGAGGAAGAAATACATTGGAGTCTTGAGACGGGGATCCAGCATGGTGAGGAGGATGATAATTAAGTTCCCTATCAGGCTCAAGATGTAGTTGAAAAATAGAAACAGGAAAATCACAATTTGCAACAGAGGGTCATCTGTCAGTCCAAGCAAAATGAACTCTATTTCTGTTGAGTTGTTCATTTCTTTTTTGTTTTCTTATCAAAGCTAGAAAAAAAAATTTAAAGCACCAGTGAGAAAATAGGTTTCTTTATTCTCAGCCATAGAATATTTCACAGTCAGAAACTTGTCAATGTATAAATATTTTCACAAATCTACTTTGAGTTCATCAAAATGAACATGTCCTCTAAAGTCAGTCATATTTATAAAAATGCTGAGTATTTTCCTTTGACAAGATTGAAATAAGTCTTACTGTGGTTTATCAGTCATTCAAACTTTTATCTCCACAATTTAACATTGACCTATATCATCTTCCAAAGACTTTACCCTAATAGACTATTTAAATAGTTTAGATATTCTATTTTCTGAAATTAGCAAATATTTTGAGTAATTTATTCCTTTTACTCATCACTAAGTTCCATTTTATATGTCCTTTCTTTTATTCTTTGTAGCATTTCCTTTACATTTTTTTCAACTCCATCTGCTTGCCTATTCATACATTTTATCAGTGGCCTTTAGATTCAACACTTAGAAAATTCCCAGTAAATCAGTAACAATTATTCAAATCTGGATGACTTGGGAAATAAACAAACAGAAAAACTGAAATAAGTCTTCCTATATTTTAATCTATTTTTACTTTATTCAATTATAATAGTTTTATATTACCTTCTTTATGGTTGTGCAGATTACATTAAGAAGCTATAGCTTTGCTTGCATATAAAATGATCTTAAGCACAGTTACAGTTCTTGTCACTGACTAGTGTTATAACCATATCCCATAGTTACTAATTACAATTTGTTTTCTGTTAATTATATTATTTGTAGTAGAGCAAGACTCTTTGTCTTAGCCAACTTTCAGAATTGCCAGATGATATTCAAAAGTCTTTCTTCTTCCCCCATGTTTTAAAAATATAAACTATAATAGAAAAAATCAAATGTCACATAATTACTTTTATTTCTTATCAACTAAGTTTATTCAAATATATTCCTCTACTTTTCTAGATAACCTGATATTATTTTATTCATACATATTCTTTTTAAAGTTACTAAATCCCTAGAATCTTTGTGTTAAACATATCTGAATTCTTGCCACCAGTTTCAATCTGTTTATTGTTTGTGAATAATGTTAGTCCTTGAATTTCCACATAAATATTTCTATTTGATTCTTCCTTAAGTTTTTCTATTAATCACTTTTTTCATTAAAATATAAGTCTACATTTCTTATTAATTGCCTGTGGAATTTTATGACATGGTAGGCAAACTATAAGTAGTAAAGACATTATTTCATCATTTTCTAGTTTTAATAATCTTCTGAGTTTCGTTAAACACACCAATTGTTTTTAAATTTGAACTAGGTGTAAATGTTTTGTTAGATTTCCTCAAAATGTGAAAAATAGCTCCTTCTAATTTATCTAATGCAGTTAAAGTTCATAGAGTTAGATAAAGAAAATGAATTAGTCATTTATCTATGAAAATACATGTTACATAGATATATATGTGTGTGTGTTCATAGCAAAATTTTATAGAAGTTTTTATTTCTTCATCAAAAAGAATGGATCAATAAGACAATTTAAAGACAAGTTCAATTATCTTGTACTTCCAAAATATTTTCCTAAGTTCTGATTTAAAAAAAGACATGTTAAAATTTGACTTACCTTATACACGGCACATTGGGATTTCCTTTTTTGTTATGATATATAGTAGAATATATAAACTAAATTAAGAGTGATGATAATCATTTCAGGACTTCATTCAATTATTGAAAGGATATTTTACAAAAATCAATGTTTTCTTTAGAAGGATTCAAATAAAAAGTGAAATGTGTTTTCTTTCTTTTTCAAAATATTTTCCATTATTCACTTAAGTTCACACTCACAACATATCTCATTATTCAGATACTAAAGAACATGGATGTATCTCTACCATCCCTTCCAGTTTGGTTAAATTTTCACTGTTCTTCTTAGTCTTTAACTGGAAGTGTTATGTCACAGGTGATTAAAATCTAAGAAGAAATATAAGTACAGAAATTTAACATATCCCATGATTCAAACTAAATTTTATCTTTTGGTTCAATAAGGACCCAAGGGAACGTATAGCAAACAATATTCCCCCAAAGGCATATTCAGAAAGTACAATTTATGTGCCAATAAAGGAAATTCCACTCAGCTTTTTCTTTTTTTAATCTGGGAAATATGAAACAAAAATATGAATTGTTTCATAGTCTAAAGACAATATAGGAAAGCCTTCTGGTCTTTAGTAAGAAACTTTTTTTCACTATTACTAAAATAATAATAGTAGTAATAATAATAATAATAATAATAATAATAGGCCCAATATTAGATTTTTAATGTTGCAAATAAATTCAATTTAAATAAGAGTTTTAACTGTATATTACTAAATTATTTCTGAGTTTTAACTGTATATTACAAAAATATTTAATTTTAAGAAAGTGTTTTTGTTATAGTTGTTGTTTAGAAAATGGGAAAAACAAACCTATGATGGCACATTAATTTTATGGCATAAGGACCTATTCAGGAGAATTAAAATATCGGAAACTTTCGCCCTAACCGGTTTGCTCAGTGGATAGAGCATCGTTCTGGAGACTGAAGAGTCCCAGGTTCTATTCTGGTCAGGGGCATGTGCCTTGGTTGCGGGCACATCCCCAGTGGTGGGTGTGCAGGAGGCAGCTGATCGATGTTTCTCTCCATCGATGTTTCTTGCTCTCTATCTCTCCCCCTTCCTCTCTGTAAAAAAAAATCAATAAAATATATTTAAAATATTTGAAACTTTTGAACTGTATTGATATAAAAGATTCTGCTCAAGTTAAGTAAAGTGGATTGGTTCCATATATTATATGCAAATTATTATGAAACAAATTCCCTGATGACTTTATCGTGATCCAAATAAAAGTTGTCAAAAGGAAGTTTTAAAAGACTTGCTATTGGTATTTAAATATGAAGAAAATTTCTTTTTAAAAATATTCTTAAATTATAAATTTTAAAAAATTTAAGTATAGTTAATATTCAACATTATGTTAGCTATATTAATTTTAGGTGTACAATATAGTGATTTGATATGTCTATACTTTACAATGTGATTGCCCCACTAATTCTAGTTATCATCTGTCAGTGTGTAAACTTACATCAAAATTAAGAAAATTTCTTAAGAAAGCTTCAAGTCAACTATCAGAATTCACAGAGTTGAATGGCAGCCCAAACATTGCTCTTATACAACAAACACAACATCAGATAAATGTCTATAGAAACCTACAGTTTTCAACTGATTTAAATCTTGTTTAAAAATCAGTTACTCCTAGAAGTGGGATCACTGGGTCAAATGGGAGTTCAGAAACACCAGTCAGAAAGAATATATGCCCCCCCTATGTTCATAGGAGCACAATTTACTATAGCTAAGGTTTGGAAACAGCCCATCAGCAAATTAGTGGATTAAAAAAAAGCTGTAATACATTTACACAATGGAATGTTATGCAGCTGTAAAAAAGAAAGAACTCTTACCATTTGCAACAGCATGGAGGGACCTGGACAGTATTGTGATAAGCAAAATAAGCCAGTCAGAGAAAGAGAAGTATCACATAATCTCTCTCATATGTGAAATCTAATGAACAAAATAAACTGATGAACAAAATAGATCCAGAGACATAGAAGCATGAAACAGACTGATGAATCTCAGATGGAAGGTGAGGGTGGGGGTGTTGGAAGAGCAATTAACCAAAAACTTTTATGCATATACTAGTATGCATAATCCATGGACAGAGACAATAGTGTGGTGAAAGCCAGAGCGGAGAGTATGGGGGGTGAGGGGGCCAGGTGGATAGAGTCAATAGGATAAAAAAGGGGACATATGTAATACTTTCAACAATAAAGATAAATTTAAAAATTGAATGGGGAAACATATTTTGGTATATTCATATATTAGAAAACTACTCTGCTACATACAAAATGGAATAAACTGTTAGAACAAATAAAATAGAAAATTTCAAAAACATTATGATGAGCGAAATATTTTGACACAAAATAGTACATGCTGTATTCCATACATTTATAATTCTACAATGGGATAATCAAATATATAGTGACAGAAAGCAGGTCAGTAATTGAAGGAGATCAGAGAAGGAATGTTTTGAGATAACAAAGATATTATACACCTAGTGGGGGCGTTGATTACTTGGATGGATATTTTCAAATTTTCTCAAACTTTACTCTTAAAATTGATGCATTTTATTATGTATAAACTATACTCCAATAATTTTTATTTAAAAAGCAAAGAGAATAATCAAAATAACTTCAGGTACGTCACATAAAGGAATACATTCACTAACACAGAGTCTAAAGAAGGAATTCTCACACACTGCACAGAAGAGTATAATTGGTACATCCACTTTGTAAAATATACCATATAACTAACAATTAAAATTTTAGGTATAGATTCTAGCCAGGTACCTCAGTTGGTTGGAGTGTTGTTATGATATTCCAAATTTGTGGGTTCAATCCCGGGTTAGGGTACATACAAGAATCAACCAATGAATGCATAAATAAGTGGAAAAACAAATTGATGTTCTCTCTCTCTCTCTCTCTCTCTCTCTCTCTCTCTCTCTCTTTCTCTCTTTCATAAATAAAGTTTTTTTTTAATTTAGGTATATTATCACCAGCAATGCCTGCATGTGTAAACAAAAATCATGAATAAGATAGTCTTATCTGTACTATTGAAAATAAGCAGGAGCGGGCAACTTTAATGTACATTAAAAGTAAAACAAATAAACTGGCATATAGTTACACTGAGATGTTGTACAATATTGAAAATAAAAAAGCTGCTGCTATATGTCATAAGTTTTTGGGTGTCACAAACAAAGGAAAATATTATACAAAAGAAGATTTATGCAAATATATAGTGTATTAATTCCTTCAAATGAAGTTCAGACACAAGCCAGAGTCTTGTATCTATGCTAATAAAAGGGTAATATACTAATTAGATGAGTCAACCTGCCATCTTCTGGACACCTGACTTCCTTTCAGACAAAGCCATGGTGGTGGGGGTCGAGGCAGAGGCAGTTAAGGGCAAGTTCAGGCTGGAAGGGAATTAGGGGCAATCATGCTGGCAGGGGAGGGCAGTTGCAGACAACCAGGCTGGCAGGGGAGGGCAGTTGGGGGCAACCAGGCTGGCAGGCCGGTGAGTGGTTAGGAGCCAGTGGTCCTGGATTGTGAGAAGGATGTCTGACTGTGGTTTCAGGCCTAAACCGGCAGTCGGACATCCCCTGAGTGGTCCTGGATTGGAGAGTGTGCAGGCAGGGCTGAGGGACACTCCCCTCCCACCCCCATGCATGAATTTTATGCACCGGGCCTCTAGTATAATAATAAAAGTTAGAACAGTGGCTACTTTTCATTGAATCTTGACTGACAGAGTAAGAGGGAGTTGTCTTAATTGCTGGTAATATGTTCTGTGTAGTGGTTATACAGTTGTATATATTAGTAAAGGTTAATTAATAGGTAGAATTTAATTTGTGCCCTTATTGTAAATGTCTTATACAGCAATATAGTATTAAAAGTGAAACAGAAATTTCCAAACACAAAATCTAAGTGCATTCATCATCACTATACCTACAAAAGAAGAAATAATGAAGTGTTCTTTATAACTAAGAAACATAATGACATGTATTCTTATTTTTCAGCTATTGTTGGCATTCAATCTTATTTTAGTTTTAAATGTACAGCATAGTGGTTAGACATTTATATAATGTATGAATAGATCCTCCCAATAAGTCTAGTACCCACCTGGCCCCATGCATAGGTATTACAATATTATAAACTATTTTCACTGTGCTGTACTTTCCATCCCTGTGACTACTTTGTAACTACCAATTGTACTTATTCAACTTCCTTCACCTTTTTCACCCAACTCCCAACCCCTCTTCCCTCTGGCAACCATCAGTTTGTTCTCTGTCTTTATGAGTCTGTTTCTGTATTTTGTTCTTTATACTCTATATATAAGTAAAGTATTGCTATTTGTGTTTCTCTGTCTGACTTATTTTACTTAAAATAATAGCCTATAAGTCCATCCAGCTTGTCACAAATGGTAAAATTTCATTCTTTTTATGGCTGAGTAAAATTCCATTATACATATACATTTTTCAGCCAATTGTCTTGGTGGGCACTTTGGCTGTTTTCATGTAATGGCTCTTATAAATAACAAATGCATATATCTTTCCAAATTGGCGTTTTGGATAAATACCCAGAAATGCAATTGCTGGGTCATAGAGTAGTTATATTTTTTATGGAGCATCCACAATGTTTTCCCAAGTGGCTGCATCAGTTTGAAAACCTACCAAAATGCACTAGAGTACTCTTTTCTCTTACCCTCTTCCTGCTTTAGTTTTCCCCTATCCTTTATTTTTACCTCCTGTTAAAAATTGATCTTACTTATATATCTAAATTCCGCTCCCCTGCTCCAAGTCCATACACAATTCTCTCTTCTCTTTCTTCACTATCCAATTTTTTTTTCTCTCTTCCTTTTCTTTTCTTTTTTTTGTTTTTCGTTTTATTTTGTTTTGTTTTGCCTTTTTCTTTCTCTCTGTCTTGTTGTTGTGTGTTTGTTTGATTGTTGATTAGTTTCATTTTTGTTTGTTTGTTTCTCTTTTTTTGCTTCTGTTTTTCCTCGACTAGCTTGTTCTCTTCTTCTACTAATAGCTTAACTAATTCCAATTACCAACTCAGGCATATCTACTCTCTATTTTCCTGTTCCAATAGTTAACAAATACATAGATAGATATATTAAAGAAGGGGAATATATATATATATATATATATATATATATATATATATATATTCTTTTCTATATATATTTTATAGAAAATAAAAATATATATATATTTTATATATATATTCTTTTCTATATATATTTTATTTCCTTTTTTATATTTTCTGTTTTTTACTTTTCATCTTATACATTAATTCTCTTTCTACCTCCTCTATTCTGAAGTGAGGCTATTTCTCCATTCATTCAATTCCTTGACCATACCTTCTGGAAATAAGCACTCCCTCCTCAGATTCATCTGGGTGTTTGTTGTTTGGGTGTTTGTTGTTTGCATTTTTTTGATAAGTTGTTTTTTTGTAGTTTGTATTCATCTCTGGGTGTTTGTTGTTTGCATTTTTTGGATTAGTTGTTGTTTTATTGGTGTCTTCTCCCCATATACATATATTTCCCCCATTCTTTTTTATTCTCTTTCTTTTCTCTCTTACATTGTTTTTCCTTTTCTCAATACAATTTTTCCACTCTTTACTTTTTATCCCCTAATTCTCTTTTCTTTGGTGGCACAACCTTGGGTGTTGTGCCTTGTTGTGTTGTATTTTGTGCCTTTAAGTCAATGCAGGAGAGAGAGAGCTATATAACCAGACACCATGAGAGGAGGGATCATGGGTAGACAAAGAAACATCCTGCATACAAAATAAAGAAGGCATCACCAGAAAAGGAACTAAAAGAAATGGAGGCAATCAATATGTTAGAGAAAGAATTCAGAGCAATGGTCATAAAGTCGCTGAAAAGGATGGAAGACAAATTCAACAATATGTGTAAGCAACAAGAGGAAATGAAGAAGAACCAAGAAGAAAGGAAAAATGACATCACTGCAAGAAAGAACATAATAGAAAACATCAACAGTAGACTAGAAGAAGCAGAGGACTGCATCAGTGAGCTAGAAGACAAGGTAGGAAAAAATAGTCAAGCAGAGCAGCATCTAGAAAAAAAACATAAAAAACAAGAGAGCCTAAGGCAGTGGTTTTCAACCTTCCTAATGCCGCGACCCTTTAATACAGTTCCTCATGTTGTGGTGACCCCCAACCATAAAATTATTTTCGATGCTACTTCATAACTGTAATGTTGCTACTGTTATGAATCGTAATGTAAGTATCTGATATGCAGGATGTATTTAGGCAACCCCTGTGAAAGGGTCGTTCAACCCCCAAAGGGGTCGTGACCCACAGGTTGAGAACCGCTGGCCTAAGGGAACTTTGGGACAACATGATACGAAACAAAATCTGCATAATAGAGGTACCTGAAGGAGAACAAACTGAGCAAGGAAAAGAAACCTGTTTGAAGAAATAATGACAGGAAACTTCCCTGATATAGGGAAGAAAAATCTCACACAAGTCCAAGAAGCTAACAGAGTCCCAAACATGAACACCAAAAGACCAACCCAAGACACATTATAATTCAATTGGCAAATACCAACGACAAAGTAAAAATCTTAAAGGCTGTCAGAGAGAGACAGAAAGTTACCTACAAAGGATCACCCATGAGACTCTCGACTGATTTCTCCACAGAAACACATCAGGCCGAAACCGGTTTGGCTCAGTGGATAGAGCATCGGCCTGCGGACTGAAGGGTCCCGGGATTGAATCCGGTCAAGGGCATGTACCTGGGTTGCTGGAACATCCCCGGTGGGAGATGTGCAGGAGGCGGCTGATCGATGTTTCTCTCTCATCGATGTTTCTGGCTCTCTATCTCTCTCCCTTCCTCTCTGTAAAAAATCAATAAAATATATTTTTAAAAAAAGAAAGAAAGAAACACATCAGGCCAGAAGAGAATATAATGAAATATACAAAGTCATGCAAAGCAAGGGTCTGAATCCACGAATACTGTACCCAGCAAGGCTATCATTCAAAATTGAGGGTGAAATCAGCAGCTTCACAGATAAAAAATTACTAAGGAAGTTTATGATCACCAAACCAGCAATGCAAGAAATGCTAAAGGGTCTGCTGTAAAAAGAAGAAATATGAAGGGAAGAAGGACAATCAGCATAAAGAATAAAAACGAAGGCAAACATGTACCTATCAATACTCACTTTAAATTTAAATGGATTAAATGCTTCAATCAAAAGACATAGGACAGCTGACTGGATAAGAAAACATGACCCATATATCTGCTGTCTATAGGAAACCCACCTCAGAACAAAGGACTCACACAGACTGATGGTGAAAGGATGGAAAAACGTTTCCCAGATGAATGGAAATAAAAAATAAGCTGGGGTAGCAATACTTATATATGACAAATTAGACCTCAAAGTGAAGGCCATAATAAGAGATAAGGAAGGCCACATCATAATACTAAAGGGAGCAATCCAAAAAGAAGATATAACTCTGGTAAACATATATGCACCCAATACAGGGGCAGCTAAATAAATAAGAAACTTCTGGAGGATATCAAAGGAGAGACTGACAGCAATACAGTCATAGTAGGGGACTTTAATATCCCACTAACACCACTTGAAAAATCCTCTAAACAAAACAAAAAAATCAGCAAAGAAACATCAATCCTAAATCACTCATTAGAACAGATGGAATTAATTGACATCTTCTGAACAATTCACTCCAAAGCCACAGAATAGACATTGCTCTCAAGTGCACATGGGTCATTTTCAATGATAGACCACATATTGGGACACAGGTGAAGTCTCTTCAAATTCAACAAGATATAAATCATATCAAGCATCTTCTCAGATTACAATGGCATAAAACTAGAAATCAGCTACAATAAAAACTATTAAAAAATCAAAAACCTGGAGGCAAAATAGCATGCAATTAAACAATGACTGGAGTACCAAGGAGATCAACGAAGAAATAAAAAGCATCATGGCGACAAACGACAATGAAAACACAACTATCCATGATCCATGGGACACAGAGAAAGCAGTCTTGAGAGGGACGTTCACAGCTCTACAGGCCTACCTCAAAAAACAGGAAACAATGGTAATAAATTATCTAACCCTACAACTCCAAGAGTTTGAAAGAGAGCAAAAAGAAAAGCCCAGCATAAACAGAAGGAAGGAAATAATAAAGATCAGAGCAGAGATAAACGACATAAAGATTAAAAAAATAATACAAAATAAAACCAAGAGCTAGTTCTTTGAAGGGATAAATAAGATTGATGAAGCTCTAGCCAGGCTCACCAAGAAGCAAAGAGAGAGGACACAAATAAACAAAATCAGAAATGAAAAAGGTGAATAACAACCAATCACACTGAAATACAAACAATTATGAAAAAATACTATGAACAATTCTATTCCAACAAAATGGACAACCTAGATGAAATGGAAATATTCTCAGAAAAATACAAGCTCCCAAAATTCAATCAAGAATAAACAAAAAACCTGATTAGGCAGATAACTACCAAAGATATTGAAACCGTGATCAAAAATCTTCCAGCAAACAAAAGCCCTGGTCCAGACAGCTTTACAGGGTAGTTCTACCATGAATTAAAAGAACTAAAACCTATCCTCCTCAGACTATACCAAAAATTCAAGGATAAGGCACACTTCCAAGCTCTTTCTATGAAGCCAGCATTACCCTAATTCCGAAACCAGATAAAGACACCACAAAAAAGGGAACTACAGGCCAAAATTCTTGATGAACATAGATGCTAAAATCCTCTACAAAATTCTAGCAAATAAGATTTTGCAATACATTAGAAATATCATACACCATGATCATGTGGGATTTATTCCGGGGATGCAAGGATGGTACAATATCTGCAAATCAATAAATGTGATACATCACATAAACAAACTGAGACAAAAATCACATAATCATACCAATCGATGCAGAAAAAGCATTTGACAAAATCCAACACCCTTTCTTGATTAAAAACTCTCAACAAAGTGGGAATAGAGGGACTATACCTCAATATAATAAAAGCCCTAGATGACAAACCTACAGCCAACATCATACTCAATGGGCAAAAACTGAGTTCATTTCCCCTAAGAACAGGAACAAGACAGGGATGCCCACTTTCACCACTCTCGTTTTACATAGTACTGGAAGTGCTGGCCATAGCAATCTGACAAGAAGAAGAAATAAAAGGCATCCAAATTGGAAAAGAAGTAAAGCTGTCCTTATTCACAGATGACATGATACTATACATAGAAAACCCCAAAGACTCCATCAAAAAACTACTAGACATAATAAATGAATTTGGAAATATAGCAGGATACAAAATTAACACCCCAAAATATGGCTTTTTTACATACCAATAATGAACTCACAGAAAGAGAAATGACAAAATAAATCCCATTTGCCATTGCACCAAAAAAAATTAAGTTACCTAGGAATAAACTTAACTAAGGATGTAAAAGACCTGTACTCAGAAAACTACAGGACATTGAAAAAAAGAGATAGAAGACATAAACAAATGGAAGAATATACCGTGTTCATGGATTGGTAGAATCAACATCATTAAAATGTCCATACTACCCAAAGCAATCTACAGAGATTCCATGTAATCCATCCTAAAATACCAACAGCATATTACATAGATCTAGAACAAACTCTCCAAAAATTCATCCGGAATAAAAAGAGAAACTGAATAGCCATAGCTATCCTGAGAAAGAATAATAAAGTTGGAGGGATCACAATACTGGATATCAAGCTATATTACCAAGCCACTGTTCTCAAAACTGCATGGTACTGTCACAAAAAGAGACATATAGACCAATAGACCAGAACAGAGAACCCAGAAATCAACCCAAACCATTATGCTCAATTAATATTTGACAAAGCAGGCAAGAGCATACAATGGAGTCAAGACAGTCTCTTCAATAAATGGTGCTGGTAAATTTGGTCAGATACATGCAAAAAAAATGAAACTAGATCACCAACTTACACCATACACAAACACAAACTCAAAATGGATAGAGGACTTGAATGTAAGATGGGAAACCATAAAAATTCTACAAGACTCCATAGGCAGCAAAATAGCAGGCATATGTCGTAGCAATATCTTTATAGACACAGCTCCTAGGGCAATGGAGACTAAGGAGAAAAATAAACAAATGGGACTACATCAAAATTAAAAGCTTCTGCACAGCAAAAGAAACCATCAACAAAACAACAAGAAAGCCCACTGCATGAAAGAACATGTTTGCCAATGATATTTCTGATAAGGGTTTAATCTCCAAAATTTACAGAGAACTCATACAACTTAACAAAAGGAAGATAAATGATCCAATCAAAATGGGAAAAGGAACTAAATAGGCACTTATTGAAAGGGGACATACAGAAGGCCCAGAGATATATGAAAACGTGCTCAAAGTCAAATCAAAGATGCAAATCAAAAGAACAATGAGATACCATCTCACGCCTGTCAGAATGGCTATCATCAACAAATCAACAAACGCCAAGTGCTGGCGAAGATGTGGAGAAAAAGGAACCCTCATGCACTGCAGGTGGAAATGCAGACTGGTGCAGCCACTGTGGAGAACAGTATGGAGTTTCCTGAAAAAGTTGAGAATGGAACTCTCATTTGACCCAGTGATCCCACTTTTAGGACTATAACCCAAGAAACGAGAAACACCAATCAGAAAGTATATATGCACTCCTATGTTCATAGCAGCACAATTTACAGTAGCTAAGTTTTGGAAGCAACTTAAGTGCCCATCAGCAGATGAATGGATTAAAAAAACTGTGGTACATCTACACAATGGAATACTATGCCGTTATATAAAAGAAGGAACTTTTATCATTTGCAACAGCAAGGATGCAACAGGAGAGAATTATGCTAAGTGAAATAAGCCAGTCGGAGAAAGATAAATATCACATGATCTCACTCATATGTGGGGTATAATGATCAACATAATTTGATGGACAAGAATAGATCCAGAGATAAATGGTAGGGGAAGGGGTTTAGAGAGCAACTAAAGGACTTATATGCATGCATATTAGAATAACCAATGGACACAGACACTGGGGCTGTTGGGGCTTGCCCGGGATGGGAATGAGGAGGTGGGGTCAATTGGGGAAAAAGGAGAGATATGTAAAACTTTAGACAATAAAAAAGGAGAAATTTCAAAAAGTTAAAAATACATGATTCATACAGTTATTCAATTAACACATGCAAAATATTTTATTCAAGTAATTTGACATTATCCAGTAAAATGGTACCGCTCAAAGAAGATTTTGAGGAATAACATTATATAATTAGAAGACTGCTGTTCAGTATCTGATAGATATTGAACTGGCTAATATCCAATAGTGCAATTAAACTGTGACCTTTAGGATACGTTTTCGACTGAACACAAATCTACAGCCACAGTTTTACAATTTCACTTCACAGTGGCTGGAATTTAGGCAAAAGTACATAGCCAAGTCAAATGCCTGTGCATTTTCCTGCATAATTAAATAATTATTGGATGGCCCATCAAATCATGACATGGTAATGACAGTCATTCTGATTTATTTCTAAAATTTGGAGGATTTTTATCAATAATTTATTTGTGCAATCTCCTGGCCACTCTCCTACTATCCTGCTCCTGGGGTGGAAAGCAGGCTTACCTGACAGATGGATTTTGAACTAGTATATGGCTGTATGATATTCCTTTTCCCTCTCCTGATTTACATTGTATTTTCTACAGACAGTTGTCAGACTGTTCAAATTCATGAAATAAAAGGGTTTGCCCCAAGTGGTGTGGTAGAGTTGGGGTTCTAGCACTGTCTATCTGAGAGATATGACTAACTCAGGAGCTTCTTATCAGGATGTTAAAAGCCATGTTTTAAATACTTCTAGCTATAATAAAACTGGTAATTCTTTTTACCTGAAACTATATAATTTTATTAACCAATGTCACCCCAATAAATTTGATAAAGAATGAATTGAAAAATAGAAAAACATTAAGATTGCCTAAATGTTGTCAAATACTTAAGTCTCTCAAATCATAATACTCTATTTTTGTTCAGTAGAGATTGAGCTTTAATTTGTACATTTTATTTTTGATTTTGATTTTTAAATTTAAATTTTTTATTGTTTAAAGTATTACATAAGTTCCCTTTTTCCTCCATTGACCACTCTCCAGCCACCCCCACCCCCCAGCACATTCCTCACCCCCACCCCCATCTGTATCCATTGGTTATGCTCATATGCATGCATATACACTGAGTGGCCAGATTATTATGACCACTCCATCAGTACTTCATTGACGCTTCCAAAAATACTGAATATTGAAAACTTCCTAAGCAAATACTCTCAATGTTTTATTATTATTATTATTATTTGCATAACTAATTCACTTCATTGTACTGATGGGGTGGTCATAATAATCTGGCCACTCAGTGTAAGTCCTTTGGTTGACCTCTTACTCCCTCACCCCCTGCCTTCCTTCCCTTATAGGTTTGATAGTCTGTTTGATGCTTCTATGACTCTGGTTCTATTTTTGTTCATCAGTCTATGTTGTTCATTATATCCCACATATGAGTGAAATCATGTGATATTTATCTTTCTCTGACTGGCTTATTTCACTTAGCATAATGCTCTCCTGTTAAATCCATGCTGTTGCAAATGGTAAACGTTCCTTCTTTTTTATAGCAGCATAGTATTCCATTGTGTAGATGTACCACAGTTTTCTAATCCACTCATCTGCTAATGGGCCCTTAGTCTGTTTCCAAATTTTACCTATAGTAAAATGTGCTGCTATGAACATAGGAGTGCATAAGTCCTTTCTGATTGGTGTTTCTAGTTTCTTGGGATATATTCCTAGAAGTGGGATTACTGGGTCAAATGGGAGTTCCATTCTCAACTTTTTGAGGAAACTCCATACTGTCTTCCACAGTGGCTGCACCAGTCTGCATTCCCACCAGCAGTGCAAGAGGGTACCTTTTTCTCCACATCTTCGCCAGCACTTGTCGTTTGTTGATTTTTTGATGATAGCCATTCTGACAGGCGTGAGATGGTACCTCATCGTTATTTTGATTTGCATCTCTCAGATGATTAGTGACTTTGAGCATGTTTTCATGTCTCATGGCCTTCTGTATGTCTTCTTTTGAAAGGTGTTTATTTAGGTCCTTTGCCCATTTTTTGATTGGATTGTTTATCTTATTTTTGTTAAGTTGAATGAATTCCCTATAAATGTTGGAGATTAAACCCTTATCGGTGAAAACATTGACAAATATGTTCTCCCATGCGGTGGGCTTTCTTGTTGATTTGTTGATGGTTTCTTTTGCTATGCAGAAGCTTTTTATTTTTATGTAGTCCCTTTTGTTTACTTTCTCCTTAGTTTCCATTGCCCTAGGAGCTGTATTGGTAAAGATATTGCTATGACACATTTTTATACTTTCTGTCTTATGTTTAAGTCGTTTATCCATTTTGAGTTTATTTTTGCCTATGGTGTACATTGGTGGTCTAGTTTCATTTTTTTGCATGTATCTGTCCAATTTTCCCAGCACCATTTATTGAAGAGACTGTCTTGACTCCATTATATGCTCTTGCCTCCTTTATCAAATATTAATTGAACATAATGGCTTGATCTATGAGTTCTCTGTTCTGCTCCATGGTCTATATGTCTATTCTTGTGCCAGTACCAGGCAGATAAAACTGATGTTTTAATCTCCATTTACTTGCCTACTTTTTACTCTCTTGTTGACTCAAACTCAAGCAAGGAATAAGGGTGGGGTTCCTTCAGACCCCACAATGCCAATAGTGACACAGAGACCCAAACATGGTGTGCATATAATGCGGTATTACACATTGGAAGCAAAATGTGGCAATAAACTTCAAAATTCTAATATGTAAGAGGGCTTTGCATCAGAAATTGCTCTTGTGATCATTTAAATAGAAAAAAATCAATGATGTTTATTAAAAATGAGATTTTTAATATATGTTTTAATAGTGAAATATTGGAAGCTTTATTAGATAATGGCATACACATAAAAAGAGTACAATACAGAAAATTATAATATAAACATATATTTTTACCCTGAGAAAGTATGTACAGTCGTAGGGTTAGAAACTGTGTTTATACTACTTTTAAGGTTTGTTCGGGGTTTTTTTTTTTTTTTTCATAGAAAACACAGACAAAGCAATTTTGTCTTTTGTGAATACTTTGTTATCTTTCATCATACAATTATTGTTCTGCACTTGGAATGTGTCTCTTAAAATTATTGCATCTTATTGTCTCCAAGGACACTATTCCCACTGCTCCCTCTAGTATTTTGCCAAAATTCAGTGCATATTAACATCATTAGTCATGTTTGAACTTGGTCATGAAGGGCCCTTTACTTATCCACACAGAGGGCCCCTGTACATCCATAAGAGTCTGAGATTATAAAATTCATCTTAATCTTCCTTCACAGTGTAAAAATCTTTTCCCAGGAAAAATCAGAAATTATCTTTCAAAATCTTCTAGAAAACAGCCTTATGTTTCTCAGACATTTAAAATACATGACTTTTTATTTCATCTTTCAGATATAAGAAATTGTTCCCTAGGTTTGAAGTGAAATAGAACCTTTAGGAAGAGTCTTTTGGCACTTTCTACTAGAAAAATATTATCCGTGAATGTGTATGTCTTCATGAGAGGAGCAGTTGGCCACATTACCTGACCCCACTTATACTTCCATTTCACCTTTGGGACTACCAGATTACAGAGTCAACTGAAGCCAGGATTACCTTCCATAAGAGTAAGTATGTATGTTTGGCAATTCAGCTTCCTTCTTCATTCAAAATTTTAGTTCCTTAGTCTCTGGAAAATATAAGACTAAATCTGTTTACAAATCAGACATGGCAATATCGGGTGTCTCTGAAAAATAAAATAGTTATTTCTAAATGTTAGTTTGTATTATAAAAAAGAAATCTGAAGGGATTATACTCATTTGAAATATTTATTACATGCTTCATTAGAGATGAGTCGGTACCTATTCACTCTTTTTATCCTTAATATCTACAGCACTCCCTGTCATATCATAGGTTTTCAATAAATACGTTCTGAAGGAATTCATGAGTATTCATAGCAAGAGGCTATATATATATATATATATATATATATATATATATATATATATAACTGTAATATCTTCCATTATTATCAGAAATGTTATTAGTGATTAATGAGCTCATTTTAATTGCAAATATTCTTTTAAATATAGAAAATTCACCTGAATGAAAGTGGTCTACCAGAACATTCACTTAAATTTTGGCATCACAGAATACCAAAATTGAATTTGGTCATGAAGGGCCCTTTACTTATCCACACAGAGGGCCCCTGTACATCCATAAAAGCCTAAGATAATAAATGTCAACTTAATCTTCCTTCACTGTGTAAAAGTCTTTTCCCAGAAAAATCAGAAATCATCTTTCAAAATCTTCTAAAAAACAACCTTGTATTTAAGTGATTTGGTATCACTTAAACTTTTGGTATTGGTGATTGGAAAGGGAGGAAAGTTTAGGAATGTGGAACAATGCTCTGAGTTAAAATGCCACAGTGAAGTATTGAGAGCTTAAGAATTTTCTCAGTTTGGTTCACAAGGCCAATTCCTATACGACCTTATCTAAAAAGGTACCTGATTAGCAGCTAATTATTTCTCCCCCTCAGCCTAGATTAGTGCTCCTTTTCTGCAGAGATGCCTGTAAACCACAGGTAATTCTCTGTCTCTAGCTCTCTAATGCCATTATATGTTACAGTCATGATAGTAACAAATAACAGCATTCTATTCACAGACTTCTATTCATCTGACCTTAGGAAAACACAACTGTAGCTTTCTTGTGGGGTAGAGATTGCTAGAAATAAGTGAAGCCATTAATATACAAAACTAGTTAAATTTCTCATGGAAAATTCTTTTCTTACGTGGAATGCAGAGACAACAAAAGACATATAGTCTTTATTTACAAAAGGAAATAGCTGCCCATGTAATTGTTAATGGGGTTGAGAAAGAAATGTGAAGTACCTATTGCCTCATGTTCAAAACTGCAGTCTCTAAGCTCTGCCCTTAGAATTTCTTCACAGAACAATGAACAGGTAATCAGAGGCACCAAAATTCATAAGCTTTATAAAGAATGCAGGAAAGTGCCTTGGTTGGTGTTGCTAAGTGGTTAGAGCATCAGCCCACAAATTGAAGGGTTTCGGGTTTGAATCCTGGTGAAGGGCATGTACCTAGGTTGCAGGTTCACACAGATGTGGCACATGCCAGAGGCAATCAATTGATGTATCCCTCTCTTGTCAATGTCTCTCTCACTCCCACTCTGTCCAAAAATTTAATGGAAAAAATTTCATCTGGTGAGAATTAACAATAACAAAAAAAGAATGCAGAAAAAAAAAAAACCACAATAGCTGTAGTGATTACCGATTAGTGCCCTTACACGGTATCATCTATACTAGAGCAGGTTATAGAGAAAAAAAGAGAGGAGGTGAAAGAAGGAGAGAATGTAGAGGTAATGGCACTTACTTATAATCTAACAGGCACTCTGCATGGACTATCGCAATCAACAGTCACAATAATTTCATGAACTACATATTATGTAGGAAACTGAACCCAAAAAGGAAAAGAGAAATGAGAACTTCACAGTCAGAGACTGTGTAAGAAACACAGGAAGTATACTTTCTCTTACTAGGCATCAGTCCACATGAAAGCAGTACTCAGTCATACCTACATAATATTAAAGGCAGTCTTTAAAAATTAGTTCATTTTTACCAATCAGCTCAAGTAAAAACTAAGACAAATATTTAAAGTCATTTTAAAGACCTACTAAGTCATGTTAAAGAAAATACCTTTAAAACAAATTTTTAAAAAATAAGGCAAATACGATAGTCCTTTATTTCCACAAACTTTTAAGGAACATCTACTATGCCCCGTGGAGGTAAGCTTGCTGCTTGGAACACAATAATGTCAAAATAAAATTTATCAATACAACCTGACAATTTAGTCATAAGAGCAATAATAAAAAATAATCATAGGGTACAATGGGAATAGCAAAGGCAAAGCTACCTCTATCTTAAAAAGTTATAGATAGATTCCTGGTGGAATTAGTACCTAAATCAAAACTTAAAAGAGGGATAGAAAGGTTAGAGACTACCATTAGAGAGATCATTAACGCCATATGAGAAGCATCTGAGTCTCTACACAGGTAATTTTAAGCATTGCCTTTAATGGAAACCGCTAGTAGATAAGTCTAGGGAAGCAAATTGAATCAAGAGAGATGACACCAGCAGCCTGACTCTATAGGTCGTGCTCTTGATCACTATGGTATCCTATCTCTTGCAGGCAGCCAGTGCAAGTATCTTAGTAGGACAGAACAAGACATGAGGTAAATTGTGTGAACTGATACTGAAAATATTAGAAAGATCTCCATATGCTAACTAAGAAGCTTAAGTTTTATAATGAGGGCAAAAAGGGATGATTGAAAGAATTAAAATTAATGTTTAAGTTACAAAACTCCATTTACACTCTGAAAAGAAAGGTTTTTTTTATTAACTTAATATCAGTCCTCCCTAACTCCACCACCTTGCTCTAGTGAATCATCTACATATATCTGTGCTGCCTCTCTCAACCCAGGTTCATGGTAATTCTGGAACACCTATGTTATTCCACTGTGTTAAGAAATAAAGATGTCAGTATCCATCATCTCTTCTGGTCCTCGAACATCTATTCATGTGCCTCACTGTCCTGGATCATTTGTTTCCTTTTCCCATGTTACTCTTAAGTTCCAGTAGTTCTCTGTATAAGTTATAAGACCCATGTAGTATTCCTGTGGCAAATAGCAGTACAGGAAAATTTATCAAGTATCCAATTTTTTCCTTTAGTTTCATGTCACGCTGGACATAAGAACACCCTTCTAATTCTATACCAATGTTTACAATGAGAAAACTATGTGACTTTCTAAGGGTTTTTTAGCCTATTTTCAATGAGCAACTTAATTATTATTATTGTTCCCCTTACATCTCTACAAGGAAAAGAAACTGCAGAAATCTCTCTTATTTTTCTTTCCTTCTGCTACTCGGGGTCCATATTAGTGGAAGATAACAAAGGTCCCCAAATATAGAGATCTTATTCAGAACCACTACACCCTTTAGCCTATCCCCCAACTCTCTTATCCCCTGATAAAGAAAGTTTACAAATTCTCTAAGGATGAGAAACTCTGTCCTTAGTCACTACTCTGAATGAAATATGTATTGCCTGAAGTATTTCATTAATCTAAATGTTTAATGCATTTAAAACTGAAAACTCATGACTGTATTCATTTTTCTCTTCTTCTCAATTCTTACCTAAAGTCAAAATTAATTATATTCAGTTTAACTGAGAGATAGAACAAGAGTTTCTAGAAAATACATACCATGGGATGTATGTCAGTTCAAAAATGTTTTCCACAATACATAGGGGAGAGATAACCATATCTGGGCTTTTTAAAAAAAAGATTCAGAGTGCATTGATTTTAAAATAATGAATGGGAAAGGCAAAGATATATGTTAATCATATGTTAACATGTTTTTACAATATTTAAGCTATAAGGTAAAGACACCGAGACTAAATGTAGAGTTCTGAGTGAGAGAATAAAAGGAACAAATCAGCACAGCCAGGGTGGCTCAGTGGTTGAGCATTAACCTATGAACCAGGAGGTCACGATTTTGGTTTGGTACAGACTCAGTCCCCAGTAGAGGATGTGCAGGGAGCAGCAGATCAATGATTCTCTCTCACCACTGATGTTTCTATCTCTATTTTCCTCTCCCTTACTCTCTGAAATTAATAAAAATATGTTAAAGAAAAAAAGAATAAATTAAAAAGATAACAGAAATGGCAAGACATGGTGATAAAGTGAAAATGGGAGTAAAGAAAAAAGAATGGTAAACAATGTTTTTATATGAGACTTATTATCGACAGGGAAGGAAAAATAGTCATGAGTGCCATATAAAAATCATGAAATGTGCACATTTGGAGGACTCTTGATAGGAAATAATAAGATAACAAAATAAGAATGCCCAATACTGTGAACAGTAATGAATGTCCACCTCATTTCAGATGTGGCTATACATATTTTATCTATATTATCTAAATTTTTCATTATAACACTAAGATGTACATATTATTTTATCTGAAGTTTGCATGCATACACATACAAATAAAAAAGAAATGCAAGATAAAGACATTAATCAAATTGCTCAAGGACTCTCAGATAGGAAAAAGGAAATACACATTTACACTAATTCAAACTCTCTAAGTCTGATCTAGATGTCCAAGAACAAGTTAATGTTGAAGTCAGAATCCTGCAGATATAAACTTAGGAATCATCAGCCTATTTGAAGTCACCTTATTTATTAGGACCTCCTAGAGAGAGAGCAGGGTGAAAGAGAATATTGCCTAGAAAAAAGCTTTCAGGTGCACCAACAACCCTAGAAATTAGAAAAGAAAGGGCTGCTAGAAGGAGAATGGAAAAAATATAGATAAAGTGAGAGGAAGAAACTCAGGATAATGTGAGATGGTAGAAATTAAGCCGTAAATACTTTCATAAATTCACAATTTATATGTAGAAGAAAATTTGAGTTAAATCAATTCTGAAGTTTGTTTAATGATTGAAACAAGAGGGAAGCTAGTAAAGACCTTGGCTAGAGCAGTTTAAATGATGCAAAGACAACATGAGTTGATGTATAAGTGGTTAATGAGACAGAGAAGACAGTTATCAAGTATGTGAAATTTAAGAGAGAAAGTTGAAGTATGTTTGAAAAATTTCTAACCCTTGTTAAACCTGATATTGTTCAATGTCATTCATAATGGGTGGTAGAGTGTATTTCAAGCTAAAATAGGTTGACCAAGAACATTAAAAAATCAGGATATTTCTCTTTAAACATACGCTAAATGTCCCCTTATTTGTCTGTCATAAATTTTGAATGTAATTCCTGCAATACATTCAAGGAGTGAAAATATGTTATTGCCAAATGCGTTTAGAAGGAAATAATGGAAAAACATAAATAACAATATATTTAATATAAAAATAATCTGGTCTTAACTAGAAGCCTAGTAGGAAAAAAACTTTTAAGATCTAAAGAATATGAAAGTATAGCAGAGAGTTAAAGGACATTAGGGTTTTCACTGTCAGAGGAATTTAAAAAGAAATTAATTAACCAGAGTATACAGTTCCAGATTTCTGCTTGTACACTGGGGAAAAAATGTCTTTGAGGCACTAGACTATTCTAAAAAGCATAAAAATGTATAACATTGATATTCTAACAGTAGAAGTAAAATATAGCCAAAAATAACATTAATGATATAAAATACAGACAATTGAAAAAAAATTCTGTGAGGAAAACTTCAAAAAGTTTGGACTGTAACACATTTAAATGAATGTTTAAGATCATGTATTCAATGGATAGTGTCAGCCTGCGGACCAAAGGGTTACGGGTTTGATTCGGGTCAAGTGTACTTCGGTTGCGTGCATGCAGGAGGCAACCAATCCATGTGTTTCTCTCACATGGATGTTTCTCTCTGTCTTTCCTTCTCTCTTCCACTTTTTTTAAAATCAATGGAAAAACATCCTTGGGTGATGATTTCAAAAAATAATAACTAAATAAATAAAAACAATAACTTCTTTAAAAAAAAAAGAACATGTATCCAGTAAAAATGTTTTAAACACACCTCAGAGAAACTGCATTAGATAGGATAAAACAGAATAAACTATGTGATAAGCATTTAGTGTCAGTTTAATTGCTAATACAATGTAAACTTTAATGCAAGAATTTTCTTAACAAAGACCATTGTTCGGTTTTTTGGGGGGTAGGGGGGACTTTGCTAGAAACATGTCTGAAGTTAGAAAGTAGGAGGAAGAAAGAATAGTAGATCTAAAAGTAACTTTTAGGACTTGTTTTTCAATCTATACTAATAATAGCCTAGGGCTGTTAGGACCTAAATGACTAGACAGACAGACCAGTCACCAGGAAGTGCATGGAGCACCTCGCGGTCCTTGCCCCACGTCCCACAAGTCTGTCGGCAGGTGGGCAGGCGGGCAGGACGAGGTGGGCATGGCGAAGTCATTAGACTATGACCCAGGGCCAGCTGGAGGCCTAAGGAACTAGCTGCTGCTGCTGGTGGGCGGCAGCAGTGGCAGCGGCTGTGGATCAGGCCCAGAGAGAGGCCTGGAGAGAGAGGCAGGTCCTGATCAGCAGCCGCCATGGCTCCTGGCGAGGCCTGGAGAAAGACAGAGGCAGGTCCTGATCGGCTGCTGCGGATCAGGCCCAGAGATAGTCCCTGAGAGAAAGGCAGGGCCTGATCCGCAGCAGCTGCACAGGCTGCGGATCAGGCCCAGAGATAGTCCCGGAGAGAAGGCAGGGCCTGATCCGCAGCAGCTGCAGAGGCTGCAGATCAGGCCCAGAGATAGTCCCTGAGAGAAAGGCAGGGCCTGATCCGCAGCAGCTGCACAGGCTGCGGATCAGGCCCAGAGATAGTCCCTGAGAGAAAGGCAGGGCCTGATCCGCAGCAGCTGCACAGGCTGCGGATCAGGCCCAGAGATAGTCCCTGAGAGAAAGGCAGGGCCTGATCCGCAGCAGCTGCACAGGCTGCGGATCAGGCCCAGAGATAGTCCCGGAGAGAAAGGCAGGGCCTGATCCGCAGCAGCTGCACAGGCTGCGGATCAGGCCCAGAGATAGTCCCTGAGAGAAAGGCAGGGCCTGATCCGCAGCAGCTGCACAGGCTGCGGATCAGGCCCAGAGATAGTCCCTGAGAGAAAGGCAGGGCCTGATCCGCAGCAGCTGCACAGGCTGCGGATCAGGCCCAGAGATAGGCCCCAAGAAAGAGACAGCTGTCAGCGGGTCATTCTGGATTTCCCAGAAGAGCCAATGGCTGCCTAGGAGGCGGAGCTTTTGATGCTGACTGGCATAGAAACCAACCAATCAGAACCAAATCTGTGTGAACTGTGAGGAGCCAATGGCTGCCTAGGAGGTGCAGTTTTTGACTCTGACTGGCAAGGAAACCGACCAATCAGAACCTAATCTGGATGAACTGGGAAGGCAGAACCTAAGGTGGGAGCTGAGGAGGGGTTTTAAGGGCAACAGCTGTTTGGTGTAAGGTGTATTTTTGTCTGCAAAGAGCATTTCCTCCTGCTGAAGAAGGCTCACCTCCCCCCCCCCCCATTTAAGCAATCCTATCCTATATAATCTATAGCAATAAAAGGGTAATATGCTAATTAGACTGGGTCAACAGGCCATCTTCCGGACATCCAACTTCCTTCTGGAAAAAGCCATAGTGGTGGGGCTGAGGCAGAGGCAGTTAGGGGCAATCAGGCCTGCAGTGGAGGGCAGTTGGGGCAACCAGGCCAGAAGGAGAGGGCCGTTGGGGGTGACCAGGCCAGCAGGGGGGGCAATTGGGGGTGACCAGGCAGGCGGGGGGGGGGGGGCAGTTAGAGGTGACCAGGCAGGCAGGGGAGAGCATTTGGGGGCAATCAAGCTGGCAGGCAGAGGTGGTTAGGTGCAATCAGGCAGGCAGGCAGAGGCACTTAGGGGTGATCAGGCAGGCAGGCAGAGTGGCTAGGGGCAATCAGGCAGGCAGACAGGAGAGGGGTTAGGAGCCAGCAGTCCCAGATTACAAGAGGGATGTCCGATTGCCAGGTCCCCAATTGAAGAGGGTACAGGCTGGGCTGAGGGAAACCCCCACCCCACGCACGAATTTTGTGCACTGGGCCTCTAGTAATGTTTATTAGATAATATGTTCAAATGACAACAATTACAGCTAAATTGCAGCAGTGTGAATAAGTGATTTAAATATGAACAGTTTGCATGACACAAACAGGCATGTATTAGGTGCTTGATTAGGTTAAAGGATAACCAGTTAACTTTATTGTTTCAAGCAGAATGGGCAAAAGACAATAATCAAGGATGAAAAACCAAACTACAGTAACAACCTTCATCTTGCTGGGACTGACCGATGACACTCCACTGAAAATATTGCTTTCTATCTTTCTATTTTTTTCCTACATATTGAGTATAGCTGGAAACCTAACCATCATCACCCTCACTCTCATTGATTCCCACCTACAAATACCAATATACCTGTTCCTTCAAAATTTCTCCTTCTTAGAAATTTCTTTCACAACTGCCTGTGTTCCCAGATTCCTATATAGCATATTATCTGGGGACAAGTCCATTACCTATAATGCTTGTGCCAGTCAACTCTTGTTTACAGACCTCTTTGGAGTAACGGAATTTTTTCTTCTGGCTGCCATGTCCTATGATCGCTATGTGGCCATCTGCCAACCCCTGCATTACACCACCATCATGAACAGCAGAGTCTGCAAGAACATCATTTTCTCCTGTTGGGTAGCAGCACTGATCATCATTCTCCCACCAATCAGTCTTGGCTTGGGCCTGGAATTCTGTGATTCAAATGTCATTGATCATTTTTGCTGTGATGCATCTCCTATCCTGAAGATCTCTTGCTCAGACACCTGGTTGATAGAACAGATGGTTATCGTGTGTGCTGTGTTGACATTCATCATGACCCTCATATGTGTGGTTCTATCCTACATTTATATCATCAGGACTATTCTAAGGTTTCCCTCTGCCCAGCAAAGGAACAAAGCCTTTTCCACGTGTTCTTCCCACATGATTGTGGTTTCCATTACTTATGGAAGCTGCATCTTCATTTATATCAAACCTTCAGCCAAGGATGAGGTAGCTATAAATAAAGGGATTTCACTCCTTATTAGTTCTATTTCACCCATGTTGAACCCCTTTATTTACACCCTGAGAAACAAGCAAGTGAAACAAGCTTTCCATGACTTAGTTAAGAAGATTGCATTCCTCTTAAAGACGCAGAGGAAAAATGAGTCAGTGAATCCAATTAAAAGGAAGGATAACTGAGCAGAAAACCCGAAATTTCTAATATTATTTGTCTCTGCATGACTTATTCTCCAGTCATATCGACATTCACACTTTGTTTTTAGACTTGCTTACTGTGAACCTTGACTATGTAATATTTTGCTCCCTATTAAAACTAAATTCTAAGATGTTTACACTTACTATCTGACAGAAATTGCTATTTTTGCCAAATATTTTGGTTGCCATCCCTGGAAACACTGTAGGCCATATTGTTCTAACATATCTACCCTGTAAGATGTGACTATGTAGCTTATGTTGTAGCTGACAGAATGAGTTTGGAAGTGATGTGCACCATTTAAAGACCTGCTCTATGCAAATATTCAATAGGTGATCCACCATTCCTTTTCCCCGCCTACTGGCCAGATATGCATGCTTCAATGACTTTGTAAGGTTCATGTTGACAATGATTGAACTTGAACTTCTATCTCGGGTATAGCCTTCACCCAAAGGACAGGCTATCACAGCTAGTTTGATAAAGCTTCTCCTCTGCTTCACCTCCAGTCAGTTGTCATCTGATTTGAGAGGTGGAGTACTACTGCACTATCCCTGCCACTTACTAAGGGAGCAATATTGAGAGTCACCTCTAATTGGCTACATGAGTGCAATTATGACCTCAACTTTGAAATACATATTGTTAAATTTAATGGTATAGACATTATGTCTTGCCTATTGGCATACTGCTACTCAGACAGCCATAAAGTCAAACCTGGCCCAGGACAATCAGATGAGGAAAAAATGGTATTAAAAGTAATATACACAAAGTTGTAATACCACCCACCCTTGTTCAAATCTCCTGCTTTTATAAGCCTTTCCAGTGAATTTCCTCTGTTACATTCTTTAATATTCACTGCGAGGTAGAAATTAGCTAAATACAATTTTAGCCATTTAATATTTTTCAAACACTTGTTTAAAATAACCAAAGTTTACATTACCCTGTCTACTCTAATGAGTCTATCACATTGAGAACATTGTGGAAAATACATGGCTCTGTAATATTTAGTTTTTCTTGACTCTTTATGTACATTGGTAGCAGTAAAGTATGTAATTTTATCATAAATTTATTTAAGATATCCCACAAAGGTTTGTGCAGAAAATGTTGAGCCTTCAGTCAATTTCTTTCAGATTCCATAAGCTTAAATGAGGGAGTAAATTTAGCCCCGTGTACAAAAATTTGCTATTTTATATTGCAGTACCCAATATATATGAATTCTTACAGGCTAGGAATAATGGAATAAATCTGAAGATGTTTATGTGGAGCTAAGGTAGTTTTTTCACTACCCAACAATTGATATTTCACTATTAATTCTTTGGTGACATCTTAATAAATATTCTGTTTTCACATTATTCTGAAAAAGTATGTGTCTCATGAGGTCAGATACGTAACTTCAAATAACTACCTTGCAGCCATTTTAATAAAGAGTTTTTAAAATATGCAAAAACATAGATTGCTTTAAAAAGTAATAGAACATTCATAAACTAAGAACTATATACAGGAATTTTTATGCTAAAACTTTTGTTAATCATTAAAGTGGTATTTAGTTCCCTGTGTTTATAAATCTAAAATATAGAACTTTATGTTTTACTTCTATAAATTGCTCCTATATTTTAAATATGCTTAATAAATATCCACATGGATATGAAAATGTATGAATGTACATATTCAAAGTATCAGCAATATTTATCTCTCTGCCATTGTGATTTTACATGTACTTTCTTTTCTATTAGATTTATTTTTATAATTAAAATGAACTACAAAACAATTCGTAACTATGGGAAATTATTTCCTATTAATTTTTAAAGAACTATGGTGATGTAGTTTGCATATCTCCTTTTTCTGATGCTCATGTCTACTTCTGTACCCAAGAACAGAGTCCCCACTGCTGCCTTTGGAGTGTTTCTTATCCCAAAAGTTGTTTATACACTAGAATTCTTAGTCACTTTTGAATCAGAGTCACCAAGAACATGAGTGTTTATTTATTTATTTTTATTTTCTTAAATGTGCTAGTGTGCCAAAGGCATCATATCTTCAAGTTCTCTAAAAACCAAAAAGAGGTCCTACACACTCTAGCTTTTTTTGCCTTTTCATTTTCATTTTTTAATTAAATTTATTGGGGTGACAGTGGTTAATAAGATGGTATAGCCTTCACGTGTACTCGTCCATAAAACGTGATCTGTATATTGCATTGTGTGCCCCCAATTTCTCCAACAAATGTTATTACTTGCCTTGTTGATAATAGCCATTTTAACAGATGGTTATTATGTGAGGTATCTCATTGTAGTTTTGATTTGCATTTCCTTGATTGCTAGTAAAGTTGAGCATCTTTTCATAATCTGTTGGCTATTTGTATGTCCTTTTTTAATTTCTATATTGATTAAAGTATTACATATGTGTCCTTAACCCCCCATTGCCCCCCCCACACCTCCACTCATGTCCTCACCCCCATGTTGTCTGTGTCCATTGGTTAGGCTAATATGCATGCATACAAGTCCTTTGGTTGATCTCATCCTCTTACCCCCACCCTCCCCTACCTTCCCTCTAAGGATTGACAGTCTGATCGATGCTTCTCTGTCTCTGGATCTGTTTTTGTTCATCAGTTTATGTTGTTCATTATATTCCATAAATAAGTGAGATTATGTGATATTTATCTTTCTCTGACTGGCTTATTTCACTTAGCACAGTGATCTCCAGTTCCATCCATGCTGTTGTAAATGGTAAGAATTCCTTCTTTATTACCACAGTGTAGTATTCCATTGTGTAGATGTACCACTGTTTTCATATAGGACTTTTAAAAAAAATGTATTTCATTACTGATTTCAGAGAGGAAGGGAGAAGGAGAGAGAGAGATGGAAACATCAATGATGAGAGAGAATCATTGATCAGCTGCCTCTTGCACACCCCTTACTGGGGATCGAGCCCGCAACCCAGGCATGTGCCCTTGGCCAGAATCGAACCTGGGACCCTTCAGTCCACAGGCTGATTGACACTCTATCCACTGAGCCAAGCTGGCTAGGGCTAGGGCTTTATTATGTTGAGACATGATCCCTCTATTCCCACTTTGCTGAGAATTTTTGTCAAGAAAGGGTGTTGGATTTTGTCAAATGCTTTTTCTGCATCAATTGATATGATTATGTGATTTTTGTCTCTCAGTTTGTTAATGTGATGTATTACATTTATTGATTTGTGGATATTGTACCATCCTTGCATCCCTGGAATAAAACCCACTTGGTCATGGTGTATGATCTTTCTAATGTAATGCTGGATGCTGTTTGCTAGAATTTTGTTGAGGATTTTAGCATCTATGTTCATCAAGGCTATTGGCCTGTAGTTCTCTTTTTTTGTGGTGTCTTTATCTGGTTTTGGAATTAGGGTAATGCTGGCTTCATAGAAAGAGCTTGGAAGTGTGCCTTCTTCTTGAATTTTTGGGAATAGTCTGAGGGGATAGGTTTTAGTTCTTATTTGAATGCTTGGTAGAACTCCCCTACAAAGCCATCCAGACCAGGGCTTTTGTTTGCTGGAAGATTTTTGATCACTGTTTCAATTTCTTCTGTAGTTATTGGGCTATTCAGTTTTTTTTTATTCTTCTAGGTTGAGTTTTGGGAGCTTGTACTTTTCCAAGAATATGTCCATTTGTCTAGGTTGTCCTTTTTGTTGGAATAGAGTTGTTCATAGTATTTTTTCATAATCATTTGTATTTCTGTGGGGTCGGTTGTTATTTCACCTCTTTCATTTCTGATTTTGTTTATTTGGGTCCTCTCTCTTTGATTCTCAGTGAGCCTGGCTAGAGGTTCATCAATCTTGTTTATCCTTTCAAAGAACCAGCTCTTGGTTTTGTTGATCTTTTGTATTGTTTTTTTGTTCTCTGTGTCGTGTATCTTCACTCTGATCTTTATTATTTCCTTCCTTCTGCTATGGTGGGCTTTTCTTGTTGCTCTATTTCTAACTCTTTGAGTTGTAGGGTTAGGTAATTTATTACCATAGTTTCTTGGTTTTTTGTGATAGGCTTCTAGAGCTATGAACTTCCCTCTCAAGACTGCTTTCACTGTGTCCCATAGATCATGGATTATTGTGTTTTCATTGTCATTTGTTGCCATGATGCTTTTTATTTCTTCGTTGATCTCCTTGGCACCCCAGTCATTGTTTAATAGCATGCTATTTAGCCTCCAGGTTTTGATATTTTATTGTTTTTATTGTAGTTGATTTCTAGTTTTATGCCATTGTGATCTGAGAAGATGCTTACATGATTTCTCTCTTCTTTAATTTGAAGAGACTTTGCCTGTGACCCAATATATGGTCTATCTTTGAAAATGAGCCATGTGCACTTGAGAAGAATATATATTCTGTGGCTTTGGGGTGAATTGTTCTGAAGATGTCAATTAATTCCATCTGATCTAGTGAGTCATTTAGGATTGATGTTTCTTTGTTGATTTTTTTGTTTAGAGGATTTGTCAAATGGTGATAGTGGGGTATTAAGGTCCCCTACTATGATTGTATTGCTGTCAATCTCTCCCTTGATATCCTTCTGAAGTTTTTTTATGTATTTGGGTGCACCTGTATTGGCTGCATATATGTTTACCAGAGTTATTTCTTCTTCTTGTATTGATCCCTTTAGTGTAATGAAGTAGCCTTCTTTATCTCTTGTTATGGCCTTCAGTTTGAGATCTAATTTGTCAGATATAAGTTTGCTATCCCAGCTTTTTTTTCATTTCCATTCACCTGAAAAACCTTTCCCATTCCTTCACCATCAGTCTGTGTGAGTCCTTTGTTCTGAGGTGGGTTTCCTGTAGAAAACAGATATGTGGGTCATGTTTTCTTACCTACTCAGCTACCCTATGTCTTTTTATTGGGGTATTTAATCCATTGACATTTAAAGTTATTATTGATAGGTACTTGTTTATCTCCATTTTTATTCTTTAAGCCTGTGTTCCTTCTTCGCTTCCTATTTCTTCTTTTTACAGCAGACCCTTTAGCATTTCTTGCATTGCTGGTTTGGTGATAATAAATTCCCTTAGTCATTTTTTATCTGTGAAGCTTCTGATTTCACCCTCAATTTTGAATGATAGCCTTGCTGTGTACAGTATTCTTGGATTCAGACCCTTCCTTTGCATGACTTTGTATATTTCATTCCATTCCCTTCTGGCCTGATGGGATTCTGTTGAGAAATCAGTCACCAGTCTGATGGGGGATCCTTTGTAGGTAACTTTCTGTCTCTCTCTGGCCACTTTTAATATTCTTACTTTGATGTTGGTGTTTGCCAATTTAATTACAATGTGCCTTGGCGTTGGTCTTTTGGGGTTCATTTTGTTTGGGACGCTGTAAGCTTCTTGGATTTGTGTGAGTTTTTTCTTTACTATATCAGGGAATATTTCTGTCATTATTTCTTCAAACAGGTTTTCTATTCCTTGCTCAGTTTCCTCCCCTTCTGGCACCCCTATTATGCGGATGTTGTTTCGTTACATGTTGTTCCAAAGTTCCCTTAGGCTCTCCTCCTATTTTTTAGGGTTTTTTTTTTTCTAGATGCTGCTCTGCTTGGGTATCTTTTCCTACCTTGTCTTCTAGCTCACTGATGCGGTCCTCTGCTTCTTCTACTCTACTGTTCTTGCTTTCTATTGAGTTCCTTATAGCAGCAATGTCATTTTTCATTTCTTCTTGGTTATTATTTCACTTCTTCTTCTTCATTTCCCCTTTATTATTACACATATTGTTGAATTTGTCTTCCATTCTTTTCAGCGACCTTATGACCATTTCTCTGAATTCTTTCTCTGACATATTACTTGCCTCCATTTCATTTACTGCCTTTTCTGGTTATGTTTGTTTTTCTTTCATATGTGGGCTGTTTCTTTGTCTCCCCAATGATCTCTCTTCTCCAGGTTTCTAGTTTTGTAACTCTCTCTCTCCTGCATTTATTTAAAGACACAAAATACAACACAACAAGGCACAACATACAAGGCACTGAACACAAATATATTCACGATACTAATAACCCCAAATAAAGGTGACCAACAGAGAATAGATAATTAAGGGATATAAAAAAGGAGTGCAAAAATTATATTGTGAAAAGGAAAAAAAGTAAGAGATTAAAGAAAGATATTTTTAAAAAGGGGGGGTAAACTATTTATATGGGGATAATACTCCAATAGAACAACCACTAATCCCCCAAAATGCAAACAACAAACACCCAGAGATGAATGCAAACTACAAACAACAACTAATAACAAGCAAGGAGAGGAAAAACAGAAGCAAAAGATAAACAGAAACAAAAACAAAAAGGAGAAACAATCTCACAAACAAGCACAAAAAAACCAATCTAATCAACAATCAAGCAAACAACAATAGGACAGAGAAAAAGCAAGCAAAATAAAACACAGAAACCTATAACAAAAAAAAAAAAGAACAAGAACAGAATAACAACAGCAAAAAAAAAATGGAAGAGGAAAAAAAGAAAAAAGTTTGGATAGTGAAAGAAGAGAAGAGAGAGGTGTATATGGACTTAGAGCAGGGAATTGGAAATTAGATATATAAGTATGATGATTTTTTTAACGGGGTAAAAAGAAGGAATAGGTAAAATCTAAAGCAAGAATAGGGTAAGAGAAACAGAACTACAAATGAGAAAAGTGAGGAAGAGAGTGTTGGTATAAAGGAAAGGTGAATAGAGTAAAATGATGCTAAAGGAAAAATGAAAATAGAATGTAGAACACTAATTCCAAAATAAAATAAAGAGAAAATAAAATATTTTTTAAAAAGGTAAAATAGTAGCAGTAATAATACTGATTAAAAATAAAAATATAATAATAAAAAGGTAAAACCAAGTGAGGAAAAAAGAAAAAAAATAATCTCTTAACTAAAAGATGAAAAAATAAAAATGCACATAGTGACAGTCATTCACTTCCTCTACTGTTCTGTTTGTCACCCCTGTTTCCTCTAGGTAGTCAGGACAGTATTGAGGTTCCCTGTGTTCCACCGCTCCTCTGTATTGTAAGCCACAGTCCTGATTTTCAAGCAGGCCATATATCTTTGTTTCTTAGACTCCTTTGTGTTTACACAAGGGTCAATTTGTGATTTAATCCCTGGGCAGCAGTGTTTCTGGATTGACCTCTGGGGCTATAAGTCCTCTCTAGCCGGTATTTAGCTTTTGTTTTCCCTGTCGCATTTAATACTGGTTTGGGAGAATGGACTGTCCCAGAGCTGGTTCTCCCCACTCTGATCCCCAGGTTCCACAGAAACAACTTTCTCCTGCAGTCTCTTAGAGTGTCCCCAATTGGGTGATCCTATGCACTGGGTTTAGTAATCAAAAGCAAGGATTTAAAGAGAAAAAAAAAAGAGCCAGAGTAAGTGCGCGAACTCGCGACTTTTACCCTCTGGCACTGCTTGCTCTTATTCCCTGCCACTAAGCAGTGGGTTTACTGGTAAAATTTCAGGGTGCCTTTTTGTGCCCAGTCCCACTATGGGTTGATTTTCAGAGTTCTCTTCTGCCAACAGCCCTGTGGATCCCCTTCCACATTCGTGGATCATGCTAGCCCCAACAGCTGCAGGTTTTGTGGGGCACAGACTTTCCCAAACCTCTAGATACTGTTCGCGCATTTCTCTCTCCTTCCTGGATCGCAGACCTCACCTTTTCCTAGGCAAAATCTGACTTTTTCGTGAGAAGGTGCAAAGCTCATCCATGTCCACGTATTCATGCTGCTAGAGATCCAGTGTTCCTGGGTTTGCAGCTGGTTGCTGGGTGTTGTGATTGTAGAGACCCAGGCTGTATAGGCTTCTGATAATAGCCACTCTCCCCTTCAAGATGGCGCTGTCTCCACGGCAGAGCTGGTTGCTCCGGGAGAGATTTCAGCACCAGTAGAGGCTGTCCGGTCAGGGGAGCCCGGTCCGGCAGTCGCCAACAGTCCCTTGGAGTATAGCTGTCCCTCACCCACAAATATACACTTCCCGTACATCCACATGCTCACCTTTTGTTCTCTCCCTCTCACACTCTCTTGCAGTCTACCTTCCCATTGGCAGCCATCTTCCTCTCTCCTGTCTACCCATTTTTATCTCATTGATGGATCTAGATGTCGAGTCTTGCAGGGGTTGCTCCTTGGGTGGCAGTGGCTTCTTGGGCAGTCACGGCAGCGGCTACTCCTCAGTTGGCAGCAGCTCCTCTGGTGGGTGCAGTTCACAGCCATGGTGGCTCCTCTGGCTGGTGGGGGGATCCTGCTCACATAGCTTCTGCTCATCAGACGGGGGTAGGCTGCTTGCAGCTGCTGCTCCTTGGACAGGGGCAGATTCTCACGTGGCTACTGCTCCTTGGATGGGGGCTGACTGCCTGCAGCTGCTACTCCTCAGCCAGGGTGGCTGCTTGTGAGGCTGCTTGTGAGTCTGCTGCTTCTTGGACAGGGGCAGGTTGCCCACAGGGCTGCTCCTAGTACAGGGGCAGGCTGCTCGTGCAACTGCTGCTCCTTGGATGGAGGTGGGCTGCTTGCACATTGCTGCTCCTCAGACAGGAGTGAGCTGCACATGCGGCTGTGCTCCTCAGACAGGGGCGGCTGCTCACCCATATGCTGCTCTTCAGACAGGTGCGGGCTGCGTGTGGCTGCTGCTCCTTGGACCAGTGTGTGCTGTGCCGGGTTGCCACTCCTTGGACGTGGGCGGTCTGCTGCTCCTCTAATGGGTGTGGGCTGCTCATGCGGCTGCTGCTCCTCGGATGGGGGCAGGTTGCTCACACAGCTGCTGCTCCTCGGACAGTTGCAGGGTGAGGGCTGCAAACACACACCACATGACCACACACTCCTCATTTGCTCCCTCCCTCACTCACGCTCTCTCCCTCACTGCCGCCTTCTTCCTGCCTCTGTTGTTGGGTCTGGGGTGTTATTGACCCATTTGTAGATAGAGTTTCCTCTCCAGGTGTCTGGTTATGTGTCTCGCTCTAGCACATTGGCTGGACAGGATAAAATTAACCTCGACAAGACACAACACAAAGGGAACAAAACACAAATATACTCATGACACCAATAACCCCAATATAAGTGACCACCTGAGAAAAGAGAATTAGGGTAGAGAAAAGAAAGCACAAATGATATCGAAGAGAGAAATAAAGATAAGGGTAAAGATAAGGGAGAAAAGAAAAAGGAGAATATATATATATATATATATATATATATATATATATATAGAGAGAGAGAGAGAGAGAGAGAGAGAGAGAGAGAGAGAGAGAGAACACCACAGAACAAACAGATAAAACAAAAAATTCAAACACCAAACACCCAGCAAAGAGGGTGGGGGCAGAATCTGTAGAGGCTGAGCTTATATACAGAAAATAAGGTTAAGAATTGGATGAATATGGTGAGGACCTCAGTTCAGCATAGAGGAAGTAGAAAGGGGATGAGTGGATAAGAAGAAAGGGAATGGAAAGAAAATAATAATAATAAATTTACAAAAAATTGATTTTAAAATGGTATAAAAATAGCAAATAAAATAGAGTGATGAAAAAATAATGCGAAAAGAAATAGAAAATAAAGCAACAAAAAAAAAAGGAAAATAAAAAGGAAAAAAGAGATAACAAATTAATAATCAAATGAAATAAAAATGGAAAAGTGAAGTGTAATTCCTTTGGCTGGCTTAAGATCCCAGTCTACTGTATTGTCTGCAGTTTCTCAGTTTCCTGTTGCTGGGACTGAAAGCCTCTTTTTAGGCCAGTCCCTGTGGACTCTCAGGCACTATTCAGATTTCTTTTTAATTTTTTTAATTTTTAATCCTTTGTACCATTCACGGTGTATTCTGGATGTAGCTGTATTGGTTGCCTGGAGACTGGAGGGAGGAGCTATCTCTTTAGGAGAAAATGGCTGCCCAGGTCCCGGGCTCAGGTATGACTCAGCACCAGACTCGCAGCCACTTCTCCTGGACCCTCTCCTCTCCCCAGACTCCACAAATTCACACCTTCTCCTGCACCTCAGGCACAGGCGAGTGTCTGTATCTGAAAGGTCCTATGAACTTGGTTCAGTGAAGAAAAGCACAGGCCACAGAGAGGGGAAAGACTGCACCTCTGAAAGCTCTTCTGCTGGTACTGTGTGGTCTGGTCAGCCCTTCAGGCTGCCCCCTCTGGGCTCAGTCTTTCTTGAATGTGGACCCAGATCTAGAATCCCCTGCCAACAGCAGGCCTGTAGACTCCTCTCCACAGTCAGACACTGTGCCTGTCCCAAGGGACGCAGCTCAGTGCCATGCGGTTTCCCGCTGACCCTCTGGGCTCAGAGATCTGGCAGATCTCTCCTGCCCAGATCCTTGATTTTACCTTTCTCCAGGGGTCCTCTGCCCTTCCCAACTGCAAATTGTCTCACCAGCTGAGTCTCCTTCACCAATTCGGGGTGGATGTTATTTGTTTCCGCTGCTCATTCTATCTGCTCCGGGACAAGGCTCAGGACACGCCTGTCTATTCCGCTGCCATTTTGTCTCTCCCGTCCTCTAGTCTCCCAGTCTGTATGTCTTCTTAGAAGAAATGTCTGTCAGGTCCTCTGCCCATTTTGTAATTAGATTGTTTGCTTATTTGTTTAGCATTTTACTTAAAGGGAGTACAAGAAAATATTGCTTTCATTTAAAGCAAGATCAAAATTATGTTGATAAAAATCTCCAAAATATTTTAAAGCTGGAACACTCTGAGAAATCCTGCCTTTGAGTGTGAGGGTTCAGAAAAAAATAAGTGATTGGCAGTGCAACTACCTATCTCCGCTGACACATGTCTGGTCAGCTTTTGTCGCTCTGAGGAATTTGGGGATTAAGTGACCATCTGAGGTTATGATTTTCAGGAGAGTAAGTATTTTCTCTTTCCCATTTATCATCTACATACAATGATGTTTGCTTTTGAAAACTAAGGTGATGTGATATTTTGTTAAAAAATTCCTTAGTAAATCAAGTCAAGTAATTTTTCATTATTTTTCTTTTTTTTTTAATCCTCACCTGAGGACTTTTGTTGTTGTTTGTTCCCACTGTTTATCAGAGAAAATAGAAGGAAGGGAAGGAGATAAGGGGAGGGAGAGAGAGAGACATCAATGTGTGAGGGACACATCACTGGTTGCCTTCCACATGTGCCCCGACCGGGGTCAGGGAATGAACCTTTAAACCAATTATGTGCCCTTGACCATGAAGCAAACCCACCACCATAAAGTTACCAGATGGATCCTCTAACTATTGAGCCATGCTGGCCAGGGCAAGGCAAGTAATTTTTAAGTATGAAATATACATTAAAATTAATAGATGCCTGATTATGCATTTGTTAAATTAAAGATATCTCAATGTAACCAGAAACAGTCTTGTCAACGTATTGTTCATACCTGAAATATATATATATATATATATATATATATATATATATAGAGAGAGAGAGAGAGAGAGAGAGAGAGAGAGAGAATGAGAAATACATATATTATAGATATGTGTGTATATATGTGTGTGTGTGTGTGTGTGTGTGTACACATAGAAATACACTTTCCTCAATAAAATGACATATTTGTTAATGTTCCAATAGTTTTGTCCCCTACTAACTTGTAAATTTAGCAGAAATCATCCCTGCAAGATAGACATCAAGCCCTTACACTTCACTATCAATTAGTTTGTCAAAATTGTGCTCTGTATATCTAGGCAAGATAACGCACATACATATGTAGAATAGAAATGACTCAAACATAAAATATCTGTGCAACAAGTATCACTGTTCTGCAAACAGTGTGCACATAGAGGAAAGTGAGTTAAGAAGAGATGAGGTTACCAGACTTCAGATACATTTCATTTCTATAAATCAGTATGAGCTACTGTGGTTGGTTTCCCTGTGGTTTTAAAATACTGTCTCTAGGGAATTAACTTAGTTCCATTTCCATAACATGGTGTTTTAAACAGTAGAGTTTGAACAGTGGAAGCTGAACACCAAGGTGGGCTGATTGGAGCCTTTGCTTTAGTAGGATAAATGAAACTAAGTGAAACTATTTATAGAGCCTCCACTAGATGGTTTTCCATAAAAAAATTAGGAAAATTACAACCTTTGAGATACCAACTACAAAGACAAAACATTTGAGTATTCAAGCGTGAGTGACTAGATATATGTTAGCCTCAAATAGGAAACAGCTAATAATGAAAACAGGATTGTAAATCCTTGGCTTCTGCTTTAATATCTCAATGAGGTGTTTTGAGAAGATATGTGGCATCTTCAAAAGAGAAAAATATAAAATTAGAAAGAGGAAGGGAGCTATCTCTTTGGTCATTAGAAGGAGCTTTCAGCATCAATATAGTTGCTAAAGGTTTAGTGATAACTCCTCCACCAAAGCAAAACTATGTCAATAGCTGCCATGTGCAGTCAAGGACATGGACAACTTTTGTTAAAGATATTTTAAAAGGGAGTACCAATTGCATTGATTGAGAAACCTAGAAGTGTATTTGAAGTCAGTAGGTTAAACAATCAAATCACATATTATAGGTTAAAATTTTTTTTGAGAATTTGATTGTAAGTCTGGAATTCTGCTAATAGTATGATATAATTTGAATAAATCATAGTCCCAAATCTCAACAAAGTACTTCATACTGCTGAATGCTAAGATAGTAATAACCAGTACTTCAAGATGGCACAAAAGAGAGGCATTAAACCCACACAAGTGGCTCAAGAGAATTTTTCAAAGGAAGTGATCCCTAAATCAATGAAGTATATTATCAGTGTTAGCAGTTGTTGACAGTGGTTGGACGTTAGATATTATTATTACTATTCCTTAAATTGGATAATCCTGTGCCAGAATATTCTCCCATCTAACTCAGAACTGGATTAACTTAGAGCATGTTTCCCTTTCAGGGAATCTCATCTTTAAAGATGATTTATTCTGATGAGGAATCTGTGATCATTCTTATGTTTATCCCAGTAGTTGCTTTTTGAGTTTTTATCATTTGTTCTTGGGAATTTTATTGTTATGTTCCTTAGTGTGATTTCTTTTGTGTTTATTCTTCTTAATGATTATCAAACTTTTATTATCATCAAATTTGTATTGTTTCATGCATTTTTTATTTCTTTGAATATTTTTATGACCCCCAGCCCAGGCCCTGCAGTCTTTCTTTGTTCTCAACTCCAATTACACATGCATTAGATCAGTTAACATTGGCCTACAAGTTTTAAATCCAGTTATATTTTCAGTATTTTACTTTGTCTGTTTCAGTGCATCAAACTTTAATTAGTATAGGTATGTTTCTTAACGTATTCCTGGATTTAGTTTCCAATATTGTGTTGAAGATTTTAGCATCTATGTTCATCAAGGATATTTGCCTGTAATTTTCTTTCTGTGTAGTGTCTTTATCTAGTTTTGGAATTAGGATAATGCTGACCTTGGAAGTGTTCCTTCCTCTTGAATTATTTGGAATAGTCTGAGGTGGATAGATTTTAATTCTTCTTTGAATGTTTGGTAAAACTTGCCTGTTAAAGCCTGGCAGTCCAGGCTTTCACTAGCTTTTTTTTTTTTTGCTTTTTTTTTCTGCTTCAATTTTAGTAGTTGTTACTGGTCTGTTCAGGTTTTCTGAATTGAATTTTGGAATATTATATGTTTGAAGGAATTTATCCATTTCACCCAGGTTGCCCAATTAGTTGGCATATATTTTTTATAGTATTTTCTTACAATCCTTTGTATTTCTGTGAAGTCAATTGTTACTTTAACTCTTTCATTTCAGATTTTATTTATTTGGGTCCTCTCTCTTTGTTTCTTAATGAGTCTGGCTAAAGGTTCATCAACCTTGTTTATCTTTTCAAAGGACCAGCTCTTGATTTCATTGATCTTTTGTATTGTATTTTTAGTCTCTATGTCACATTGACAACATGATCACTTCAAGATAGTCATGTTGCCCTAGCCGGTTTGGCTCAGTGGATAGAGTGTCAGCCTGTGGACTGAAGAGTCCCAGGTTCGATTCTGGTCAAGGGCATGTACCTTGGTTGTGGGCACATCCCCAGTAGGGGGTGTGCAGGAGGCAGCTGATTGATGTTTCTCTCTCATTGATGTTTCTAACTCTCTATCCCTCTCCCTTCTTCTCTGTAAAAAAAAAAATCAATAAAATATATTAAAAAAAAAAAAAGATAGTCATGTCAATTTGCTTGGCATTTGTAGCCAGTGTCAAAAGCTCATTCAAGTGTCTGAATTTTTCATGCAAATGGGGAAGGAAACAGGGATACATAATGAGAAACCACACAATAACAACATTCATCCTGTTGGGACCCACAAATGATCTTTATTCCAAAACGTTTTTGATTTATAGTCATCTTTACAAATTATTCAGCCAATTATACCAGCTATTATGATTCACCTATTTTTAATTGATGCATATAACATTTAAACAAGTTTGTTGATTTATAATCTGAAAGGATATTTACCAAAGTGGTAACATTATTACTGCATTACATCATATATATATTACCTGATTAATTTTGGAAATAATTTTATTAATGAGGTAATAAGTAAATACAAGGAAAAATCAGGGGTTCTTGATCTTCAACGTATTTGGATGATATAAACTTAAATCATAATTATGTAGAATAGTGCATTATCTCATTCTTGTTGCCTATTTTCTAATCTCTAAGCTGTTTCATCTTCTTTCCTCTGAGAATATTCTTCTCCTCAGAGCTGCATGCATTTGGCTTTTTGCCAAGATTATGACACAAAGGATTTAATGCTAAATAAACACCAACCTTATTAATGTGCAAACCTTTGCTCAGGGAAATCAGAATATCATGATCTTTAAAACCAGAGAGAGTTATTGCTAATTCTCAACTCTTAGAACAGCTTTATATTTCCAGGTATAGGCAGCATGAGGAAATACTCTTTGGTTTTATAGTGAATAGAATCCTTTGTGATAAAATTTTTCATAATTTCTGTTGCTATCAGAAAGATCTATGCATTTCCAAACCACACATAAACATACAGTGAAATAATGAACAATAGAAAACAGATATGAAAAAATAAATTTTAGTCTTATGAACTAATGTTGCTAAACAACAACCTGAAGTTATGATTGACTGAAAAAAAAGTAAGTACAATGAATTTTTCTTTAGTACTCCCTTTGTAAAATGTCATAAATTTCTGTGTAAAAATGCATTGTATCTGTCTTTATCAACCAAAAGCTGTTAGTAATTTTGATATTTTGTAATGGGACCAAATGTTATTTATTATATCATCTTTAAATTTTATTTTACTAGAATAGATAAAATTATGGCAAGTTGATATTTATGCAAAAGTTAATTTAGGATAGTTTGAGACATATCAAGACAATAAACTCCTCCTATCTGCTCAATCATAACTTAACAACAACAAAGGACATAGACATACACATTCACTCACTCACAGATAATATGATCATACTCCCATGTAAAATATAGTGACAATAGTCATGATTTATCTTCTTATTTGACACCCCTCCTCCATTACAAATGCTGATTCAAATGTATGTTAAATAAACAGAAGTGGATCAATCACATTTGAAGGTCAATTACTTTTTCAATTCCTGATTTTTAGCTTCTAGGATAAACTGAGTTTCATGGATAAACTGCACTGATTGAAAAAGAAACCATGTGTGTTTTAGAACACTGAAACCTGACTGGAATGTGAAAACCTGAGTTCAATATCACAGTGATACTGTGCCTATATGCCCATGACTTTAGGAGAAGAGGAAGGAAAATAGCTGTAGAAGTGTTCCTAGCAGCCTACCAAATTCATCTACTGTAGTTGTACTGGGAGTAGCCCTTAATTTAGGGGAAGCTTTCAACCCTCAAGCAAAGATTAAAACCAAAACAATTTCCTTCTCTCTGATAGTGTCTATAAACCTTGAGGTTTAACTGAGGACACTGTAAATTTTTTGTGAGAGTTGATCCTGGTCCCACATTAGTAGGAAGAGTGTATTTTAAATAAAGACCGTAAAAGTAAAATCACATAAAATAATCAGGTCTGCAGTGGAAGCTCTTAATTGTTCATTGACATAGGGGTTTCCAAGCCCTGGAGACACTTACTGCAGATTGAAGACGAATACATTTCTTTGTAATTAATTGATGAAAGATTTTAAAATATAACCTTGGAAAAGTTCTCAATATTACAAAGTGTTTGAGCACTAGCTTCCATTACTCAGTATACTAAGCTAAAGCTGTTGGTAACAAAGATGAAACTATTAGATGGAAGATAAGGTTAAAATGAAAATATAGTTACTGCTCATATCCACCTAAAAATATTACACATAGACAAGGTGATCACTTCAGCATAGTCAAGTCAGTTTGCTTGGCACTTACAGCCAGTATTGAAAGCTCATTTTGGTTTCATTACACTCTACTTAAGTGTCTTTGAATTTTTCATGCAGACTGGGCAGAAAGCAGGAATCCATGATGAGAAACCACACAATAACAACATTCTTCCTGCTGGGACTGACTGATGACCCACAGCTGAAAGTTCTGATTTTCATCTTTCTTTTTTTTACCTACATGTTAAGTGTAGCTGGGAACCTGACCATTATCTCCCTCACCGTCATAGATTGCCATCTCAGAACCGCCATGTACCTTTTTCTACAAAATTTCTCTTTCCTAGAAATCTCATTCACAACTGCTTGTATTCCCAGATTTTTGTACAACCTATCAACTGGTGACAGAATCATTACCTATGAAGCTTGTGCTGTTCAAATATTCTTTACTTATCTCTTTGGGATAACAGAATTTTTTCTTCTAGCCACTATGTCCTTTGACCGCTACATGGCCATCTGCAAACCCTTGCATTATGTGACCATCATGAATAACAGAGTCTGCAACAGACTTATCATCAGCTGTTGGATGGCTGGTTTGTTAATCATAATCCCACCACTTAGCCTGGGCCTCAATCTGGAATTCTGTGACTCTAACGTCATTGACCACTTTTTCTGTGATGCCACTCCTCTGCTAAAGATATCATGCTCAGACACCTGGTTCATAGAGCGAATGATTTTAGCCTGTGCTGTGTTGACTTTTATCATGACCCTTGCATGTGTTGTTCTGTCCTACATTTATATCATCATGACAATTCTAAGACTGTCTTCTGCTCAACAGAAGACAAAGGCCTTTTCTACCTGTTCTTCCCACATGATTGTGGTTTCTATCACCTATGGCAGCTGCATCTTCATTTATATCAAACCTTCAGCAAAGGAAGAGGTGGTTCTTAACAAAGGAGTTTCCCTGCTCTTTTCTTCCATTTCACCTATGTTAAACCCATTTATTTATACCCTAAGAAACAAGCAAGTGAAGAAAGCCTTGAATGACTCAATCAAAAGGCTTGCATTCTTCTTAAAGAAAAGGAAAAAAGTGGTTGATTAATTAAAATAAAAGATGAATATTCCCTCAACTTTTGGAGTAAAATTCTAATCATATTTTGTCTTAATAATTTCTCTTTCAGTTTTATTAACATTTTACAATTTCTTTTACTATACTGATGGGGTAGTCTTACAAATTAATTTCTCTATTTCAAGTCTATCTAACAATTTCATTCACATGGATATAATTCTTTAATAAAATTTGGTTAATAACGTGTAATGCAGAAATAAAAAGCACAAGGTTTTATACAAATATAATTCCAGAATGAGAAAAATATGGTAGACTAAAAAATGGAAAAGTACTACCAATGCAAACACCTGGAAAATTGTCAACACAACTTAATAACTATTTTCAATGCTACCTTATCTTATAGTAAATAGGTGGCACATATAAAGAGGATACTGGAAACAGACAGCCAAAGACTATATATAAACTGTCATATGTAAACTGGCATAGATTACAGAAAAGTAAATAAAGATATGTCAGAATATATCAAGCTGAATGAATTTAAATATGGATGAACATAAAGATGGAATATGAGATTTCAACTGCCACATGATGAAAAACCTTTAGAACTAGCACAACAACATGACACTAAAATTACCATCTTGATGTACATTTAATGAAAGGGAAATTTTTTAAAACCATCTGCCTACTACATATTCACATGCTAAGTTTAAACATTTTTGGCTATCAGCTTAAAAAATGAAAAAAGCAGAAAAAGTTCCCTGATGTAACTTAAAACCCTGATTGTAGAATCACACAAAGAAAGTTTTTAAAATCTATAAATCATATGTAAAATTAAAAAATTAGAAATAAGTTTCCACAGTGACAGATTTAGGTATAAAAATGTTGAATCACTATATTATACACCTGAAACTAATATAACTGATATAAGATTATTTACCAACTATGCTTAAGAAAGTAATAATAAAACTGTGTTGCTGAGCTTATAACACATAAAGACATAATTTGTATAACAATAATAGTACCAAGGTAAGAGGAGGCAGCAGAGCTGTATTTGAACAGTTTTGCACACTATTAAAATTAATTTTGTTTATTCAGAACTAGGTTGTTAAAAGTTAAGATGTTCTTTGTAATACCCAGGAAAACAACTAAGAAAATAATTCAAAAACATACACTTTAAGAAACAAGAGAATTAAAATGGAGTACTAGAAAAAATATTTCATTTAATGCAAAAAAAGAAGTAATGAATGAATAAAGGAACAAAAAAAGACAGCAGACACACAGAGACATAATAGCAAAATGTTAGACTTACAACCTACCTTATCAGTAATTGTATTAAATATGAATGGAATAAAATCTCTAATACAAAAGCAGAGATTGAAAGAATGCTTTTTTGTTGTTCTTGTTAATCCTCACCTGAGGATATTTTTTCCATTGATTTCTAGAGAGAGTAGAAGGGATGTAAGGGGTGAGAAAGATAGGAAGAAAGAGAGAGAAAGAAACCTTAAAGTGAAAGAGACACATGGATTGGCTGCCTCCCACCCTCAAACCTGCAACCCAGGCACATGACCTAGACCAGGAATCAAACCTGTAACTTTTTAGTGCAGGAGCACAACACTCTAACCACTGAGACACACTGGCCAGAACAACAGAATGCATTTTTAAATGGTCTATTCTACACTGTCTACTCTTTACAAATTTTAGATACAAAACCCAAGTAGGTTTTAAATAAAAGTATAAAAATATATATACCACCCAAAAGAGACCTGAAGTGGGTATCTTATTATCAGACCAAAAAAATTATATGATAAAAAACGTGTTACTAGAAGCAAAGAGAGACATTTTATAATAATAAAAAAAGTATCAAAAAGACATAATAATTATAAACATATATTCAACTAGGAATAGAGCCCCAAAATCCATAAATCAAAATCTAAAAAAATAAAGCATGAAATAGACAATTCAAAAATAGTAGTGGGAAATTTCAATGCTTCACTTTCAATAATGAACAATGATGCAGAAGATTATCAGGTAAATAAAAGATATGAGCAATACTATAAACCAAGTAGAGCTAACAGACATCTATTTAACATTCCACCAAACAATATCAAGATACACATTCTTCTCAAAGACACATGTAAAGTTCTAGGACAGATCATATCCTAGGCCATATAACAATCACTATCTTAAAAGTTATTTAAATCACACAAATTATGCCCTCCAAACACAATGTAAGAAAAATATAAATAAATAAAATTTGGGAAATTTACAATTATATGAAAAGTAAGCAGCACACTTCTAAATTGCCAATGGATTAAAGAATAAATCACATGAGAAATGAGAAAATACTTTGAGATGAGTGAAAGCAGAAACACAACATATCAAAACTTACATAATGCAGCTCAAGCAGGGCTTACAGAGAAATTTGCAGCACTAAACCTATATTAAAAAATAAAATCCCAAATCATGAACCTAACCTTTCAGTTTAAGAAACCTGCAAAAGAAAAGTAAGCCAAAGCCAAAGTAGGCAGATGGAAGAAAATAACAATAGGGCAGAAATAAATACAGCCACTCCAGTTTTTTTTATTATTGTTAATATATCTTTCTTCGTCACTTTACTTTTATCTACCCAAGTCAATTTATAAAGTTGATTTGTTATAGAAAACATACAGGAATAAAAAGAGAAGAAAGAAAGAAAGGAACAGAAGAAATCTTTAACATTTCTCACAAGGCTTTTGTTTTTAAATTCACTGTGACAACCTCTGTCTCTTAATTTACATATTAGGCCATTAAAATTTAAAGTGATTTTCTTAGACCATTTTAAGCTTTGAAAGGTCCACAGGGCAAAGCAAAGTGACTCTTAAAGATCAGGTGTTTGGCAAATATTTTTCTTTCTGTCTAACCCTGAATTTTATAGTAAAGAACATTCTATGGTCTGTTCTTCCCTTCTGGGAATCCTGATGCTTGTTTGTTTCCACGTTTCCTACAATAATGTAAAATTATATAAAGTTAATACAAAACCAAGGATTTAGGAGCAAGCAAGAAGTGATTGTCAGCCCTAACTGGTTTGGCTCAGTGGATAGAGCGTCAGCCTGCAAACTGAAAGGTCCCAGGTTCAATTCCAGTCAAGGGCATGTACTTTGGTTGTGGGCACATCCCCAGTAGGAGGTGTGCAGGAGGCAGCTGATTGATGTTTCTCTTTAAACGATGTTTCTCACTCTCTATCCCTCTCCCTTCCTCTCTGTAAAAAAATCAATAAAATTATATATATATATATATATATATATATATATATATATATATGTGTGTGTGTGTGTGTGTGTGTGTGTGTGTGTGTGTGTGTGTGTAAAAGAAGAAGTGATTGTCGTCTAAGCAGTATAAGTAAAATAGTGATCATAAATATCTTAAGTGTCCCCCAGACACACCCTCAGGAGTCCTCACCATTGGATCTTTCCTGTGAACTCTTGCACTAAACCTTTCAATGACCCTGCTCATTAGTTGCTCTGCCCATAATTTATCTTTATGCACAATTTTATTTTTCCAAAGTACTGTTTAATAACTAAAAAGTATCTCCACATAAAAAACTGTCTGCCCCAAAAGGAAAAAGGGGAGAATTCTTCTCTACCTCTCTCTGAATCTGGTGGCCCCTAGAACTCTTTGACTTGCAGCTGCATGATTCTAATTTCAGCCTCCAACTTCACATGGATTTCTTTTCTATGGCTTTTTGCATACTCTTCCCTTCTTACAAGGTCACCAGTCATTGGAGTTAGGGCCTCCTAAATTTCTGAGCTTACTCACCTCTGCAAAGACCTTTTTCCAAAAAGGTCACAATTGCAAGTTCTGCAGGTTAAAACTTGGACATATCTTTTTAAGGGACACTATTCAAACCACTAAAATGGTCAACTGGTGTATAACAAAGGTGCCAAGACTATTCACTAGGAAAAGAATAGTCTTTTCAACAAATGGTGTGAGAAAACTGGATAACCGTATGCAAAAGAATTTAGTCATCTTCATCGTGCCATACAAAAATAAACTCGAAATAAATCATAGAACTAAGGGTAAAAGGTAAAACACTCAAAAATAAACTGTTAAAAGAAAACCTAAGAGTAAATCTCTGTGACCTAGGGTTATACAATGGTTTCTTAGATATGACACTGAAAACACAAGTGGTAAGAGATAAGCAAAAGTCAATTTGATTTCATCTAAAAAAAATTGTAGTTCAAAACACATCATGCAGATACTGGGAAAGCCACACACTAGGAAAAAATATCCAAAATTATTCTCTGATAAAAAATACTTGTGCCCAGAATAGATAAAGAATTCTCACAACTCAACAAAAGGAAAACAGTCCAAATAGAGAAATTAGCAACTAACTGCTTTTTTTACTGCTTTTAAGATTCTCTCTTTGACATTAATCTTTGGCATTTTAATTATGATGTGGTTTAGTGTGGGCCTCTTTGGGTTCATCTTGCTTGGGACTCTGCTTTCTACTTCTAGTAGTTGCCACATAAATCCCTCCAACTTCAAAGCCAGATATAGAAAATTTTCCTCATGTCAAATCACATGCTTCAAATTTCTTTCAAAAGCTTCCATTCTTTTGAAGCGCTCATTTGATTTGACAAGGCCTGTGAAAGCCACAACTTGCATGGCTAGGGTTCAAGATCTGGAGAAAGGCCACACACAAATGAATACACTAGACAAGAAATATGAATTTGGAAATCATGGGGGGGCATGCAGAGAACCCTTCTCTCATGGAAAGGCTTCACTGGGGCCCAGGCCCTGTTAGCTTTTATTCAATTTTAGAATATACATCATGCCCTTAGTCAGGCAGGCAATCCAGTAGCAGACGGACTATCTTAAAGGTAAATAAATATTAGTAAAGATTTACTTTGAGACTATTAGGTCAAGAAATTGCTTGAGCCACCATTGTCTCCACAGAACAATAGGTGCATAGCTTTTGGCCCTTGCCAAAACTCAAGGTCCATCAGCCTTCTGGGTTCCCTGTTTGCACTTTCATGATGGTGTAGACAATGGATAGCTTCCAACAAAGTCCCACCAAGGATAATTTCCTTATCTTAAAGTCAACTATTTAGGACTTTATTATGTATGCAAAATCCCTTTACAGTAACACTTATGTTCTTGTATAATTGAATAACTGTCAGAAATTGTGTACATCACAGAAGTCTTGGGGCCTGAGATAATTAATTTTATGTGTCCACATGTACCTCTGATGGGCACAGTTCAGTAGGGAATGGAGAACAGCTTAGAGGAGGGCAGTCTAAGAGTAATAATCTCAAGGATTATTGTTTGGGACCAGGTGGCAGGCAACGTGCTCACAGGAATCTGTTTTGAGCCCAAGCCAGCTGAAACTGCTCACACAGAAAAGGCAATAGGCTGTATCCAATCTGAATCCTCATCAGGCCATTTTAGGGGGAACTAGAGTTGAAAGAAATGGTAGAGAATGGTAGAGACTGAGAAGTCAGCTTTGAAGCATAGATTAATTTCCCCTCATTGAGTGCCTGGTGGTGAAATCTCTAAACTACAGTAGTCTGCATCTGCCCTAAAGACTCTCTTCAGAAGACACCAGCAACCACAGAGGGGAGGTGGAATAGCTGACAAGAAGAGGCAGTCCACAGAGAACCTCAGACAGGCCTGAGGTTAGTGAAAGCAGAAATACATTTGCTTACTAGAAGCAAAGAGAGACATTAACAATAATAAAAAGACTGGAGTGGCTATAAAAAGACACTGAGAGCCAAATGTGGACAGCTCCTGCGATTGGCTGATGCAAAAGTACCTCCCAGGAGGCCTGAAATTAGCATACAAAACACTGAGCCTCAGACACCATAAACTGCCCAGATGAACTTCACTTGGTTGGTTCCTTTTTTCTTTTTCTTTTTCTTTTTTTTCTTTTTTTTTTTTTTCTCTTTTTCTTTTTTTGTCTCTATTGTTGTTGATGTTTTGTTTTATGACTTTTTAATTTTTTCTTTTTTTGTTTTGCTTTGCTTTTTTTTTGTTCTATTTTCAGCATTTTCTTCATATTCTCTGTTTTATTGCATTTCTTTACCTTTTTCTTCTATATCTCTTATTGCCCTCCTTCTTTACCTTTTTTCTCTTTATTCTCCTTTGTCTTTCTCATGCTTTCTTTTGCTTTACCTTTCTCTCTTTTCTTGATACCATTGCATAATTTTTTCTTTCTTTCTCAGACTTCTTGTCTCTCTTTTTTTTTTTTTTAACATTTTCCTATTCCTACACTATCCTCTTAATTTTTGCTATTTCTTCTTTCTTTTCAGAACCTTTTGCCAGCACCTTTTACCTCCCAGTAGCTTTTTTATTTTATTTTATTTTAATTTTATTATTTTACTATTAGCAATAATATCTTTTTCTCTCTTAATTTTTTGCCTTAATATTTGTGTTCTCTCTTCTCTTTCTTAATTCTCTTTTTCCTTGGTTTGATTTCATTGTGGTTTTCAGGATATTTTGTATGTTCCGGTTTATTTCCTGTCAGTTACGTTTAGTTTTGACAGGAACTGACAAACCTACACAACAGTTCACACAACATGGTAGCAACCAAGCCTCACAGTTAGCCAGCCTGAAAACAGATTTCTCCCATGAATGGAACAACAAAAACCTGGACAGAAGTGTCTAAATAACCCACAAAAGGGACATCACTAGAGCATACAGCTGAAAAATACAAGCAAAATACACCTCTAGGTCCCACAGGACATTCACTACAAAAGCCCACCACACAAGACTGGGAATCATAGCAAATATATCTAATACATAGGAACAAACACAAAGAAACAACAAAAATGGGGAGACAAAGAAATAACTCCCAAATTAAAGAAAAGGAGGAATCACCAAAGCCTAGGAGAGATGGAGGGGAAGCAAGTTATCAGACACAGATTTCAGAGTAATGGTTACAAAGATGCTCCAATTAAGTTCCAACTTAATGAGAACTTAGTGAGAATTAAAGGAACTTAGTGAAAGCTACATCAGCATGAAAGAAGATATAGATGTTATGAATAAGAACCAGTCAGAAATGAAGAATACTATATCTGACACAAGAATATGCTGGAAGGAATTAAAAGCAGGTTCAGTGAAGTAGAGGATTGAATAAGTCAATAAGAAGGTAAGTAGGAAAAAAAACAATCAGAGCAGAAAAAAGAAAATACTTAAAAAACATGAGGACAGTTTAAAGGGACTTTGGAACAACATGAAATGAAACAACAGTCACCTCATAGGTGTGTCAGAGAGAATAAAAGTGAGCAAGGTATAGAGAACCTGTTGGAAGAAATAATGACAAAAACTTCCTTAAGCTTGTGAAGGGAAAATGCCATACAATACCAGGAAGCCAGAGGGTACCAATCAAGAGGAACCCAAAGAGATCCACTCCAAGACACATCATAATTAAAATGGCAAGTGTCGCCCTAATGGGTTTGGCCCAATGGATAGAGCATCGGCCTGCAGACTGAAAGGTCCCAGGTTCAATTCCGGTCAAGGCATGTACCTTGGTTGTGGGCATATCTGCAGTAGGAGGTGTGCAGGAGGCAGCTGATCGATGTTTCTAACTCTCTATCTCTCTCCCTTCCTCTCTGTAAAAAATCAATAAAAAATATATTTTTAAAAAAATGGCAAGTGTTAAGAACAAAGAGAGAATCTTAAGGGCCCCAAGAGATAGTCAGTGACCTACAAGGGAGCTCCCATAAGGCTATCAGATGATTTCTCAACAGAAACACTACATGCCAGAAGGGAAGGAAATGAAGCATTTAAGTAATAAAAAACAAGGATCTGAAACCAACACTACTCTATCCAGCTAGGCCACCATTCAAAATAGATGGGGAATTAAAAGTTTCCCAGACAAAAAAAAAAAAAAAAAGGTTAAAGGAGATAATTATCAACAACCCAGCATTGTAAGAAATGTTAGAGGGAATGCTATAAGAGGAAGAAGAAATGTATAGAGAAAGAAAGAGAAACAGGAAAAAAAACTAAAACTGACAACAAATAAATATCTAGCAAAAAATAACCTTAAATGTAAATGGATTAAATGTTCCATTCAAAACACATAGGGTAACTGAATAGATAGTAAAGCATGACCCACATTTATGGAGTCTACAAGAGACCCACCTCAGAACAAAAAACTGACTGAGGATGAGAGGTAAGGTATGAAAAATTGTTTTCCATGCAATGCAAACAAAACAAAGCAGGGGTAGCAATACTTATATATGACAAAATAGATTTCAAAGCAAAGGCCATAATAAGAGACCAAAAAAAGCTATTACATAATACTAAAGGGATCAGTCAAACAAGAATATATAACCATGGTAAACACTTATGCACCCAATATCAGAACACCTAAATGTAAAAAAAAACAAAACACAAAAACAAAAACAAACAAAACCTCTTAAAAGGCATTAATGTAGAGATCAATAGCAATACAGTCCTAGTGGGGGACTTTACCACCTCACTGACACTACTGGATAAATTCCCAGACAAAAACTCAACAAGGAAACACAGACCTCATATGGCACACTAGATCAGATATATTTAACTGGTAGTTACAGAACATTCCAACTCCAAAGCTGCAGAATATACATTCTTCTCAAGTGCACATGGGACATTCCAAAAAATAGACCATGTGTTATGACACAAAATAAGTCTCTATAAGTTCAAGAGTATTGAAATATTATCAAGCATCTTCTTAGGCGACAATGGCATAAAACTAGAAATTCACCAAAATAAAAACATTCAAACACATGAAGGCTAAATAGTATGTTACTAAACAATGAATGGGTTACCAATGAAATAACAAGAAAATCAAAAACTTTCTGGAAACAAATGAAAATGAACACAAAACAACCCAAAATCTATGGGACACAGCAAAAGCAGTTCCAAAAGGGAAATTCATAGCATCACAGGGCTACCTAATAAACTAACACTACAATGAAAATAAATAGAAAGAGAACAACAAGAAAAGCTCAGAGTAACAGAGAACCCAAACCACTATGCTCAATTAATATTTGACAAAGGATGCATGAACATACAATGGAGTCAAGACAGTCTCTTCAAAAAATGATATTGGGAAAATTGGAAAGATACATGCAAAAAAATGAAACTAGACCACCAACTTACACCATACACAAAAATAAACTCAAAATGGATAAAGGACTTAAACATATGATGGGAAACCATAAAAATACTAGAGGAACTCATAGGCAGCAAAATCTCAGGCATATGCTGAAGCAATTTCTTCACCATTACCGCGACTAGAGCAATGGAAACTACAGAGAAAATAAACAAATGGGATTACATAAAAATTAAAAGCTTTTGCACAGAAAAAGAAACCATCAACAAAACAACAAGAAAGCCCACTACATGGGAGAACATATTTGCCAATGTTATCACTGATAAGGGTTTAATCTCCAACATTTACAAGGAAGTCATACACTTAACAAAAGGAAGATAAACAACCCAATCAAAAAATGGGCAACGGACCTCAATAGATATTTATTGAAAGAGGACTGTGGGAAGAGCTAAGGAGATTTATCTCAGTGCAGTGGCAGATGCAATGGCGTGAGCACACACTGCCTATACAAGCTTCCTCGGCACACCGGGAAGTGGCAGCGCCCACCTGAGCAAACCTCCTAGAGCCCCTACATAGTACCCTGATCTTTCCTACTATTGGCTGCCCTAAGGATAGTGTAAACTTCTGATTGGTCCAGAATGTTATATATGTTGCTGCACTTACACAATAAACAGATCTGTGTCACTGAAACTGGTCTCCGGAGTCAGTCTTGCTTCGTTAGGACTCTGTCGGCCTCACCCCCGCGGAACACCCTGCTTCATTCTGGCACCGTGAACAGGGACCCCGACAAGCTTCAGGTCGGGTGAGTGCCCCTCTGTAACGATGGGAAACCTTCCCCCCTCAGCCCAAGCCCCTCAGGCTCAGGCACTCCATGCATTGTTACAGAGCAGGCGAGTAAAGGTAACAGAAAAGGAGCTACAAAAGCTCTGGGATATCCTAATAGCATTTAACCCCTGGCTCTCCACCACCAGCGGTGCGGGCAGGGGAACAGAAGACCCTTTACCTTCCTATTCCCCTTCAGAGCCCTCTGCCCCCGCAGATTCCTGGGCTGTTTTCAACAAGCCAAAAGTAGTTTCTCAAAGCTCAAGGAAGGCTGAAACTGAGACAGACAAAACTTCAAGCGAGGTGAAAGCAGGGGAGTCTCGCCAGGAGGCTTCCTGCCGGAGTCACTCCCTCGTTCACCCCTCAGAGCAAACAAAAAGTTTAACTGCCCAGCGGCCCCCAAGTAACTCTTTCATGGGGGACACGGATGATGATCCATGGACGGAGATATATCAATCTTTGTGTAGCCAGAGGGATAGAGCAAAGAAGTCCTTAGGGCTAGAGACCCCTGGACTCTTTCCTGTGAATGTTAACCCCACAGCTGCAGCAAATGCCACCGGATATGAAACAATATTCCCAATATCCAAATGGTTAATGCAGAGAAAGAAAAAAAAAAGAGGCCGTTGCCATGGAGAGAGAGTTCTTTGTCTGTTTTTGCTTATCTAAGGTATGCGGGTCTCAAGGACAAGCTGCTAGCAAAAAAAACTTATCTCTGTCCAGTTTTCTTCTCTTTAACCCTTCCAATACTAAATTAGACTAATACAATATACTTAAAATTACATAAGAAAGAAAGCACCTACTCTTATTAATCTAAAGAAATGCTGAATGTTTAACTTGCCAGCTAAGAGTTTAAAGTTCAGTTAAATTGAATTGGGAAAAATTATAATTGTGGTAATTAAATACCTAAAGTATAAAAAGAAAATCTTGTCAGTTTTAATTTAATTGATATCTCTTAATAATTATAAAAAGTACTATAACCAAGGAATGACTTTGAGATATTTCATGGGCACTGAAATGTTTTCAAAAGTTTATTCTCTCTTCTTAAAGGATTTTTTAATAAAGCAAATTTAAAATGCTTGAAATCACAGGAAAGCTTTATCAAATAAAAATTAATAAATATATATCTTGAGTTTTTGCCTCTAAGAAAAGGCAAAACAAGTTATCCTATCTAATAAAAGAGAAAAATGGTAATTGGCGTACAACGATACCCTTTTCATTGGCTAATCAGGGCTATATGCAAATTAACTGCCAACTATGATTGGCAGTTAACTGCCAACAAGATGGCGGTTAATTTGCATATGTAGGCACAATGCACGGAGGCGAAAGGGAAAGCAGGAAGAAGCCCCTGCCACTGAGAGTGATTGGAAACCCAGGGGGGAGCTAAGAGCTGGGGGGCAGGGCAAAGGCGGCCCTGGGGCCGCCTTTGCCCTGCCCCCCAGCCATGATCGGAGAATCAGGTGCCTTTTCCGCCCTGGCCAGTGATAGCAGGAAGCAGGGGTGGAGCCAGCGATGGGAGCTGGGCATGGTCGAAGCTGGCAGTCCCAGGAGCTCGGGGTCCCTTGCCTGGGCCTAAAGTGAAGCCCACGATGGCGGGGCCGCTGCAGCTGCAGGTCCCCGCTGCCCGGGCCGGACACCATTAGGCCTGGGCAGGGGCGGAGCCTGCAACCACAGGGAGCTGGGGGTCCCCTGCCCAGGCCTGACACCTCTGCCAGAGGCCTCAGGCCTGGTCAAGGGGCCGATCCGGTGATTGGTTGATCGGAGGGTGATGAGGGTCAACTCCTCTGGCCGAGGCATCAGGCCTGGGTGGGGGGCGGAGCCGGGGATTGGGGGGATATGATGGTCCCCTTGCCCAGGCCTGAAGCCTGGGTCAGAGGCGTCAGGCTTGGGCGGGGGGTGGAGCAAGCGATCAGAGGGAGATGGGAGTCCCCTGCCCAGGCATGATTCCTGGGCCAGAGGCCTCAGGCCTGGGCGGGGGCCAGAGTCAGTGATCCGGGGGAGATGGGGTTCCCCTGTCCAAGCCTGACACCTCTGGCGGAGGGGTCAGGCCTGGGCAAGGGGCCGATCAGGCGATCGGAGGGTGATGGGGGTCTACGCCTCTGGCCGAGGCATCAGGCCTGGGCTGGGGGCAGAACCAGTGATGAGGGCAAATGAGGGTCCCCTGCCCAGGCCTGACGCCTCTATCAAGGGGCCGATCCTGCGATTGGAAGGTGATGGGGGTCAACGCCTGAGGGCTCCCAGTATGTGAGAGGGGGCAGGCTGGGCTGAGGGACACTCCCCCCCGCCCCACACACACACCCAGTGCATGAATTTCGTGCACCGGGCCCCTAGTTTTATATAATATTTCTTAAAATACAGCAGTAGAATTTTAAGATATAATTTAAAATAACAGAAGCTCATTAATAATTTTTAATATTTTACAATAGCATATTATACATTTATTCCAAACAAGCTTACAAACTAATTCTTTAAATGTTTGAAAGCGATATAATTTAAAAACATGAAAGGATTTAATCCCTTCCACTGTGTGGAAGGCCCCCTGGGAAGGCACTTAAGCATTCTATATTGACCTCTCTTGCCCTTTTTGCCAAGAGGGTCCCTCTTCTTATAATCCAATTGCCCACAGCTGTTGCCTGAGCTCTCTGTTCATGCTGAGGTTGAAGCCTCATAGTGGCTAGTACCATAAATCTATCTCTCGCACAATGGCGTGAGCTGGACCCTCTCTGGAGAAGAAACCTGGGTCCCCCAAGATATGTGATCAATGCCGGGGCCCTGCTAGCAGGCGAGGGGATCCCAAGGCAGTTATTCCAATACCCAGCTCAGATCGGGACCCAGATAACAGAAAGAGACTTGGTCCAGCTGAAATTGATACCCAAATAACAGAGACTTTTCTCACAGCGACTACCCTAATCTAAATCCAGCCTAACACCAGGAATGCTCAGGGCCTTCTCAAAGGATGCAAAATAATCCTTTCCATTAATATTTACAGTGTAAACTAAGATTGTTGTTAGAGTATTAAATTTGACAGTAAAATAGTAGTCAAGTTTTCAGATTAATTAAAATTGGCTCAAGAAGTATTAACAAAAATTTTCATTTCATGGAAAAAAATGCTTAACATGCAATGAACCTAAAGCAGTCATATTTTTATACAAAAAATTAAAATTTAAAGTTATCTAGACTACATTATAAATTTTCCAAAAATCCTGCTAATAATTAAATTTAAAAAGGGGGGAAATAGTAGAAAAATACCATGTAAGGAAAACTATCCTGTAACTAATTTACATCTAGAAAAATTTTTCATTTATAATGCTAACAGCAAGACACACATGAAAAACCTATGTGGTGTCAACATAAGCCAAAGGAAATTCATTTAAGCAAAAATAAATAGAACTCCAAGTAAAGTTTCCTTTATTAACCTTTGGTTGAGAATACATTTATATATTTTCAGAAAACAACTCCAAGACGATGTGGATTCCTGCAACAGAGAGGAGTTATCAGGAATGCTCCAGCCATGAAGACAAGAGGAAAAACAATCCAGAGAGAGAGGCAGCTAGCTTGCACAAGCTATTTCGTCATTTAACCCTCTCTAGCTGCAAGCATCTCTTACCGTCATGCAAAACCTGCTGCCCCCTATTGCCTTTAGGCCCCCTCCAGCCACAAGGAGTCAACCCCTGGGGCCTCCAACCCAATGCCTTATGGCAAGCAGATGTGACCCATATTCCAAGCTTCGGTAGGCTCAAATATGTACATATAATCATTGACACTTGCTCTGGGGCCATGTATGCTCAAGCTCACATAGGTGTAAAGACTCGCCACACAATAGCAACCCTCAATGGGGCATTTTTAACATTAGGCTTCCCCTGGGAAATTAAAACAGATAATGGTCCCTGCTACACTAGCAAGGCTTTTCAGCAATTCCTCACGAAACATAACATCAAGCACATTACTGGAATACCATACAACCCACAGGGACAAAGCCATAGTAGAACGACAGAACAAAGAACTAACAACCCAGATGCAAAAAGAAAAAGAAGAGGGAAATACAGGCACGCCCCAACAACTATTACAATAGGCCTTATTAACTCTCAATTATTTTCATTTGCCCCTGACAGTCTTCCTCCCATTTTCAAACATTGGGGCGGTCTCAGGGACGTACCAACACCTCTCCCCTTGGTCTGGTGGAGAGATCCACTAACCGGGGCTTGGAAGGGCCCCAACCCACTCTTAACCCAAGGGAGAGGGTTTGCTTGTATTTTTCCAGAAGGTGAGAAAAATCCCGCGTGGATTCCTGCCCGTAACATCAAACCCTGCACCACCAGTGATGAGCCGTAGACCACCACCACCATCACCCCCAGTAGAGGAAATGGAGGACCTGACCATAGAGGACAGCCAGCCCCAGCGGCGGAGATGACCAAGACATCGATGAGTCCACAACATTACCTGGGGAGACATCAAAAATCTACAGGACCAAGCTGCATGCATGGCACCAGAAGGCAATCCATCAGAAGGGACATTATTCCTATTAATGTGTGCCATGATAACAGCGAACTCTCAGGTGCGAGCACAACATGTATGGGCGGCCATACCTCATCCAGGGTAGCTCATGTCTGTCAGCGCCAACAGCCTACAAGTCCCCTCTGTCCAAGTGTCTAACTGCTCTGTGGGCTTACCCTGTGATGGAGCGGAACCGGTCTCATTGCCATAGAACAGGACGGTATGGGCTGATAGCAGTAGCCCTAACCTCCTTATGTGGACTCTAGATAATGGGACTGCCCCAGTACAAGGGTAGATATACCTAGCACCTCATGCAATAATACCCAAGTGAAACCCATTGAGTTTAGTTTCTTAAGTGATGCCCTCAGCCATCTAACCTCCTGGTTAAACCCAGCCAACCTCCTCATTTGGGGAGTCATGATAGTAGGATTCTTCATAAGAATAGTATTATTTCACTGTTTATACAACATGTTCCTTAAGCTAAGTGCCCAGCAAGCCATGATCATACACATCCAGCAGGCGCTAATAAGAAAAGAAGGGGGAGATGTGGGAAGAGCTCAAGAGATTTATCTCAGTGCAGTGGCAGATGCAATGGCGTGAGCACACTCCGCCTATACAAGCTTCCTTGGCACACCGGGAAGTGGCAGCGCCCATCTGAGCAAACCTCCTAGAGCCCCTACATAGTACCCTGATCTTTCCTACTATTGGTTGCCCTAAGGATAGTGTAAACTTCTGATTGGTCCAAAATGTTATATATACTGCTGCACTTACACAATAAACTTAGATCTGCATCACTGAACCTGGTCTCCGGAGTCAGGCATGCTTCGTTAGGACTCTGTCAGCCTCACCCCCGCGGGACCCCCTGCTTCATAGGACGTACAGAAGGCCCAGAGACATATGAAAACATGCTCAAAGTCACTAATTATCTGAGAGATGCAAATCAAAACAATGCAGTACCATCTCACACCTGCCAGAATGGTCATCATCAACAAATCAACCAAAGACAAGTGCTGGTGAGGATGCGGAGAAAAAGGAACCCTCGTGCACTGCTGGTGGGAATGCAGACTGATGCAGCCACTTTGAGAACAGTATGGAGTTTCCTTAAAAAACTAAAAATGGGCCCTGGCCGGTTTGGCTCAGTGGATAGAGCATCAGCCTGCGGACTGAAGGGTCTCAGGTTCGATTCCAGTCAAGGGCATGTACCTTGGTTGCGGGCACATCCCCAGTAGGGAGTGTGCAGGAGGCAGCTGATCGATGTTTCTCTCTCATCGATGTTTCTAACTCTCTCTCTCTCTCCCTCTCTCTTCCTCTCTGTAAAAAAATCAATAAAATATATATTAAAAAAAAAAAAACTAAAAATGGAACTCCCATTTGACCCAGTGATCTTACTTCTAGGAATATAGAAACTAGAAACTATATTCCTGGTTTCATGATACTAATTTAGAAACTAGAAACACCAATCAGAAAGGATATATGCACCCCTATGTTCATAGAGGCACATTCCACAATAGCTAAGATTTGGAAACAGCCTCTAAGTAACCATCAGCAGAAGAGTAGATTAAAAAACTGTGGTACATCAACACGATGGAATACCACACTGCTGTAAAAAAGAAGGAATTCTTACCATTTGCAACAGCATGGATGAAATTTAGGAGCATTATGCTAAGTGAAATAAGCCAGTCATAGAAAGATAAATATCATATGATCTCACTCATTTATGGAATATAATGAACAACATAAACTGATGAACAGCCCTAGCCGGTTTGGCTCAGTGGATGGAGCGTCAGCCTGTGAACTGAGGGGTCCCAGATTCGATTATGGTCTGGGGCATGTACCTGGGTTGCAGGCACATCCCCAGCAGGAGGTGTGCAGGAGGCAGCTGATCGATGTTTCTCTCTCATCGATGTTTCTAGCTCTTTATCCCTCTCCCTTCTTCTCTGTAAAAAATCAATAATATATATATTAAAAAACAAACAAACTGATGAACAAAAACAGATCCAGAGACAGAGAAGCATCAATCAGACTGTCAAACCTCAGAGGGAAGGTAGGGGAGGGTGGTGGTAAGGGGAGAGATCAATCAAAGGACTTGTATGCATGTATATAAGCCTAATCAATGGACACAGGCAATAAGGGGGTGAAGGCATGATAGGAGGGTGGGGGGGTAATTGGGGGGGGAAATTTTAAATGTAAATTAATTTTCAAATAAAAATATTTTAAGTGGAAAAGAAAAGCTCAGAGTAAGTAGAAGGAAGGAAATAATAAAGATCAGAGTGGAAATAAATGAAATAAAGACTAAAAAAATAAATTTAAAAAAATTCAAAAGATCAATGAAGCCAAGAGCTGGTTCCTTGAAAAGATAAATAAGATTGATGAACCATTAGCTATACTAATCAAGAAACAAAGAGAGAAGACCCAAATAATAAGATAAGGAAAGAAAGAGTGAAGTAACAACTGATACCACAGAAATACAAGGGATCATAAGAAAATACTATGAACAACTATATGCCAAACTGACAACCTGGACATATCCACAGGAAAAGACAATCTTCCCAAACTGAGACAGAAAGAATCAAAAAACCTAAATAGGCCAATAACAACTCAGGTAAGGATTTTTAAAAAGAAAGAAAGAGAATTATAGGCCAATATCCCTGTTGAACATAGATGCTAAAATGTTCAACAAAATATTGGCCAATCAGATCCACCAATATATTTTTTAAAAAATCATAGTGAAACTTGTTCCAGGGATGCAGGTCAGAGCAATATTCACAAATCAATAAACATGATACATCACATAAACAAGTTGAAAGACAAAAACTGCATTATCATACCAATAGATGCAGGAAAATGATTTGACAAAATCCAACACCCTTTACAGATTAAAAAAATTCTCAGCAAAATGGGACTAGAGAGATCATACCGCAACATGATAAAGGCTATATGACAAACCTACAGCCAACAGCATGCTCAATGAGGAAAAACTAAAAGCATTCCCCATAAGAACAGGAACAAGACAGGGATGTCCGCTTTCACCACTATTATTCAACATCGTACTGGAAGTCCTAGCCACAGAGATTAGAAAAGAAAAACAAAGAAAAGGCAAGGAAATTGTAAAGAAGAAAGAAAAACTGTCTATATTGCAGATGACATGCTATTGTACACAGAAAACCATAAAGACTCTATCAAAAACTACTAAATTTAAAAATGGACTTTGGCAATGTAGCAAGATAAAAACATAACTACCAGAAATTAGTGGCATTTTAATACATCAATTATGATCTCTCAGAGGAGAAGCTAAAAAAATGCCATTTTCTGTTGCAAAAAAAAAATAATAATAAGATACCTAGTAATAAACTTAACCAAGGAAGTAAAAGACCAGTACTCAGAAAACTAATGATGCTGAAAAAAGATAGAGGAAGACATAAACAAATGGAAAAATATACCATGTTCATGGTTTGGTAGAATCAACATCATTCAAACGCCCATACTACCCAAAGCAATCTATAGATTCAATGCAATCCCCATTAAAATACCAATGGCATATTTCAAAGACCTAGAACAAACTCTCCTAAATTCATGTGGAATAAAAAAGACCCGGAATAGCTGCAGCAATCTTGAGAAAGAAGAACAATGTTGAAGGGATCACAATGCCAGATATCAAGCTAAAAAACAAAGCCACTGTTCTCAAAACTGCCTGATACTGGCACAAGAACAGACACACAGATCAGTGGAAGAGAAAAGAGAACCCAGAAATCGACACAAGCCATTATGCTCAATTAATATTTGACAAAGGGGGCAAGAGCATACAATGGAGACAAGACAGTATCTTCAATAAATGTTGTTGGGAAAGCTGTACAGATACTTGCAAAAAAAAGAAAGAAAGAAACTAGACCACCAACTTACACCATACACAAAAATAAACTCAAAATGGATAAAGGACTTAAACATAAGATAGGAAACCATAAAAATCTTAGAAGAAGCCATAAGCAGCAAAATAGAAGACATATTTCATAGCAATATATTTAACAATACAGCTCGTAGGGCAATGGAAACTAAAGAGAAAATATACAAATGGGATTACTAAAGTAAAAAGCTTCTGCACAGTAAAAAAAACCATCAACAAAACAACAAGAAAGCCCACTGCGTGGGAGAACATATTTGCCAATGTTATCTCTGATAAGGGTTTAGACTCCAAAATTTACAGGGAATTCATACAACTTAACAGAAGGAATATACACAATCCAACAAAAAATAGGCAACAGACCTAAATAGACACTTTTCAAAAGTGGACATACAGGAGGCCAAGAGACATATGAATACATGCTCAAAGTCACTAATCATCTGAGAGATGCAAATCAAAACGATATTGAGATACCATCTCACAGAATGGCTATCATCAACAAATCAATGAACGACAAGTGCTGGTGAGAATGTGGAGAAAAAGGAACCTTCATGTGCTGCTGGTGGGAATGCAAACTGGTGCAACCAGTATGGAGTTTCCTCAAAAAATTAAAATGGAACTTCCATTTGACCCAGTGCTCCCACTTCTAGGAATATATCCCAAGAAATCAGAAACACCAATTAGAAAGGATATATGTACCCCTATGTTCATAGCAGCATAATTTACAATAGCTAAGATTTGGAAGCAGCCTAAGTGCCCATCAGCAGATGAGTGGATTAGAAAATTGTGGTTCATCTACACAATGGAATACCACACTGCTGTAAAAAAGAAGGAACTTTTACCATTGCAAAAGAATGAATGGGCTTGGAGAGCATTGTGCTAAGAGAAATAAGCTAGTCAGAGAAAGATAAATATCACCTGATGTCACTCATTTGTGGAATATAATGAACAACATAAACTGATGAACAAAAATAGATCCAGAGACAGAGAAGCATCGAATAGACCATCAAACCTCAGAGGAAGGCAGGCACGGGTGAGGGGGAGAAGTGGGGCAGGTGTTAAGAGGTCAATCAAAGGGTTTGTATGCATGCATATAAGCATAACCAATGGACACGGACACTGGGGTAGTGGGGGTTTGTCCTGGGTAGGTGGTAGTGGTCAAAGAGGGGTCCATGGGAAAAAAGAAAACATATGCAATACTTTCAACATTAACATTAATTAATTAATTAGTTAATTAATTTTAAAAATGGCCATACTACCCGAAGCAATCTATAGATTCAATGCAATTCCCATTAAATTAACAATGGCATATTTCATAGATCTGTAATACTCCAAAAATGTATATGGAACCAAAAAAGACCCCAAATAGCCACAGCCATCTTGAGAGAGAAGAACAAAGTTAGGGGGACCTCAATACCAAATATCATGTTATACCACAAAGATCTGATACTCAAAATAGCCTGGTACTGGCATAAGAACTGTCATATAAATCAATGGAACAGAGCAAGGAACCCAGAAGTCGACAAAAGCCATTATGCTCAATTAATATTTGACAAAGGAGGCAAGAGCATACAATGGAGTAAATCTCTTCAACAGGCCAAAACCAGTTTGGCTCCGTGGATAGAGCGTCGACCTGTGGACTGAAAGGTCCCAGGTTCGATTCCGGTCAAGGGCATGTACCTGGGTTTCGGGCACATCCCCAGTAGGGGATGTGCAGGAGGCAGCTGATCGATGTTTTTCTCTCATCGATGTTTCTAACTCTCTATCTCTCTCCCTTACTCTCTGTAAAAAACCAATAAAATATAAAAAAAAAAATCTCTTCAATAGATTGTGTTGGATAAATTGGACAGTTACATCCAACTTACACAATAACAAGAACAAACTCAAAATGGATAAAAGGTGTAAATGGAACACATTAAACCATAAAAATCCTGGAAGAAACCATAGCCAGCAAGATCTCAGACGTCTCTCCTAGCGGTATGTTTCCAGATATATCCCCAAGGCAAGGGAAACGGAGGAAAAAATAAAAGGGACTACATCAAAATAAAAAGCTCCCACACAGCAATAGAAACCACTACAAAATGAAAAGAGGACCCACTGCATGGGAGAACATTTTTGCCAATGATATATCTGATAAAGGGTTAATTTCCAAAATATATAAGGAACTCATACAACTTAACAACAGAAGGCAAACATTCCAATTTAAAAATGGGCAAAGGACATAAATAGACACTTCCCCAAAGTGGACATACAGATGGCCAAGAAACATATGAAAAAATGCTCAGTCACTAATCATCAGATAGATGCAAATTAAAACAACAATGAGGTATCACCTAACACTTAGAATGGTTACCATCAACAAATCAACAAACAACAAGTGCTGGCAATATTATGGGGAAAGCAAACCTAGTACACTGCTGGTGGGAATGCAGACTGGTGCAGCCATTATGGAAAACAGTATGGAGTTTCCTCAAAAAATTAAAATTGGAATTGCCATTTGAGCCAGTGATACCACTTCTAGGAATATAACCCAAGAAACCCAAAACACCAATGTGAAAGAATATATGCACTCCTATGTTCATAGCAGTGCAACTCACAATAGCTAAGATCTAGAAAGAGCCCAAGTGCCCATCAGTAGATAAGTGGATTAAAAATGGTGTACATTTACACCATGGAATATTATGCAGCTGTAAAAAAAACACAAAGGATCTCTTACACTTTGAGATACCATGAAGGGATCTGGGGAGTATTATGCTAAGTGAAATAAGTCAGTTAGAGAAATACAAGTGTCACATGATCTCACTCATGTGTGGAATCTAATGAACTCAATAAACTGATGAACCATGTAGATCCAGAGACATAGAAGCATTGAACAGAGTGATGATTCTCAAAGAGAAGGTAGGGAATAGGGGGGAGGGGCAGAGTGATAAACCAAAGAACTTAAATGCATATATGCATAACCCATGGACACAGACAATAGTGCGATGAAGGCCTGGAGGGTGGGCAGGGCTGGAGTAGAGGGGGTTAATGGGGAAAAAAAGGGGGGACATCTACAATACTTTCAATAATAAAGATAAATTTTTTAAAAAAGAAGACTGCTGCGGAAAACGGTTTGGCTCAGTGGATAGAGTGTCGGCCTGCGGACTGAAAGGTCCCAGGTTCGATTCCGGTCAAGGGCATGTACCTGGGTTGCGGGCACATCCCCAGTGGGAGATGTGCAGGAGGCAGCTGATCAGTGTTTCTCTCTCATCGATGTTTCTGACTCTCTATCTCTCTTCCTCTCTGTAAAAAATCAATAAAATATATTTAAAAAAAAAAGAAGACTGCTGTTCAGTATCTGATTGATATTAAATTGGCTAATATCCAATAGTGCCCTAAATGTATGATCTTTAGGATATGTTTTCTACCGAACCCAAACCTACAGATACAGTTTCACTTCATGGTGTCTGGAGTTTCTGTAAAAGTACATAGTCAAGTCAAATGCCTGTGCATTTTCCTGCATAATTAAATAATTATTGGATGGCCCATCAAATCATGACATGGTAAAGACAGACAGCCATGACCAGTTTGGCTCAGTGGATAGAGCATCGGCTTGTGGACTGAAGGGTCCCGGGTTCGATTCCAGCAAGGGCATGTATCTTGGTTGCGGGTACATCCCCAGTAGGGGGTGTGCATGAGGCAGCTGAACAATGTTTCTCTCTCATTGATGTTTCTAACTCTCTATCCCTCTCCAATCCTCTCTGTAAAAAATTAATAAAATTTAAAAAAGACAGACAGACATTTTCTGATCTATTTCTAAAATTTGGAGGACTGTTATCAATAATTTATTTGTGTAACCTCCTGGCCACTCTCCTACTATCCTTCCCTTGGGGTTGAAAACAAACTTACCCAACAAGTGGATTGTGAACTACAATATTGCCTCTCCTGTTTCATATTGTTTTTTTCTACAGATAGAGATCAGACTGTTCAAATTCATGAAATAAAAGGGTCTGCCCCAAGTGGTGGGGTAGAGTTGGGTTTCTAGAACTGTCTATCTAAGAGATATGGCTAACTTGGGAGGTTCTTATCAGGATGTTCCAAGCCACGTTTTAAATATTTCTATCTATAATAAAATTGGTATTTTAATCTCCCTTTACTTGCCTACTTTTGCTCTTTTGTTGACTCAAAACTTAAGGAAGGAGTAAGTGTGGGATTCCTTCAGACCCCACAATACCAATAGTGACCCAGAGACCCAAACACGCTGTGCATATCATGCGGTATTATACATTGGAAGCCAAATGTGGCAATACACTTCAAAATTCTAATATGTAAGTGGGTTTTACATCAGAAATTCCTCTTCTGATCATTTAAACAGAAAAAATCAATGATCTTATAAAAAATGAGACTGTTAACATATAAATTTTAATAATGAAATATGGGAAGCTTTATTAGATAATGGCTTACACACAAAAAGAATACAATACAGAAAATTATGATACAGACATATATTTTTACCTGGGAAAGTATGTACAGTTGTCGGATTAGAAATTGTGTCTATACTACTTTCAAGAATTTCTTTTTCATAGGAAATGAAGACAAAGCAATTTTGTTGTCTTTTCTTAACACTTTGTTTTCTATGGGTTGAAGAGTAGCCAGAAATCTTTTCATCATACAATTATTGTTCTGCACTTGGAATGTGTCTCTTAAAATAGTTGCATCTTATTGTCTCCAAGGACACTATTCCCACTGCTCCCTCTAGGTATTTTGCCAAAATTCAGTGCATATTAACATCATTAGTCATGTTTGAACTTAGTCACAATGGGCCCTTTCCTTATCCACACAGAGGGCCCCTGCCCATCGATAGGAGTCTGAGATTATAAAAGTCATCTTAATCTTCCTTCACTGTGTAAAAATCTTTTCCCGGAGAAATCAGAAATCATCTCTTTCAAAATCTTCTTTAGGAATTACCTTATATTTCTCAGACATTTATAAAGCATGAATTTTATATCTGCTTTCCGATATACTTAATTGTTCCTTAGGTTTAAAGTGAGATAGAATCTTTAGTGAAAGTCTTTTGGTACTTTCCACTAGAAAACAATTATCCATGAATGTGTATGTCATCATGAGAGGAGCATTTGGGCACCTTAACTGACCCCACTTATACTTTCAGTTTCACCTTCGGGACGACCAGGATTACACAGTCAACTGAAGCCAGGATTACCTTCCATAAGAGTAAGTATGTTTTTGTTTAGCAATTCAGTTTCTTTGGTCGTTCAAAGTTCTAGTTTCTTAGTCCTAGAAAATATGACTAATCTGTTTAAAAATCAGAGATGGCAATATTGGGTGTCTCTGAAAAATGAAATAGTTATTTCTAATGTTAATTTTTATTATAAAAAATAAATCTGAAGGGATTATGTTCATTTGAAATATTTATTACATGCATCACTAGAGAGGGTTCAGTACCTGCTCACTCTTTACCCTTAATATTTGTAGCACTACCTGTCAAATCAAAGATTCTCAATAAATACCTTCTGCGTGAATGCATCAGTGCTCATAGCAACATTATATACATTACTATGAGAAATTTTGTTATTAGAGTTCAATGATTTCATTATATTTTCAAATATTCCTTTAAATATAATAAATAGAAAATTCACCGGAATGAAAGTGGTCTACCAGAACATTCACTTAATTTTGGTATCACAGCCCTAACCGGATTGGCTCAGTGGATAGAGTGTCGGCCTGCAGACTGAAAGGTCCCAGGTTTGATTCCAGTCAAGGGCATGTATCTTGGTGCAGGCACATCCCCAGTAGGAGGTGTGCAGGAAGCAGCTGATTGATGTTTCTCTCTCATCGATGTTTCTAACTCTCTATCCCTCTCTCTTTATCTCTGTAAAAAATCAATGAAATATATTTTTTAAAAATTTGGTATCACAAAAGTTAAATATTGGTGATTGGAAAGGGAGGAGAGTTTATGAATGTGGAACAATGCTCTGAGTTAAAATGCCACAGTGAAGTATTGAGAGCTTAAGAATTTTCTCAGTTTGGTTCAAAGGGTCAATTCCACTAACCCTAACGAAAATGGGACCTGATTAGCAGCTAATTATTTCTCCCCCTCAGCCTAGAGTAGTGCTCCTTTTAAACAGAGATACCTGTAGACCATAGGTAATTCTCTGTTTCTAGCACTCTAATGCTGTTATTTGGTAATGTCTTGATTTAAACAACTTGCCTCAATTCACCAGACCTTAAGAAAACACACCTGTAGCTTTCTTGTGGGGTAGGGATGCTAGAAATAAGTGAAACCATTAATATACCAAACTAATTAAATTCTCATGGAAAATTCTTTTCTCTTTCAAATGCAGAGAAAACCAAAGTCATTGTCTCTTTACAGCTATTTACAAACGGAAATAGTTGTCCATGTAATTAAGTGTTAATAGCGGTTGAGAAAGAAATGTGAAGTACCTATTGCCTCATGTTCAAAATTGCAGTCTCTAAACTCTGGCCTTAGCATTTCTTCACAGGACATTGAACAGGTTATAAGCCTCACCAAAATTCACAAGCTTTATAAGAATGCAGGAACTGTCCTAGTCATTGTTGCTCAGCAATTAGAGTGAAGGGTCTGGGGTTTGATTCCTGGTGAAGGGATGGTATCTGGGTTGCAGGTTCATCCCAGGCCTGAGACAGGGCACCTGCCAGAGGCAACGAGTGCATGTGTCTCTCTCACTCACTTCCCACCCCTCCCTGACTTCCACTCTCTCTACAAATCTATGGAAAAATATTCTATGATGAAGATTAACCAACAAACAAAGGATGCAGAAAAAACAATAGTGTAGTGGTCACTGATTAGTGCCCTCACACATTAGCATTATTACAGCAGGTTAAAAGGAGGGTGGCTGGGGGAGGCTGAGGAAGTGAAAGGAGATAAATTTTTAACTTACTATCTGCCAAGCACTTTGCATGGACTATAGCAATCAACAATCACAAGGATTCCATGAACTGAATATAATGGAGGAAACTGAACCCGAAGAGGAAAAGGGAAATGAGAACTCCACCGTCATTCCAGAGAATAAAATACCTTTAAAACACATTTTAAAGAAAATAAGGCAAATATGATAGGCATTCTTTCTTTATTTCCACAACTTTTTAAGGAACTCTTACCATGCCCCTGGAGATAAGCTCTCTGCTTGGGACAAAACAATGTCAAAATGAAATTTGTTTATATAGTTTGACAATGTAGTCATCAGAGAATAATTAATAATAATCATATGCTACAATGTGAATAGTAAGAAGAAAAGATACATCTCTCTTAAAAAGTTATATATAGATTCCTGGTGGAATTTATGCCTAAAACAAAACTTAAACTAGGGATAGAGCAGTTAGAGACTACAAGTGTATAGATCTTTAAAAACAAAAGTACCAGCATCTGAGACTCTCGACAGGTAATTTTAAGCATCGTCATTAATGGAAACCGCTAGTAGACAAGTCTAGGGAAGCAAATTGAATCAGGAGAGATGACACCAGCAGCCTGACTCTATAGGTCATATTCTTAATCACTATGATATACTGTCTCTTGCTGGGAGCCAATGCAAGTACCCTAGTAGGAAAAAACAAGAAATGAGGGAAATTTTATGGACTGATAGCAAAAATATTAGAAAGCTCTCCATATGCTAAGAAGCTTAACTTTTATAATGAAGGCAAAAAAGAGTGAGTGAAATAATTAAAATTAATGTTTCAGTTACAAAACTCCATTTCACTCTAAAATAAATAAATATTTTTATTAACATAATATCAGTCTTCCTTTCCTACCAAACTCCACCACCTCACTCTAGTGAATCATCTCCATGTACTTGTGCTGCCTCCCTCAACCCAGGTTCAGCTTGGTTCTGGAACAATTACATCATTTCAATGTAATAAGAAGTTAAGATGTCAGTATCCATTCTCTGTTCTGGTCCTCAAACATCTATTCATGGATCACAGCCTGGGATCTTTTGTTTCCCTTGCCCATATTACTCTTAAGATCTAGTAGTTCTCTGTATAAGTTATAAGACACCAATAACATTTCTGTGGCAAATTGCAGTGCAGGAAAATTTGTGAAGTATCTAAGGTTTGTCTTTAGTTTCATGTCACACTAGACAGGAGAACACCCTTTTGCTAAGTCTATACCAGTCTTTAGAATAGGAAGACTATGTGACTTTCTAAGGCTTTTTTGCCTGTGTTCAAGGAGCAACTTAATTACTGTTTCTCCTAGATCTCTACAAGGAGAAGAAATTGCAGAAATCTAGCTTATTTTCCTATCTTTCTGCTATTCTGGCTCCACGTTAATGGAAGACAGTAAATGTCCCCAAACATAGAGATTTTATTCAGAACCACTAAATCCTCTAACCTATTTCTCAACTCTCTTATCGCTGATAAAAAAAATTTATAAATTCTCTAAGAATGAGAAATTTTATTCTCACTCATTACTCTGAATAAAATATTTATTGCCTGGAATATTTCATTAACCTAAATTATTGATGATTTTCAAACTCAAACCCATTAATTCATTCCTTTTTCTTCTCTCCTCAACTCTTACCTAAGCCAAAATTAATTAACTTATATTTAACTGAGAGGCAGATCAAGAGTTTCAGAGAAATACATAGTATGGGGTAAATGTCAGTTCAAAAATATTGTCCACAACACATAGGGGAGAATTAATCACATCTGAGCTTTAGAAAAATGATTCTAATTGCATTGATTTAAAAATACTGAATGGAAAAATACAAAGATATATGTTAATCATATGTTAACATGTTTCTGCAATATTTCACCTATGAGATAAAGACACCGAGGGTAAAGTAGTGTTGTGAGTGAGAGAATAAAAGGAACAAATTAAAAAGATAACAGAAATGGCAAGACATGCCCACAACTGAAAATGGGAGTAAAAAAAAAAGAACAATAAATAATGTTTTTAAATGAGACTTACTCTTGACAGGGAAGGAAACACAGTCATGAGTGCCACTTTAAAAATCTTGAAATATGCACATCTAGAGGCCTCTCAATAGGAAATCATAAGATAACAAAATAAGAACGCCCAAACTGAACAGTAGTGAATGGTCGCCTAATTCCAGATGCAGTTGTACATATTTTATCTACATTATCTAAAAATTTTTTATAACCCTAAGATGTACATATTATTCTCTCTGAAGTTTACACACACAAATAAATGACACAAGATAAATAAATTAATCAAATTGCTCAAGGACTCTCAGATAGAAAAAAGGAAAAGTGTTAATTCAAACCATCTAAGTCTGATCTAGATGTCTAAGAATAAGATGAAGTCAGAGTACTATACCATTTTCCTTCAGATGTAAATGTAGGGATCATCAGCCTACTTGAAATCACCCTATTTATTAGAACTTCCTAGAGGGCAGAGTAAAAGAGATATTGCCTAGAAAAAAATATTTCTGGTGCACCAACAAATTAGAAAAGAAAAATGAGCTATGAAGGAGAATGGAAAAAAACAGAAATAATGATGGGAAGAAATTCAGGATAATGTAAGATGGTAGAAATTAAGCTGTAAAGACTTTCATAAGTTGACGGTTTATATGCAGAAGAGAACTTGAGTTAAATCAAGTCTGAAGTTTGTTTAACTATTGAAACAAGAGGGAGTCTAGTGGTGATGTTGGCTAGAGTAGTTTAAATGATGCAAAGATCACATGAGTTGATGTACAAGTGGCTAATAAGACAGAGAAGACAATTATCAAGGAGGTAAAATTTAAGAGAGAATGTTGAAGTATGTTTGAGAAATTGCTAAACCTTGTTAAACCTGATATTGCTAAATGATATTTATAATGGGTGATAGTGTGTATTTCAAGCTGAAATAGGCTGACCCAAAAGACCCATGTTGCTCTTCAGCTGTATAGATATACTTCAACTGTTCCCTTATTTGTCTGTTACAAATTTTGAAGTAAATATATACAAGGAGTGAAAATATGTCATTGTCAAATGTGTTTAGAAAGAAATAATGGAAAAACATAAATAAGAAAAAATTCAGTATCGAAGCTCTGGTCTTAACTATAATGCTTTGATAGGAAAAGGGCTCTCAAAATTTAGAGCAAAATGAAACTATAGATGTACCACAGTTTTGTAATCTCTCATTTGCTGATGAGCACTTAGGCTGTTTCAAAATCTAGCTATTGTAAGTTGTGCTGCTATGAACATAGGAGTGCATATATTCTTTCTTATTGGTGCTTCTGATTTCTTGGGATATATTCCTAGAAGTGGGATTACTGGGTCAAATGTGAGTTCCATATTTAATTTTTTGAGGAAATGAAGCAGATAGTAGGGTTTTCCCTGTCAACGGAATTTAAAAGGAAATTATTTAACCAGAGTATATAATTCCAGATTTTTGCTTGTAAGCTGGGGGAAAATTTCTTTTTAGCACTAGGATATCCTAAAAAGCATAAAAATGTATAACATAGATATTCTAATGGTAAAAGTAAAACATACCCAAGGGTAACATTAATGATATAAAATACATATATTTGAAATAAATTGTCTGTGAGGAAAACCTCAAAAAATTGGATTTCAACAGGTTTCAATGAACCTTTAAGAGCATGCATCCAATTAAAATATTTTAAACACACCTCAGAGAAACTCCACTGGGATAAGCATTAATTGTCAGTTTAATTGCTAATACACATGTAAATTTTAATGTAAGGATTATCTTAGCAAAGGCCATTGTTAGTTTCTTCAGGGACTTTTCTGATAGAAGCATTTCTGGTGTTAGGAAGTAAGGGGAAATCAGAATAGTAGATCCCAAGCAACTTCAAGGAAGTAGGGAGAAGTAAGAATATTACATCTAAATGCAATTTTTAGGACTTGCTTTCATTGATGTTTATAATAAAAGTAGAGGCCCGGTGCACAAAAATTTGTGCACTCAAAGGGGAAGGGGGGGTCCCTCAGCCTGACCTGTGCAGTCTGGGACCCCTCGTGAGATAACGACCTGCTGGCATAGGCCAGCTCCCAGGTGGCAGAGGGCAGGCCCAATCCCTAGGTGCAGCCCCTGGTCGGGCTCAGAGCAGGGCCGATTGGGGAGTTGGGGCGCTGCCCCCTGTCATTCACAGAGCAGGGCAGATAGGGAGGTTGTGATGCCACCCTCATTCACACTCAGGGTAAGGCCGATTGGGGGGTTGGGGCACCACCCCCTGTCACACTCAAGGCAGGGTCGATGGGGAGGTTGCGGCGCCACCCCCTGTCACGCACAGAGCAGGACCAATCAGGGGGTTGGGGAGCTCCCCCCTGTCACGCACAGAGTAGGGCCCATCAGGGGGTTGGGGAGCTCCCCCCTGGCATGCACAGAGCAGGGCCGATCAGGGGGCTGAGGAGCTCACCCCTGTCACTCACAGAGTTGGGCCGATAGGGGAGTTGGGGCACCGCCCCCTGTCACACACAGAGCTGGGGGGATCAGGGGGTTGGGGAGCCACCCTCTATCACCCACAGAGCAGGGCCGATTAGGGGGTTGGGGCGCCGCCACTCTCAAACTCAGGGAAGGGCCGTTGGGGAGGTTATGGCTCTACCCCGTCACACAGAGCAGGGCCCATTGGGGGGGGGGGGATGGGGCGCTGCACCCTGTCACACACACAGCCACAGGGCAATCAGGGGGTTGGGGAGCTCCCCCCTATCAGGCACAGAGCAGGGCTTATCAGGGGGTTGGGGCGCCTTCCCCTATCATGAACAGAGCAGGGCAGATAGGGAGGTTGTGGCCCCGCCCCCTGTCACACACAGAGCCACAGGGCAATCAGGGGGTTTGGGCACTGCCCCCTGTCACACTGATCCTGGGTCTTGGAGGCCTCGCGGCTCCGCTGATCCCGGTGCTGGGAGGCATGTTACCCTTTTACTATATAGGATAGAGGCCTGGTGCACGGGTGGGGGCCAGCTGGTTTGCCCTGAAGGGTGTCCTGGATCAGGGTGGGGGTCCCCACTGGGGTGCCTGGCCAGCCTGGGGGAGGGGATGATGGCTGTTTGCACCTGGTCACACACCCTTCAGGGTGGGGGTCTCCACTGGGGTGCCTGGCCAGTCTGGGTGAGGGGCTGAGGGCTGTTTTCAGGCTGGTGGGTGACTGAAGCTCATAACTGCTCCTTTTTTTCTTTTTTTTCTTTTTAATCTTGGCCAGCTTTAGCTCTGGCTCCAGCTCTGAGGCCTCTGCTGCTGAAAGCAGGTATCTGGTTTGTTTGAGTTCTACAATCGAAACACTGTATCAACTCCAGCTCTTAGATCCCGGCTGGCTGAAAGCAGGTTTCTGGGGTTTTGTTTAGCTTCTATATTTGTAACAATGTTTCAAACTGCAAGCTCAGAGGCCAGCAAGGCAGGCGGGGAACGTTGGTTTCCTCTGTCACCGAAGCAAGCAAGCCTCATGTTCACTTCAAGCTGCCTGGCTGCTGGCCACCATCTTGGCTGGCAGTTAATTTGCATATTGCCCTGATTAGCCAATGGGAAGGGTAGCGGAGGTACGGCTAATTACCATGTTTCTCTTTTATTAGATAAGACTAGTGGCCTGGTGCACAAAAATTTGTGTACTCGAGGGGCATCCCTCAGCCCAGCCTGCCCCCTCTAACAATCTGGGAGCCCTCACAGGATGTCCTACTGATATCCCTGTGGGGAGCGGGCCTAAGCCACAGTCTGGCCTCCCTGTGTGGAAGGCAACTGGCCAATCAGGTATATAGATACCTTCTGAAGGCAGCACAGACTCCTTCCTTATTTCTTTCCTCTGTGGTTGGAGATAGGGTACTAAAAGGTGGAGACAGAACTGTGGCTGGGCCTGGGGCTCTTGTAGGCAGCAGAAAGAAGGAGAGGGCTGGGGAAAGTCTAGACATGGTTTTCCTCAATTGTCCTCCCTTCCTCCAGGCCCCTCACTCTGTTCTTTCCTTGTCATGGTGGACGCTTGGGCCTCGGACTGACAGGAGCCCAGCAATGGTGGAGTTCAGCCCCCTCACTTCTCAGCTGAACATACAACCACCTCACATTCCAAGTGGAGCTGTTTTCAAGTGGCTAAAGTGCTGGCAATTCATGCCTCCTGGCCTTTCTCCTCTGGGGTTTCCTCCTTGGGTCAGTTACAAACTTCACTTAGACACCAAAGCAACTCTGCCCTGGTACTTCTGCACCGGCCCCTGCACTCTTCCTTGAGGTCTCTGGGTCCACAGTCTGAGCTCAGGGAGGTCACCCAGAGTCCGTTGCCCCGGACAGGTGGGGCAGGGGGGCTAGCTTGAAGAGCTGGAGGAAGATGGCAGAGTAAGAGTTGGTATGAACCGGCGCCTGCTTAGCCAGACTTCCTTAGCTCCCCACCAGGCCCAGGCTGGGCCCCTTCCCCACACCAGGAGGATCCCAGTTGAGGTCTCCTCCCTGCACCCAGCGCTCTCCTCCCTGTTCTACCACTTGGGGAAGGGAACAGCTCACCTGCTCTGGACCCTGCCAACCTGGCAGGCTGAGGCACAGGTGGTGCAGCCTAGGGTGCTGGTGGCTGCAAGCCTTTTCCCCCTCCCTGAAGCGTGGGGTGGGGTTGCAGCAGCTCACAGCCACCCCTGGGCACCATGCATGGAGAAACCGCTCTCCACTGAGCCACCATCCACCCGGGACCTGTGGGGGTTGGGGTGGCCTCAACGGGCTCCCACTGGCCCCACTGAAGCCAGTCTCGGCTTGGCCGGCCACCCCTGCCGCCCAAGGGCTGCACATGCCCCACGGGCCTCATCGCTCTCATGAATCACTGTGGTCCGGCCGTCCCATCCCAGGAAGTGGCCATCCTGATTGCCATGGCTCACTCCCCGGTGCAGTTGGGCCTGCCCAGCAAGCATGTAGGCAGGAGCTGGGACTCTAAGGGGAAGGAGGAGGCATGCCGGGCCAGGGCAGAAGTGGGGAACTTGGCGATGTAAACACAGCCCACCCCTACGTTGTGCCGGCCCCTTGTGCTGCATTCCCAAACCCCTGGGTGCCCCTGCCCAGCACTGTGCTCTTGGGTGTGGTGGGGGTGAGGGACCTGGAGCAGTGGCCTGAAGGCAGCCCTCACTGGCTTGGAATCACAGTGGTCCATCAGGGAGGGATGAGGGATGCAAAATTCCTCCTCTCTCTCTCTAAATCTCTCTCTCTAAATCTCTCTCTCTAAATCTCTCTCAGAGTGGACCCCATGTCTCTGGTGGGCATGCAATGGCTCGGTTGAGGCGATGGGCACCGCTTGCCTTCTCCCAGACCCCTGCCCATCCCCAGATCGCATTGGGACATGTCTCCGTGTCTCCGGTGGGCAGGTGAGGGCTCAGTCGAGGCGATCTACACTGCTTGCCTTTGTCCCAGCCCCTGTGCATTGGGGCATGTCTCCGGTGGGCGGGCGAGGTCTTGGGCAAGGCAATCTGCACTGCTTGCCTTCGCCCCAGCCCCTGCCCACCCCCAGATCGCATTGGGACGTGTCTCCATGTCTCTGGTGGGCAGGCAAGGGTTTGGGCCAGGCGATATGCACTGCTTGCCTTCGCTCCAGCCCTCCCCTGCCCCTGGGTTGCATTGGGACATGTCTCTGGTGGGCGGGTGAGGGCTCGGGCGAGGCGATCTGCACTGCTTGCCTTTGACCCAGCCCCTGCACATTGGGACCTGTCTCCAGGGGGGGATGAGGGCTCAGTCCAGGTGATCCACACCACTTGCCTTCGCCCCAGCCCCCGCCCACCCCCAGATGGCACATGGGAGTGGGCCCCCTGTCTCCGGTGGGCGGGGGAGGGCTCTGGGCAATCAACACCACTTGCCTTAGCCCCCAGTAGCAAAGGGAGGCCTGGATGGTGGCTTGCGCTGTCCCGCCCTGCCTGCAGTATGCAAATTAGCCGCCATCTTTGTTGGCGGTTAACCACCATCTTTGTTGGCAGTTAATTTGCATATCGCCCTGATTAGCCAATGGGAAGCATGTTGGAGGTACGGTTAATTACCATGTTTGTCTATTATTAGATAGGACTAGAGGCCCGGTGCACAAAAATTTGTGCACTCGCGGAGGTCAGGGGGGTCCCTCAGTCCAGCCTATCGCCTCTTGCAGTCTGGAACCCCTCGGAAGATGTCCACCTGCTGGCTTAGGCCCGCTCCCTGGGGGATCGGGCCAAAGCTGGCAGTCAGACATCCCTCTGGCAGCCCAGCAGCCCTCGGGGGATGTCCACTTGCCAGCAGGGAGCAGGCCTAAGCTGCAGTTGGACATCCTTAGCGCTGCTGAGGAGGCAGGAGAGGCTCTAACCACCACCACTGTACTGGCAGCCTTCAGCCTGGCTGTGGCTGAGCAGAGCTCCCCTTGTGGGAGCGCACTGACCACCAGGGGGAAGCTCCTGCATTGAGCATCTGCCCCCTGGTGGCCAGTGTGTGTCATAGTGACCAGTCATTCCCAGCCGTTCTGCTGTTAGGGTCAATTTGCATATTACCCTTTTATTATATAGAATAGAGGCCTGGTGCAATGGTGGGGGCCAACTGGTTTGCCCTGAAGGGTGTCCTGGATCATGGTAGGGGTCCTGCTGGGGTGCCTGGCCAGCCTGGGTGAGGGGCTGATGGCTGTTTGGAGGCTGCCCAAACCCCTTCAGAGTGGGGGTCCCCTCTGGGGTGCCTGGCCAGCCTTGGTGAAAGGCTAATGACTATTTTCAGGCTGCCCAAACCCCCTTCAGGGTGGGGGCCCCCACTGGGGTGCCTGGCCAGCCTGGGTGAGGGAGTGATAGCTGTTTTCAGACTGACCAACCCCCTGGTGACTGAAGTTTCCAGCCTTTCCTTTTTTAGTTTTTTTTTTTATTCCCTCCAGCTCCGTCACAATGGTGACTGGAAGCAGGTATCTGGGGTTTATTTACCTTCTATAATTGAAACTTTGTTGCTTTTGAGTGGAGCTCAGAGCTGACGGCAGGCTGGCTTCCTTCATCACTGGAACAAGCAAGCCTCCTGCTTGCTCCAGCTCCGTAGCCACAGCCTGCTGATAGCAGGTATCTGGGGTTTATTAAACTTCTATAATTGAAACTTTGTAGCATTGAGTGGAGCTTAGAGCCAGCCAGGGTGGGCAGGAGGAAAGCCTCCTGCTTGCTCCTGCTCCATGGCCAAGGCCCACTGAAAGCAGGAATCTGGGGTTTATTTACCTTCTATAATTGAAACTTTGTTGTTTTGAATGTAGCTTAGAGCAGGCCGCGGCAGGCGGGGAACCATGGCTTCCTCCATCACTGGAGCAAGCAAGCCTCCTGCTCATTCCAGCTCCATGGCTTCCAGCTGCCACCTTTGTTGGCAGGTAATTTGCATATCTCACTGATTAGCCCATGGGAGGCGTAGCGAAGATATGGTAAATTACCATGTTTGTCTATTATTAGGTAAGATATGTCAAACAGACACCAATTACAGTCAAATTATAATTAGAAGCCGCAGTGAAAATATGTGATTTAAATATAAACAGTCAGTTTATGTGACACAAACAGGTAATCAAACATTGGCATGTATGATAAGCTTACTTCCCCACTGAGCTAGGAATCACTCTCTGATTTACTTCTCTTGAGGTTAGAAGATGACCAGGGCTCTGGAGTTCCTCATATAAAGTCTTATTATTTGAAGCAGAATGTGCAAAATAATCAAGGATGAAAAACCAAACTACAGTAACAACCTTCATCTTGCTGGGACTGACCGATGACACTCCACTGAAAATATTGCTGTTTATCTTTCTATTTCTTTCCTACGTGTTGAGTATATCTGGAAACCTAACCATCATCACCCTCACTCTGATTGATTCCCACCTACAAACACCGATGTATCTGTTCCTTCAAAATTTCTCCTTCTTAGAAATTTCTTTCACAACTGCCTGTGTTCCCAGATTCCTATATAGCATATTATCTGGGGACAAGTCCATTACCTATAACGCTTGTGCCAGTCAACTCTTGTTTACAGACCTCTTTGCAGTAACAGAATTTTTCCTTCTGGCTGCCATGTCCTATGATCGCTACGTGGCCATCTGCAAACCTCTGCACTACACCACCATCATGAACAGCAGAGTCTGCAAGAACATCATTTTCTCCTGTTGGGTAGCAGCACTGATGATCATTCTGCCACCAATGAGTCTGGGTTTGGGCCTGGAATTCTGTGATTCAAACGTCATTGATCATTTTCTCTGTGATGCATCACCTATCCTGAAGATCTCTTGCTCAGACACCTGGTTGATAGAACAGATGGTTATCCTGTGTGCCGTGTTGACATTCATCATGACCCTCATATGTGTGGTTCTTTCCTACATTTATATCATCAGGACTATTCTAAGGTTTCCCTCTGCCCAGCAAAGGAAAAAGGCCTTTTCCACGTGTTCTTCCCACATGATTGTGGTTTCCATTACTTATGGAAGCTGCATCTTCATTTATGTCAAACCTTCAGCCAAGGACGAGGTAGCTATAAATAAAGGGATTTCACTCCTCATTACATCCATTTCACCCATGTTGAACCCCTTTATTTACACACTGAGAAACAAGCAAGTAAAACAAGCTTTCCATGACTCAGTTAAAAAGATTGCATTTCTCTTAAAGACACAGAAGAAAAGGAGTCAGTGAATCTAATGAAAAGGAAGGATAAATAGGCAGAAAACCTGAAGATTCTAATAGTATTTGTCTCTGCCTGACTTATTCTCTAGTCCTATTGACATTCTCACTTTGTTTTTAGACTTGTTTACTGTGAATCCTAACTATTCAATTTTTTACTCCCCATTAACACTACATTCTAAGGTATTTATGCTTACTATCTGGCAGAAATTTCTGTTTTTGCCAAACATTTTGGTTGCTATCCCTGGAAACATGGTAGAACACATTTTTCTGTCATATTTGTACATTGTAAGATGTGATTATGTAGACTATATTATAGTTAACAGAATGGGTGTAAGTGATGTTCACTGTTTCCAGACCTGCTATACGCAAATATTCAATTGTTGATCCACAATCCTTTTCTCCACCTGCTGGACAAATGTCCACATTTCAACACCTTTGTAAGCTTCATGTGGATAATGAATGAGCTTGATCTTCCATCTCTAGTATAGTCTTCACCCAAAGGATAGGCTATCACAGCAAGATTGATAAAGCTTCTCCTCTACTTCAACTCCAGTCAGCTGTCATCTGATTTGACAGGTAAAGTATCACAGCACTATCCCTGCCACTTACTAAGGGAGCAATGCTCAGAGATAGTTCTAATTTGGCTACATGAGTACAATTATGACCCATCCTCAAGTATTGTTACAAATACATTCTGTTAACATTTCTAATATGCTTTTCTTTTTCGTTTCATTGATTTCAGAGATAAGAAAGGAGATGTAGATAGAGAAACATCAATGATGAGAGATAATTATTGATCAGGTGCCTTCTGCATGCCCCCACTAGGGATGGAGCCCATAACCCTAGCATGAACCCTGACCAGGAATGGAACTATAACATTTTGGCTCATGGGTCAATGCTCAACCACTTAGCCACACTGGCCAGGCCATACTATTAAATTTTATGGTATAGACATTATGTCTTGACTATTGGCATACTCCTACTCAGACAGCCATAAATTCAAACCTGGTCCTGGACAATGATATAAGGAAAAATAGTATTAAAAATAATATACACAAGTTTGTAATACCACCCACCCTTCTTCAAATCTCCTGTCTTATAAACCTTTCCAGTGAAGTTTTTCTGTTACTTCCTTTCAGATTCACTCACTATGAGGTAGAATTAGCTAAATAAAATTTTAGCTATTTAATATTTCTTAAAGATATTTTTATTGATTTCAGAGAGGAACGGAGAGGGAGAGAGAGATAGAAACACTAATGATGATAAAGAATTATTGATTGGCTGCCTCCTGCACTCCCTCTACTGGGCATCGAGCCCGCAACTGGGCATAGGCCCTTGAGCGGAACTGAACCTGGGATCCTTCAGACTCAAGCCAATGCTCTAGCCACTGAGCCAAACCAGCTAGGGCTAGCTATTTAATATTTTTCAATCACTGTTTAAAATAACCAGTGTTTACATTACCCTTTCCACTTTCTGATGAGTCTATCGCTTTGAGAACATTATGGGGGGGAAATGGCTACGTAATGTTTTGTTTTTCTAGACATTTCATGTACATTGGTAGAAGTAAAATATGTGATTTTATCAGAAGATGTCTACTCAAGATACCCCACAAAGATTTGTGCATAAAATATTGTTCCCTCTGTCAATCTCTTTCAGATTCCAAGAGCTTCAGTGAGGGAATAAATTTAGCCCCCAAGTACAACAATTTGCTATTTTATATCGCAATACCCAATACATCTGAATTCTTACAGGCTAGGATAAATGGAATAAATCTGAAAATGTGTATCTGGAGCTAAACAATTGATATTTCACTATTAATTCTTTGTTGACATCCTAATAAATAATCTATTTTCATATTATTCTGAATGAGTTTTTTTCTGTGGAGGTCTTTCCAATACAAACCTTCAAATAAATGCCTTGCAGCCATTTTAATGAAAATTTTTTTAAAATGTGCAAAAACATAAATTATTTTAAAAAGTAATGAAGCATTCATACATTAAGAACTATACCCAGGATTTTTATGCAAAAGCTTATGTTTAGTTCCCTGTGTTTATAAAGCTAAAATATAGAATCTTATGTTTTACTTTTACAAATTGCTCCTATATTTTAAATATACTTAATAAATGTGTTCATGGATATACAAAATGTGTGGATGTACATATTCAAAATACTAGCAATAGCTATCTCTATACTATGTATAAATTTACATGTATTTTCTTTTTATTATCAAATGTATTGTTTTACAATTCAAATTATGTATCTATAAAAATTGATAAATAAGGAAAATCACTCCCTATTAATTTTAAAAGACCTATGGTCATGTAGTATGCATATCTCCTGTTTCTGATTCTGATGTCTACATCTGTCCCCAAGAACATAGTCCCCATTTCTGCCTTTAGGACATTTCTTACCCTCACAGTTACCAATAAAGTATATTTATTGGTGACTTTTGAATCAGAGTCACCACGAATATGAGTATTTATTTACTTACTTACAGAAGACTGAGTACATTTTTTAAAGGCATATCTTCAAGTTCTCTAAAAACCGAGAAGAGGTCCTACACACTCTAGCTTTTTTCTCCCTTTTTTCTATTCCTTTTTTAATTAAATTAATTGGGGTGACAGTGGTTAATAAGATTTTATAGGTTTCAAGTGTACATTTCTATAAAACGTGATCTGTATGTTGCATTGTGTGCCCACCACCCAAAGCCAAATCATGTTCCATCACCATATTCAGCATTTGTTCCTTTGCTACCCCACCCCCACCTCCTTTCCCAATGTTAACCACCATACAGGTATCTGTGTTTTTAATTTTTTAAATTTGTCTGGTTTGTTCACTTATTGCTTTCAATTTTATATCCCACATATGAGTGAAATCTTATGGTACTTGACTCTGTCTGACTTACTTTCCTTAGCATGATATTCTAAAGATCCATTCATGTTGTCACAAATGGCAGTATTTTATCTTTCGCTTTGCCTGAATATTAATCCATTGTATATATGTACCACATCATCTTTATCCAATCATCTCTCAAAAAATACTTTGGTTGTTTCCATGTCTTGGCCATCATGAATAATGCTGCAATGAACATGGGGTGCATATATCTTTGAAAACAAATACTTTCAGGTCTTTAGGGTAGATATCCAGAAGAAGAAATTCTGGATCATATGGTAATTCTTCCCTTAATTTTTTGAGAAAATGTACTGTTTTTACATCGTGGCTATACCAGTTTACATTCAGCAGAGACCAAAGGTGCCTTTTTATCCACAATCTCACCAACACTTGTTATTACTTGCCTTGTTGATAATAACCATTCTAATAGATGGCTATTATGGGAGGTGGTATCTCATTGTAGTTTTGATTTGCATTTCCCTGATAACTAGAGAAGTTGAACATGTTTTCATATATCTTTTGGCCATTTGTATGTCTCCTTAGGAGAAGTGTCTGTCAGGTTCTCTGCCCATTTTATAATTGGATTATTTGTTTGCTAGATTGTTTAGAATTTTACTTAAAGTGAGTACAAGAAAATATTGCTTAGATTTAAAGTGAGATCAAGACCTTATTGATAAAGTCTCCAAAAGATTTTAGAGATAGAGAAATCCTGCCTGTGAGGTTGAGTAAGGGTTCAAAAAAATGTGTGACTGGCAGTGCACTTACCTATCTCCGCTGACACATGTCTGGTCAGCTTTTGTCACCCTGAGGAACTTGGGGATTAAGTGACTATCTGAGACTATGATTGTCAGAAGAGTAAGTATTTTCTTTGTTGTTTATTATCTACATAAATTATACAATGATGTTTTGCTTCTGAAATCTAAGGTGATGTGATGTTTTGTTTAAAATTCCTTTCTAAATTAAGACAAGTTATTGTTGTTATTATTGTTGTCAATCCCCACCTGTGGATATTGCTTTTCAAAGGGATTAGAAGGAGGATGTACAGAACAAGAGACATATGAAAACATGCTCAATGTCACTAATCATCCGAGAGATGCAAATCAAAACAACAATGAGGTACCATCTCACATCTGTCAGAGTGGCTATATTCAACAAATCAACAAATGAGAAGCACTGGTGAGGATGCAGAGAAAAAGGAACCCTCATGCACTATTGGTGAGAATGCAAACTGGTGCAGCCACTGTGGAGAACAGTATGGAGTTTCCTCAGAAAACGAAAAATGGAAATCCCATTTGACCCAGTGCTCCCACTTCTAGGAATATATACCAAGAAATCAGAAACACCAATTAGTAAGTATATATGCACCCCTATGTTCATAGCAGCACAATTTACAATAGCTAAGATTTGGAAACAGCCTGAGTACCCACCAGCAGATGAGTGGATTAGAAAACTGTGGTACATCTACACAATGGAATACCACTCTGCTGTAAAAAAGAAGGAACTCCTGCCATTTGCATCACCATGGTTGGGCCTGGAGGACATTATGCTAAGCAAAATAAGTCAGTTGGAGAAAGATAAATATCACATGATCTCACTCATTTGTGGAATATAATGAACAACATAAACTGATGAACAAAAATAGATCCAGAGACAGAGAAGCATTGATCAGACCATCAAACCTCAGAGGGAATGCAGGAGAGGATGGAGTGAAGGGGGAGAGATCAACCAAAGGACTTGTAGGCATGCATATAAGCAAAACCAATGGACACAGACACTAGGAGTGTGTGTGATTGAGTTGGGGGGAGGGGAATGGGAGGATAAGGACACATATGTAATACTTAATCAATAGAGAAAAAAAGAAAGAAAGAAGAAAGAAAGAAAGAAAGAAAGAAAGAAAGAAAGAAAGAAAGAAAGAAAGAAAGAAAGAAAGAAGAAAGGAAGGAAGGAAGGAAGAAAGAAAGAAAGAAAGAAAGAAAGAAAGAAAGAAAGAAAGAAAGAAAGAAAGAAAGAAAGAAAGAGATTAGAAGGGAGAGAAAGAGAGGAATTGGAGGAGAGAGAGAGAAACATCAATGAGAGAGGCACATAGACGGGTTGCCTCCAGCACATACCCTGATCAGGGGTGGGGAGTGAACCTGAAACCCAGGTAAGTGCCCTTGACCAGGAATGGAACCAGAAACCCCTCAGTTCGGGCCAACATTCAAACCAGTGAGCCACGCCATGCTGCCCAAGGTAAGGCAAGTAATATTTAAGTAATTAAATATATATATTAAAATTAGTTGACACCTGCTTATGAATTAGTAAAATTAAAGATATCTCAATGTAGCATGGTTTTTTAACATCCAGAAGCATCCTGTGTCAAAATGTTATTCATACCTGAAAATATATCTCTAAAAAGGGAAACACATATATTATAGGTGTGTGTATATATGTGTGTACACAAACATAGGCATACAATTTCCTCAATAAAATGACATGTTTGTTGATGTTCCAATAGTTTCTTCCTCTACTCACTTGTAAATTTAACAAGAATCATCTCTACAAGAGAGCTAGAAATGGGGCCCTTACACTTTACTATCAATTAGTTTGCCAAAATTTGTCTATTTGTGTCTAGGCAGAGAATAAACATGACTCAAAGACAAAATATTTTTGCAATAATGAACACTGTTCTGAAAACTGTGTACCCATAGAGGAAAGTGAGTTAAGAAGAGATGAACTGAGAAGAGATTACCAAGCTACAGTTATATTTTCTTTCTATAACTCAGTATGAGCTATTGTGGTTGATTTTTCTCTATGGTCTTAAAATGCTGCCTTTCAGCCGGGTTGGTATGGCTCAGTAGTAGAATGTCGACCTATGAATCAGGAGGTCACAGATTCCTGGTCAACGCACATGCCTGGGCTGCAGGCTTAATCAGCAGTGTGGGGTGTCAGAGGCAGCCTGATGATTCTCTCTCATCATTGATGTTTCTATCCTCTCTCCCTCGCCCTTCCTCTATGAAGTCAATAAAAATACACTTAAAAAATAGTAGATGTCGACAAAATGGCGGCAGAATAGAGGGACATGTCCTGAGCCTTGTCCTGGGAGCAGATAGAATGAGCAGCTGAAACGAATAAAATCCACCCCGAATTGGCAAAGGAGACTCAGCTGGTGAGACAATTTGCAGCCAGGAAGGGCAGAGGACCCCTGGAGAAAGGTAAAATCAAGGATCTGGGCAGGAGAGATCTGCCAGACCTCTGAGCCCAGAGGGTCAGAGGGAAACTGCACAGCACTGAGCCACATCCCTTGGGACAGGAACAATTTCAGACTGTGGAAAGGAGGTCCGCAGGACTGCAGTTGGCAGGGGAATCTAGATCTAGGTCCACAGTCATGAAAGACTGAGCCCAGAGGGGGTAGCCTGAAGGGCTGACCAGACCATGCAATGCCAACTGGAGAGAAGCTTGCAGAAGCACAGTCTTTTTCCTCTCTGTGGCCCGTGCTTTTCTTCACTGAACCTAGTTCAAGGGACTTTTTGGATACAGACACTCACCCGTGGCTTGAGGTGCAGGAGAAGGTCCAGACTTGTGGAGTCTGGGGAGAGGAGAGGGTCTAGGACAGGAGTGGGCAAACTTTTGACTCGAGGGCCACAATGGGTTCTTAAACTGGACCGGAGGGCCAGAACAAAAGCATGGATGGAGTGTTTGTGTGAGCTAATACATGTTAACACTGCTGCTGGTGAAGGAGCGGAGGGGAGAGCAAGAGAACCCTCTGCTCTTTTGGCTCTGCGGGCTGGCTAGAACAGCCGAATGGGCCGGATCCAGCCCGCTGGCCGTAGTTTGCCCACGGCTGGTCTAGAAGAAGTGGCAGCGAGTCTGGTGCTGAGTCATACCTGAGCCTGGGACCTGGGCAGCCATTTTCTCCTGAAGAGTTAGCCCCTCCCTCCAGTCTCTAGGCTACCAATACAGCTACAACCAGAATACATTCTGAATGGTACAAAGGATTAAAAAAAGAAAAATCTGAATAGTACCTAAGAGTTCACAGGGATTGGCCTAAATAAAGGCCTTCAGTCCCAGCAATAGAAAACAGAGAAACAGCAGACAGTACTGAAGACTGGGATCTTAAGCCAGCCAAAAGAATGATACTTCACTGTTTCATGTTTATTTTTTTATTTTTTTATTATTTTGTTATCTCTTTTTTTTCTTTTTTCTTTATTTTCCTTTTTTTGTTTGTTGCTTTATTTTCTATTTCTTTTCACATTATTTTTCCATCATTTTATTTTATTTTAATTGCTATTTTTTACACCATTTTTTAAATCAAATTTTTGGTAAATTTATTATTATTATTTTCTTATCATTCTTTTTCTTCTTATCCATTCATCCCCTTTCTACTTACTCTATACTGAACTTATGTCCTCCCCATATTCATCCAATTCTTAACCTTATTTTCTGTATATAAGCTCAGCCTCTACAGATTCCCCCTCCACCCTCTTTACTGGGTGTTTGGTGTTTGCATTTTTTTGGTTTATCTGTTTGTTCTGTGGTGTTTTCTCCATATATATTTTCTTCCTTTTTCTTTTCTCTCTTATCTTTTCTCCTCTCTTCGATATCATTTGTTTGCTGTTTTCTCTCCCCTCTTTTCTCAGGTGGTCACTTACATTGGGGTTATCGGTGTCATGAGTACATTTGTGCTTTGTTCCCTTTGTGTCGTGTCTTGTCAAGGTGAATTTTATCCTATCCAAACAATGTGCCAGAGAGTGAGCCACATAACCATACTCCTGGAGAGGAAACACACCAAAACCAACTACCGAGACAGGAAGACGGCGGCAGTGAGTGAGAGAGCGTGAGTGAGTGAGGGAGCAAAAGAGGAGTGTGTGGTCCTGTGTGGGGTGTGTGTGTGTGTGTGTATGTGTGTGTGTATGTGTGTGGCAGAATTATATCCCAGAGGACCTTTGGGGGAAGGCTAACCGGGCTCACCTCACTTGGCAGCCTCTGCTACCTCTGCAAACAGTACCAAGAGGATGGCTCTTCCTCAGAGGCCTTGCCTCTTTGAACAAGAGAGCTGCTGTAACTGGGAGTCCAGCCTCATCTCCATCCAGGGTGCCCTCAGATAACTCCTGGGACTCTACATCAACCCCTACCAGGACCTGCTACCTTGGCTGCAGTCCCACATTCACCAAGACTCCAGCTACCCCGGGCACAGGCTCCTGTGAGTTCCACCCAGGGTGCCCTCATATTACACCTGGGACTCTACAGCCACCCCAGCCAGGGACCTGCTACCCCAGCAGTGGTCCTATGGTCACCGAATCTCCAGCCACCCTGGAAGCAGGCTCCTGTGAGTTCATAAGCACGCTCCCCTCTTACCAGCCCAAATCTTTAGCCCAGAGCACTGTGACCACATGAGAAGCAGACACATGAGCAGCCCGCTCCTGTCTAAGGAGCAGTAACCCCATGAGCAGCCCATCCCAAGCCAAAGAGCATCAGCCACATGTGGCCTGCCCCTGTCCAAAGAGCAGCAGCTTTGTGAGCGACCCACTCCCTGATCCGAGAAGCAGCAACCACGTGAGAAGCTTGTCCCTGTGCGAGGAGGAGCAGCAGCCGCACGAGCACCCCGCCCACTACTGAGGACCTATACCCCCCGGCAGGCTGCTCCTGTCGGAGGAGTGGCAGCTGCGTGCAGCCCGCACCCTGCACCCGTCCGAGGAGCAGCAGGCGCACAAGCACCCTGCCCCCAACCTAGGAGCAGAAGCTCCTCGAGCAGCCCGCCCCCATTCGAGGAGCAGCAGCTGCCCTAGCACACCACCCACATTGGAGGAGCAGAAGCTCTGTGCAGCTCGCACTGGTCCGAGGAGCAGCAGCCAAATGCAACCAGCACCCATCCAACAAGCAAAATCTGGGTGAGCGGCCTGCTCTCATCTGAGCAGCAGCAGGCACAAATGTACCTCAATCCCATCTGAGGAGCAGCAGCAGCACAAGCAGCCTGTTCCCTGTCCAATGAGCAGGAGCCACACGAGCACCCTTCCCCCATACGAAGAGCACAACCCTGCGAGCAACCTGCAACTGTCCAAGGAGCAGCAGCCTCAAAAGCAACTCGCCCCATCTGAGGAGCAGCAGCCGCGCACAGCCCACCACTTCCTAGAACAGCAGTTATGCAAGCAGCCTCCCCCCAATAGCCAGAGGAGCCACCACTGCTGAGAGCAGCATCCACCAGAGGAGCCGCAGCCAACTGAGGAGCAACCGCTGCCATGACAGCCCGAGAGACTACCACAGCCAAAGGAACCACTGCCACCCCAGGAACAGCTCCGGAACAACTCAATATCAACATTGCTCAGTGAGATCAAAAATGAGTAGATAAAGAATCCCCAAAAGAAAAGAGGATCACTAGAAAAGCAGCTAAGTGAAACAGAGGCATGCAATATGTCAGAAAAGGAATTCAGACTAAGGGTCATACAGTTCATAAACTGGATAGATGAAAAAATCAACAACTTATGTAAGAATCAAGAAGAAATGAAGAGGGATATAGCTGCAATAAAAAACACCATGGAAAGTTTCAACAGTAGTCTAGGACAAGTGGAGGACAGAATTAGAAGACAGGGAAGCAAGACATATCCAAACTGAGCTGCAATTGTAGAAAAAAATTAAAACACCCGAGGAGAGCCTAAGGGAGCTATGGGACAACATGGAACGAAGCAACATATGAAAAATAGGAGTTTTACAACAGCAGGAAGAGGAACAAGGGTTAAAAAACCTATTTGAAGAAATAATGTCAGAAAACTTATCTGATGTGGGGAAGAAAAAAGTCATACGAGTACAGACAGTCCCAAACAAGATGAACCCAAAAATACCCACACCGAGACACTTCATAATTACGATCAGAAATGTTCAGGACAAAGAGAGAATCTTAAAGGCTGCAAAAGAGAGACAGAAAGTTACATACAAGCGATCTCCCATTAGATTATCAAATGATTTCTCAACAGAAACACATCAGGCCAGAAAATATTGGAAGGAAATTTACAAAGTGATGCAAAGCAAGGAACTGAATCCAAGAATACTCTATCCAGCAAGGCTATCATTCAAAATTGAAGGGGAAATAAGGAGCTTCACAGACAAAAAAAGGCTAAGGGACTTTATCACTACCAACCCAGCAATGCAAGAAATGTTAAAGGGACTGGTATAAAAAGAAGAAATAAAAAGGTAAGAAGGAACACAGGCACAAAAAATAAAAAAGGCTACCAAAAAGTACCTATCAATAATAACTTTAAATGTAAACAGACTAAATGATCCAATCAAAAGACATCGAGTAGATGAATGGATAAGAAAACATGACCCATATATATGCTGTCTACAAGAGATACACATCAGAACAAGGGACACACAGAGACTGAAAGTGAATGTATGGAAAAATATCTTTCAGGCAAATGAACATGGGGAAAAAAAAGCTTGGGTAGCAATACTTATATCTGACAAAATAGACCTAAAAGTGAAGGCCATAACAAGAGATAAGGAAAAACACTCCATAATATTAATGGGATCTACACAACAAGCGTGTATAACCCTGATGAACATATGTGCAACAAATTTGGGAGCACCAAAATACATAAAAACACTCCTGGAATATATCAAGGGAGAGATCAATAAAAATACAATCATAGTAGGAGATTTTAATACACAATTGACATCACTGGATAAATCTTCTAGACAAAAATTCAGCAAAGAAACAGCAATCCTAAATGACTCACTAGGTCAGATGGACTTAATTGGCATCTTCAGAACATTTCACCCCAAAGCTGTGGAATATATGTTCTTCTCAAGTGCACATGAGACATTTTGAAAAACAGACCACATATTGGGTTATAAGCAAAGTCTCCCAAAATTCAAGAAGATTGAAATCATATCAAGCATCTTCTCAGACCACAATGGCATAAGGTTATAAATGAAATACAATAAAAATAATCCAAAAAATACAAACACTTGGACACTGAATAGCATGCTATTATACAATGATTGCAGTACCAAAGAGATCAAAGAAGAAATTAAAAAACATCCTGGAAACTAATGACAATGAAAACAAAACAATCCAAAACGTATGGGACACAATGAAAGCAGTCCTGAGAGGTTAGTTTATAGCTCTACAGGCCTACCTCAAAAAAAAGAAAAAATGGTAGTAAATCATCTAACTCTACAACTTAAATAATTAGAAAGAGCAACAAGGAAAGCCCAGAGTGAGCAGTAGGAAGGAGATAATAAAAATCAGAGCAGAAACAAATGACATAGAGACAAAAAAAATTTAAAAAATGATCAATGAAACCAAGAGCTGGTTCTTTGATAGGATAAACAAGATTTATGAACCTCTAGCCAGGCTCACCAAGATGCAAAGAGTGAGGACCCAAAGAAACAAAATCAGAAATGAAAGACGAGAAACAACAACAGACACCACAGAAATACAAAGGATTGTTAAAAAATACTATGAACAACTCTATTCCAACACACTAAACAACATAAAGGAAATGGACATATTCCTATAAAAATACAACTTTCCAAAACTCAACAGGAAGAATCTAAAAATCTCAATAGGCCAATAACTATAGAATAAATTGAAGCAGTCATCAAAAGCTTCCAGCAAACAAAAGCCCGGGGCCAGACAGCTTCACAGGGGAGTTTTACCAAACATTCAAAGAAGAACTAAAACCTATCCTCCTCAGACTACTACAAAAAATCCAAGAGGAAGGAACACTTCCAAGCTCATTCTATGAAGCCAGCATCACCCTAATACCAAAAACAGATAAAGACAGCACAATAAAAGAAAATAGCAGGCCAATATCCCTCATGAACATAGATGCCAAAATCCTCAACAAAATTCTACCAAATTGGATCCAGCACTACATCAGAAAGATCATACACCATGAACAAGTAGGATTTATCCCGGGGATGCAAGGATGGTACAATATCCACAAATAAATAAACATGATACATCACATAAACAAATTGAGACATAAAAATCGCATAGTCATATCAATTGATGCAGAAAAAGCATTTGACAAAACCCTTTTCTGATAAATACTCTCAGCAAGGTGGGAATAGAAGGATCATACCTCAACATAATAAAAGCCATATATGACAAACCCACAGCCAAAATCATACTCAATGGGCAAAAAATAAACCATTTCCCCTAAGAACAGGAACAAGACAGGGATGCCCACTCTCACCACTCCTGTTCGACATAGTACTGGAAGTACTACCATTGCTATCAGACAAGAAGAAGAAATAAAAGGCATCCAAATTGGAAAAGAAGGAGTGAATCTGTCACAGATGATATTATATTGTACATAGAAAACCCTAAAGACTCCATCAAATAATTATTAGACTTAATAAATGAATTCAGCAATGTAGCAGGATACAAAATTAACACCATAAATCTATGGCATTTCTAATAGCGAACTTACAGAAAGAAAGACTAAAAAAACAATTCAATTTACCATAGCACCAAGAAAATTAAGATACCTAGGGCCCTGGTCAGTTTGGCTCAGTGGATAGAGTGCCGGTGTGTGGACTGAAAGGTCCCAGGTTCAATTCCAGTCAAGGGCATGTACCTTGGTTGTGGGCACATCCCCAGTAGGAGGTGTGCAGGAGGCAGCTGATCGGTGTTTCTCTCTCATCGATGTTTCTAGCACTCTATCCCTCTACCTTCCTCTTTGTAAATCAATAAAATATATTTTTATTTAAAAAAGATACCTAAGAATAAGCTAAACTAAGGGGGTGAAAGAGCTATATGCAGAAAACTACAGGACACTAAAAAAAGAGTTAGAGGAAGACATAAACATATGGAAGAATATACCGTGTTCATGGATTGGTAGAATCAACATCATTAAAATGTTCATACTACCCAAAGCAATCTATAGATTCAATGCACTTCCCATTAAAATACCAATAGCATATTTCACAGACCTAGAACGAAATTTCCAAAAATTCATCTGGAATAAATAAAGACCCCAAATAGCTACAACTATCCTGAGAAACAAGAACAAAGTAGGTGGGATCTCAATACCAGATATAAAGCTGTATTACAAAGACACTGTTCTCAAAACAGCCTGGTACTGGCACAAGAACAGACATATAGATCAATGGAATATAATAGAGAACCCAGAAATCAACCCAAACCACTATGCTCAATTAATTTTTTAAAAATATATTTTATTGATTTTTTTTCAGAGAGGAATGGAGAGGGATAGAGAGTTAGAAACATCGATGAGAGAGAAACATCAATCAGCTGCCTCCTGCACATCCCCTACCGGTAATGTGCCCACAACCAAGGTACATGCCCTTAACCGGAATCGAAACTGGAATCCTTCAGTCCGCAGGCCAATGCTCTATCCACTGAGCCAAACCAGTTATGGCTCAATTAATATTTGACAAAGGAGGCAAGAACATGCAATGGAGTCAAGACAGTCTCTTCAATAAACGGTGTTGGGAAAATTTGGAGAGATACATGCATAAAAATGAAACTAGACCACCAACTTACGCTGTACACAAAAATAAACTTAAAATGGATAAATGACTTAAACACATGACAGGAAACCATAAAAATACTAGAAGAATCCACAGGCATCAAAACTCAGTCATATGCCGAAGCAATTTCTTTACCGATTCCTCTCCTAAGGCAATGTAAACTAAAGAGAAAATAAACAATTGCGACTACATCAAAATAAAAAGCTTTTGCAGAGCAAAAGAACCATCAATAAAACAACAAGAAAGCCCACTGCATGGGAGAACATAATTGCCAATGTTAGCACTGATAAGGGTTTAATCTCCAACATTTACAAGGAACTCATAAAACTTAACAAAAGGAAGATAAACAACCCAATCAAAAAAAATGGGCAATGGACCTAAATAGATACTTTTTGAAAGAATACATAAGGAATGCCAAGAGACATAAGAAAACATGTTCAAAGTCAGTAATTATAGGACATGCAAATCAAAATGACAATGTGGTACCATCTCACACCTGTCAGTATGGCTATCATCAACAAATCAACAAACGACAAGTGCTGGCAAGGATTCGGAGAAAAGGAACCCACGTGCACTGCTGGTGGGAATGTAGACTGGTGCAGCCACTGTGAAGAACAGTATGGAGTTTCCTTTAAAAAACTAAAAATGGAACTCCCATCTGACCCAGTGATCCCACTTCTAGGAATATATCCCAAGAATCTAGAAACACCAATCAGAAAGGATATATGCACCTCTATGATCACAGCAGCACAATTTACTGTAGGTAAGATTTGGAAGTTGCCGAAGTGCCCATTAGCAGATGAGTTGATTAAAAAACTTTGGTACAGATGAAGAGAAAATGGCGGAGGTATAAACGGACGTGTCCTGTGCCTTGTCCTGGAGCAGATAAGGGTGAGCAGCTGAAACAGGTAACATACAGCCCGAATAGGCAGAGGATTTTCAGCTGAGAGACTGTCTGCAGCTGGGAAAGACCGAGAACCCCCAGAAAAAAAAGGACAGTTGGAGACTGCGGCTGAAACCTCTCTTGGTGCGCCAGCTAAGCAGCGGAGACTGTGCCATCTTGGGTGGTTGTTGCCGGCATCCAGAGACCAGCTACTAACCTGCAAACAAGGGATCTCAAGCAGCGTGACTGCGTGAACTCAGACGAGCACTGCTTCTTCTCACGGAAAGGTTAGACTTCCCCTAAAGGTGCAGTTTGCAATTTGGGTTGGAGAGAGGACCGAGCTCGCGCGCACGCATGCGCGGGGTGAAATCTGCGTCCCACAGAGTCCGCAGCCATTGGGACCAGCGTGACCTGCGAGTGGGGAAGGGGCCCCACAGGGCTGCTGGCAGAAGGGAACGCTGGAAATAGGCCCATAGCTGGACTGGATGTAAAAAAGCAGCCTTGGACTTTGCCAGTGTGCCGGCTGCTTGGTGCCAGGGGCGAGTGGGTGCACGGAGACTGTGCGCAGACCTGGAAGGTGGAGGCTTGCGAATTCGCACAACATAGCAGGTTCTTGTTACAGTTCCCCTTAGATCCATGCATTTGATCATTAAACCCAGTGCATGGGATTCCCCAGTTGGGGTCATTCACAGAGCCTGTGGGGGAGGGTTCTTTTTGGGGAGCCTGGGAAACAGAGAGGGCAGTGACGATTGAAGAACCAGCTCTGGGCAGTGGACTTTCCCAAATCAGTTTCAAGTACCATAGAGAGAGAAAAAAAAAAAACCCTACTGATAGAGAGGACTTATAGCCTCAGAGGTCAATCCAGACACACTGCCACCCAGAGGCAGATCCACGAACTGTCTCTTCTGTGATCACAAATAAAGGCAGTCTGGTAAACAAATACAACCTGCCTTAAAATCAGGACTGTGGTTTACAACACGGAGGGACAGTGTATCGCAGGGAAATTCAACACTCTCCTGAATGCCTGGCAGGACTAAGGCGTGCCAAAAAGAAGAGTAGAAGATCTGAAGCACCTTCACTACTGCATATTTTTATTTTATTTTTTTAAATTCTTTTTTCACCATTTCATTAAGAACCTATTTTATTATTTTTTTATTTTTTTTTCATTACTTGATTTTACCGTTTTAATTACTACATTTTTTAACCAGTATTATTGCTATTATTTTACCATTTTTTCAAGTGTCATTTTATTTATTTTTTTTTATTTTTTTTTTCTTTATTTTATTTTGGGATTAGTGTTCTACACTCTATTTTCATCGTTCCTTTAGCATCATTTCTCTCTATCTCACATTTACCCTTAAGCCAAAACTCTCTTCCTCACTTTTCCCCTTTTGTTGTCCTGTTTCTCTTACCCTATTCCTTCTTTAGATTTTCCCTATTCCTTCTTTTGACCCACTGTCTAAATTTCACCCTACTTATATATCTAATTTCCAATCCCTTGCTCTAAATCCATATACACCTCTCTCTTATCTTTCTTCACTATCCAATTTTTTTTCTCTCTCTCTGTTGTTTTGCTAGTGTTTGCTTGATTTTGAGTATATTGGGGTTTTTTATGCTTGTTTGGGAGATTGTTTTGCTTTTCATTTTCATTTTTCTGTTTTGCTTACTTTTTCTTTCTCTGGTTATTTTTGTGCTTCTGTTTTCCCTTGCCTTGCTTGATATTAGTGGTTGTTTGTAGTTTGCATTAATCTTCAGGGATCTGCTGCTGGAATTCATTGAGATTAGTTGCGGTTCTCTTAGAGTTTTCTCCCCATACAAATAGCCTCTTCCCTACCTCTACTTCATTCTCTCTCTTACTTTTTTTTTGTCTGTTTGTTTTTTTTCTTCTCTCCCTTTTCCCAATCTCATTTCAGCACTCCTTTCTGTTTTTTCTTTTTCTCTTTAATTTTTTTCTCTTTTTTCTTCTTTATCCCCTAATTCTCTTCACTCGGGTGGTCACCTTTATTTGGGGTTATTAATATCGTGAATACATTTTGTTCAGTGCCTTGTACGTTGTGCCTTGTGTCATATTTTGTGCCTTTAAATCAACGCAGCAGAGAGAGAACTACATAACCAAACACCTGGAGAAGAGAGATCATGGTGAAACAAAGAACCAACCCACATATGAAAGAAAAACAGGCATCATCAGAAAAGGAAGTAAATGAAATGGAGGCAATGGAGGCAAGCAACCTGTCAGAGAAAGAATTCAGAGAAATGGCCATAAGGTGGATGAAAAGAATGGAAGACAAATTCGACAATATATGTAGGAACCAAGAGGAAATGAAGAGAAACCAAGAAGAAATGAAAAATGACATCACTGATATAAAGAACTCAATAGAAAGCATCAACAGTAGACTAGAAGAAGCAGAGGACCGCATCTGTGAGCTAGAAGACAAGGTAGGAAAAAATACCCAAACAGAACAGCTTCTAGAAAAAAAAAATTAAAAAGCAGGAGGAGAGCCTAAGAGAACTCTGGGACAATGCTAAACAAAACAACATCTGAATAATAGGGGTGCCAGAAGGAGAGGAAACTGAGGAAGGAATAGAAAACCTGTTTGAAAAAATAGTAACAGAAAATTTCCCTGATATAGGGAAGAAAAAACTCACACAAATCCAAGAAGCTCACAGAGTCCCAAACAAAATAAACCCGAAAAGACCGACGCCAAGGCACATAATAATTAAATTGGCAAACACCAACGACAAAGCAAGAATCTTAAAAGCAGCCAGAGAGAGACAGAAAGTTACCTACAAAGGATCCCCCATCAGACTAGCAACCGATTTCTCAAAAGAAACACATCAGGCAAGAAGGGAATGAAATGAAATATACAAAGTCATGCAAAGGAAGGGTCTGAATCCAAGAATACTGTACCCAGCGAGGCTATCAATCAAAATTGAGGGTCAAATCAGGAGCTTCACAGACAAAAACGGTCTACAGAAGTGCCGGGGTCCAACCCCAGCGGGTCCAGGGGTCCCCAAAGGTGTGGACGGAGTCGGCGAAGAAGGAATGACACGGAGACAGTGTTCAGTTGATCAGCAGCCTAGCCAGGATCTCTAGCCCGGATCTCCAGCAAAGTTCTGTTTCGCATCTCCAGAGAGGTTCTGCTTAGGATCTCCAGCCAGGTTCTGTAGCCATGTCCCCTCGCTAGGTTCTCCAGCCAGGTTCTGTCTGAGATCTCCAGCCAGGTTCGGTCACCAGGTTCCAGTCAGGCTCTCCTGCCAATCTCCGCAGTCAGGTTCAGTCCAGGATCTTTTGCCATGTTCTCTCCAGCGAAGTTCTTCTGTCTGTAGGTTCTGTGTAGGTTCTGTCTTCTTGGCACTCTTCTAAGTTCTGTGTCCTGGGTTCTGTCTCTCTGTCTGGTTACATCTGTATTTATACCAGTTGATTCAATCCTATCAATCTCTATTACAAAGGTTAGGGCATTTCTTATCTCCATTCCAGGGAGTAAAGATTATGTAGCTTAAGCATGATTGTTTGTAGTGATTAACTACCGGCCTGGCACTTAGTTAAGGAGTTTCATCCCCTCCCTGACTTCAGGGAAAAATTCCTACCTGGGGAAACAACCTTTCTCAGAGAGGTGACCTTGGTTAAAACACACAGCGCTAAGGGGAGCAAACATATTAAGAACTGTATGCCATATATGCCAGGTCCCTTGAAACAGCAAGGATGGACCGGCTCCCGGCACAGAAGTTTATTACAACCAAGCCAGCAATGCAAGAAATGCTAAAGGGTCTGCTGTAAATAGAAAAAATAGGAAACAAAGAAGGATCGCAGCGGTAAAGAACAAAAATGGCGACTAACAAGTTTATATCAATAATAACTTTAAATGTAAATGGATTAAATTCCCCAGTCAAAAGGCATAGGGTAAATGAGTGGATAAGAAAACATGACCCATATATCTGCTGTCTACAGGAAACCCACCTCAGAATAAAAGACGCACACAGACTGATGATGAAGGGATGGAAAAAGGTTTTTCAGGCCAAAGGAAGTGGAAAAAAAAGCCGGGGTAGCAATACTTATATCTGACAAATTGATCTCAAAGTGAAGGACATAAAAAGAGATAAAGAAGGCCACTTCATAATACTAAAGGGAGCAGTCCAACAAGAAGAAATAACTCTGGTAAATATATATGCACCCAATATAGGAGCACCCAAATACATAAGAAATCTTGTGGAGGAGATCAAGGGAGAGATTGACAGCAATACAATCATAGTAGGGGAACTTAACACCTCATTATCACCATTGGACAAATCCTCTAAACAGAAACTCAGCAAAGAAACATCAATCCTAAATGACTCACTAGATCAGGTGGAATTAATTGACATCTTCAGAACATTTCACCCCAAAGCCACAGAATATACATTCTCCTCAAGTGCACATTTGTCATATTCAAAGATAGACCATATATTGGGTCACAGACAAAGTCTCTTCAAATTCAAAAAAATTGAAATCATATCAAGCATCTTCTCAGACCACAAAGGCATAAAACTGGAAATCAACTACAACAAAAACAATCCAGAAAAATCAAACACATGGAGACTAAATAGCATGCTATTAAACAACGACTGGGTTACCTGTGAGATCAAAGAAATAAAAAACATCATGGCAACAAATGACAATGAAAACACAACAATCCAAAACCTATGGGACACAGCAAAAGCAGTCTTGAGAGGGAAGTTCATAGCTCTACAAGCCTAATGCAAGAAACAAGAAACAATGAGAATAAATGACCTAACTCTACAACTCAAAGAGTTAGAAAGAGAGCAACAAAAAAAGCCCACTGTTAGCAGAAGGAAGGAAATAACAAAGATCAGAGCGGAGATAAACGACATAGAGACCAAAAAAAAACAATACAAAAGATCAACAAAACCAAGAGCTGGTTCTTTGAAAGGATAAACAAGATTGATACACCTCTAGCCAGGCTCACCAAGAAACAAAGAGAGAGGACCCAAATAAACAAAATCAGAAATGAAAGAGGAGAAATAACAACAGACCCCATAGAAATACAAAGGATTGTTAGAAAATACTATGAACAACTCTACTCCAACACACTAGACAACCTGGAGGAAATGGACATATTCCTAGAAAAATACAACCTTCCAAAACTTAACCAGGAAGAATCTAAAAATCTCAATAGGCCAATAACTATGGAGGAAATCGAAGCAATAATCAAAAAGCTTCCAGCAAACAAAAGCCCGGGGCCAGATGGCTTCACAGGGGAGTTTTACCAAACATTCAAGGAAGAAATAAAACCTATCCTCCTCAGACTATGTCAAAAGATCCAAGAGGAAGGAACACTTCTCAGCTCATTCTATGAAGCCAACATCACCCTAATCCCAAAACCAGATAAAGACAATACAATGAAAGAGAATTACAGGCCAATATCTCTCATGAACATAGATGCCAAAATCCTCAACAAAATCCTAGCAAATCGGATCCAGCATTACATCAAAAAGATCATACACCATGACCAAGTAGGATTTATCCCAGGGATGCAAGGATGGTACAATACCCGCAAATCAATAAATGTGATACATCACATAGCATAATGCTCTCCAGTTCCATCCATCAACTAAAGGACTTGTATGCATGCATATAAGCATAACCAATGGACATAAGACACTGGGGGATAGGGGAGGCTAGGGGACTGTCTAGGGCGGGGGGATAAAATGGACACCTATGTAATACCCTTTGTAATACTTTAAGCAATAATAAAAAAAATATGTGATACATCACATAAACAAATTGAGAGAGAAAAAACACATAGTCATATCAATTGATGCGGAAAAAGCATTTGACAAAATCTAACACCATTTCTTGATAAAAACTCTCAGCAAGATAGGAATTGAGGGATCATACTTCAACATAATAAAAGCCATATATGACAAACCCACAGCCAACATCATACTCAATGGTCAAAAACTAAAACCATTCCCCCTAAAAACAGGAACAAGACAGGGATGCCCCCTCTCACCACTCCTGTTCAACATAGTACTGGAAGTACTAGCCATTGTGATCAGACAAGAAGAAGAAATAAAAGGCATCCAGATTGGAAAAGAAGAAGTGAAACTGTCCTTATTTGCAGATGACATGATACTGTACATAAAGAACCCTAAAGACTCCATCAAAAAATTATTAGACTTAATAAATGAATTCGGCAATGTAGCAGGATACAAAATTAATGCTAAGAAATCCATGGCATTTCTTTACACCAATAGTGAACTTATAGAAAGTGAAACTACAGAAGCAATCCCATTTACCATTGCACCAAAAAAATTAAAATACCTAGGAATAAACTTAACTAAGGAGGTAAAAGGCTTATATGCCAAAAACTACAGGACGCTGAAAAAAGAGATAGAGGAAGACATAAACAGATGGAAGAATATACCATGTTCATGGATTGGTAGAATCAACATCATCAAAATGTCCATACTACCCAAAGCAATTTATAGATTCAATGCAATCCCCATTAAATTACCAAAGGCATATTTCACAAATCTAGAACGAACGTTCCAAAAATTCATTTGGAATAAAAAAATACCCCGAATAGCTGCAGCAATCCTGAGAAAGAACAAAGTAGGTGGGATCTCAATACCAGATATCAAACTGTATTACAAAGCCACTGTTCTTAAAATAGCTTGGTACTGGCACAAGAACAGACATATAGATCAATGGAATAGAATAGAGACCCCAGAAATCGACCCAAACCACTATGCCCAATTAATAATTCGACAAAGGAGGCAAGAGCATACAATGGAGTCAAGACAGTCTCTTCAATAAATGGTGTTGGGAAAATTGGACAGATACATGCAAAAGAGGAAACGAGACCACCAACTCACACCATACACAAAAATAAACTCAAAATGGATAAAAGACTTAAATGTAAGACAGGAAACCATAAAAATACTAGAGGAATCCACAGGCAGCGAAATTGCAAACATATGCCAAAGGAATTTCTTCTCTGGTAATGCTCCTAGGGCAATGGAAACTGAAGAGAAAATAAACAAATGGGACTACATCAAAATAAAAAGCTTTTGCACAGCAAAGGAAACCATCAACAAAACAACAAGAAGACCCACTACATGGGAGAACATATTTGCCAATGATACCACCGATAAGGGTTTAATTTCCAACATTTACAGGGATCTCATGAAACTTAGGAAGATAAACAATCCAATAAAAAAAATGGGCAATGGACCTAGATAGACATTTTTCGAAAGAAGACATACAGAAGGCCGAAAGACATATGAAAACATGCTCAAAGTCACTAATTATACGAGAGATGCAAATCAAAACGACAATGTGTTATCATCTCACACCTGTCAGAATGGCTATCATCAACAAATCAACAAACAACAAGTGTTGGAGAGGATGTGGAGAAAAAGGAACCCTTCTGCACTGCTGGTGGGAATGCAGACTGGTGCAGCCACTGTGGAGAACAGTATGGAGCTACCTCAAAAAACTAAAAATGGAACTCCCATTTGACCCCGTGATCTCACTACTAGGAATATATCCCAAGAAACCAGAAACGCCAATCAGAAAGGATATATGCACCCCTATGTTCATAGCAGCACAATTCACCATAGCTAAGATTTGGAAACAGCCTAAGTGCCCATCAGCAGATGAATGGATTAGAAAACTGTGGTACATATACACAATGGAATACTATGCTGCGGTAAACAAAAAGGAACTCTTGCCTTTTGCAACAGCATGGATGGAACAGGAGATCATTATGCTAAGTGAAATAAGCCAGTCAGAGAAAGATAAATACCACATGATCTCACTCATTTGTGGATTATAGAGAACAACATAGACTGATGAAGAGGGACAGACCCAAAGACTGAGAAACAGCAATCAGGCTATCAATCCCCAGAAGGAAAGTAGGGGAGGGCAGGGGTAAGGGGAAGAGATCAACCGAAGGACTTGTATACATGTATATAAGCCAAACCAATGGAGATGGACAACAGGGGAATGGGAGCATGAGTGTGTGGGGCCGGGGGGGGGGGGTAAGGTTGGGGGTTAATGGGGGGATTGAGGACACATTTGTAATACCTTAACTAATAATAAATAAATAAATAAACCAAATCTTAAAATAAAAAAAAAAACTGTGGTACATCTACACAATGGAATACTACGCTGCAGTAAAAAAAAAAAAAAAAAAAGAAGGAATTCTTCAAGGGCGTGGATGGAACTGGAGAGCATTATGCTAAGCGAAATAAGCCAGCTAGAGAAAGGTAAATATCACATGATCTCACTCATTTTTGGAATATAATGAACAACATAAACTGATGAACAAAAACAAATTCAGAGATAGAGAAGTATCTTTCAGACCATCAAACCTCAGAAGGAAGGTAGGGGATGGTAGGGGTAAAGATGAGAGATCAATCAAAGGACTTGCATGCATGTATATAAGCCTAACCAATGGACACAGACAACAGTGTGTTAAGGGGATGAGTGGGTTGGTTGGGGGGTAATGGGGAGATAAGGACACATATGTAATACCTTAATCAATAACATAAAATAATAATTTATAGAGTAAAAAAAGAAGACATATGTAATATTTTAAATAAATAAAATGGCCATACTACACAAATCAATCTATAGATTCAATGTAACCCCCATTAAAATACCAATGCCATATTTCACAGATCTAGAACAAATACTTCAAAAATGTATATGGAACCAAAAAAGACCCCAAATAGCCACAGCCATCTTGAGGGAAAAGAACAAAGTTAGGGGGACCTCAATACCAAATATCATGTTATACCACAAACATATGATACTCAAATAAGCCTGGTACTGGCAAACAACTGGTATATAGATGAATGGAACAGAACAGAGAACCCAGAAGTCAACACAAGCCATTATGCTCAATTAATATTTGACAAAGGAGGCAAGAGCATACAATGGAATACAGACAATCTCTTCAATCAATGGTGCTGGAAAATTTGGACAGTTACATACAACTTACACCATAAACAAGAATAAACTCAAAATAGATAAAAGACTTAAATGAATGACATGAAACCATAAAAATCCTGGAAGAAACCATAGCCAGCAAAATCTCAGACACCTCTTCTAGCAATATGTTTCCAGATATATCTCAAAGGCAAGAGAAACAGAGGAAAAAATAAACAGGACTACATCAAAATTAAAAGCTCCCACACAGCAATAGAAACCACAACAAAATGAAAAGGAGGCCCACTGCATGAGTGAACATATTTGCCAATGATATATCTGATAAAGGGTTAATTTCCAAAATATACAAGGAACTCATACAACTTAACAACAGGAAGACAAACATTCCAATTTAAAAATGGGCAAAGGACATAAATAGACATTTCCCCAAAGTAGACATAGAGTAGGCCAAGAAACATATGAAAAAATGCTCAAAGTCACTAATCATGAGATAGATGCAAATTAAAACAACAATGAAGTATCACCTCACACTTGTCAGAATAACTACCATCAACAAATCAACAAATAACAAGTGCTGGCAAGGTTATGGGGAAAAGTTAACCCTAGTACATTGCTGGTGGGAATGCAGACTGGTGCAGCAATTATGGAAAAGAGTATGGAGTTTCTTCAAAAAATTAAAAATGGAATTGCCATTTGAGCCAATGGTCCCACTTCTAGGAAAATATCCTAAGAAACCCAAAGCACCAATCAGAAAGAATATATGCACCCCTATGTTCATAGCAGTGCAACTTATAATAGCTGAGATCTAGAAACAGCCCAAGTGCCCATCAGTAGATAAGTGGATAAAAATGGTGTACATTTACACCATTGAATACTATGCAGCTGTGAAAAAAACAAAGGATCTCTTACATTTTGAGACAGCATGAAGGGACCTGAAGACTATTATGCTAAGTGAAATAAGCCAGTCAGAGAAAGACAAGTGTCACATGATCTCAGTCATATGTGAAATACTAGTACCTGGTGCACAAAATTTGTGCACATTAAAAGGGAATTACTTGCCCTAACCAGTTTGGCTCAGTGGATAGAGCATCAGCCTGCGGACTGAAGGGTCCCAGGTTTGATTCCGGTCAATGGCATGTACCTTGGTTGCGGGCACATCCCCAGTGGGAGTGTGCAGGAGGCAGCTGATGGATGTTTCTCTCTAATCGATGTTTCTAACTCTCTATCCCTCTCCCTTCCTCTCTGTAAAAAATCAATAAAATATATTTTTTAAAAAGGGAATTAATTAGCAGAGATATTTTAAAATTGTTATTTGCCCTTTCTCTACAATAGAAGTGTGAGAGATGAAAGGAAATTAGTAAAATGTATATGAAAACAATATATAAATTTATTAATAAATAAACAGTAGCAAAAGGATATAACAACAACAGAGGCATGATATAAAAATGACAAAAAGTGATATGAAAACAACAAAAAGATGATATAAAAACAACAGTGATGCCAACAATGACTGATAAAGAGATTAAACTTATTCTAATATCTCCCTGTACACCACATTAAGAGTGAAAACACTTTCAGAGTGCTTGACTAATTTCCCTTGTGATGAAGTACTTAGAAGTTTAACTGTAAGATCACATGCTCTTCAAACTCAAGAGAAAGCAACATATAACTGACCATGTGCAAAAACGGGTCCAGGTAGGAATATGCCTACTTTGTCTAGAGTTTGTCCTTGTGATTTATTAATAGTCATCACAAAGGCTGGCATCATGGGAAACTGTCGTCAAATCAATTTAAATGGGAGGCCAGTGTCAGATGGGGACAAATTAATTCTTGGAATCAGAACAGCTTCTCCTTCTGCAGATCCTGTTAACACTTCAGCTTTGATAATGTGGTGTTGTAATCTTTTGATAATAAATCTGGTACCATTACAAAGACCCCATTTACTATTGAGATTTCTCAATAGCATGATGATTGCACCCACTTTCAATTTTAATTTATGACACGGCATTCCCAAAGGAGTAATACTATTAAGAAATTCGATGGGAAAATTTTCCTTTTCAGCATCATCTGTGGAATCAATGGAATCATCACTCAAATATGTGTGAAAATCTCCATCGAGTATATCCAAATTTTCTTCATTTAATTTTTGAACATGCTCATTTTTTGGACAAAGAATTGCACATTTAGATATATTTTTAATATTATCTATAGCAGTGGTTCTCAACCTTGGCTGCACGTTAGAATCACCTGGAATCCTTTTAAAATCCTGACTCCTGGGCCTCGTCCTCCAGAAATTGTTTCTTTGTTATGGGGTGGGGCCACAACATTAGTAACAAAGAAACAGAATTAAAACTTTATTGTGGGGAGCCGCTACAGTGTTTTGGACAGGTTCAAGCCTTGGACTGATGAGAGGGCATAGTCCTCTCATTGCCATGTGCAAGTCCCAGCTTGAAGGGCAGGGCCCTCCCAGCACAATTATAGCCAACAGCTGTAGTTGTAAGCTTGAACCTATGGTCTGAACATGTGGCCCCATGTGCCTGAGTGATGTAGGTTTGATAGAGTTCAGGTACATGTAGTTGAGTAGGACTGAAACCCAGGAGAATGTTGTAAACATCTTGGTCATGCCCTTACTTTGCCTCATAGCATCTGCTATAAAATAAAGGCATGGCTGTGGGTGTGGTCACTGTCTCTCAGAGAAACAGCATCCCACCAAGACCCGGCTTTCATTCTCTTGTCTCTTTTCTAAACCTTTCAGCCGCCCCCACTCAGGTTCACCCTTGGCTGTGCTGACACGTGGCACACTTTAGAAAGATCTGCCTCCACGCTCCGAGGGCAGGTTCCTGCCTCAAACATTGCCCTGTCAGGAAACAGCTCCAGGAAATAGCTCGGGGAGGGCACAGCCATTGCCAAGACAACCCATGAAGGACGGACTTCCTTCCACTTGGTCCAGGAGGTTCTGGTCATGATGAGCACCACCCAAGGTTTTTATGTAAGTAGATAATGAATACAATAAACTGATGAACCATGTAGATCCAGAGACATAGAAGCGTGGAACAGAGTGATGATTCTCAGAGGGAAGGTAGGGGATGTTGGGGGGTAGGGGAGAGTCATAAACCAAAGAACTTATATGCATATATGCATAACCCATGGACATAGACAATAGTGTGATGAAGGCCTGGAGGGTCAGCAGGGCTGGGGTAGAGGGAATCAGTGGGGAAAAAAGGAGGACATCTACAATACTTTCAATAAAAAACATAATTTTTTTTAAAAGAAGACTGCTGTTCAGTATCTGATAGATATTGAACTGGCTAATATCCAGTAGTGCCCTAAAACTATGATCTTTAGGATATGTTTTATACTGAACACAAACCTACAGCTACAGTTTCACTTCATGGTGTCTGGAGTTTAGGCAAAAGTACATAGGAAGTCAAATGCCTATGCATTTTTCTGCATAATTAAATAATTTATTTACAGCTATTTACTACAGCTATTATACTCATTAAGTCATTCTTCTGATTTATTCCTAAAATTTGGAGGACTTTTATCAATAATTTATTTGTGTAACCTCCTGGCAACTCTCCTACTATCCTTCCCCTGCGGTTGAAAACAGACTTACCCAACAGGTGGATTGTGAACTACAATATTCCCTCTCCTGTTTTATATTGTTTTTTCTACCGACAGATGCCAGACTGTTCAAATTCATGAAACAAAAGGGTCTGCCCCAAATGATGGGGTAGAGTTGTGTTTCTAGAACTGTCTATCTGAGAGATATGGCTAACTTGGGAGGTTATTATCAGGATGTTCATAGCCATGTTTTAAATATTTCTATCTATAATACAATTGGTATTTTAAACTCCCTTTACTTGCCTACATTTTGCTCTCTTGTTGACTCAAAACTCAAGCAAGGAATAAATGTGAAATTCCTTCAGATCCCACAATGCCAATAGTGACACAGAGAGACCCAAACATGGTATGTACATAATGCGGTATTATACATTGGAAGCAAAATGTGGCAATACACTTCAAAGTTCTAATATGTAAGAGGGTTTTACAACAGAAATTCCTCTTCTGATCATTTAAACAGAAAAAATCAAGGATATTTATTAAAAAGTGAGATTTTTAATATATGAATTATAATAATGAAATATGGGAAGCTTTCTTAGAGAATGGCTTGCACATAAAAAGAGTACAATACAGAAAAATTATGATATAAACATATATTTTTACCCTGGTAAAGTATGTACGGTTGTCGGATTAGAAATTGTTTCTATACTACTTTCTCGATTTTTTTTTCCATAGGAAATGCAGACAAAGCAATTTTGTTTTTTTTTCTTAACACTTTGTTTTCTATGGGTTGAAGAGTAGCCAGAAATCTTTTCATCGTACAATTATTGTTCTGCACTTGGAATGTGGCTCTTAAAATTGTTGCATCTTATTGTCTCCAAGGACACTGTCCCCACTGATCCCTCTAGGTATTTTGCCAAAATTCAGTGCATATTAACATAATTAGTCATGTTTGAACTTGGTCACAAGGGCCCTACTTATTCACACAGAGGGCCCCTGGACATCCATAGGAGTCTGAGATTATAAAAGTCATCTTAATCGTCCTTCACTGGGTAAAAATCTTTTCCCAGAGAAATGAGAAGTCACCTCTTTCAAAATCTTCTTTAAAAATTACCTTATATTTCTCAGACATTTAAAATACATGAATTTTTATTTTTGCTTTCCAATATAAGAAATTGTTCCCTTGGTTTAAAGTGAATAGAATCTTTAGTGAGAAGCTTTGGGCACTTTCTATTAGAAAATAATTATCCATAAATGTGAATGTCATCATGAGAGGAGCATTTGGGCACATTAACTGACCCCACTTATACTTTCAGTTGCACCTTCGGGACTACCAGGATTACACAGTGAACTGAAGGCAGGATTACCTTCCATAAGAGTAAGTATGTTCTTGTTTGGCACTTTCAGTTTCTGTTATCATTCAACGTTCTAGCTCCTTAGCCCTGGAAAATATGACTAATCTGCTTAAAAATCTGAGATGGCAATATTGGGTGTCTCTGAAAAATGAAATAGTTATTTCTAATGTTAATTTGTATTATAAAAAATAAATCTAAAGGGATTATACTTATTTGAAATATTCATTACATGCATCACTAGAGAGGGGTCAGTACCTGCTCACTATTTATTCTTAATATCTGTAGCACTACCTGTAAAATCATAGATTCTCCATAAATACCTTCTGAATGAATGTATGAGTGTGCATAGCAATATTATATACATTATTATCAGAAATGTTGCTTTTAGAAATCAATGAGCTCATATAATTGCAAATATTCCTTTAAATATATTAAATAGAAAATTCACCTGAATGAAAGTGGTTTACCAGAAAATTCACTTAAATTTTTGTATCATAGAACCAAAATTGAATTTGGTCATGAAGGACCCTTAATTTATCCACACAGAGGTCCCCTGTACATCCTTAAGAGCCTGAGATAATAAAAGTCATCTTAATCTTCCTTCACTGTGTAAAAATCTTTTCCCAGAAAAATCAGAACTCATCTTTCAAAATCTTCTAAAAAACAGCCTTATATTTCAGTGATTTGGTACCACTTAAATTTTGGTATTGGTGATTGGAAAAGGACGTTGAGTGTAAGAATGTGGAACAATATTCTGAGTTAACATGCCACAGTGAAGTATTGAGAGCTTAAGAATTTTCTGTTTGGTTGAAAAGGTCAATTCCTACATGACCCTATCTAAAAAGGTACCTGATTAGCAGCTAATTATTTCTCACCCTCAGCCTAGGTTAGTGCTCCTTTTCTCCAGAGATGCCTGTAAACCATAGGTAATTCTCTGTCTCTAGCTCTCTAATACTGTTATCTGTTACTGCCTTGATGAAACAATTTGCCTCAATTCACCAGACCTTAGGAAAACACACCTGTAGCTTTCTTGTGGGGTAGAGATTGCTAGAAATAAGTGAAGCCATTAATATACCCAACTATTTAAATTTCTCATGGATAAATCTTTTCTCCTTGAAATGTAGAGAAGTCGAAAGACATAGAATATTTACAGCTATTTACAAATGGAAATAGCTGCTCATGTAATTAAGTGTTAATGGGGGTTAAGAAAGAAATGTGAAGTACCTATTGCCTCATGTTCAAAACTGCAGTCTCTAAACTCTGCCCTTAGCATTTCTTCACAAGACATTGAACGGATTATAAGAGGTACCAAAATTCACAAACTTTGTAAAGAATGCAGGAACTGTCCTAGTCATTGTTGCTAAGCGGTTAGAGTGAAGGGTCTGGGTTTTGATTCCTGGTGAAGGGGTGGTATCTGGGTTGCAGGTTCATCCCAGGCCTGAGACAGGGCACCTGCCAGACGCAAGAAATTCATGTATCCCTCTCACTCATTTCCCACCCCTCCCTCACTTCCACTGGCTCTACATATCAATGAAAGAAATACTCTATGATGAGGATTAACAAACAAACAAAGGATGCAGAAAAAACAGTAGTATAGTGGTCACTGATTAGTGCCCTCACACATTAGCATTATTACAGCAGGTTATAGGAGGGGAGGGAGGCGGAGGAAGTGAAAGGAGAGAAAGCTTTAACTTACTATCTTCCAGGCACTTTGGTGAACTATAGCAATCAACAATCACCATGACTATCATAGAGGAAACTGAACCCGAAGAGGAAAAGGGAAACGAGAACTCCACAGTCTTATTCCAGAGACTAAAATACCTTTAAAACACGTTAGAAAATATGGCAAATATGATAGTCATTCTTTCTTTATTTACACAAACTTTTAAGGAACTCTTACTACGCCCCTGGAGATAAGCTTGCTGCTTGGGACAAAACAATGTCATAATAAAATGTGTTTATACATTTTGACAATTTAATCACCAGAGAATAATACGTAATAATCATAGGGTAAAATGGGAATAGTAAGAAGAAACGATACATCTATCTTAAAAAGCTATAGATATATTCCTGGTGGAATTAATGCCAAAACCAAAACTTAAAATAGGGATAGAGCAGTTAGAGACTACAGTGTAGAGATCTGTAAAAACAAAAGGACCAGCATCTGAGACTCTCCACAGGTAATTTTAAGCATCGTCATTAATGGAAACCGCTAGTAGATAAGTTTAGGGAAACAAATTGAATCAGGAGAGATGACACCAGCAGCCCGACTCTATAGGGCATGCTCTTAATCACTATGATATACTGTCTCTTGCTGGTAGCAAATTCAAGTACCTAGAAGGAAAAAACAAGAAATGAGGAAAATTTTATGGACTGATAGCAGAAATATTAGAAAGCTTTCCATATGCTAACTAAGAAGCTTAAGTTTTATAATGAGGACAAAAAAGAGTGATTGAAAGCATTAAAATTAATGTTTCAATTGCGAAACTCCATTTCACTCTAAAAAATATATATATTTTTTTCAATAACATAATGTCAGTCTTCCCTTCCTACCAAACCCCACCACCTCACTCTAGTGCAGTGGTTCTCAACCTTGGCTGCACATTAGAATCACCAGGGAATCTTCTTAAAATCCTGATTCCCAAAAATCAAGGTTGAGAACCACTGCTCTAGTGGATCATCGTCATGTATTTGTGCTGCCTTCCTCAAGCCAGGTTCAGCTTGGTTCTGGAACAATTACATCATTTCGATGTGATAAGGAGTAAAGATGTCAGTATCCATCCTCTGTTCTGGTCCTCAAACATCTATTCATGTCCATCACAGCCTTGGATCCTTTGTTTCCCTTGCCCATATTACTCTTAAGATCTAGTAGTCCTCTGTATAAGTCATAAGACACCAATAGTATTACTGTGGCAAATTGCAGTGCAGGAAAATTTGTCAAATATCTAATGTTTGTCTTTAGGTTAATGTCACACTAGACAAGAGAACACCCTTTTGTAATTCTATACCAACCTTTAGAATGGGAAGACTATGTGACTTTCTAAGGCTTTTTTGCCTGTGTTCAAGGAGCAACTTAATTATTTTTCCCCATAGATCTCTACAAGGAAAAGAAATTGCAGAAATTTATCTCATTTTTCTATCTCTCTGCTATTCTGGCTCCATGTTAGTGGAAGATAGTAAAGGTCTCCTGTGAACGCACATCCATTTGCTACTAGGGTGCAAGATCTGGAAAATAGGCTGATGCACGAATTGAATACACTAGACAAGAAATATAAATTTAGAAGGCATGGGGGAGCCAAGCAGAGACCTTTCTCTAGTGGGAGGTTCTCTGAAACCTGGGATCCAGCAGCTTTTATTTACTTGAATACATATTTGCCCTTTAAGAATGCAAACAGGCATATCAATGGTAAAGTTTGGTAAACAATAAAAGGATTATCAGGTTAGGAGATTGTCTTCAGCCATTTGCCCAACAGCAGGGTAATATATTAGGCTGAATTTCAGCCCTGTTGAATATCAAAGTCCATTAGCCTTCCAGAGGACTTCTCACATAATTATGCTAACTACTGTTGGTCTTTGCCTCCAGCAGTCACCAAACATGGAGAACTTATTCAGAACCACTAACCTGTTCCTCAACTTTCTTATCCTCTGATAAAGAATTTTTATAAATTCTCTAAGGATGAGAAATTTTGTTCTAACTCATTACTCTGAATAAAACATTTATTGCCTGGAATATTTCATTAACCTAAATGCTTGATGCATTTCAAACTCAAACCCATTAATGCATTCCTTTTTCTCCTCTCTCCAACTCCTACTTAAAGCCAAAATTAATTAACTTCAATTTAACTGAGAGGTAGATCAAGAGTTTCAGAGAAATACATAGTATGGGGTAAATGTCAGTTCAAAAATATTGTCCACAACACATAGGGGAGAATTAATCACATCTGAGCTTTAGAAAAATGATTCTGATTGCATTCATTTTAAAATACTGAATGGGAAAAGCAAAGATATATGTTAATCATATGTTTACATATTTCTGCAATATTTCAGCTATGAGATAAAGACACCACGAGTAAAAGTAGTGTTGTGAGTGAGAGAATAAAAGGAACAAATTAAAAAAGATAACAGAAATGGCAAGACATGCCCACAACTGAAAATGGGAGTAAAAAAAAAAAGAACAATAAATAATGTTTTTAAATGAGACTTACTCTTGACAGGGAAGGAAACACAGTCATGAGTGCCACATTAAAAATTTTGAAATATGCACATCGAGAGGACTCTCAAAAGGAAATCATGGTTAACAAAATAAGAATGCCCAATACTGAATAGTAATGAATTATCACCTAATTCCAGATGCAGTTTTACATATTTTATCTATATTATCTAAATTTTTCATTATAACCCTAAGGTGTACATATTATTTTATCTGAAGTTTACACACATACACACAAAAATAAAAGACACAAGATAGAGAAATTAACCAAATTGCTCAAGGACTCTCAGATGGAAAAAAAGGAAAAGTGTAAGATCAAACCATCTAAGTCTGATCTAGATGTCTAATAACAAGTTGAAGTCTGAATACTGTAACATTTTCCTGCAGCTGTAAATGTAGGGATCATCAGCCTACTTGAAATCTCCTTATTATTAGAACTTCCTAGAGAGAGGGCAGAGTAAGAGATATTGCCTAGAAAAAAATATTTCAGGTGCACCAACAAATTAGAAAAGGAAAAGGAGCTATGAAGGAGAATGGGAAAAAATAGACAAAATGATAGGAAGAAATTCAGGATAATGTGAGATGGTAGAAAGCTGTAAAGACTTTCATAAGTTCACGGTTTACTATATGCAGAACAGAACTTGAGTTAAATCAAGTCTGAAGTTTGTTTAATGATTGAAACAAGAGGGAGTCTAGTGGTGATGTTGGCTAGAGTAGTTTAAATGATGCAAATACCTCATGAGTTTATGAATAAATGTTTAATATGACAGAGAAGACAATTATCAAGGAGGTAAAATTTAAGTGAGAATGTTGTAGTATGTTTGAGAAATTGCTAAACCTTGTTAAACCTTATATTGCTAAATGATATTTATAATGGGTGGTAGTGGGTATTTCAAGCTGAAATAGGCTGACCCAAAACATTAAAAAATCAAGATATTGCTCTTCAGCTCTATACATATACTTCAAATGTTCCCTTATTTGTGTGTCACAAATTTTGAAGTAAATACATACAATGAGGAGTGAAAATATGTCATTGTCAAATGTGTTTAGAAAGAAATAATGGAAAAACATCAATAAGAAAAAATTCAATATTCAAGCTCTGGTCTTAACTACAAAGTTCTGATGGGAAAAGGGCTCTCAAAATCTAGAGGGAAAATGAAACCATAGATGTACCACAGTTTTTTAATCCTCTCATCTGCTGATTGGCACTTAGGCTGTTTCCAAATATTAGCTTTTGTAAATCGTGCTGCTATGAACATAAAGGTGAATATATTCTCTCTTATTGGTGCTTCTGATTTCTTGGGATATATTTCTAGGAGTGGGATTACTGGCTTAAATGTGAGTCCCATATTTAATTTTTTGAGGAAACAAAGCAGATAGTTAAAGAGCATTAGGATTTTCACCGTCAAAGGAATTTAAAAGGAAATTAATTAACCAGAGTATATAATTCCAAATTTATGTTCGTAAGCTAGGGAAATTTTTCTTTGTGGCACTAGGATATCCTAAAAAGCATAAAAAATATATTACATAGATATTCTAACAGTAGAAGTAAAATATAGCCAAGGGTAACCTATATATATATAAAGAGCTAGGGGCTGTCACATCTGAAACAACCAAAAGGATGACCGAACAGGCTGAGTGGGGCATCAAGGCCGGCAGGGGGGTTAGTGAGTGACAACCAAATGACTGAGCAGCAGGTTGTGTGGGTTGACAAGGCCGGCAGGGGGCACCAGGCCTCTAGTATTAATGTTATAAAATACATATATTTGAAATAAATTTCCTGTGAGGAAAACCTCAAAATGGTTGGACTGTAATACATTTTAATGAATCTTTAAGAGCGTGTATCCAATAAAAATATTTTAAACACACCTCAGAGAAACTCCACTGGATAAGTTGAAACAGAATAAACTATGTGATAAGCATTCATTGTCAGTTTAATTGCTAATACACATGTAAATTTTAATGTAAGGATTTTCTTAGCAAAGGCCATTGTTAGATTCTTTCAGGGACTTTTCTGCTAGAAGCATTTCTGGAGTTAGGAAGTAGGGGAAAGTCAGAATAGTATATCCCAAGCAACTTCTAGGAAGTAGGGGGAAGTAAGAATAGTGGACCCAAAAGCAATTTTAAGACTTGCTTTCATTTATGTTTATAATATAACTAGAGGCACGGTGCACAAAAATTTGTGCATCGGGAGGGTCCCTCAGGCTGGCCTGTGCCCTCTTGCAGTTTGGGACCCCTTGGGGAATGACCACCTAATGGCTTAGGCCCGGAGGATTGGGTCGAAGCTGGCAGTCAGACAACCCTCTGGCAGCCCGGCAGCCCTTGGGGGATGTCCACTTGCCAGCAGGGAACAGACGTAGCTGCAGTTGGACATCCTTAGTGCTACTGAGGAGGCAGGAGAGGCTCCCACCACCACTGCTGTACTGGCAACCGTCAGCCTGGCTTGTGGCTCAACAGAGCTCCCCTTGTGGGAACACACTGACCACCAGGGGGCAGTGCCTGCATTGCATGTCTGCCCCCTGGTGGTCAGTGTGTGTCATAGTGACCAGTAATTCCCAGTTGCTCTGCTGTTAGGGTCAATTTGCATATTACCCTTTTATTATATAGGATAGAGGCCTGGTGCATGGGTGGGGGCCAGCTAGTTTTCCCTGAAGGGTGTCCCGGATCAGGGTGGGGGTCCCGCTGGGGTGCCTGGGCAGCCTGGGTGAGGGGCTGAGGGACGTTTTCAGGCTGGCCACACCCCCTTCAGTGTAGGGGTCCCCTTTGGGGTGGCTGGCCATTCTGGGTGAGGGGATGATGGCTGTTTGCAGGCTGGTAACAGCCCCTTCAGCGTGGGGGTCCCCACTGGGGTGCCAGGCCAGCCTGGCTTAGGGGCTGAGGGCCATTTTCAGGCTGGCCACACCCCCTTCAGGGTGGAAGATCCTGCTGCGGTGCCTGGCCAGTCTGGGTGAGGGGCTAATGGCTTTTTACAGGCTGGCCACAGCTCCTTCAGAGTAGGGGTCCCCACTGGGATCCCTGGCCAGTTTGGGTGAAAGACTGATGGCTATTTGCAGGCTGTCCAAGCCCCCCACCAGGAACCCTTACACTATGAGGGTGTGACCATCCTGGGTGAGAGGTTTATGGCTGTTTGCAGGCTGGCAACAGCCCCCAGCCACCCAAGCTCCAAGTGGAGGCTGGCTGGAAACAGGTATCTGGGATTTATTTCGCTTCTATAATTGAAACTTTGTCGCCTTTTGTGGAGGCCACAGCTCGCCAGAGCAGGCAGGAAGCTTGGCTTCCTCCATCACTGGGGCAACCAAGCCTCCTGCTTGCTCCAGCTCCGTGGCTTCCGACTGCCATCTTGGTTGGGTTAACTTGCATATATTTGCTCTGATTGGCTGGTGGGCGTGGCTTGATCATAACAAAGTTACAGTCAATTAGCATCTTTGTCTTTTATTAGTGTAGATATGTCAAACTGACAACAATTACAGTTAAATTGTAATTAGAAGCAGCAGAGCGAATATGTGATTCAAATATGGTCAGTTTATGTGACACAAACAGGTAATCAAACATTGGCATGTAAGATATGCTTACTTTCCCACTGAGCTAGGAATCACTCTCCAATTTACTTCTCTTAACTTTAGAAGATAACCTGGACTCTGGATTTCCTCATATAAAGTCTTATTATTTGAAGCAGAATGGGCAAAATAATCAAGGATGAAAAACCAAACTACAGTAACAACCTTCATCTTGCTGGGACTGACCGATGATACTCCACTGAAAATATTGCTGTTTATCTTTCTATTTCTTTCCTACATGTTGAGTATATCTGGAAACCTAACCATCATCACCCTCACTCTGATTGATTCCCACCTAAAAACACCGATGTATCTGTTCCTTCAAAATTTCTCCTTCTTAGAAATTTCTTTCACAACTGCCTGTGTTCCCAGATTCCTATATAGCATATTATCTGGGGACAAGTCCATTACCTATAACGCTTGTGCCAGTCAACTCTTGTTTACAGACCTCTTTGCAGTAACGGAATTTTTTCTTCTGGCTGCCATGTCCTATGATCGCTACGTGGCCATCTGCAAACCCCTGCATTACACCACCATCATGAACAGCAGAGTCTGCAAGAACATCATTTTCTCCTGTTGGGTAGCAGCACTGATGATCATTCTGCCACCAATGAGTCTGGGTTTGGGCCTGGAATTCTGTGATTCAAACGTCATTGATCATTTTTGCTGTGATGCATCTCCTCTCCTGAAGATCTCTTGCTCAGACACCTGGTTGATAGAACAGATGGTTATCGTGTGTGCTGTGTTGACATTCATCATGACCCTCATATGTGTGGTTCTTTCCTACATTTATATCATCAGGACTATTCTAAGGTTTCCCTCTGCCCAGCAACGGAAAAAGGCCTTTTCCACGTGTTCTTCCCACATGATTGTGGTTTCCATTACTTATGGAAGCTGCATCTTCATTTATGTCAAACCTTCAGCCAATGATGAGGTAGCTATAAATAAAGGGATTTCACTCCTTATTACGTCCATTTCACCCATGTTGAACCCCTTTATTTACACACTGAGAAACAAGCAAGTAAAACAAGCTTTCCATTACTCAATTAAAAAGATTGCATTTCTCTTAAAGACACAGAGGAAAAAGGACTCAGTGAATCCAATTAAAAGGAAGGATAACTAGGCAGAAAACCCGAAGTTCTAATATTATTTGTCTCTGCATGACTTATTCTCTAGTCATATCGACATTCTCACTTTGTTTTTAGACTTTCTTACAGTCAACCTTGACTATTTAATTTTTCACTCCCCATTAAAACTAGATTCTAAGTTATTTATGTTTACTATCTGGCAGAAATTTCTGTTTTTGCCAAACATTTTGGTTTCTATCCCTGGAAACACTGTAGGCCATATTGTTCTGCCATATTTCTACCCTGTAAGATGTGACTATGTAGCCTATGTTGTAGCTAACAGAATGAGTGTGGAAGTGATGGGCACCATTTCCAGACCTGCTCTATGCAAATATTCAATAGGTGATCCACCATCCCACCTACTGGCCAGATATGCATACTTCCATGACTTTGTAAGCTTCATGTTGATAATGAATGAACTTGAACTTCTGTCTCGGGTATAGTCTTTACCCAAAGGACAGGCTATCACAGCTAGTTTGATAAAGCTTCTCTTCTCTCCCACCTCCAGTCAGTTGTCATCTGATTTGAGAGGTAAAGTATCAGAGCACTATCCCTGCCACTTACTAAGGGAGCAATATTGAGAGTCACCTCTAATTTGGCTACTTGGGTACAATTATAACCTACCCTCAACTTAGAAATACATACTGTTAAATTTAATGGTATAGACATTATGTCCTGCCTATTGGTATACTCCTACTCAGACAGCCACAAATCAAACCTGGCCCAGGACAATCAGATGAGGAAAAATAGTATTAAAAGTAATATACACAAAGTTGTAATACCACCAACCCTTCTTCAAATCTCCTGCTCTTATACGCCTTTCCCGTGAAGTTCCTCTGTTACATCCTTTTATATTCACTGTGAGGTAGACGTTAGCTAAATAAAATTTTAGTTACTTAACATATTTCAAACACTTGTTTAGAATAACCAATGTTTATATTACCATTTCCACTCTTTAATGAGTCTATGGCATTGAGAACCTTGTGGAAAAAAACATGGCTCTGTAATATTTAGTTTTTCTTGACTCTTTATGTACATTGGTAGCAGTAAAGTATGTAATTTTATCAGAAGTATATTTAAGATATCCCACAAAGGTTTGTGCAGAAAATGTTGAGCCCTCAGTCAATCTTTTCAGATTCCATAAGCTTAAATGAGGGAGTAAATTTAGCTCCATATACAAAAATTTGCTATTTTATATTGCAACTAGAGGCCTGATGCACAAAGATTCATGCAAGAATGGGCCTTCCTTCCCTGGCTGCTGGCACCGCCTTCACTCTGGCCAGTGCAGGCTTTCTGCCTTCGCACCGACCCAAAGCCACCTTTCTGCTTTCCCATACTGCCTAGAGGCCCAAAGCAGCTGGGGTGGTTCAGAATGCCTGTATCTTGCCCCCGGACGCTCGGCACCTCTGTATGCAAATTAACCAGCCATATTTGTTGGGTTAATTTTCATAGTCACTCCTGATTTGCTGATGGGTGTTGCAAAGGTATGGTCAATTTGCATTTTTCTCTTTTATTAATGTAGATACCCAATACATATGAATTCTTACAGGCTAGAATAAATGGAATAAATTTGAAGATGTGTATGAGGAGCTAAGGTAATTTTCCCACACCAAACAATTGATATTTCACTATTAAATCTTCAGTGACATTTTAATAAAAAATCTGTTTTCATATTATTCTGAAAAAGTATGTGTCTCTAGAGGTCAGATACATAACTTCAAATAACTATCTTGCAGCATTTTAGTAAAATTTTTAAAGTATGCAAAAACATAGATTGTTTTAAAAAGTAATGAACATGCATAAATGTAGAACTATATATAGGAATTTTTATGCTAAAGCTTTTGTTAACTATTAAAGTGATATTTCATTCCCAGTGTTTATAAATCTAAAATATAGAACTTTATGTCTTACTTTTATAAATTGCTCCTATATTTTAAATATGCTTAATAAATATCCACATGTATATGAAAAAATGTATGAATGTACATATTCAAATATCTATCTCTCTGCCATTGTGGTTTTACATGGACTTTATTATTTATCAGATTTATTTTATAATTAAAATGTATTCATAAAAATTAGTAAGTAAGGAAAATTGTTTTCTGTTAATTTTTAAAGACCTATGGTGATGTATTTTGCACAATCCCTGTTTCTGATGCTCCTGTCTTCTTCAGTCCCCAAGGACACAGTCCTCACAGCTGCCTTTAGGAGTGTTTCTTATCCCAAAAGTTATTTACACAATCGAATTCTTAGTCACTTTTGAGTCAGAGTCACCGAGGGCATGAGTGTTTGTTTGTTTGTTTATTTATTGATTTAAATGTGCTAGTATGCCAAAGGCATCATCATATCTTCAAGTTCTCTAAAAACCAAAACGAGGTCTTACACATTCTAGCTTTTTTCCCTTTTTTCTTTTCATTTTTTAATTAAATTTATTGGGGTGAAAGTGGGCAATAAGATGGTATAGGCTTCACATGTACTTTTCTATAAAACATGATCTGTATACTGCATTGTGTGCCACCCACCCAAAGCCAAATCATCTTCTGTCACCATATATTGTCCCTATTCTACCCCTACCAACTCCATTTCCCTGGTAACCACCATACTGTTGCCTGTGTCTGACTTTTTGTGTGTTTGTTTGTCTTGTTTGTTCACTTGTTGCTCTCAGTTTTATATCCCACATATGAGTGAAATCTTATGGTACTTGACTCTGTCTGACTTATTTTGCTTAGCATGATATTCTCAAGGTCCATGTTGTCACAAAAAGCAGTATTTCATCTTTCCCTATGACTGAGTAGTAATCCATTGTGCATATGTACTACATCATCTTTATCTAATCATCTATTGAGAAATACTTTGCTTGCTTCCATATCTTGGCCACCATAAATAAAGCTGCAATGAACATAGGGGTGTATACATCTTTGTAAATAAGTGCTTTCAAGTTTTAGGGGTTGATACCCAGAAGCGGAAATTCTGGATCATATAGCAACTCTATTCTTAATTTATTGAGAAGATAAAATGCTATTTTTTCTTAGTAGCTGCATCAGTTGACATTCCCACGAGCAGTGAATATAGATTCCTTTTTCTCACCAACTTCTCCAACAAACGTTACTACTTGCGTTGTTGATAATAGCCAATTTAAGAGATGGCTATTATATGAAGTATCTCATTGTAGTTTTGATTTGCATTTCCTTGATAGTTAGTGCAGTTGAGCATCTTTTCATATATCTGTTGGCCATTTATATGTCTTCTTAGGAAAAATGTCTGTCATGTCCTCTGCCCATTTTATAATTGGATTATTTGTTTGCTTGTTTGTTTAGCATTTTACTTAAAGGGAGTACAAGAAAATATTGCTTTGATTTAAAGTGAGATCAAAATCATGTTGATAAAAATTTTTAAATATTTTAAAGATGGAACACTCAGAGAAATCCTGCCTTTGAGTGTGAGTAATGGTTCAGAAAAAAATAAGTGATTGGCAGTGCAACTACCTATCTCCGCTGACACATGTCTGGTCAGCCTTTGTCACTCTGAGGATTTGGGGGATTAAGTGACCATCTGAGGTTATGATTGTCAGAAGAGTAAGTATTTTATCTTTGTCATTTATCATCTACATACAATGACGTTTGCTTTTGAAAACTAAGATGATGTGATTTTTTTTAAAAAATTCCTTAGTAAATTAATGCAAGTAATTTTTTACTATTTTTCTTCTTTTTTTAATCCTCACCTGAGGACTTTTGTTGTTGTTTTTTTCCATTGCTTTTCAGAGAGAGTTGGAGGGAGGGAGGGAGAGAGAGAGACATCAATGTGAGAGGGACACATCAACTGGTTGCCTTCCACATGGGGTCAGGGAATGAACTTTTAAACCAATTATGTGCATTTGACCAAGAATCAAACCTGCCACCTTATAGTGCCCAGATGGACCCTCTAAATCTTGAGACATGCTGGCCAGGGCAAGGCAAGTAATTTTTAAGTAATGAGTTATATATTAAAATTAATAGATGCCTGATTATGCATTTGTTAAATTAAAGATATCTCAATGTAACCAGAAACAGTGTTGTCAACATGTTATTCAGAACTGAAAATCATCCTATCTAATAAAAGAGAAACATGGTAATTAGCCATACCTCCGCTACACTTCCCATTGGCTAATCAGGGTGATATGCAAATTAACTGCCAGCCAAGATGGCGACCGGCAGCCAGGCAGCTTGAAGCGAACATGAGGCTTCCTTGCTTCAGTGGCAGAGGACTCCAACGTTCCCCGCCTGCCGCTGCCAGCCTCTGAGTTTGCAGTTTGAAACATTGTTATAAATATAGAAGCTAAACAAAACCCCAGAAACCTGTTTTCAGCCAGCTGGCATCTCAGAGCTGGAGTTGAAACAGTGTTTCGATTATAGAACCCAAACAAACCAGATACCTGCTTTCAGCAGCGGAGGCATAAGAGCTGGAGCCAAGCCTGAGAGCTAAAGCTGGACTAGGATAAAAAAAAAAAAAAAGGAGCGGTTGGGAACTTCAGTCACCCGCCAGCATGTAAACAGCCCTCAGCCCCTCACCCAGGCTGGCCAGGCACCACAGTGGGGAGCCCCACTCTGATCCAGGACACCCTTCAGGGCAAACCAGCTGGCCCCCACCCGTGCACCAGGCCTCTATCCTATATAGTAAAAGGGTAATATGCCTCCCGGCACCAGGATCAGCGTGACAGGGGGCAGCGCCCAAACCCCCTGATCGCCCTGTGGCTCTGTGTGTGACAGGGGGCGGGGCCACAACCTCCCTATCTGCCCTGCTCTGTTCGTGACAGAGGAAGGCGCCCCAACCCCCTGATCAGCCCTGCTCTATGCCTGATAGGGGACAGCTCCCAGCCCCCTGATCTCCCTGCGGCTCTGTGTGTGACAGGGTGCGGCGCCACAACCCCCTGATCGGCCCTGCTCTGTGTGTGACAGGGTGCGGCGCCCCAACCCCCACCACCCCCATGGGCCCTGCTCTGTGTGTGTTGGGGTAGAGCCATAACCTCCCCATAGGCCCTGCCCTGAGTGTGACAGTGGCGGGGTCCCAATCCCCTGATCGGCCCTGCTCTGTGGGTGATAGAGGGCAGTGCCCCAACCCCCCCCCCACAGGCCTTGCTCTGTGTGTGATTGGGTAGAGCCATAACCTCCACATCGGCCCTACCCTGAGTGTGACAGGGTGCGGCGCCCCAACTCCCCTATCGGCCCTACTCCGTGAGTGACAGGGGGGAGCTCCTCAACCCCCTGATCCGCCCTGCTCTGTGCGTTACAGGGGGGAGCTCCCCAAACCCCTGATCGACCCAGCTCTGTGAGTGACAGGGTACGGAGCCCCGAGTGACAGGGGGCAGCACCCCAAACCCCTGATTGGCCCTGCTCAGTGCGTGACAGGGGGTGGCGCCGCAACCCTCCCATCGACCTTGCCTTGAGTGTGACAGGGGGCGGTGTGACAGGGGGCGGTGCCCCAACCCCCCAATCGGCCCTACCCTGAGTGTTACTGAGGGTGTCATAGCAACATCCCGATCCGTCCTGCTCTGTGCATGACAGGGGGTGGTGCCCCAACTCCCCAATCAGCCCTGCTCTGAGCCCGACCAAGGTCTGCACCTAGGGATTGGGCCTGCCCTCTGCCACCCGGGAGCAGGCCTAAGCCAGCAGGTCGTTATCTCCTGAGGGGTCCCAGACTGCGAGAGGGCACAGGCCAGGCTGAGGGACCCCCCTCCCCTCCAAGTGCAGAAATTTTTGTGCACCGGGCCTCTAGTATATAATAAAAGCCTAATATGCTAGATGTCCAGTCCTCCCGTCATCAAGTCGTCTGTTCAATCAATTAAAGTGTAATATGCTAATGATATGCTAAGGCTTCTCAACTGCTCTCTATGATGTGCATTGACCACCAGGGGGTAGATAGTCGACCGGTTGACCAGTCACTATGACGTACACTGACCACCAGGGGGCAGATGCTCAACACAGGAGCTGTCCTCTGGTGGTCAGTGAGTTCCCACAGTGGGAGTGCCACTCAGCCAGAAGCAGGCTCATGGCTGGCAAGCGCAGCGGTGGTGGCGGGAGCCTCTCCAGCCTCCATGGCAGCACTAAGAATGTCCAAATGATAGCTTAGGGCCACTCCCAGCATGGAGCAGGCCTAAGCCATCAGTCGGACATTTTCCGAGAGGGAGCAGGCCAGGCTGAAGGAAGCCCCTCCCTGAGTGCATGAATTTCATGCACTGGGCATCTAGTATATATATAAAGAGAGAAACACATATATTATAAATGTGTGTATATATGTATGTGTGTGTACACATAGACATGCACTTTCCTCAATAAAATGACATATTTGTTAATGTTCCAATAGTGTCTTCTCCTACTCTCTTATAAATTTAACAGGAATCATCCCTGCAAGATAGACATCAAACCTTTACACTTTGCTATCAATTCATTTGTCAAAATTGTGCTCTGTATATCTGGGCAAGATAATGCACACACATATGTAAAAAAAATGACTCAAACACAAAATATTTTTGCAACCAGGAACACTGTTCTGTTCTGCAAACAGTGTGCCGATAGAGGAAAGGTAATAAGTTAAGAAGAGATAAACTGAGAAGAGGTTACCAGGCTTCAGATACATTTCCTTTCTATAACTCCATATGAGCTACTGTGGTTGGTATCCCTGTGGTCGTAAAATACTATCTCTCAGGATTTAACTTAGTTCCATTTTCTTAACATGGTGTTTTATTTTTTTAATTGTTTTATAGCTTAAAGTACTACAACGAGTAGTACATGTGTCTCCTTTTGTTCCCGCCCTTGACAATCCCCTGGCCTCCCCTACCCGCCAGTGTCTTATGTCCATTGGTTATGCTTATATGCATGCATACAAGTCCTTTGGTTGATCTCTTCCCCCCTCCTCCTGCCCCCCAACCCTCCCCGGCCTTCCCCCTGTAGTTTGACAGTCTGTTCGAGGCTGCTCTGCCTCTGTATCTATTTTTGTTCATAAGTTTATAATGGTCTTTATTATCCATAAATGAGTGAGATCATGTGGTGTTTTTCCTTCATTGATTGGCTTATTTCACTTAGCATAATGCTCTCCAGTTCCATCCATGCCGTTGCAAATGGTAAGAATTCCTTATTTTTTACAGCAGCACAGTATTCCATCGTGTAGATGTACCACAGTTTTCTAATCCATTCATCTACTGATGGGCACTTAGGCTGTTTCCAGATCTTAGCTATGGTGAATTGTGCTGCTATGAACATAGGGATGCATATATCCTTTCTGACTGGTGTTTCTGTTTTCTTGGGATATATTCCTAGAAGTGGGATCACAGGGTCAAATGGGAGTTCCATTTTCAGTTTTTTGAGGAAACTCCATACTGTCTTCCATAGTGGCTGCACCAGTCTGCATTCCCACCAGTAGTGCACGAGTGTTCCTTTTTCTCCACATCCTCTCCAGCACTTATCGTTTGTTGATTTGTTGATGATAGCCAGTCTGACAGGTGTGAGATGGTACCTCATTGTTGTTTTGATTTGCATCTCTGGGATGATTAGTGACTTTGAGCATGTTTTCATATGTCTCTTGGCTTTCTGAATGTCCTCTTTTGAAAGGTGTCTATTTAGATCCTTTGCCCATTTTTTGATTGGATTGTTTATCTTCCTTTTGTTAAGTTGTATGAGTTCCCTATAAATGTTGGAGATTAAAGATGACTCAAACACAAAATATTTTTGCAACAAGTATCACTGTTCTGCAAACAGTGTGCCCATAGACGAAAGTGAGTTAAGAAGGGAGGAACTAAGCAGAGGTTACCAGGCTTCAGATACATTTCATTTCTATAACTCCATGTATGCTACTGTGGTTGGTTTCCCTGTGGTTTTAAAAAATACTGTCTCTCGGGAATTAACTTAGTTCCATTTCCTTAAGATGGTGTTTTAAACAGTAGAGTTTGAACAGTGGAAGCTGAACACCAAGGGGGAGCTGTTTGGATAATACTGTGCCAGAGTATTCTCCCATCTAACTCAAAATTGGATTAACTTAGAGCATGTTTCCCTTTCAGGGAATCTCATCTTTAAAGATGATTTTTCCCTGTCTTCCAGCTTGCATTTATTCTGATGAGGAATCTGTGATCATTCTTATATTTGTCCCAGTAGTTGCTTTTTTGAGTTTTTATCTATCATTTGTTCTTAGGAATTTTATTGTTATATTCCTTCATGTGATTTCTTTTGTGTTTCTCCTTCTTGATGATTATCAAACTTTTATTATCATCAAATTTGTATTGTTTCATGCATTTTTTATTTCTTTGAATATTTTTATGACCCCCACCCCAGGCCCTGCAGTCTTTCTTTGTTCTCAACTCCAATTACACATGCATTAGGTCAGTTAACATTGGCCTATAAGCTTTAAATCTATTTATATTTTCAGTATTTTACCTCCTCTGTTTCAGTGCATCAGACTTTAATTAATATACATATGATTTTTAACATATTGCTGGATTTAGTTTCCAATATTGTGTTAAAGATTTTAGCATCTATGTTCATCAAGGATATTCGCCTATAATTTTCTTTCTGTGTAGTGTCTTTATCTAGTTTTGGAATTAAGGTAATGCTGACCTTGGAAGTGTTCCTTCCTTTGAATTATTTGGAATAGTCTGAGGTGGATAGATTTTAATTCTTCTTTGAATGTTTGGTAAAACTTGCCTGTTAAAGCCTGGCAGTCCAGGCTTTCGCTTGTGGGGACTATTTTTTTTTTATTACTGCTTCAATTTTAGTAGTTGTTACTGGTCTATTCAGGTTTTCTGAATTGAATTTTGGAAGATTGTATGTTTGGAGGAATTTGTCCATTTCACCCAGGTTGCCTAATTTGTTGGCATATATTTTTTATAGTATTTTCTTACAATCCTTTGTATTTCTGTGCAGTCAGTTGTTACTTTACCTCTTTCATTTCAGATTTTATTTATTTGGGTCCTCTCTCTTTGTTTCTTAATGAGTCTGGCTAAAGGTTCATCAATCTTGTTTATCTTTTCAAAGGACCAGCTCTTGGTTTCATTGATCTTTTGTAGTGTTTTTTCAGTCTCCATGTCACATTGACAATATGATCACTTCAAGATAGTCATGTCAATTTGTTTGGCATATGTAGCCAGTGTTGAAAGCTCATTCAAGTGTCTGAATTTTTCATGCAAATGGGGAAGGAAACAGGGATACATAATGAGAAACCACACAATAACAACATTCATCCTGTTGGGACCCACAAATGATCTTTATTCCAATACATTTTTGATTTATAGTCATCATTACAAATCATTCAGCCAATTATACCAGTTGTTATTATTAACCTATTTTCTATTGATGTGAAAACTCAAGGTCCATCAGACTTCTGGGTTCGCTGTTTGCACTTTCATGATAGTGTGTAAACAATGGATAGCTTCCAACAAAGTCCCACCAAGGATAATTTCCTTATCTTAAAGTCAACTATTTTGGACTTTATTATGTATGCAAAACCCATTTACAGTAACATCTATATTCTTGTATAATTGAATACTCTCCGAAATTGTGTATATCACAGGAGTCTTGGGGCCTGAAATGATTAATTTTATGTGTTCACATGTACCTCTGATGGGCACAGTTCAGTGGGGAATAGAGAACAGCTTAGAGGAGGACAGTCCAAGAGTAATAATCACAAGGATTATTGTTTGGGACCAGGTGGCAGGCAACGTGTTCACAGGAATCTTTTTTGAGCCCAAGCCAGCTGAAACTGCTCATACAGAAAAGGCAATAGGCTGTTTCCAATCTGAATCTTCATCAGGCCATTTTGGGGGGAACTAGAGTTGAAAGATATGGTAGAGACTGAAGAGTCAGCTTTGAAGCAGAGATCAATTTTTCCTCATTGAGTGCCTGGTGGCAAAAATCTCTAAACTACACTAGCCTGCATCTACCCTAAAGACTCTCTTCAAAAACACTAGCAACCACAGAGGGGAGGTGGAATAGTTGACAAGAAGAGAGAGCCACAGAGAACCTCAGACAGGCCCGCTATAAAAAGACACTGAGAGCCAAATGTGGACAGCTCCTGAGATTGGCTGACACAAAAGTACCTCCCAGGAGGCCTGAAATTAGCATACAAAATAGTGAGTCTCAGACATCATAAACTGCCCAGATGAACTTCACATGGTTGGTTCCTTTTTTTTTTCTTTTTTTGGTCTATATTGTTGTTGATGTTTTGTTTTATGACTTTTAATTTTTTCTCTTTTTTTATTTTGTTTTGTTTTGCTTGTTTTTTTTGTTGTTTTTTTGTTCTATTTTCAGCATATTCTTCATAGTCTCTGTTTTACTGCTTTTCTCTACCTTTTTCTTCTATATATCTTATTGGCCTCCTTCTTTAGCTTTTTTCTCTTTATTTCCCTTTGTCTTTCTCATGCTTTCTTTTGCTTTACCTTTCTCCCTCTTCTTGATACCATTGTATAATTTTTTTCTTTCTTTCTCAGACTTCTTGTCTTTTTTTAAAACATTTTCCTATTCCTACCCACTCCTCTTAAATTTTGCTATTTCTGCTTTCTTTTCAGAATCTTTTGCCTGCCCCTTTTACCTCCCAGTAGCTTCTTTATTATTATTTTATTACTATTATTTTACTATCAGTATTAATATCATTTCCTCTTTATTTTTTGCCTTAGTATTTGTGTTCTCTCTTCTCTTTCCTAATTCTCTTTTTTCTTGGGGTGTTTTCATTGTGGTTTTCAGGATATTTTGTATGTTCCAGTTTGTTTCCTGTCAGTTATTTTTTGTTTTGTTTTACCCTGTCAGCACCTATACAACAGCTCACACAGCATGGTAGCAGCCAAGCCTCACAGTTAGCCAGCCTGAAAACAGATTTCTCCCATGAATGGGACAACAAAAATCTGGACAGAAGTGTCTAAATAACCGACAAAAGGGACATAACTAGAGCATATAGCTCAAAAATACAAGAAAAATACACCTCTAGGTCCCACAGGACATTCACCACAAAAGACCATCCCACAAGACTTGGAGTCATAGCAAATATATCTAATACATAGAATCAAACACAAAGAAACAACTAAAATGGGGAGACAAAGAAATAACCCCCAAATTAAAGAAAAGGAGGAATCACCAAAGATCTAGGAGAGATGAAGGGAAAGCAACGTATTAGACATAGATTTCAGAGTAATGGTTACAAAGATGCTCCAATTACGTTCCAACTTAATTGGAACCTCCAGGAACTTAGTGAGAATTAAAGGAATGTAGTGAATGCTACATCAGCATGAAAGAAAATATAGATATTATGAATAAGAACCAGTCAGAAATGAAGAATACTATATCTGACATCAAGAATATGCTGGAAGGAATTAAAAGCAGGCTTTGGGAAGTGGAGGATCAAAGAAGTCAATAAGAAATAAGGTAAGAAAAAAAACAATCAGAGCAGAAACAAGAAAAATACTTAAAAAGCATGAGGACAGTTTAAGGGAACTTTGGAACATCATGAAATGAAACAACATTCATCTCATATGGGTTTGAGAGATAGAAAATAGTGAGCAAGGTATAGAGAACCTGTTTGAAGAAATATTGGCAAAAACTTCCTTAAGCTGGTGAAGGTAAAAGCCACACAATATCAGGAAGCCAGAGGGTACCAATCAAGAGGAACCCAAAGAGATCCACTCTAAGACACATCATAATTAAAATAGCAAATGTTAAGAACAAAGAGAGAATTTTAAGGGCCACAAGAGATATATGGTCAGTGAACTACAAGGGAGCTCCCATAAGGCTATCAGATGATTTCTCAACAGAAACACTACACGCCAGAAGGGAAGGAAATGAAGCATTCAAAGTAATACAAAGCAATGATCTGAAACCAAGACTACTCTATCCAGCTAGGCTACCATTCAAAATAGATGGGGAATTAAAAGTTTCCCAGACAAAAAAAAAAAAGGTTAAAGGAAATTATTACCACCAACCCAGCATTGTAAGAAATGTTAGAGCAGTGATGGCGAACCTATGACACGCGTGTCAGAGGTGACCCGTGAACTCATTTTTTTGGTTGATTTTTCTTTGTTAAATGGCATTTAAATATATAAAATAAATATCAAAATATAAGTCTTTGTTTTACTGTGGTTGCAAATATCAAAAAATTTCTATATGTGACATGGCACCAGAGTTAAGTTAGGGTTTTTCAAAATGCTGACAAGCCAAGCTCAAAAGGTTCGCCATCACTGTGTTAGGGGGACTGCTATAATAATAAGAATAAATGTATAGAGAAAGAAAGAGGAACATATGGGAAAAAATAAAAATGACAATGAATAAATATCTAGCAAAAATAACCTTAAATGTAAATGGGTTAAATGTTCCAATCAAAAGACATAGGGTAGCTAAATAGATAATAAAGCATGAACCATATATGTAGTCTACAAGAGACCCACCTCAAACAAAAAACTGACACAGGATGAGAGGGAAGGTATGAAAAAATAATTTTCATGCACTGGAAACATAAAAAAGCAGGGGTAGCAATACTTATATATGACAAAATAGACTTCAAAGCAAAGGCCATAATAAGAGACCAAAAAAAAAGGCCATTAAATAATACTAAAGAAATCAATCCAACAAGAAGATATAAACCTATTAAACAATTATGCGCCCAATATAAGAGCACCTAAATGTATAAAAAAGTTCTTGGAAGACATTAAGGTAGAGATTGATAGCAATACAGACATAGTGGGGGACTTTACGACCCCACTGACACCACTGAATAAATTTCCAGACAAAAACTCAAAGAGGAAACACAGACCTTAAATGGTACTAGATCAGATGGATTTAACTGGCAGTTACAGAACATTCCAACTCCAAAGCTGCAGAATATACATTCTCCCTTAGTGTACCTGGGACATTCCCAAAAATAGACCATGTGTTAGGACACAAAATAAGTCTCTACAAGTTCAAGAGTATTGAAATACTATCAAGCATCTTCTCAGGCAACAATGGCATGAAACTACAAATCAACCAGAATAAAAACATTCAAACACATGGAGGCTAAGTAGTATGTTACTAAACAATGAATTGGTTACCAATGAAATAAAAAAGAAATCAAAACCTTTCTGGAAACAAATGAAAATGAACACAAAACAACCCAAAATCTATGGGACACAGCAAAAGCAGTTCCAAACGGGAAGTTCATAGCATTACAAGCCTACCTCAATAAACAAGAATAACCTCTAATAAACTATCTAACACTACAATGAAAAGAAATAGAAAGAGAACAACAAGAAAAGCCCAGAGTAAGTAGAAGGAAGGAAATAATAAAGATCAGAGTGGAAGTAAATGACATAAAGACTAAAATAAATAAATAAATAAATAAATAAATAAATAAATAAATAAATAAATACAAAAGATCAAGAGCTGGTTCCTTGAAAAGATGAACAAGATTGATGAACCATTAGCTATACTAATTAAGAAACAAAGAGAGAGGACCCAAATAATAAGATAAGGACAGAAAGAGGTGAAGTAACCACTGACACCACAGAAATACAAGGGATCATAAGAAAATACTATGAACAACTATATGACAAACTGGACCACCTGGACAAAATGGACAAATCCCTAGGAAAAAACAATCTTCCCATAATGAAACAGAAAGAATCAGAAAACCTAAATAGGCCAATAACATCTGATGAAATTGAATCAGTAATCAAAACACTCCCAGCAAACAAAACCCGTGGTCTGGATGGCTTCACAGGAGGGTTTAACCAAACATTCAAAGAAGAACTAACACCTATACTCCTCAAATTACTCCAAATTATCCAAGAAGAAGGACCACTTCCAAGCTCTTTTTATAAGGCCAGCATTATGCTAATTCCAAAAGCAGATAAGGACACTACAAAGAAAGAGAATTATGCCTTAGCAGATTTGGCTCAGTGGATAGGACTTCAGCCTGAGGACTGAAGGGTCCCGGGTTCAATTTTGGTCAAGGGTAAGTACCTTGGTTGCAGGCTCCTCCCTAGCCCCAGGCCCTACTCAGGGCCCTTTCAGGGGGCAATCATTTCATGTGTTTTTCTCACATCAATATTTCTCTCTGTCTTTCCCTCTCCATTTCACTCTCCCTGAAAATCAATGGAAAAATATACTCAGGTGAGGATTTTAAAAAGAAAGAAGAAAGAAAGAAAGAAAGAAAGAAAGAAAGAAAGAAAGAAAGAAAGAAAGGGAATTATAGGACAATATCCCTAATGAGCATAGATGCTAAAATCCTAAAGAAAATATTAGCCAATCAGATCCACCCATATATTAAAAAGATCATATATGATGACCAAGTAAAACTTGTTCCAGGGATGCAGGTCAGTAGAATATCCACAAATTTATAAACCTGATACATCACATAAACATGTTGAAAGACAAAGACTGCATTATCATACCAATAGATGCAGAAAAATAATTCGACAAAATCCAACACCCTTTACAGATCAAAAAAATTCTCAGCAAAATGGGAATAGAGAGATCATACCACAACATGATAAAGGCTATATATGACAAACCTACAGCCAACAGCATGCTCAATGAGAAAAAACTAAAAGCATTCCTCCTAAGAACAGGAACAAGACAGGGATGTCCACTTTCACCACTGTCATTCAACATCGTACTGGAAGCCCTAGCCACAGAGATTAGATAAGAAAAACAAAGAAAAGGCATGCAACTTGTAAAGAAGGAAGGAAAACTGTCATTATTACAGATGACATGCTATTGTACACAGAAAACCCTAAAAACTCCATCAAAAACTACTAAATTAAAAAAGGAATTAGGCAACGTAGCAGGATAAAAACGTAACACCCAGAAATTGGTGGCATTTTAATACATCAATTATGATGTCTCAGAAGAGAAAATTTAAAAAAAATGCCATTTACAGTTGCAAAAAAAATAATAAGATACCTAGGAATAAACTTAACCAAGGAAGTAAAAGACAGTACTCAGAAAACTACAGGACGTTGAAAAAAGAGATAGAGGAAGACATAAACTAATGGAAGAATATACCATGTTCATGGATTGGTAGAATCAGCATCATTAAAATGTCCATACTACCCAAAGCAATCTATAGATTCAATATCCACACTACACAAAGCAATCTATCTACACTAATAAAAGAGAAAAATGGTAATTTTCTACCCTTTTCATTGGCTAATCAGGGCTATATGCAAATTAACTGCCAACTAAGATTGGCAGTTAACTGCCAACTAAGATTGGCAGTTAACTGCCAACAAGATGGCGGTTAATTTGCATATGTAGGCACAATGCAGGGAGGCGAAAGGGAAAGCAGGAAGAAGCCCCCTGCCACTGACAGTGATCAGAAACCCAGGGGGGAGCTAAGAGCTGGGGGGCAGGGCAAAGGTGGCCCTGGGGCCGCCTTTGCCCTGCCCCCCAGCCATGATCAGAGAATCAGGTGCCTCTTCCATCCTGGCCAGTGATAGCAGGAAGTAGGGGTGGAGCCAGCGATGGGAGCTGGGCATGGTCGAAGCTGGCAGTCCCAGGAGCTAGCGGTCCCTTGCCTGGGCCTAAAGCGAAGCCCACGATCACGGGGCCGCTGCAGCTGCGGGTCCCCGCTGCCCGGGCCGGATGCCTAGGCCAGAGGCGTTAGGCCTGGGCAGGGGCGGAGCCTGCAACCGCGGGGAGCTGGGGGTCCCCTGCCCAGGCCTGACACCTCTGCTGGAGGCCTCAGGCCTGGTCAAGGAGCCAATCCAGTGATTGGTGATCGGAGGGTGATGAGGGTCAACTCCTCTGGCCGAGGCATCAGGCCTGGGCGGGGGGCTGAGCCGGGGATTGGGGGGATATGATGGTCCCCTTGCCCAGGCCTGAAGCCTGGGTCAGAGGCATCAGGCTTGGGCAGGGGGTGGAACAAGCGATTAGAGGGAGATGGGGGTCCCCTGCCCAGGCATGATTCCTGGGCCAGAGGCCTCAGGCCTGGGCGGGGGCCAGAGCCAGTGATCGGGGGGAGATGGGGGTCCCCTGTCCAAGCCTGACACCTCTGGTGGAGGTGTCAGACCTGGGCAAGGGGCCAATCAGGCGATCGGAGGGTGATGGGGGTCTACGCCTCTGGCCGAAGCATCAGGCCTGGGCAAGGGGCAGAGCCAGCAATCGGAGGGGTCTGTGGGTCCCCTGCCCAGGCCTGATGCCTGGGCCAGAGGCATCAGGCCTGGGCTTGGGGCAGAACCAGTGATGGGAGGAAATGAGGGTCCCCTGCCCAGGCCTGATGCCTCTGTCAGAGGCGTCAGGCCTGGGCAAGGGGCTGATCCTGTGATTGGAGGGTGATGGGGGTCAATGCCTGAGGGCTCCCAGTATTTGAGAGGGGGCAGGCTGGGCTGAGGGACACTCCCCCCCACACACACCCAGTGCACGAATTTCGTGCACCGGGCCCCTCGTATATTCATAAAAAAAACAATGGCATATTTCACAGACCTAGAACAAACTCTTCAAAAAATCATATAGAGTAAAAAGAAACCCAGAGTAGCCACAGCAAGTACATAGGAGAACAGTATGGAGCTTCCTCAAAAAACTAAAAATGGAACTCCCATTTGACCCAGTGATCCCACTTCTAGTAATATATCCCAAGAAAACAGAAACACCAAACAGAAAGGATATATGCACCCCTATGTTCATAGCAGCACAATTCACCATAGCTAAGATCTGGAAACAGCCTAAGTGCCCATCAGCTGATGATTGGAATAGAAAACTGTGGTTCACCTAAACAATGGAACACTATGTTGCTGTAAAAAAAAGAAGGAACTTCTACCATTTGCAACAGAATGAATGGGCCTGGAGAGCATTATGCTAAGTGAAATAAGCCGGTCAGAGAAAGATAAATATCACATGATCTCACTCATTTTTGGAATACAACGAACAACATAAACTGATGAACAAAAATAGATCCAGAGACAGAGAAGCATCTACAGACTGTCAAACCTCAGAAGGACGGCAGGGGCACAGTGGGAGGCGGGGATGGGAGGTGTTAAGAGATCAACCAAAGGACTTGTATGCATGCATATAAGCATAACCAATGGACATGGACACTGGGGAGGTGGGAGCTTGTCCTGGGATGGGGGGTGGGAGTGGCCAGGGAGGAGTCGATGGGAAAAAAGAAGACATATGTAATACTTTAAACAATAAAACAAACAAATAAACAAGTAAATAAATAAATAAGTAAAATGACTGTACTACCCAAATCAATCTATAGATTCAATTCAATCCCCATTAAAATACCAATGCCAAATTTCACATATCTGGAACAAATACTCCAAAAAATGTATATGGAATCAAAAAATACCCCAAATAGCCACAGCCATCTTGAGAGAGAAGAACAAAGTTAGGTGGATCACAATAGCAAAAATCATGTTATACCACAAAGATATGATACAAAATAGCTTGGTACTGGCACGGAACTGGCATATAGATCAATGGAACAGAGCAGAGAACCCAGAAGTTGACATAAGCCGTTATGCTCAATTAATATTTGACAAAGGAGGCAAGAGCATACAATGGAATAAAGACAATTTCTTCAATAAAAGGTGTGGGGAAAATTGGACAGGCACATGCAACTTACACCATAAACAAGAATAAACTCAAAATGGATAAAAGGCTTAAATGAAAGACATGAAACCATAAAAATCCAAGAAGAAGCCATAGGCAGCAAAATCTCAGACATCTCTCGTAGCAATAAGTTTCCAAATACATCTCCAAGGCAAGAGAAACAGAGGAAAAAATAAACAGGACTACATCAAAATTAAAAGCTGCCATACAGCAATAGAAACCACAACAAAGTGAAAAGGGAGCCCACTGCATGAGAGAACATATTTGCCAATGATATATCTGATAAAGGGTTAATTTCCAAAATATACAAGGAACTCATACAACTTAACAACAGGAAGACAAACATTCCAATTTAAAAATGGGCAAAGGACATAAATAGACACTTCCCCAAAGTAGACATACAGATGGCAAGGAAACATATGAAAAATGTTCAAAGTCACTACTCATCAGATAGATGCAAATTAAAACAATAATGAGGTATCACCTCACACTTGTCAGAATGCCTACCATCAACAAATCAACAAATAACAAGTGCTGGCAAGGTTAGAGGGAAAAGGTAACCCTAGTACACTGCTGGTGGGAATGCAGACTGGTGCAGCCATTATGGAAAACAGTATGGAGTTTCCTCCAAAAATTAAAAATGGAATTGCCATTGAGCCAGTGATCCCACTTCTAGGAATATATCCTAAGAAACCAGAAACACCAATCAGAAAGGATATATGCACCCCTATGTTCATAGCAGTGCAACTTACATTAGCTAATATCTAGAAACAGCCCAAGTGCCCCTCAGTAGATAAGTGGATTAAAATGGTGTACATTGCAGGGTGCTGGAAGATGGCTGCTGGCAGGACCGAGGTGAGGGAGAGGATGTGAGTGAGTGAGAGGGTGAAGGGAGAGTGTGTAGATGCAGGTGGTGTGTGTGTGAGTGTTGAGGGAAAGTTAAAACCAAAAGGCATAGCAGGGGCTGGAAGACCAGACTCTTCTGGACAGGGAGAGACTACCACCTCTGTGGGCACTCCCCGGACTGCAGGACTTGGGCACAAAGCCCACGCCATCTTGAAGGGGAGAGTGGCCTTGTCTAGGAACTCACCAACACCACCACTGAGACAGCCCTTGGACTCTGCCCGCGACCCAGCAGCCACTCCAGCCAAAATCATGCAGCCACACCTGCAGACTCGCAGACCCTAGGACCTCCACCTCCAAAGGAGCACCACTCCAGCAGCAGTAAGTGCAGCTCCCCCCACCCCAGTGGCAGACCTCCCAGCGCCACATTCGCTCATTTCCAGTGTGCAAGCCTCTGGAGCCCATCACCCCACAGGCAGCCCTTGGGAGCCACTGCAAGCGCCCGCTGAGTGCGATATTGTGAAAACGGGAGTGCTGCCCCATCGTAAAAATTCTGAATTCACTCTTCCTGAATAACTGCCCACAGACACTGTCACACAACTTCAATGCCAGGGCCCCTCAGTGTGTGTCAGAGCTCCTAGCGCGTGTTTCCAGCAGGCAGGCATCCAGAGCCCACCACCACAGAGGCAGATCTGGGGAGCCACTTCAAGCCTCGCTGAGTGTGATATTGTGCAAATGGGGGTGCACTGCCATGCAGCAGAAATTCTGAATTCACTCTCCTGAATAATTGCCAATAGACACTGTCGCACAACTTCAGCCCCAGGGCCCCTCAGGGTGGGTCAGAGCTCCTCCCCGCAAACGGGGTTTCCAGCAGGCAGGCATCTGGAGCCCACCACCCCATAGGCAGATCTGGGGAGCCTCGCTGAGTGTGATATTGTGCAAACGGGGGTGCACTGCCCCATAGCAGAAATTCTGAATTCACTCCTGAATAACTGCCAATGGACACTGTCCCACAACTTCAGCCCCAGGGCCCCTCAGAGTACCTCGGAGCTCCACGCCTCAAATGCACCATAGGTACCCCTGTGAGCTGCCACTGGGAGCGTGTGTATCCATCCAAAGACACAGCAGCAAAAACTGAGTCTTCCCACTCCACAGCTGCAGAACTCTAGACACTAAAGTTGTGCTTTTCCAGTGCTCAGGCCTCCTGAGCCCACTGCTCCACAGGCATGCTCTTATCCCAACAAGGGTGCACTGCCCCAGCAGTAGAAATTCTGAATACCCTCGTCCTGGATACCTGCCCACAGACACCTCGATTGCTTGGCTTCAAACAGGGGTCTTCAGAGTGTGCCAGGGCACTGCACTGGCAAACACACCATGGGTGCCACTGTGAGCTGTTTCTGGGAACACGTGTATCCAACCACAGGCCCAGCAGCAAACACTGAGTCTTCCCACCCTACAGCTACAAAACTCTGGACACCACAGTCGTGCCTTTCCAGTGTGCAGGCCTCCTAAGCCCCACCACCCCGACAGACAGCTCCTGGGTACCTCTGTAAGCCCCTGCTGGACATGTACGATTTCAGCCAAGGATGCAAGGCAGCAAAAATTGGGACATACCCCTCCCCAGCTGCTGACATCTGGACACCGCACTTGCACCTTTCCAGCTCGCAGGCCTACATCAAGAAAACCCAAATAGCTCAAGTAGGGAGCTATGCTAGATTACCAAGCTCAGGAGACCTGAGAGATCACACCAGCAGCATCCTCCTCAAAAGAACCAGGGTAGCAAAACAGTCAGATCTAGGGCACAGAAACAATTAAAACGTTAGAGCGAAACATGGGGAGACAAAAAAGCAATCCCCAAAGGAAAGAAAAAGAGAAATCACCAGAGAGGGAGTTAAATGAAACCGAGGCAAGTAACTTCTCAGAGAAAAAATTCAGAGTAATGGTTATAAGAATGCTCAAACGGCTAGATGACAAATACACGCAACTCAATGACAAATACACACAACTCAATGAGAATTATAAGGAGCTGAATGAAAATGTCACCAATATAAAAAGGAACCAAGAGGAAATGAAGAATGACATAGCTGCAATAAAGAAAAATGGAAGGCTTAAATAGTAGACTAGAAGAGGCTGAGAACCACATCAGTGAGCTAGAAGACAAGGTAGGAAAAAAACACACAAACACAGCAGCAACTGGAAAGAAAATTTAAAAAGCAAGAGGAGAGCCTAAGGGAACTTTGGGACAACACAAAATGAAACAACATCTGCATAATAGGGGTACCAGAAGGAGACGAAGGGAAGCAAGGGGTAGAAAACCTGTTCAGAGAAATAATGACAGAAAACTTCCCCAATATTGGCAAGAAAAAAACTACGCAAATCCAAGAAGCACATAGAGTCCCAAACAAGAAGAACCCAAAAAGACCAACACCAAGACACATCATAATTAAATTGGCAAACATCAACAACAAAGTATGAATCTTAAAAGATGCCAGAGAGAGACAGAAAGTTACATACAAGGGATCTCCCATTAGAATATTGACGGATTTCTCAACATAAACACACCAGGCTAGAAGGGAATGGAATGAAATATACAAAGTGATGCAAACCATGGGACTGAATCCAAGAATACTATACCCAGCAAGGCTATCATTCAAAATTGAAGGTGGAATCAGGAGCTTCACAGACAAAAAAGGACTAAGAGAGTTTATTAACACCAAGCCAGCAACGCAAGAAATGCTAAAGGGACTGCTGTAAAAAAAGAGACAGAAAGGCAAGAAGAAACACAAATATTAAGAATTGCCCTAACCGGTTTGGCCCAGTGGATAGAGCATTGGGCAGTGGACTCAAGGGTCCCAGGTTCAATTCCGGTCAAGGGCATGTACATTGGTTGCGGGCACATACCCAGTAGGGAGTGTGCAGGAGGCAGCTGATCAATGTTTCAAACTCTCTATCCCTCTCCCTTCCTCTCTGTAAAAAAAATCAATAAAATATATTTTTTAAAAAGAATAAAAATGATGACAAACAAATATTTATCAATAATAACATTAACGTAAATGGATTAAATGCCCCAATCAAAAGACATAGGATAGCTGAATGGATAAGAAAACACGACACATATATCTGCTGTCTACAAGAGACACACCTGAGAACAAATGATTCATACAGACTGACAGTGAAGGGATGGAAAAAAATTTTTCAGGCAAATGGAAATGAGAAAAAAGCTGGAGTTGAAATACTTATCTGACTAAATAGACCTTAAAGTAAAGGTCATAACAAGAGATAAGGAAGGCCGCTACATAATACTAAAGGGAGCAATCCAACAAGAAGATATAACTCCGGTAAATATATATGCACCCCATACAGGAGCACCCAAATACATAAAACAACTTCTGAAGATATCAAGGTAGAGATCAATAGCAATACAGTCACAGTAGGGGACTTTAATAACCCACTGACATCACTAGATAAATCCTCTAAACAAAAAATCAGCAAGGAAACAGCAATCCTAAATGACTCACTAGACCAGATGGACTTAATTAACATCTTCAGAAAATTTCACCCTAAAGCAACAGAATATACATTCTTCTCCAGTGCACATGGGAGATTTTCAAAGATAGACCACATATTGGGACATAGGCAAACTCTCTTCAAATTCAAGAGGATAGAAATAATATCAAGATCACAGTGGCATAAAACTAGAACTCAACTACAATAAAACCAATGGAAAAAAATCAAACATGTGGAGGCTAAATAGCATGCTATTAAACAATGATTGGGTTACCAAAGAGATCAAAAATGAAATAAAAAGCATCCTGGAAACAAATGAGAATGAAAACACAACAATCCAAAATCTATGGAACACAATAAAAGTAGTCCTGAGAGGGAAGTTCATAGCTCTCTACAAGCCAACCTCAAAAAAACAAGAAAAAATGGTAATGAATTACCTAACCTTGCAACTTAAATAATTAGAAAGAGAGCAACAAGAAAAGCCCACAGTATCCAGAAGGAAGGAGATAATAAAGATAAGAGCAGAAATAAATGACATAAAGACCAAAAAAAAAAAAAAACCAATAAAAAAGATCAATGAAACCAAGAGCTGGTTCTTTGGAAGGGTAAACAAGATTGATGAACCTCTAGCCTGGCTCACCAAGAAACAAAGAGAGAGGACCCAAATAAACAAAATCAGAAATGCAAGTGGTGAAGTAACAACTGATCCCACTGATATACAAAGGATTGTTAGAAAATACTATGAACACCTCTACTCCAACAAACTGGAAAACCTCGACGAAATGGACACATTCATAGAAAAATACAAGCTTCCAAAACTCAATCAGGAATAACCAAAAAACCTGAAAAGGCTGGTAACTACTGATGAAATTGAAACAGAAATCAAAATTCTTCCAGCAAACAAAAGCCCTGGACCAGATGGCTTCACGGGGGAGTTTTACCGAACATTCAAAGAAGAACTAAAACCAATCCTTCTCAGACTATTCCAAAAAATTCAAGAGGAAAGCACACTTCCAAGCTCTTTCTATGAAGCCAGAATTACCCTAATCCAAAAACCAGATAAAGACACCACAAAGAATGGGAATTACAAGCCAATATTCCTGATGAACATAGATGCTAAAATCCTCAACAAAATTCTAGCAAACCAGATCCAGCATTACATTAGAAAGATCATACACCATGACCAAGTGGGATTTATTCCAGGGATGCAAAGCTGGTACAGTATCTACAAATCAATAAACGTGATACACCATATAAACAAATTGAGAGACAAAAATCACATAATCATATCAATTGATGCAGAAAAGGAATTTGACAAAGTACAACACCCTTTTCTGATAAAAAAAAAAATGCTCAGCAAAATGGGAATAGAAGGATCATAACTCAACATAATAAAAGCCTTACATGAAAAACCTACAGCAACATCATACTCAATGGGTAAAAACTAAAACCATTTCCCTTAAGAACAGGAACAAGAGAGGGATGTCCGCTTTCACTACTCCTATTCAACATAGTACTGGAAGTGCCAGCCAATGCAATCAGACAAAAAGAATAAATAAAAGGTATCCAAATTGGAAAAGAAGTAAAATTGTCCTTATTCGCAGATGACATGATAGTGTACATAGAAAACTCTAAAGACACCATCATATAATTATTAGACTTAATAAATGAATTCAGCAATGTAGCAGGATACAAAATTAATGCCAAGAAATCAATGGCCTGTAAGCTGCCTAAGTAGTGCCCATCAACAGATGAGTGGATTACAAAACTGTGGTACATCTACACAAATGAATACTACGCTGTGGTAAAAAAGAAGGAATTCTTACCATTTGCAAAAGCATGGATGGAACTGGAGAGCATTATGCTAAGCGAAATAAGCCAGTCAGAGAAAGATAAATATCATATGATCTCACTCATTTTTGGAATATACTGAACAACATAAACTGATGGGAAAAAAAAATTAAGAGACAGTGAAGCATCTTTCAGACCGTCAACTCTCAGAGGGAAGATAGGGGAGTGTGGGGGTAAGGTGGAGAGATCAACCAAAGAACTTGTATGCATGCATATAAGCCTAACCAATGGACTGAGACAACAGGGGGGTTAGGGCATGAGTGGCTGGGTTGGGGGGCAATGGGGAAATAAGGACACATATTAATACCTTAATCAAAATAAAATAAAATTTACAGATTTAAAAAAGAAGACATATGTAATATTTTAAATAAATAAATAAATAAATCATAAATAATAAAAAGGCCGTACTACCCAAATCAATCTGTAGATTCAGTAGAATCCCCATTAAAATACCAATGGCATATTTTACAGATATGGAACAACTACTCCAAAAATGCATATAGAACCAAAAAGGACCCAGATATGCTCAATTAATATTTGACAAAGGAGGCAAGAGTATACAACGGAGTAAAGACAATCTCTTCCTTAAATGGTGTTGGGAAAATTGGACCAGTACATGCAACTTACACCATAAACATGAAAAAACTCAAAATGGATAAAAGACTTTAATGAAACACATGAAACCATAAAAATCCTGGAAGAGACCATAGCCAGCAAAATCCCAGACACCTCTCCTAGCAATATGTTTCCAGCTATATCTCCAAGTCAAGCGAAACAGTGGAAAAAATAAACAGGACTACATCAAAATAAAAAGCTCTCACGCATCAATAGAAACCACAACAAAATGAAATAAATGGGAGAACATATTTGCCAATGATATGTCTGACAAGGGATTAATTTCCAAAATATATAAGGGACTCATATAACAACAACAGGAAGACAAACATTCCAATTTAAAAATGGGCAAAGGACATAAATAGACATTTCCCCACAGTAGACATACAGATGGCAAAAAAAAAACAAATGAAAAAAAATACTCAAAATCACTAATCATCAGATAGATGCAAATTAAAACAACAATGAGGTATCACCTCACACTTGTCAGAATGGCTACCATCAACAAATAACAAGTGCTGGCAAGGTTTGGGGAAAAGTAAACCCTAGTTCACTGCTGGTGTGAATGCAGACTGGTGCAGCCATTATGGAAAACAGTATGGAGTTTCCTCAAAAAATTAAGAGTGGAATTGCCATTTGAGCCAGTAATCCCACTTCTAGGAATATATCCTAAGAAACCCAAAACACCAATCAGAAAGAATATATACACCCCTATGTTCATAGCAGTGCAACTTACAATACCTGAGATCTAGAAACAGCCCAAGTGCCCCTCAACAGATAAGTGGATTAAAAAATGGTGTACATTTACACCATGGAATATGATGCCACTGTAAATAAATAAATAAATAAATAAATAAATAAGGCTCTCTTTGAGACAGCATGAAGGGACCTGGAGACTATTATGCTAAGTGAAAAAAACCAGTCAGATAAAGACAAGTGTCACATGATCTCAATCATATGTGGAATCTAATGAACACAATAAACTGATGAACCATATAGATCCAGAGACATAGAAGCATGGAACAGAGTGATGATTCTCAGAGAGAAGGTAGGGGATGGTGAGGGGAGGGGAGGAGTGATAAACCAAAGAACTTATACATATATATACATAACCCATGGACACAGACAATAGTGTGATGAAGGCCTGGTTGGTGGACACGGCTGGGGTAGAGGGAGTCAAAGGGGAAGAAAAGGGGGACATCTATAATACTTTCAATAATAAAGATAATTTTTTTTAAAAGAAGACTGCTGTTCAGTATTTGATAGATATTGAGCTGGCTAATATCCAGTAGTGCCCTAAACCTGTGATCTTTAGAATATGTTTTCTACTGAACACAAACCTACAGCTACAGTTACACTTCACAGTGTCTGGAGTTTAGGCAAAAGTACATAGCCAAGTCAAATGCCTGTGCATTTTCCTGCACAATTAAATAATTTATTTACAGCTATTTACTACAGCTATTATACTCATTAAGTCATACTTCTATTTCATTTCTAAAATTTGGAGGACTTTTATCAATAATTTATTTCTGTAACCTCTTGGCCACTCACCTACTATCCTTCCCCTGGGGTTGAAAACAGACTTACCTGCCAGGTGGATTGTGAACTACAATATTCCCTCTCCTGTTTTATATTGGTTTTTCTACAGATAGATGACAGACTGTTCAAATTCATGAAACAAAAGGGTCTGCCCCAAGTTGTGGGTAGAGTTGGTTTCTAGAACTGTCTATCTGAGAGATATGACAACTCGAGAGGATCTTATCAGGATGTTCATAGCCACATTTTAAATGTTTCTATCCATAATAAAATTTGTATTTTAATCTCCATTTACTTGCTTACTTTTTGCTCTCGTGGTAACTCAAAACTCAAACAAGGAATAAGGGTGGGATTCCTTCAGATCCCACAATGCCAATAGTGACACAGAGACCCAAACATGGTGTGTACATAGTGCAGTATTACACATTGGAAGCAAAATGTGGCAATACGCTTTAAAATTCTAATATTAAGTGGGTTTTACATCAGAAATTCCTCTTCTGCTTTTTTGCAATGGGTTTGCCGCCAGAACACAGGTGTCGTGAAAACCACCAGTAACTCAAACCCAAGATGGGAAAGGAAAAGACTCACATCAACATCGTCATCATTGGACATGTAGATTCCGTCAAGTCTACCACTACTGGCCATCTGACGTACAAATGTGGGGGCATCGACAAAAGAACCATCGAGAAATATGAGAAGGTGGCTGCTCAGCTGTGGAAGGGCTCCTTCAAGTATGCCTGGTTCTTGGATAAACTGAAAGCTGAACGGGATTGTGGTATCACCATTGATATCTCCCTGTGGAAATTCGAGACCAGAAAGTATTATGTGACCATCATTGATGCCCCAGGGCACAGAGACTTCATCAAAAACATGATTACAGGCACATCTCAGGCTGACTATGCTGTCCTGATTGTTGCTGCCGGTGTTGGTGAATTTGAAGCAAGCATCTCCAAGAATGGACAGACCCGTGAGCATGCCCTTCTGACCTACACACTGGGTGTGAAACAGCTGATTGCTGGTGTTAACAAAATGGATTCCACTGAGCCACCCTACAGCCAGAAAAGATACGAGGAAATTGTTAAAGAAATCAGCACCTACATTATGAAAATTGGCTGCAACCCTGACACAGTAGCATTTGTGCCAATTTCTGGTTGGAATGGTGACAACATGCTGGAGCCAAGTGCTAATGTGCCTTGGTTCAAGGGATGGAAGGTCACCCGTAAAGATGGCAATGCCAGTGGAACCACACTGCTTGAAGCTCGGGATTGCATCCCGCCACCAACTGACAAACCCCTGTTGTCTGCCCCTCCAGGATGTCTACAAAATTGGTGGCATTGGTACTATTCCTGTGGGCCGAGTGGAGACTGGTGTACTCAAGCCCGGCATGGTGGTCACCTTTGCTCCAGTCGCGTTACAACTGAAGTGAAGCCTGTTGAAATGCACCATGAATTCGTGAGTGAAGCTCTTCATGGGGACAGTGTGGGCTTCCACGTCCAGAACGTGTCTGTCGAAGGTGTTCGCCATGGCAATGTGGCTGGTGACAGCAAAAATGACCCACCAATGGAAGCAGCTGGCTTCACGGCTCAGGTGATCATCCTGAACCACCCAGGCCAGATCAGTGCTGGATGGGCACACCGCTCACATTGCTTGCAGATTTGCTGAGCCGAAGGAGAAGATTGGTCGTCGTTCTGGGAAAAAAACTGGAAGACGGCCCCAAATTTTTGAAATCTGGTGATGCCGCCATCGTTGATATGATTCCTGGCAAGCCCAGGTGTGTTGAGAGCTTCTCTGACTACCCTCCTCTGGGCCGTTTCGCTGTTCGTGACATGAGACAGACAATTGCTGTGGGTGTCATCAAAGCCGTGGACAAGAAGGCAGCTGGATCTGGCAAAGTCACCAAGTCAGCCCAGAAACTCAGAAGGCTAAATGAATATTATTCCCCACATCTGACACCCCAGTCTTAATCAGTGGTGGAAGAACTCTCAGAGCTGTTTGTCTCAGTTGGCCATTTAAGTTTAATAGTAAAAGACTGGTGAGTGATTGCAATGCATCATAAAACCTTCAGAAAGAAAGGAGAATGTTTTGTGGACCATTTACTACTTTTGTGTGTGTGGCAGTTTTTAAGTTATTAGTTTTTAAAATCAGTACTTTTTAATGGAAAAAACATGACCAAAAATATGTCACAGAATTTAGAGACCCATTAAAATAACAAAGTTTAATGAGAAAAAAAAAGAAATTCTTCTTCTGAGGATTTAAATAAAAAAAATCAATAATGTTTATTAAAAATGAGATTTTTAATATACAAATTTTAATAATGAAATATGGGAAGCTTTCTTAGATAATGGCTTACACATAAAAAGAATACATACAGAAAAATTGTGATACAAACATATATTTTTACCCTGAGAAAGTATGTATAGTTATCGGATTAGAAATTGGGTCCAAATACTTTCAAGAATTTTTTTTTCATAGAAAATGCAGAGAAAGCAATTTTGTTGTCTTTTGTTAACACTTTGTTATGTATGGGTTGAGGAGTAGCCAGAAATCTTTTCATCATACAATTATTGTTCTGCACTTGGAATGTGGCTCTTAAAATTGTTGCATCTTATTGTCTCCAAGGATACTATTCCCACTGCTCCCTATAGGTATTTTGCCAAAATTCAGTGCATATTAAAATCATTAGTCATGTTTGAACTTGGCCACGAAGGGCCCTTTACTTATCCACACAGAGGGCACCTGTGCATCCAGAAGAGTCTGAGATTATAAAAGTCATCTTAATATTTCTTCGCTGTGTAAAAATCTTTTCCCAGAGAAATCAGAAATCATCTCTTTCAAAATCTTCTTTAAAAATTACCTTATATTTCTCAGACATTTAAAATAGTTGACTTTTTATTTTTACTTTCCAAAATAAGAAATTGTTCCCTGGGTTTAAAATGAAATGGAATCTTTAGTGAGTCTTTTGGCACTTTCCACTAGAAAACAATTATCCATGAATGTGTATGTCTTCATGAGAGGAGCATTTGGGCACGTTAACTGACCCAACTTATACCTTCAGTTGCACCTTCAGGACTACCAGGATTAAACAGTCACCTGAAGCCAGGATTACCTTCCATAAGAGTAAGTATGTTCTTGTTTGGCAATTCAGTTTCTTTCATCATTCAAAGCTCTAATTCTTTAGTCCTGCAAAATATGACTAATCTTTTTAAAAATCAGAGATGGCAATATTGGGTATCTCTGAAAAATAAAATAGTTATTTATAATGTTAGTTTGTATTATAAAAAAGAAATCTGAAGGGATTATACTCATTTGAAATATTCATTACAGGCATCACTATAGAGAGGTCAGTACCTGCTCACTCTTTATCCTTAATATTTGTAGCACTACCTGTCATATCACAGATTATCAATAAATGCCTTCTGAATGAATGCATGAGTATTCATAGCAATATTATATGCATTATTATCAGAAATGTTGTTATTAGAAATCAATAAACTCATTATAATTGCAAATATTCCTGTAAGTATACTAAATAGAAAATTCACCTGAATGAAAGTAGTCTACCAGAACATTCACTTAAATTTTTGTATCACAGAATACCAAAATTGAATTTGGTCACAAAAGGCCCTTTACTTATCCACACAGAGGTCCCCCGTACATCCATAAGAGCCTGAGATAATAAAAGTCATCTTAATCTTCCTTCACTGTGTAAAAATCTTTTTCCAGAAAAATCAGAAATCATCTTTAAAAATCTTCTAAAAAACAACCTTATATTTCAGTGATTTGGTACCACTTAAATTTTGGTATTGGTGATTGGAAAAGGACGTGAGTGTAAGAAAGTGGAACAATGCTCTGAGTTAACATGCCACAGTGAAGTATTGAGAGCTTAAGAATTTTCTCAGTTTGGTTCACTATGTCAATTCCTATATGACCCTATCTAAAAAGGTACCAGATTAGCAGCTAATTATTTCTCCCCCTCAGTCTAGATTAGTGCTCCTTTTCTCCAGAGAGGCCTGTAAACCATAGGTAATTCTCTGTCTCTAGCTCTCTAATGCTGTTATCTGTTACTGCCTTCATTGAAACAACTTGCCTCAATTCACCAGACCTTAGGAAAACACACCTGTAGCTTTCTTATGGATAGAAATTGCTAAAAATAAGTGAAGCCATTAATGTATCAAACTAATTAAATTTCTCATGGAAAATTCTTTTCTCTTTGAAATGTAGAGAAAACCAAAGACATAGACTATTTACTACTATTTACAAAGGGAACTAGCTGCCCATGTAATTAAGTGTTAATGGGGTTGAGAAAGAAATGGGAAGTATCTATTGCCTCATGTTCAAAATTGCAGTCTCTAGACTCTGCCCTTAGTATTTCTTCACAGCACATTGAACAGGTCATAAGAGGCACCAACATTCACAAGCTTTATAAAGAATGCAGGAACTGTCCTAGTCATTGCTGCTCAGCAGTTAGAGTGAAGGGTCTGGGGTTTGATTTCTGGTAAAGGGGTGGTATCTGGGTTGCAGGTTCATCACAAGCCTGAGACAGGGCACATGCCAGAGGCAACCAATGCATGTGTCTCTCTCACTCACTTACCACCCCTCCCTCATGTCCACTCTCTGTACAATTCAATGGAAAAAATATTCCATGGTGAGGATTAACCAACAAACAAAACGATGCAGAAAAAACAATAGCTTAGTGGTCACTGATTAGTGCCCTCACACATTAGCATAAGCATTTTAGCAGGTTATAGGAGGGGAGGGAGGAGGAGGAAGTGAAAGGAGAGAAAGCTTTAACTTACTTCCTGCCAGGCACTTTGGTGAACTATAGCAATCAACAATCACAATGATTCCATGAACTAAATATCATGGAGGACACTGAACCCAAAGAGGAAAAGGGAAATGAGAATGCCACAGTCTTATTCCAGAGACTAAAATACCTTTAAAACACATGTTAAATAAAATATGGCAAATATGATAGTCATTCTTTCTTGATTTCCACAAACTTTTAAGGAACTCTTACTATGCCCCTGGAGATAAGCTTGCTGCTTGGGACAAAACAATGTCAAAATAAAATTTGTTTATACACTTTCACAATTTAGTCATCAGACAATAATAAATCATAATCATAGGCTACAATGGGAATAGTAAGAAGAAAAGACACATCTATCTTAAAAAGTTATAGATAGATTCTTGGTGGAATTAATGCCTAAACCAAAACTTAAAATAGGGATAGAGCAGTTAGAGACTACAAGTGCAGAGATCTGTAAAAACAAAAGGACCAGCATCTGAGAATCTCCACAGGTAATTTTAAGCATCGCCTTTAATGGAAACCGCTAGTTGATAAGTCTAGGGAAGCAAATTGAATCAGGAGAGATGACACCAACAGCCCGACTCTATAGGGCATGCTCTTAATCACTATGATATACTGTCTCTTGCTGGGAGCCAATGCAAGTACCCTAGTAGGAAAAAAACAAGAAATGAGGGAAATTTTATGGACTGATAGCAGAAATATTAGGAAGCTCTCCAAATGCTAATAAGAAGCTTAAGTTTTATAATGAGGGCAAAAAAAGTGATTGAAAGAATTAAAATTAATGTTTCAGTTACAAAACTCCATTTCACTCTAAAAAAAAGAAATATTTTTTCATTAACATAATATCAGTCTTCCCTTTCTACCAAACTCCACCACCTCACTCTAGTGCCGGGGTCGGCAAACTGTGGCTCATGAGCCACATGCTGCTCTTTGGCCCCTTGAGTGTGGCTCTTCCTAAGCCTTAGGAGTACCCTAATTAAGTTAATAACAATGTACCTGCCTATATAGTTTAAGTTTAAAAAATTTGACTCTCAAAAAGAAATTTCAATCGTTATACTGTTGATATTTGGCTCTGTTTTCTAATGAGTTTGCAGACCACTGCTAGTGAATCATCTTCATGTATTTGTGCTGCCTTCCTCAACCCAGGTTCAGCTTGGTTCTGGAACAATTACATCATTTCGATGTGATAAGAAGTAAAGATGTCAGTATCCACCCTCTGTTCTGGTACTCAAACATCTATTCATGTGCATCACAGCTTTGGATCTTTTGTTTCCCTTGCCCATGTTACTCTTAAGATCTAGTAGTTCTCTGTATAAGATATAAGACACCGATAGTATTACTGTGGCAAATTGCAGTGCAGGAAAATTTGTCAAGTATCTAAGGTTTGTCTTTAGTTTCATGTCACACTAGACAGGAGAACACCCTTTCGCTAATTCTATACCAATCTTTTGAATGGGAAGACTATGTGATTTTCTAAGGCTTTTTTGCCTGTGTTCAATGAGCAACTTAATTATTGTTCCCCTTAGATCAATACAAGGAGAAGAAATTGCAGAAATCTATCTAATTTTTCTATCTTTCTGCAATTCCTGCTCCATGTTACTGGAAGACACTAAACATCACCAAACATAGAGACCTTATTCATAACCACTAAATCCTCTAACCTATTCCTCAACTCTCTTATGCCCTGAAAAAGTAATTTTATAAATTCTCTAAGGATGAGAAATTTTGTTCTTACTCATTATTCTGAATAAAACATTTATTACCTGGAATATTTTATTTACCTAAATGCTTGATGCATTTGAAACTCAAACCCATTAATGCATTCCTTTTTCTCCTCTCCTCAACTCTTACCTAAAGCCAAACTTAATCAACTTCCATTTAACTGAGAGGTAGATCAAGAGTTTCAGAGAAATACACAGTATGGAGTAAATATCAGTGCAAAAATATTATCCACAACACATAGGGGAGAGTGTCACATCTGGGCTTTAGAAAAATGATTCTAATTGCATTGATTTTATAATACTGAATGGGAAAGCAAAGATATATGTTAATCCTATGTTAACATGTTTCTGCAATATTTCAGCTATGAGGTAAAGACACCGAGAGTAAAAGTAGTGTAGTGAGTGAGAGAATAAAAGGAAGAAATTAAAAAGATAACAGAAATGGCAAGACATGCCGACAACTAAAAATGGAAGTAAAAAAAAAAAGAACAATCTATAATGTTTTTAAATGAGACTTATTATTGACAGGGAAGGAAACACAGTCATGAGTGCCACACTAAAAATTTTGAAATATGCACATCGAGAGGACTCTCAATAGGAAGTCATAAGGTAACAAAATACGAATGCCCTATACAGAATAGTAATGAGTGGTTGCCTAATCCCAGATGCAGTTGTACATATTTTATCTATATTACTTAAATCTTTCATTATAACACTAATATGTACATGTTATTTTATCTGAAGTTTGCACGCATACATACACAAACAAAATACACAGGATAAGGAAATTAATCAAATTGCTCAAGGACTCTCAGATGGAAAAAAAGGAAAAGTGTAAGATCAAACCATCTAAGTCTGATCTAGATGTGAAGAATAAGTTGAAGTCAGAATATTGTAACATTTTCCTGCAGATGTAAATGTAGGGATCATCAGCCTACGTGAAATCACCCTATTTAGTAGAACTTCCTAGAGAGAAGGCAGAGCAAAAGAGATATTGCCTAGAAAAAATATTTCAGGTGCACCAACAAATTAGAAAAGGAAAAGGAGCTATGAAGGAAAATGGAAAAATTAGACAAAATGATAGGAAGAAATTCAGGATAATGTGAGTTGGTAGAAAGTAAGCTGTAAAGACTTTCATAAGTTCACGGTTTACTATATGCAAAAGAGAACTTGAGTTAAATAAGTCTGAAGTTTGTTTAATGATTGAAACAAGAGGGAGGCTAGTGGTGATGTTGGCTAGAATAGTTTAAATGATGCAAATACCTCATGAGTTTAAGAATAAGTAGTTAATATGACAGAGAAGACAATTATCAAGGAGGTAAAATTTAAGTGAGAATGTTATAGTATGTTTGAAAAATTGCTAAACCTTGTTAAACCTGATATTGCTAAATGATGTTTTTAATGGGTAGTAGTGTGTATTTCAAGCTGAAATAGGCTGACCCAAAACATTAAAAAATCAAGATATTGCTCTTCAGCTCTATGAATATACTGCAAATGTTCCCTTATTTGTCTGTCACAAATTTTGAAGTAAATACATACAATGAGGAATGAAAATATGTGATTGTCAAATGTGTTTAGAAAGAAATAATGGAAAAACATCAATAAGAAAAAATTCAATATTCAAGCTCTGGTCTTAACTACAAAGTTCTGATGGGAAAAGGGCTCTCAAAATCTAGAGGGAAAATGAAACCATAGATGTACCACAGTTTTTTAATCCTCTCATCTGCTGATTGGCACTTAGGCTGTTTCCAAATATTAGCTTTTGTAAATCGTGCTGCTATGAACATAAAGGTGAATATATTCTCTCTTATTGGTGCTTCTGATTTCTTGGGATATATTCCTAGAAATGGGATTACTGGGTTAAATGGGAGTTCCATATTTAATTTTTTGAGGAAACAAACCAGATAGTTGTGGGGATCCTGACTGACCATACTGAGGATGGCCCTGGCGCTAGGGTTGAGCAAGGGTGCGGGGTGCTCCCTGCCTGCTCCCCTTGAATAGGGTTGAGCAAGGGTAGGGGCACCCCCGCCTGTTCCCCTGGCACAGGTGAGTGGTCCTCAGGAAAGGTCAGGAAAGGAGTTGACGTAGAAGAAAGTAGGAAAAGATGTCAAGGAACTTTGAGAATAAAACAATGTGTATTAAGATTGCTTAGTCGGCGTGACTCCCGGATTGGCTTGCAGCCACATGAAGTTGGAGGAACGCCCAGAAAGAATTGTATAAAGGTAGCAGCAAGCGAAAATAAAATTGCCATTAGCCATTAGCCATTAGCCATTAGCAGAAAGCAGCTATGGTCCTCCCAAACCCCGCTGTTCTTGTCTTATTTTTCTCTGAAATCTGTCTTGTTTTTTCTTAAACCTCTCAGCCCTACTCTCAGGTAACAACCCGGCCAGGCTGGACCCGGCAGATAGTTAAAGGACATTGGGGTTTTCACTGTCAAAGGGATTTAAAAGGAAATTAATTAACCAGAGAATATAATTCCAGATTTCTGCTTGTAAGCTGGGGGGAAATTTCTTTTTAGCACTAGGATATCCTAAAAAACATAAAAATGTATAATATAGATAATCTAACAGTAGAAGTAAAATATAGCCAAGGGTAATATTAATGATATAAAATACATATATTTGAAATAAATTTCCTGTGAGGAAAACGTCAAAAAGGTTGGATTGTGACACATTTAAATGAAACTTTAAGAGCATGCATGCAATAAAAATATTTTAAACACAACTTAGAGAAACTCCACTGGATAAGTTGAAACAGAATAAACTATGTGAAAAGCATTCATTGTCAGTTGAACTGCTAATACACATGTAAATTTTAGTGCAAGGATTTTCTTAACAAAGGCCAGTGTTAGTTTTTTTAGGAACTTTTCTGCTAGGAGCATTTCTGGAGTTAGGAAGTAGGGAAAAGTCAGAATAGTAGATCCAAAGCAACTTCTAGAAAGTAGGGGGAAGTAAGAAGAGTAGATCCAACAGCAATTTTTAGGCCCTGCTTTCATTGATGTTTATAATATAATATGTCAAACCTACACCAATTACAGTTGAGTTGTAATTAGAAGCAGCAGTGCGAATATGTGATTTAAATATGAACAGACAGTTTATGTGACACAGGAGGTAATCAAACATTGCCATGTATGATAAGCTTACTTCCCCGCTGAGCTAGGAATCACTCTCTGATTTACTTCTCTTGAGGTTAGAAGATGACCAGGGCTCTGGAGTTCCTCATATAAAGTCTTATTATTTGAAGCAGAATGTGCAAAAGACAGTAATCAAGGATGAAAAACCAAACTACACTAACAACCTTCATCTTGCTGGGACTGACCGATGATACTCCACTGAAAATATTGCTGTTTATCTTTCTATTTCTTTCCTACGTGTTGAGTATATCTGGAAACCTAACCATCATCACCCTCACTCTGATTGATTCCCACCTAAAAACACCGATGTATCTGTTCCTTCAAAATTTCTCCTTCTTAGAAATTTCTTTCACAACTGCCTGTGTTCCCAGATTCCTATATAGCATATTATCAGGGGACAAGTCCATTACCTATAATGCTTGTGTCAGTCAAGTCTTCTTTACAGACCTCTTTGGAGTAACAGAATTTTTTCTTCTCGCTGCCATGTCCTATGATCGCTACGTGGCCATCTGCAAACCCCTGCATTACACCACCATCATGAACAGCAGAGTCTGCAAGAACATCATTTTCTCCTGTTGGGTAGCAACACTGATGATCCTTCTCCCACCAGTCAGTCTGGGTTTGGGCCTGGAATTCTGTGATTCAAATGTCATTGATCATTTTTGCTGTGATGTATCTCCTATGCTGAAGATCTCTTGCTCAGACACCTGGTTGATAGAACAGATGGTTATCGTGTGTGCTGTGTTGACATTCATCATGACCCTCATATGTGTGGTTCTATCCTACATTTATATCATCAGGACTATTCTAAGGTTTCCCTCTGCCCAGCAAAGGAAAAAGGCCTTTTCCACGTGTTCTTCCCACATGATTGTGGTTTCCATTACTTATGGAAGCTGCATCTTCATTTATGTCAAACCTTCAGCCAAGGACGAGGTAGCTATAAATAAAGGGACTTCACTCCTTGTTACCTCCATTTCACCCATGTTGAACCCCTTTATTTACACCCTGAGAAACAAGCAAGTAAAGCAAGCTTTCGATGACTCAATTAAAAAGATTGCATTCCTCTTAAAGATGCAGAGGAAAAAGGAGTCAGTGAATCCAATAAAAGGAAGGATAAATAGGCAGAAAACCCCAAGATTCTAATATTATTTGTCTCTGCATGACGTATTCTCTAGCCCTATCGACATTCTCGCTTTGTTGTTAGACTTGTTTACTGTGAATCCTGACTATTCAATTTTTACTCCCCATTAAAACTAAATACTGAGGTATTTATGTTTACTATTTGGCAGAAATTTCTGTTTTTGCCAAATATTTTGGTTGCTATCCCTGGAAACATGGTAGAACACATTTTTCTGCCATATTTGTACATTGTAAGATGTGACTAAGTAGCCTATATTATAGCTAACAGAATAGATGTGGAAGTGATGTGCACTGTTTCTAGACCTGCGCTATGCAAATATTCAATAGTTGATCCACCATACCTGTTCTCCACATACTGGCCAGATGTCCACATTTCAATACTTTTGTAAGCTTCATGTCAATAATGAATGAGCTTGATCTTACATCTCTAGTATAGTCTTCACCCAAAGAACAGGCTATCACAGCAAGTTTGATAAAGCTTCTCCTCTACATCAACTCCAGTCAGCTGTCATCTGATTTGACAGGTAAAGTATCACATAACTATTCCTGCCACTTACTAAGGGAGCAATGCTCAGAGTTAGTTCTAATTTGGCTACATGTGTACAATTATGACCCATCCTCAAATATTGTTAGAAATACATTCTGTTAATATTTTTATAATATGTTTTTTAATTTATTTTATTTCATTGATTAAAGAGATAGGAAAGGAGATGCATAGAGAGAAATGTCAATGATGAGAGAGAATCATTGATCAGGTGCTTCTTGCACGCCCCCCACTAGGGATGGAGCCCATAACCCTGGCATGTGCCCTGACAGGAATGGAACTATGACCTCCTGGCTCATGGGTCAATGCTCAACCACTTAGCCACAATGGCCAGGCCATACTTTTAATTTTAATGGTATAGACATTATGTCTTTACTATTGGGATCTACTACTCAGACAGCCATAAATTCAAACTTGGCCCAGGACAGTTATATAAGGAAAAATAGTATTAAAAGTAATATACACAAGTTTGTAATACCACCCACCCTTCTTCAAATATCCTGGTCTTATAATCATTTCCAGTGAAGTTCCTCTATTACTTCCTCTCATATTCACTGTAAGGTAGAAATTAGCTAAATAAAATTTTAGCTATTTAATATTTCTTAAATATATTTTTATTGATTTCAGAGAAGAAAATAGAGAGAGAGAAAGAGAGAGATAGAAACATCAATGATGAGAAAGAGTCATTCATTGTCTGCCTCCTGCACTCCCCCTACTGGGGAACAAGCCTGTAACTGGGCATGTGCCCTTGAGCAGAATAGAACCGGGATCCTTCAGTCTACAGTGGGCTAGCTATTTAATATTTTTCAATAATTGTTTAAAATATCCAGTGTTTATATTACCCATTCCACTTTCTGAGGAGTATATCCCTTTGAGGACATAATGGGGGGGAAATGATTATGTAATATTTTGTTTTTCTTGACATTTTATGTACATTGGTAGAAGTAAAGTATGTAATTTTATCAGAATAAGTATATTCAAAATACCCCACACTGGTTTGTGCATAAAATATTGTTCCCTCTGTCAATCTCTTTCAGATTCCATGAGCTTAACTGAGGGAGTACATTTAGCCCCCCTGTACAAAAATTTGCTATTTTATATCTCAATACCCAATACATCTGAATTCTTACAGGCTAGGATAAATGGAATAAATCTGAAAATGTGTATGTGGAGCTAAAGTAGCTTTCTCACACCCAACAATTGATAATTCACTATTAATTTTTTGGTGACATCCTAATAAATAATCAATTTTCATATTATTCCCAACAAGTGTGTTTCTGTGGAGGTCATTCAAATACAAAACTTCAAATAAATACCTTACAGCCATTTTAATGAAAATTTTTAAAAATGTGCAAAAACATAAATTATTTTAAAAAGTAATGAAGCATTCATAAATTAAGAACTATACCAAGGAATTTAGTATGCTAAAGCTTATGTTTAGTTCCCTGTGTTTATAAAGCTAAAATACAGAATCTTATATTTTACTTTTATAACTTAATCCTATATTTTAAATGTGCTTAATAAATACGATCTTGGATATACAAAATGTGTGGGTGTACATATTCAAAATACTAGCAATAGCTATCTCTATACTATGTATGATTTTACAGGTATGTTCTTTGTTATTATCAGATTTATTTTTTACAATAAAAATTATGTATTTATAAAAATGGATAAATAGGGGAAATCACTTCCTATTAATTTTAAAAGACCTATGGTGATGTAGTTTGCATATCTTCTGTTTCTCATGCTCATGTCTACATCTGTCCCCAAGAACACAGTCCCCACTGCTGCCTTTAGGACATTTCTTACCCCTACAGATATTTATAAACTAGATTTATTGGTGACTTCGGAATCAGAGTCATCAAGGATCTGAGTATTTATTTACTTATTTACAGACTGAGTACATTTTTTTAAATGTGCTAGTGTGCCAAAGGCATCATATCTTCAAGTTCTCTAAAAACCAAAAAGAGGTCCTACACACTCTAGCTTTTTCGCCCCCTTTTTTCTTTTCATTTTCTAATTAAATTTATTGGGGTGACAGTGGTTAATAAGATTGTATAGGTTTCAAGAGTACATTTCTATACAATGTGATCTGTATGTTGCATTGTGTGCCCACCACCCAAAGCCAAATCATCTCCCATCACCATATTCAGTAATTTGTTCCTTTACTACCCCACCCCCTCCTCCTTTCCGCCTGGTAACCACCATACTGTTGTCTGTGTCTATGAGTTTTTGTTTGTTTGTCTGGTTTGTTCACTTGTTCTTTCAGTTTTATATCCCACATATGAGTGAAACCTTATGGTACTTCACTCCGTCTGACTTATTTTTCTTAGTATGATATTCTCAGGAACCATTCATGTTGTCACAAATGACAGTATATCATCTTTCCCTTTACCTGAGTAGTAATGCATTGTATATATGTACCACATCATCTTTATCCAATCATCTGTCAAAAAATACTTTGGTTGTTTCCATGTATTGGCCATCGTGAATAATGTTGCAATAAACATGGGGGCGATTATGTCTTTGCAAACAAATGCTTTCAAGTTTTTGGGGTAGATATACAGAAGAAGAAATCCTGGATCATATGGTAACTCTACCCTTAATTTTTTGAAAAAATGCACTGTTTTTCCACTGTGGCTACACCAGTTTGCATTCAGCAGTGAGCAAAGCTTCCTTTTTCTACACAACCTCACCAACACTTATTACTTGCCTTGATGATAATAACCATTCTAACAGGTGGCTATTATGGGAGGTGGTATCTCATGTAGTTTTGATTAGCATTTCCCTTATAACTAGACAAGACGAACATATTTTCATATATCTGTTGGCTATGTGTATGTCTTCTGAGAAGAAGTGTCTGTCAGGTTCTCTGCCCATTTTATAATTGGATTATTTGTTTGTTCATTTGTTTAGCATTTTACTTAAAGGGAGTACAAGAAAATATTGTTTAGATTTAAAGTGAGATCAAGACCTTATTGATAAAGTCTCTAAACTATTTTAGAGACAGAGAAATCTTGCCTGTGAGGTTGAGTAAGGGTTCAAAAAAATATGTGACTGGAAGTGTGCCTACCTATCGCCGCTGACACATTTCTGGTCAGCTGTTGTAACCCTGGGGAATTTGGGGATTAAGTGACTATCTGAGGCTATGATTCTCAGAAGAGTAAGTATTTTCTTTGTTCTTTATTATCTACATAAATTATACAATGATGTTTTGCTTCTGAAATCTAAGGTGATGTGATGTTTTGTTTAAAATTCCTTTCTAAATTAAGACAAGTAATTGTTGTTATTATTGTTGTCAATCCCCGCCTGTGGACATTGTTTTTCAAAGGGATTAGAAGGAGGAGGTACAGAAGAACAAGAGACATATGAAAACATGCTCAATGTCACTAATCATCAGAGAGATGAAAATCAAAACAACAATGAGGTACCATCTCACTTCTGTCAGACTGGCTATCATCAACAAATCAACAAATGACAAGCGCTGACGAGGATGCAGAGTAAAAGGAACCCTTGTGCACTGCTGGTGGGAATGCAGACTGGTGTAGCCACTGTGGAGAACAGTATGCAGTTTCCTCAAAAAACGAAAAATGGAACTCCCATTTGAGCCATATCTTCCACTTCTAGGAATATATTCCAAGAAATCAGAAAGACCAATTTGTAAGGATATATGTAGCCCTATGTTTGTAGCAGCACAATTTACAATAGCTAAGATTTGGAAACAGCCTAAGTACCCACCAGCAGATGATTGGATTAGAAAACTCTGCTACATCTACACCGTGGAATACTCTGCTGCTGTAAAAAGGAAGGAACTCCTGCCATTTGCAGCAGCATGGATGGGCCTGGAGAGCATTATGCTAAGTGAAATAAGTCAGTTGGAGAAAGATAAATATCACATGATCTCACTCTTTTGTGGAATATAATGAACAACATTAACTGATGAACAAAGACAGAGATGCATTGTCAGACCGTCAAACCTCTGAGGGAAGGTAGCGGAGGGTGGCGGGAAGGGAGAGAGATCAACCAAATGACTTGTAGGCATGCATATAAGCATAACCAATGGACACAGACACTATGGGGGTGAGGGCATGAGCAGGTGCGTGAGGGCAATGGGGGGATAGGGATATATATGTAATACCTTAATCAATCAATAAAGAGAATAGAAGGGAGTGAAGGAGAGGAATTGGAGGGGAGAGAGAGAGAAACATCAATGAGAGAGGTACATAGACGGGTTGCCTCCCACACATGCCCTGATCAGGGGTGGGAGTGAACCTGAAACCCAGGTAAGTGCCCTTGACCAGGAATGGAACCAGAGACCCCTCATTGCGGGTCTACATTCAAACCAATGAGCCACACCATGCTGGCCAAGGTAAGGCAAGTAATATTTAAGTAATTAAATATACATATTAAAATTAATTGGCACCTGCTTGTGGATTAGTACAATTAAAGATATCTCAATGTAGCATGGTTTTTTAACATCCAGAAGCATCCTGTGTCAAAATGTTATTCATACCTAAAAATATATCTCTAAAGAGGGAAACACATATATTATAGGTGTGTGTGTATATGTGTGTACACAAACATAGGCATACACTTTTCTCTATAAAATGACATATTTTTTAATGTTACAATAGTTTCTTCCCCTACTCACTTGTAAATTGAACAAAAATCATCTCTGCAAGAGAGCTAGATATGGGGCCCTTACACTTTACTGTCAATTAGTTTGTCAAAGTTGGTCTCTTTGTATCTAGGCAAGGAATAAACATGGATCAAAGACAAAATATTTTTGTAATAAGGAATGCTGTTCTGAAAACAGTATGTCCATAGAGGAAAGTGAGTTAAGAAGAGATGAACTGAGAAGAGGTTACCAGGTTTCAAATATATTTCATTTCTATAACTCAATATAGAGCTACTATGGTTGGTTTTTCTCTGTTGTCTTAAAATAGTGCCTCTCAGCTGGGCTGGTATGGGTCAGTAGTTGAATGTCGGCCAATGAACTAGGAGGTCACAGATTCCTAATCAGGGCACATGCTTGGGTTGTAGGATCAATCCCCAGTGTGGGGCGTGGGAGGCAGCCTGATGATTCTCTCTCACCATGGATGTTTCTATTACTCTCTCCCTCTCCCTTCCTCTCTGAAGTCAATAAAAATAAACTTAAGAAAAATAGTAGACATTGACAAAATGGCATCGGAATAGACAGATGTGTCCTGAGGCTTGTCCCGGAGCAGATAGAATGAGCAGCTGAAAGAAATAACATCCACCCTGAATTGGTGAAGGAGACTCACCTGGAAAGGCAATTTGCAGCCCAGAAGGGCAGAGGACCCCTGGAGAAAGGTAAAATCAAGGATCTGGGCAGGAGTGATCTGCCAGATCTCTGAGCCCAGAGGGTCAGCGGGAAACCGCACAGCACTGGGCCACGTCCCCTGGGACAAGCACAGTGTCTGACTGTGGAAAGGAGGTCCACAGGACTGCTGGTGGCAGGGGATTCTAGATCTGGGTCCACAGTCAAGAAAGACTGAGCCCAGAGTGTACATCCTGAAGGGGTGACAAAAACCACGCAATGCCAGCAGGAGAAAAGCTTGCATAGGCACAGTCTTTCCCGTCTCTGTGGCCTGTGCTTTTCTTTACTGAACCTAGTCCATAGGACCTTCCAGATACGGACACTCACCCATGGCTGAGGTGCAGGAGAAGTTGCAGACTTGTGGAGTCTGGGGAGAGACTGGGGAGAGGAGAGGGTCCAGGAGAAGTGGCAGTGAGTCTGGTGCTGAGTCATACCTGAGCCCGGGACCTGGGCAGCCATTTTCTTCTGAAGAGTTAACCCCTCCCTCGAGTCTCCAGGCAACCAATAGAGCCACCCTCAGAATACACCCTGAATGGTACAAAGGATTAAAAATATAAAAATCTGGAAAGGAGAAAAAATGGCGGAGGTATAGACAGGCATGTCCCGTGCCTTGTCCCGGAGCTGATAGAGTGAGCAGCTGAAGTGGGTAACATACAGCCTGAATAAGCAGAGGATATTCAACTGAGAGATAGTTTGCAGCCGGAAAAGGCAGAGGACTCCCAGAGAAAAGGGATGGTTGGAGACTGCTGCTGGAATCTCTCCCAGAGCACTGGCTCAGCCACGGAAACCACGCCATCTTGAGTGGCTGTTATTGAAAGTGTATACATCCAAAGACGCGGCATCCAGAGATCGTCTGATAACCCAGAAACACCGAATCTGGGACAGCGTGACTACATGGAGCCCTGCTTCTCCTCACGGAAAGGTCAGATCTCACCTGAAGGTTCGGTTTGCAATTCAGGTTGGGGAGAGGAACATGTGCGGGGCAGTCTGCACCCCACAAAGTCCGCGGCCTTTGGGGCCAGCATGATCCGCGAGTGTGGAAGGGCTCCCACAGGCCTGCTGGCAGAAGGAAATGCTAAAAATAAGCCCATAGCTGGACTGGATGCAAAAAGGCAACCTCGGATTTTGCCAGTGTGCCAGCTGCTTGGTGCCAGGGGAGAGAGGGCGCACAGAGGAAACCGCGCACAGAGTTCGAAGGTGGAGGGTTGCGAATTCACGCAACTTCTCAGGTTCTTGTTTTTTCTCTTCCCCTTAAATATTTTCGTTTGATTATTAAACCCAGTGCATGGGTTTGCCCAGTTGGGGACACGCGCAGGGACTGCAGGGGAAACTTGTTTTTGTGGAACTTGGGAAACAGAGCGGGGAGTAACGATTAAAGAACCAGCTCTGGGCAGTGGACTTTCCCAAACCAGTTTTAAGTACAATAGAAAAAATAAACCCTAACTACTGGATAGAGAGGACTTATAGCCTCGGAGGTCAATCCAGACACACTGCCACCAGAAGCTGAGCCACGAACTGACTCTTCTGTAAATACAAATAAAGGCACTCTGGGAAACAAATATGGCCTGCTTTAAAATCAGGACTGTGGTTTACAACACGGAGGAACAGTGTATTGCAGGGAAATTCAACACTCTCCTGAATACCTGGCAGAACTAAGGCGTGCCACGCAGAAGAGTAGAAGAATTGAAGGATCTTCACTACTGCCATTTTTACTTTTTTTATTTATTCTTTTTTCACCTTTTAAATAAGAAATCAAGTTTTTTTTCTTTTTTCATCACCTGATTTTACCCTTTTAATTACTACATTTTTATTTTTAACCAGTATTATTACTACTACCATTTTACCATTTTTTAAAGTGTCATTATATTTTCTCTTTATTTTATTTTGGGATTAGTGTTCTACATTCTATTTTCATCCTACCTTTAGCATCATTTTTTCTCTACCTCAACTTTACCTTTCTGCCAAAACTCTCTTCCTCACTTTTCCCCTTTTGTTGTTCTTTTCTGTTACCCTATTCTTGATTTAGATTTTCCCTATTCCTTCTTTTCACCCCCTGTCAAAATTTCACCCTACTTATATATCCAATTTCCAATACCCTGCTCTAAATCCATATACACCTCTTCCTTATCTCTCTTCAATATCCAAATTTTTTTCTCTATCTGTTGTTTTGTTGTTGTTTGCTTGATTGCTGAGAATATTGGGTTATTTTATGCTTGTTTATGAAGTTGTTTTGCTTTTTCTTTTATTTGTCTGTTGGGTTTTTTTTCTCTGTTTTTTTTTTTTTCCGGTTATTTTTGTGCTTCTGTTTTCCCTCGCCTCAATTGATATTAGTGGTTGTTTGTAGTTTGAATTCATCTCCAGGGATCTGTTGCTGGAATTTCTTGGGATTAGTGGCAGTTCTATTGGAGTTTTCTCCCCATATAAATAGTCTCTTCCCCTCTTCTATTTCATTCCCTCTCTTTTCTCTCTTACTTTTTTTCTCCCTTTTCCCAATTTCATTTTTGCCCTCCTTTTTTTTTATTTTTCTCTTTTATCTTTTTCTATTCTTTCTTCCTTATCCCCTAATTCTCTTTGCTCAGGTGGTCACCTTTATTTGGGGTTATTAATATCGTGAATACATTTGTGTTCAGTGTACCTTGTACCTTGTTGTGTTGTAATTTGTGCCTTTAAATCAATGCAGCAGAGAAAGAACTACATAACCAAACACCTGGAGAAGACAGATCATGGGGAGACAAAGAACAAGCCCGCATATGAAAGAAAAACAGGCATCACAAGAAATGGAAGTAAACAAAATGGAGGCAATGAAGGCAAGCAACCTGTCAGAGAAAGAATTCAGAGAAATGGTCATAAGGTCGCTGAAAAGAATGGAAGACAAATTCAACAATATGTGTAATAATAAAGGGGAAATGAAGAAGACCCAAGAAGGAATGAAAAATGACATCACTGCTATAAAGAACACAATAGAAAGCATCAACAGTAGACTAGAAGAAGCAGAGGACCGCATTTGTGAGCTAGAAGACAAGGTAGGAAAAAATACCCAAGCAGAGCAGCTTCTAGAAAAAACAAATTAAAAAGCAGGAGGAGAGCCTAAGAGAACTCTGGGACAACACAAAATGAAACAACATCCGCATAATAGGGGTTCCAGAAGGAGAGGAAACTGAGTAAGGAATAGAAAACCTGTTTGAAAAAATAATGACAGAAAACTTCCCTGACATAGGGAAGAAAAAACTCACACAAATCCAAGAAGCTCACAGAGTCCCAAAAAAAAAAATGAACCCCAAAAGACCGATGCCAAGGCACATTATAATTACATTGGTAAACACCAACAACAAAGCAAGAATCTTAAAAGCAGCCCAAGAGAGACAGAAAGTCACCTACAAAGGATACCCCATCAGACTAGAGACTGATTTCTCAACAGAAACACATCAGGCAAGAAGGGAATGGAATGAAATATATAAAGTCATGCAAGGAAAGGGACTGAATCCAAGAATACTGTACCCAGCAAGGCTATCAATCAAAATTGAGGGTGAAATCAGGTGCTTCACAGACAAAATAGGACTTCAGGAGTTTATTACCACCAAACCAGCAATGCAAGAAATGCTAAAGCGTCTGCTGTAAAAAAGAAAAAATAGGAAAGAAAGAAGGAACACAGAGGTAAAGAAGATAAATGGCAACTAACATGTATCTATCAATAATAACTTTAAATGTAAATGAATTAAATGCACCAATCAAAAGACATAGGGTAACTGAGTGGATAAGAAAACATGACCCACATATCTGCTTTTTACAGGAAACCCACCTCAGAAAAATAGACGCACACAGATTGATGGTGAAGGGATGGAAAAAGGATTTTCAGGCGAATGGGAATGAAAAAGAAGCTGGGGTAGCAATACTTATATCTGAAAAATTGGAATCAAATTAAAGGACATAAAAAGAGATAAAGAAGGCCATTTCATAATACTAAAGGGAGCAATCCAACAAGAAAAAATAACTCTGATAAACATATACGCACCCAATATAGGAGCACCCAAATACATAAGAAATCTTCTGGAGCAGATTAAGGGAGAGATTGACAGCAATACAATCATAGTAGGGGAGTTTAACACCCCATTATCACCATTGGACAAATCCTCTAAACAAAAAATCGGCAAAGAAACGTCAATCCTAAATGACTCACTAGGTCAGATGGAATTAATCAACCTCTTCAGAACATTTCACCCAAAGCCACAGAATATACATTCTTCTCAAGTGCACATGGGTCATTTTTAAAGATAGACATATATTGGGTCACAGACAAAGTCTCTTAATATTCAAGAAAATTTAAATCCTATCAAGCATCTTCTCAGATCCAAATGACATAAACATGAAAATCAACTACAATAAAAACAATCCAAAAAAATCAAACAAACAAAGACTAAATAGCACGCTATTAAACAATGACTGGGTTACCAAAGAGATCAAAGAAGAAATAAAAAACATCATGGCAACAAACGACAATGAAAAAACAACAATCCAAAACCTATGGGACACAGCGAAAGAAGTTTTAAGAGGGAAGTTCCTAGCTCTACAAGCCTACTGCAAGAAACAAGAAACAATGAGAATAAATTACCTAACCCTACAACTCAAAGAGTTAGAAAGAGAGCGACAAGAAAAGCCCAGTGTAAGCAGAAGGAAGGAAATAATAAAGATCAGAGCAGAGATAAACGACATAGAAACCAAAAAAATAATACAAAATCAACAAAACCAAGAGCTGGTTCTTTGAAAGGATAAAGATTGATGACCCTCTAGCCAGGCTCACCAAGAAACAAAAAGAGTGGACCCAAATAAACAAAATCAGAAATGAAAGAGGAGAAATAACAACAGACACACAGAAATACAAAGGATTGTTAAAAAATATTATGAACAACTCTACTCCAACAAACTAGACAACTTGGAGGAAATGTACATACTCCTAGAAAAATACAGCCTTCCAAAACTTAATCAGGAAGAATCTAAAAATCTCAATAGGCTAATAACTATGGAAGAAATTGAAGCAGTAATCAAAAAGCTTCCAGCAAACAAAAGCCCAAGACCAGATGGCTTCACAGGGGAGTTTTACCAAACATTCAAGGAAGAACTAAAGCCTATCCTCCTCAGACTACTACAAAAAAATCCAAGAGGAAGGAACACTTCAAAGCTCATTTTATGAAGCCAGCATTACCCTCATACCAAAACCAGGTAAAGACAACACAATGAAAGAGAATTACAGGCCACTATCCCTCATAAACATAGGTGCCAAAATACTCAACAAAATCCTAGCAAATCAGATACAGCAGTGCATCATAAAGATCATACACCATTGCCCTGACCAGTTTGGCTCAGTGGGGATAGAGCGTCGGCCTGCAAACTGAAGATCATACACCATGACCAAGTAGGATTTATCCCAGGGATGCAAGGATGGTACAATATCTGAAAATCAATAAACATAATACATAAATTAAACAAATTGATAGATAAAAACCATATAGTCATATCAATAGATGAAGGAAAAAGCATTTGAAAAAATCCAAGACCCATTTTTGATAAAAACTCTCAGCAAAGTGGGAATAGAAGGATCATACCTCAACATAATAAAAGCCATATATGACAAACCCACAGCCAACATCATAATTAATGGGCAAAAACTAAAATCATTTCCCCTAAGAGCAGGAACAAGACAGGGATGCGCCCTCTCACCACTCCTGTTATATATAGTACTGGAAGTATTAGCCATTGTGATTAGAAAAGAATAAGAAGTAAAAGGCATCCAAATTGGAAATGAGGAAGTAAAAATGTCCTTATTCGCAGATGACATGATATTGTACATAAAAAAACCCTAAATACTCCATCAAAAAACTATTATACTTAATAAATGAATTTGGCAATGTAGCAGGATATAAAATCAAAGCCAAGAAATCTATGGCATTTCTATACACCAATAGTGAACTTACAGAAAGAGAGACTAAAAACACAATCCCATTTACCATCGCACCAAAAAAATTAAGATACCTAGGAATAACCCTAACTAAAGGGGTAAAAGACCTCTACTCAGAAAACTACAGGACGTTTGAAAAAAGAGATAGAGGAAGACATAAACAGATGGAAGAACATACCACGTTCATGGATTGGTAGAAGCAACATCATTAAAATGTCTATACTGCCCAAAGCAATCTATAAATTCAACGCACTTCCCATTAAAATACCAACGGCATATTTCACACACCTAGAACGAACTCTCCAAAAATTCATCTGGAATAAAAAAGGATCCAGAATAGCTGCAGCGATCCTGAGAAAGAAGAACAAAGTAGGAGGGATCTCAACACCTGATATCAAGCTGTATTACAAAGCCACTATTCTCAAAACTGCCTGGTACTGGCACAAAAACAGACATATATATCAATGGAATGCAATAGAGAATCCAGAAATCGACCCAAACCAATACGCTCAATTAATATTTGACAAAGGAGGCAAGAACATACAGTGGAGTCAAGACAGTCTCTTCAATAAATGGTGTTGGGAAAATTGGACAGATACATGCAAAAAACTGAAACTAGACCACCAACTTACACCATACACAAAAATAAACTCAAAATCGATAAAGGACTTAAGTGTAAGGTGGGAAACCATGAAAATACTAGAGGAATCCAAAGGTAACAAAATCTCAGACATATGCCGAAGCAGTTTCTTCAAGATACAGCTCCTAGGGAATTGGAAACTAAAGAGAGAATAAACAAATGGGACTACATCAATATAAAAAGCTTCTGCACAGCAAAAGAAACCATCAACAAAACAACAAGAAAGTCCACTGCATGGGAGAACATATTAGCCAATGTTATCACTAATAAGGGTTTAATCTCCAACATTTATAGGGAACTCATACGAATTAACAAAAGAAAGAAAAAAATCCAATCAAAAAATGGGCAAAGGACCTAAATAGACACTTTTCAAAAGAGGACATTCAGAAAGCCAATTGACATATGAAAACATGCGCAAAGTCACAAATCATCTGAGAGATGCAAATCAAAACAACAATGAGGTATCATCTCACACCTGTCAGAATAGCTATCATCAACAAATCAACAAACGACAAGTGCTGGAGAGGATGCGGAGAAAAGGGAACACTTATGCACTGTTGATGGGAATGCAGACCTGGTGCAGCCACTATGGAAGACAGTATGGAGTTTCCTCAAAAAGTAAAAAATGGAACTTCCATTTGACCCAGTGATCCCACTTCTAGGAATATATCCCAAGAAACCAGAAACACCAATCAGAAAGGATATATGCATCCCTATGTTCATAGCAGCACAATTTACCATAGCGAAGATCTAGAAACAGCCCAAGTGCCCATCAGTAGATAAGTGGATTAAAAATGGTGTACATTTACACCATGGAATATTGTGCAGCTGTAAAAAAAGAAGGATCTCTTACATTTTGTGACAGCATGAAGAGACCTGGGGAGTATTATGCTAAGAGAAATAAGTCAGTTAGAGAAAGACAATTGTCACATGATCTCACTCATGTTTGGAATCCAATGAACTCAATAAATTGATGAACCATGTAGATCCAGAGACATAGAAGCATGGAACAGAGTGATGATTCTCAGAGAGAAGATACGTGATGGGGGGAGGGGTGGAGTGATAAACCAAAGAACTTATATGCATATTTGCATAACCCATGGACACAGACCATAGCGTGATGAAGGCCTGGAGGGTGGGCAGGGCTGAAGTAGAGGGGGCCAATAGGGGACATCAATAATACTTTCAATAATAAAGATTCATTTTTTTAAAAAGAAGACTGCTGTTCAGTATCTGATAGATATTGAACTGACTAATTAATATCCAGTAGTGCCCTAAAACTATGATCTTTATCATATGTTTTCTATTGAACACAAATGTACAGTTAATGTATCACTTCACAGTGTCTGGAGTTTAGGCAAAAGTACATAGCCAAGTCAAATGCCTGTGCATTTTCCTGCATAATTAAATAATTATTGGATGGACCTGTTAAAAAATGACATGGTAAAGACAGACGGACATTTTCTGATTTATTTCTAAAATTTTGAAAATTTTTATCAATAATTTAATTGGTAACCTCCAGGCCACTCTCCTACTATCCTTCCCCTGGGATTGAAAACAGACTTACCCGACAGGTGGATTGTGAACTACAACATTCCCTCTCCTGTTTTATATTGTTTTTTCTACAGATAGATGCCAGACTGTTCAAATTCATGAAACAAAAGGGTCTTCCCCAAGTGGTGGGGTAGAGCTAGGTTTCTAGAACTGTCTATCTGAGAGATATGGCTAACTCCGGAGGATCTTATCAGCATGTTCAAAGCCACGTTTTAAATATTTCTATCTATAATAAAATTGGTATTTTAATCTCCTTTTACTTGCCTACTTTTTGCTCTCTTGTTGACTCAAGACTCAAGCAAGGAATAAGTGTGGGATTTCTTCAGACCCCACAATGCCAATAGTGACTCAGAGAGACCCAAACATGCTGTGCATATCATGCAGTATTTTACATTGGAAGCAAAATACGGTGATACACTTCAAAATTCTGATATGTAAGTGGGTTTTACATGAGAAATTCTTCTTCTGATCATTTAAACAGAAAAAAATCAATGTTTATAAAAATGAGATTTTTAACATATACATTTTAATAATGAAATATGGGAAGCTTTCTTAGATAATAGCTTACACATAAAAAGAGTACAATACAGAAAAATTATGACACAAACATATATTTTTACTTTGGGAAAGTATGTATAGTTGTTGGATTAGAAATTGTGTCTATACTACTTTCAAGAATTTTTGTTTTCATAGAAAATGCAGAAAAAGCAATTTTGTTCTCTTTTACTAACACTTTGTTTTCTATGGGTTGAAGAGTATCCAGAAATCTTTTCATCATAAAATTATTGTTCTGCACTTGGAATGTGTTTCTTAAAATTGTTGCATCTTATTGTCTCCAAGGACACTATTCCCACTGCTCCCTCTAGGTATTTTGCCAAAATTCAGTGCATGTTAAAATCATTAGTCATGTTTGAACTTGGTCACGAAGGGCCCTTTACTTATCCACACAGAGGGCCCCTGTACATCCATAAGAGTCTGAGATTATAAAAGTCATCTTAATATTCCTTCACTGTGTAAAAATCATTTCTCAGAGAAATCAGAAATCATCTCTTTCAAAATCTTCTTTAAAAATTACCTTATATGTCGCAGACATTTAAAATACATGAATTTTATTTCGGCTTTCCGATATAAGAAATTGTTCCCTGGGTTTAAAATGAAATAGAATCTTTAGTGAGAGTCTTTTGGCACTTTCCACTAGAAAACAATTATCCATGAATGTGTATGTCTTCATGAGAGGAGCATTTGGGCACGTTAACTGACCCAACTTATACCTTCAGTTGCACCTTCGGGACTACCAGGATTACACAGACAACTGAAGCCAGGATTACCTTCCATAAGAGTAAGTATGTTCTTGTTTGGCAATTTCAGTTTCTTTCATCATACAAAGTTCTAGTAACTTAGTCCTGCAAAATATGTCTAATCTTCTTAAAAATCAGACATGGCAATATTGGGTATATCTGAAAAATGAAATAGTCATTTCTAATGTTAATTTGTATTATAATAAAGAAATCTGAAGGGATTATACTCATTTAAAATATTTATTACATGTATCAATAGAGAGGGGTCAGTACCTGCTTAATATCTGGAGCACTACCTGTCATTTCATAGATTCTCAATGAATATATTCTGAATGTATGCATGAGTATTCATAGCAACATATATACAGTACATATTTTCAGAAATGTTATTAGAGATCAATGATTTCATTATATTTGCAAATATTCCTCTAAATATAGTTATTAGAAAATTCACCTGAATGAAATTGGTCTACCAGAACATTTACATAAATTTAGGTGTCACAGAATGTAAGAATTCGTGATTGGAAAGAGGGGAGAGTTTAGGAATGTGGAACAATGCTCTGAGTCAAAATGCCACAGTGAGGTATTGAGAGCTTAAGAATTTTCTCAGTTTGTTTCACTATGTCAATTCCTATATGACCCTACTTAAAAGGGTACCTGATTAGCAGCTAATTATTTCTCCCCCTCAGCCTAGATTAGTGCTCCTGTTTTGGAGAGATGCCTGTAAACCATAGGTAATTCTCTGTCTCCAGCTCGCTAATGCTGTTATTCGTTACTGCCTTGATTGAAATAACTTGCCTCAATTCACCAGACCTTAGGAAAACATACCTGTAGCTTTCCTGTGGGGTAGAGATTGCTAGAAATAAGTGAAGCCATTAATGTACCAAACTAATTAAATTTCTCATGGAAAATTCTTGAAATGCAGAGAAAACCAAAGACATTGACTCTGTGTAGCTATTTACAAATGGAAATAGCTGCCCAAAGGCTTAAGTGTTAATGGGGTTGAGAAAGAAATGTGAAGTACCTATGGCCTCATGTTCAAAACTGCAGTCTCTAAACTCTGCCCTTAGTATTTCTTCACAGGACATTGAACAGCTTATAAAAGGCATCAAAATTCACAAGCTTTATAAAGAATGCAGGAACTGTCCTAGTCATTGTTGCTCAGCAGTTAGAGTGAAGGGTCTGGGGTTTGATTTCTGGTGAAGGGGTGGTATCTGGGTTGCGGGTTCATCCCAGGCCTGAGACAGGTCATCTGCCAGAGGCGAACAATGAATATGTCCCTCTCACTCACTTCCCACCCCTCCCTCATGTCCACTGTCTCTAAAATTCAATGGAAAAATATTCTATGATGAGGATTAATAAACAAACAAAGGATGCAGAAAAAAACAATAGTGTAGTGGTCACTGATTAGTGCCCTCACACATTAGCATTATTACAGGAGGTTACAGGAGGGTAGGGAGGAGGAGGAAGTGAAAGGAGAGAAAGCTTTAACTTACTATCTGCAAGGCACTTGGTGAACTATAGCAATCAACAATCAAAATGATTCCATGAACTAAATATTATGAAGGAAACTGAACCCGAAGAAGAAAATGAAAACTCCACAGTCTTATTACAGAGACTAAAATACCTTTAAAAAACATGTTAAAGAAAATATGGCAAATATGATAGCCATTCTTTCATTATTTCCAAAAAGTTTTAAGGAACTCTTATATGCCCCTGGAGATAAGCTTGCTGCTTGGGACATAACAATGTCAAAATAAAATTTGTTTATACAGTTTGACAATTTAGTCATCAGAGAAGAATAAATAATAATCATAGGCTATAATGGAAATAGTAAGAAGAAAAGACACATCTATCTTAAAAGGTTATAGATAGATTCCTGGTGGAATTTATGCCTAAAACAAAACTTAAAATAGGGATAGAGCAGTTAGAGACTACAAGTGCAGAGATCTGTAAAAACAAAAGGACCAGCATCTGAGAATCTCCACAGGTAATTTTAAGCATCACCTTAAATGCAAACCGCTAGTAGTAAGTCTAGGGAAGCAAATTGAATCAGGAGAGATGACACCAGCAGCCCAACTCTACAAGTCATTCTCTTAATCACTATGATATATTGTCTCTTGCTGGTAGCCAATGCAAGTACCCTAGTAGGAAAAAAACAAAAAATGAGGGAAATTTTGTGAACTGATAGCAGAAATATTAGAAAGCTCTCCATATGCTAACTAAGAAGCTTAAGTTTTATAATGAGGGCAAAAAAGAGTGATTGAAAGAATTAAAATTAATGTTTCAGTTACAAAACTCCATTTCACTCTAAAAAAAAAATTTATTAACATAATATCAGTCTTCTCTTCCTACCAAATTCCACTACCTCACTCTAGTGAATCATCTTCATGTATTTGTGCTGCCTCCCTCAACCCAGGTTCAGCTTGGTTCTGGAACAATAACATCATTTCGCTGTGATAAGAAGTAAAGATGTCAGTGTCCATCCTCTGTTCTGGTCCTCAACCACCTATTCATGTGCATCACAGCCTTGAATCTTTTGTTTCCCTTGCCCATATAACTCTGAAGATCTAGTAGTCCAATGTATAAGTTATAAGACACCGATAGTGTTACTGTGGCAAATTGGAATGCAGGAAAATTTGTCTAGTATCTAAGGCTTGTCTTTAGTTTCATGTCACACTAGACAGGAGAACACCCTTTTGTAATTCTATACCAATCTTTAGAATGGGAAGATAATATGATTTTCTAACGCTTTTTTACCTGTGTTCAAGGAGTAACTTAATTATTGTTCCCCTTAGATCTCTACAAGGGGAAGAAATTGCAGAAATCTATCTCATTTTTCTATATTTCTACAATTCCCGCTCAATGTTAGTGGAAGACACTAAACATCACCAAACATAGAGATCTTATTCAGAACCACTAAATCCTCTAACCTATTCCTCAACTCTCTTATCCCCTGAAAAAAGAAATTTATAAATACTCTAAGGATGAGAAATTTTGTTCTTACTCATTACTCTGAATAAAATATTTATTGTCTGGAATATTTCATTAACCTAAATGCTTGATGCATTTCAAACTCAAACCCATTAATGCATTCCTTTTTCTCCTCTCCTCAACTTTTACCTAAGCCAAAATTAATTAACTTCCATTTAACTGAGAGGCAGATCAAGAGTTTCAGAGAAATACATAGTATGGGGTAAATGTCCGTTCAAAAATATTGTCCACAACACATTGAGGAGAGTTAATCACATCTGGACTTTAGAAAAATGATTCTTATTCTGATTGCATTGATTTTAAAATACTGAATGGGAGAAGCAAAGATATATGTTAAGCATATGTTAATATGATTCTGCAATATTTCAGCTGTGATGTAAAGACACCAAGAGTAAAAGTAGTTTTGTGAGTGAGAGAATAAAAGGAACAAATTAAAAAGATAACGGAAATGGCAAGACATGCTGACAACTGAAAATCTACACTAATAAAAGAGAAACATGGTAATTGGCGTATGACCGCTACCCTTTTCATTGGCTAATCAGCGAGATATGCAAATTAACTGTCAGCCAAGATGGCAGCCGGCAGCCAGGCAGCTTGAAACTAACATGAGGCTTGCTTGCCTCAGTGACGGAGGATCGTTGGAGGAAACCAACGTTCCCCGCCTGCGGCTGCAGGCCTCTGAGTGGGTAGTTTAAGAAATATTGTAACAAATACCGCCGGACTTCAGCCAGGAGATTCGCAACATTGTAAGCAAAGGCCAGAAACCTACTTTCAGCTGCGGAGGCCTAAGAGCTGGACCCAAGCCTCAAGGTAAAGCTGGCCCAGAATAAAAAAGAAAAAAAGAAAAAAAGGAGCGGTTGGGAACTTCAGTCACTCCCAGCCTGAAAACAGCCCTCAGCCCCTCACCCAGACTGGCCAGGCACCCCAGTGTGGACCCCCACCCTGATCCAGGACACCCTTCAGGGCAAACCAGCTGGCCCCACCCATGCACCAGGCCTCTACCCTATATAGTAAAAGGGTAATATGCCTCCTGGCACCGGGATCAGCGTGACAGGGGGCAGCGCCCAAACCCCCTGATCGCCCTGCGGCTCTGTGTGTGACAGGGGGCGGGGCCCCAACTCCCTGAGCAGCCCTGCTCTGTGCCTGATAGGGGGGAGCTCTCCAACGCCCCCCCCCCTCCACGGGCCCTGCTCTGTGTGTGATGGGGTAGAGCCATAACCTCCCCATCGGCCCTGCCCTGAGTGTGACAGGGATCGGTGCCCCAACCCCCCAATTGGCCCTACCCTGAGCGTGACTGAGGATGGCATCACAACCTCCCAATCTGCCCTGCTCTGTGCATGATGGGGTGGCGCCCCAACTCCCCAATCGGCCCTGCTCTGAGCCTGACCAGGGGCTGCACAGAGGGATTGGGCCTGCCCTCTGCCACCCGGGAGCAGGCCTAAGCCAGCAGGTCGTTATCTCCCGAGGGGTCCCAGACTGCGAGAGGGCACAGGCCTGGCTGAGGGACCCCCCCCCCTCCTCCCTGAGTGCACAAATTTTTGTGCACCGGGCCTCTAGTAAGAATTATAAAACAACAATAAACAATGTTTTTAAATGAGACTATTTGTGTGTCACAAATTTTGAAGTAAATACATACAATGAGGAGTGAAAATATGTCATTGTCAAATGTGTTTAGAAAGAAATAATGGAAAAAAATAAATAAGAAAAATTCAATATCAAGGCTCTAGTCTATAATGCTTTGATAGGAAAAGAGCTCTCAAAACATAGAGAAAACTGAAACTATAGATGTACCACTGTTCTGTAATCCTGTCATCTGCTTATGGGCACTTAGGCTGTTTCCAAATCTCAGTTATTGTAAATTGTGCTGCTATGAATATAGGGTGCATATATTCTTTCTTATTTGTGCTTCTGATTTCTTGGGATATATTCTTAGAAGTGGGATTACTGGGTCAAATGGGAGCTCCATATTTAATTTTTTGAGGAAACAAAGCAGATAGTTAAAGGACATTAGGGTTTTCATGGTCAAAGGAAATTAATTAACCTGAGTACATAATTCCACATTTCTGCTTGAAAGCTGGGGGGAAATTTCTTTTTAGCACTAGTATAACCTAAAAAGCATGAAAATGTATGGCATACATATTCTAACAGAAGTAAAGTATAGCCAAGGGTAATATTAACTTTATAAAATACATATATTTGAAATACATTTCTTGTGAGGAATACCTCAAAAAATTGGATTATAACACATTTTAATGAATCTTTAAGAGCATCTATCCAGAGAAACTCTGAGAAACTCCACTGGATAAATTGAAACAGAATAAACTATGTGATTCATTGTCAGTTTAATTAAAAATACACATGTAAATTATAATGCAAGGATTTTCTTAACAAAGGCCAGTGTTAGTTTTTTTAGAGACTTTTCTGCTAGAAGCATTTCTGGAATTAGGAAGTAGGGGAAAGCCAGAATAGTAACTCCAAAGCAACTTCTAGGAAGTAGGGGGAAGTAAGAATAGTAGATCCAAAGCAATTTTAGAACTTACTTTCATAGATGTTTATAATATAATATGTCAAACCGACACGAATTACAGTTAAATTGTAATCAGAAGCAGCAGAGCAAATATGTGATTTAAATATAAACAGTCAGTTTATGTGACACAAAAAGGTAATCAAACATTGGCATGTATGATAAGCTTACTTCCCCGCTGAGCTAGGAATCACTCTCTGATTTACTTCTCTTGAGGTGAGAAGATGACCAGGACTCTGGATTTCATCATATAAAGTCTTATTATTTGAAGCAGAATGAGCAAAAGACAGTAATCAAGGATGAAAAACCAAACTACAGTAACAACCTTCATCTTGCTGGGACTGACCGATGACACTCCACTGAAAATATTGCTTTCTCTCTTTCTATTTCTTTCCTACATGTTGAGTATCTCTGGAAACCTAACCATCATCACCCTCACTCTGATTGATTCCCACCTAAAAACACCGATGTATCTGTTCCTTCAAAATTTCTCCTTCTTAGAAATTTCTTTCACAACCGCTTGTGTTCCCAGATTCCTATTTAGCATATTATCTGGGGACAAGTCCATTACCTATAATGCTTGTTTCAGTCAACTCTTGTTTACAGACTTCTTTGGAGTAACGGAATTTTTTCTTCTGGCTGCCATGTCCTATGATCGCTACGTGGCCATCTGCAAACCCCTGCATTACACCACCATCATGAACAGCAGAGTCTGCAAGAACATCATTTTCTCCTGTTGGGTAGCAGCACTGATCACCATTCTCCCACCATTTAGTCTGGGTTTGGGCCTGGAATTCTGTGATTCGAACGTCATTGATCATTTCCTCTGTGATGCATCTCCTATCCTGAAGATCTCTTGCTCAGACACCTGGTTGATAGAACAGATGGTTATCGTGTGTGCTGTGTTGACATTCATCATGACCCTCATATGTGTGGTTCTTTCCTACATTTATATCATCAGGACTGTTCTAAGGTTTCCCTCTGCCCAGCAAAGGAAAAGGGCCTTTTCCACATGTTCTTCCCACATGATTGTGGTTTCCATTACTTATGGAAGCTGCATCTTCATTTATATCAAACCTTCAGCCAAGGATGAGGTAGTTATAAATAAAGGGACTACACTCCTTATTACTTCCATTTCACCCATGTTGAACCCCTTTATTTACACCCTGAGAAACAAGCAAGTGAAACAAGCTTTCCATGACTCAATTAAAAAGATTGCATTCCTCTTAAAGATAAAGAGGAAAATGGAGGGAATCCAATTAAAAGGAAGGATAAATAGGCAGAAAACCCAAAGATTCTAATATTATTTGTCTCTGCATGACTTATTCTCCAGTCATATCGGCATTCTCACTTTGTTTTTAGACTTGTTTACTGTGAATCCTGACTATTCAATTGTTTACTCCCCACAAAACTAAGTTCTAAGGTATTTATGCTTACTATCTGGCAGAAATTTCTGTTTTTGCCAAACATTTTGGTTGCTATCCCTGAGAACACAGTAGTACACATTTTCTGCTATATTTGTACATTATTAGATGTGACCAAGTAGCCTATATTATAGCTAACAGAATGGGTGTGGAAGCGATGTGCACTGTTTCTAGTCCTATGCTATGCAAATGTTCAATAGTTAATCCACTTTCCCTGTTCCGCACCTACTGGCCAGATGTCCACATTTCAATACCCTTGTAAGTTTCATGTCAATAATGAATGAGCTTGATCTTCCATCTCTAGTATAGTCTTCACCCAAACGACAGGCTATCACAGCAAGATTGATAAAGCTTCTCCTCTACTTCAACTCCAGTCAGTTGTCATCTGATTTGACAGGTAAAGTATCACAGAACCATTCCTGCCACTTACTAAGGGAGCAATACTCACATTTATTTCTAATGTGTCTATGAGTACAATTATGACCCATCCTCAAAGATTGTTATAAATATATTATGTTAACATTTTTTAATATGCTTATATTTTTATTTTTTAAATTATTGATTTCAGAGATAGGAAAGGAGATGCAGAGAGAGAAACGTCAATGATGAGAGAGAATCATTGATTGGCTGGGAGTTGAGCCTGCAACCAGACATGTGTCCTTGAGCAGAATTGAATCCGGAATCCTTCAGTCAGCAGGCTGATTCTCTATGCACTGAGCCAAACCAGCTAAGGCTAGCTATTTAATATTTTTCAATTTCTGTCTAAAATAACCAGTGTTTACATTACCCTTTCTACTTTCTGATGAGTCTATCACTTTGAGAACATTATGGTTGAAAAAATAGCTATGTAATATTTTGTTTTTCTTGACCTTTTATGTACTTTGGTAGAAGTAAACTATGTAAATTTTATCAGAATAAGTATATTCAATATACCCCACAAAAAATATTGTTCCCTCTGTCAATCCCTGTCAGATTCCATGAGCTTAACTAAGGGAGTAAATTTAGCCCTCGGGTACAAAAAAAATGCTATTTTATATCTCAATACCCAATATATCTGAATTATTACAGGCTAGGACAAATGGAATAAATCTGAAAATGTGAATGCGGAGCTAAAGTAGCTTTCTCACACCCAACAATTAATATTTCACTATTAATTCTTTGGTGGCATCTTAATAAATAACCGATTTTCATATTATTCCCAACAAGGGTGTTCTTGTGGAGGTCGTTCACATACAAAACTTCAAATAAATACCTTGCAGCCATTTTAATGAAGAGTTTTTAAAATATGCAAAAACATAAAATATTTTAAAAAGTAATGAAGCATTCATAAATTAAGAACTATACCAAGGAATTTTTTATGCTAAAGCTTATGTTTAGTTTCCTGTGTTTATAAAGCTAAAATATAGAATTTTATGTTTTACTTTTATAACTTAATCCTATATTTTAAATATTCTTAATAAATATGCTCTTGGATATTCAAAATGTGTGGGTGTACATATTCAAAGTACTAGCAAGAACTATCTCTATACTATGTATGATTTTACATGTATTTTCTTTGTTATTATCAGATTTATTGTTTTACAATTAAAATTATGTATTTATAAAAATTGATAAATAGGGGAAATCACTCCCTATTAATTTTAAAAGACCTATGGTGATATAGTTTGCATATCTTCTGTTTCTGATGCTTATTTCTACATCACTTCCCAAGAAGACAGCCCCCACTGCTGCCTTTAGGATATTTCTTACCCCTACAGATATTTATAAACTAGATTTATTGGTGACTTTGGAATCAGAGTCACCAAAGATATGAGTATTTATTTACTTATTTACAGACTGAGTGCATTTTTAAATGTGCTAGTGTGCCAAAGGCATCATATCATCAGGTTCTCTAAAAAATCAAAAAGGGGTCCTAACACTCTAGCATTTTTCCTCTTTTTTTCATTTTTTTAATTAAATTTATTGGGTTAACAGTAGTTAATAAGATTGTATAGGTTTCAAGAGTACATTTCTATAAAACGTAATATGTATGTTGCTTGGTCTGCCCACCACCCAAAGGCAAATCATTTCCCATCACCATATTTAGTATTTGTCCCTTTACTACCCCACCCCCACCTCCTTTCCCACTGGTAACCACCATACAGTTGTCTGTGTCTATGAGTTTTTGTTTGTTTGTCTGGTTTGTTCACTTGTTGCTTTCAGTTCTATATTCCACATATGAGTGAAATCTTATGGTACTTGACTCTGTCTAACTTATTTTGCTTAGCATGATATTCTGGACATACATTTCTGTTGTCACAAATGGCAGTATTTCATCTTTCCCTATGCCTGAGTAGTAAGTAATCCATGGTGTATATGTACCACATCATCTTTATCCAATCATCTCTCAAAAATATACTTTGGTTGTTTCAATGTCTTGGCCATCATGAATAATGCTGCAATGAACATGGGGGTGCATATGTCATTGCAAACAAATGCTTTCAAGTTTTTAGGATAGGTATCCAGAAGAAGAAATTCTGGATCATACGGTAACTCTACACTTAATTTTTGAGAAAATGCACTGTTTTTCCATTGTGGCTATACCAGTTTACATTCAGCGGTGAGCAAAGCTTCCTTTTTCTACACAACCTCAACAACTCTTGTTATTACTTGCCTGTGATAATAACCATTCTAACAGATGGCTATTGTGTGAGGTGGTTCCTCATTGTAGTTTTGATTTGCATTTCCCTGATAACTAGTGAAGTTGAACATATTTTCATATACCTGTTGGTCATTAGTATGTCTGCTTAGAAGAAATGTCTGTCAGGTTCTCTGCCCATTTTATAATTGGATTATTTGTTTGTTCGTTTGTTTAGCATTTTACTTAAAGGGAGTACAAGAAAATATTGTTTAGATTTAAAGTGAGATCAAGACCTTATTGATAAAGTCTCTAAAATATTTTAGAGACAGAGAAATCTTGCCTGCGAGGTTGAGTAAGGGTTCAAAAAAATATGTGACTGGAAGTGTACCTACCTATCTCCGCTGACACATTTCTGGTCAGCTGTTGTAACCCTGGGGAACTTGGGGATTAAGTGACTATCTGAGGCTATGATTCTCAGAAGAGTAAGTATTTTCTTTGTTCTTTATTACCTACATAAATTATACAATGATGTTTTGCTTCTGAAATCTAAGGTGATGTGATGTTTTGTTTAAAATTCCTTTCTAAATTAAGACAAGTAATTGTTGTTATTATTGTTGTCAATCCCCGCCTGTGGACATTGTTTTTCAAAGGGATTAGAAGGAGGAGGTACAGAAGAACAAGAGACATATGAAAACATGCTCAATGTCACTAATCATCAGAGAGATGAAAATCAAAACAACAATGAGGTACCATCTCACTTCTGTCAGACTGGCTATCATCAACAAATCAACAAATGACAAGCGCTGACGAGGATGCAGAGTAAAAGGAACCCTTGTGCACTGCTGGTGGGAATGCAGACTGGTGTAGCCACTGTGGAGAACAGTATGGAGTTTCCTCATAAAATGAAAAATGGAACTCCCATTTGAGCCATATCTCCCACTTCTAGGAATATATTCCAAGAAATCAGAAAGACCAATTAGTAAGGATATATGCACCCCTATGTTTGTAGCAGCACAATTTACAATAGCTTTGATTTGGAAACAGCCTAAATACCCACCAGCAGATGGGTGGATTAGAACACTGTGGAAAAAGAAAACACCAAGATGGCGGCATAGGTTAACGCCGGAGATTGCTGCCCTCGAACAACCACTTCAGAGATATAACTAAAGGACAGAACGGACATCATCCAGAACCACAGGAAGGCTGGCTGAGTGGAAATTCTACAACTAGGAGGAAAGAGAATATCATACCCAGACTCAGAGGAGGCGCAGTGCTGAAGTGAAATACTCAGGTGCGGAGTGCACGTGGAGCGGGCTGGCGGCGGAGGGCGGGGTTGTTGTTTTCAATCGGGAGGGAGTTTCAGACTCTGAGCTCCAGATCCAGGCGAGTCTCTGGGGACAAAGACTCAAATGGGAGAAGCCATAACTGCTTGCTCTGCCCACCCTGTAGATCCCCGGGGACCCACCCCGCCCAAGCCCTACACAGAACCATTTGCCGGATTGCCTCAGGCAAACACTAGATTAGCACCGCCCTAGAGATCCAGCACAGAAGCCCTCCCACTGCAGACACAGCGGACTCTCATAGCCAGTTAGCCTGGAGATCAAATCACCCCCGGTATTGCTGACATCAATCAAGGCTTAAAGGCAACAAGACTGCACACAAAGACCACTAGGGGGTGTACCAAGAAAGCATAAAAAATGCGGAGACAAAGAAACAGGACAAAACTGTCAATGGAGGATATTGAGTTCAGAACCACACTTTTAAGGTCTCTTAAGAGCTGTCTAGAAGCTGCCGATAAACTTAGTAAGGCGCTCGAAAAGACTGGTGAGACCGCCAATAAATGTAGTGAGATCCTCAAGAAATCTAATGAGACCCTCGATGTTGTGATAAAGAACCAACTAGAAATTAAGCATACACTGACTGAAATAAAGAATATTATACAGACACCCAACAGCAGACCAGAGGAGTGCAAGAATCAAGTCAAAGATTCAAAACGCGAAGAAGCAAAAAACACCCAACCGGAAAAGCAAAATGAAAAAAGAATCCGAAAATACGAAGATAGTGTAAGGAGCCTCTGGGACAGCTTCAAGCGTACCAACATCAGAATTATAGGGGTGCCAGAAGATGAGAGAGAGCAAGATATTGAAAACCTATTTGAATAAATAATGACAGAAAACTTCCCCCACCTGGTGAAAGAAATAGACTTACAGGTCCAGGAAGTGCAGAGAACCCCAAACAAAAGGAATCCAAAGAGGACCACACCAAGACACATCATAATTAAAATGCCAAGAGCAAAAGACAAAGAGAGAATCTTAAAAGCAGCAAGAGAAAGAAACCCAGTTACCTACAAGGGAATACCCATACGACTGTCAGCTGATTTCTCAACAGAAACTTTGCAGGCCAGAAGGGAGTGGCAAGAAATATTCAAAGTGATGAATACCAAGAACCTACAACCAAGATTACTTTATCCAGCAAAGCTATCATTCAGAACTGAAGGTCAGATAGAGAGCTTCACAGATAAGGAAAAGCTAAAGGAGTTCATCACCACCAAACCAGTATTATATGAAATGCTGAAAGGTATCCTTTAAGAAGAGGAAGAAGAAGAAAAAGGTAAAGATACAAATTATGAACAACAAATATGCATCTATCAACAAGTGAATCTAAGAATCAAGTGAATAAATAATCTGGTGATCATAATAGAATCAGGGACATAGAAAGGGAATGGACTGCCTATTCTTGGGGGGGAAAGGGGTGTGGGAGATGCGGAAGGAGATTGGACAAAAATCGTGCACCTATGGATGAGGACAGTGGGTGGAGAGTGAGGGCGGAGGGTGGGGCGGGAGCTGGGAGGAGGGGAGTTATGGGGGGGAAAAAAAGAGGAACAAATGTAATAATCTGAACAATAAAGATTTAATTTAAAAAAAAAAAAGAACACTGTGGTATATCTACGCTGTGGAATACTCTGCTTCTATAAAAAGGAAGGAACTCCTGCCATTTACAGCAGCATGGATGGGCCTGGAGAGCATTATGCTAAGCAAAATAAGTAGTTGGAGAAAGATAAATATCACATGATCTCACTCTTTTGTGGAATATAATGAACGACATAAACTGATGAACAAAAACAGATCCAGAGACAGAGACGCATTGTCAGACCGTCAAACCTCAGAGGGAATGCAGGGGACGGTGGGGGGAAGGGAGAGAGATCAACCAAATGACTTGGAGACATGCATATAAGCATAACCAATGGACACAGACACTATGGGGGTGAGGGCATGAGCAGGTGAGGGAGGGCAATGGGGGAATAAGGATACATATGTAATACCTTAATCAATCAATCAATAATTCAATAAATTAATAGAAGGGAGGGAAGGAGAGGAATTGGGGGAGAGAGAGAGAAACATCAATGAGAGAGGTACATAGACGGGTTGCCTCCAGCACATACCCTGATCAGGGGTAGGGAGTGAACCTGAAACCCAGGTAAGTGCCCTTGACCAGGAATGGAACCAGAGACCCCTCAGTGTGGGCCTACATTCAAACCAGTGAGCCACAACATGCTGCCCAAGGTAAGGCAAGTAATATTTAAGTAATTAAATATACATATTAAAATAAATTGACACCTGCTTGTGGATTCGTACAATTAAAGATATCTCAATGTAGCATGGTTTTTTAACATCCAGAAGCATCCTGTGTCAAAATGTTATTCATACCTAAAAATATATCTCTAAAGAGGGAAACACATATATTATAGGTGTGTGTATATATGTGTGTACACAAACATAGGCATACACTTTCCTCTATAACATAACATATTTGTTAATGTTCCAATAGTTTCTTCCCCTACTCATTTTGTAAATTGAACAAGAATCATCTCTGCAAGAGAGCTAGATATGGGGCCCTTACACTTTACTATCAATTAGTTTGTCAGAGTTGGTCTCTTTGTATCTAGGCTAGGAATAAACATGGATCAAGGACAAAATATTTTTGTAATAAGGAACACTGTTCTGCAAACAGTGTGCCCATAGAGAAAAGTGAGTTAAGAAGAGATGAACTGAGAAGAGGTTACCAGGCTTCAAATATATTTCATTTCTATAACGCAGTATATAGCTACTGTGGTTGGTTTTTCTCTGGTCTTAAAATACTGCCTCTCAGCTGGGCTGGCATGGCTCAATAGTTGAATGATGGCCAATGAACTAGGAGGTCACAGATTCCTAATCAGGGGACATGCCTGGGTTGTAGGATCAATCCCCAGTGTGGGGTGTTGGAAGCAGCCTGATGATTCTCTCTCACCATGGATGTTTCTATCACTCTTTCCCTCTCCCTTCCTCTCAGATGTCAATAAAAAAAAAAAAACTTAAGAAAAATAGTAGATGTTGACAAAATGGCGGCAGAATAGACAGATGTGTCCTGAGGCTTGTCCCGGAGCAGATAGAATGAGCAGCTGAAAGAAATAACATCCACCCCGAATTGGTGAAGGAGACTCACCTGGTGAGACAATTTGCAGCCAGAAAGGGCACAGGACCCCTGGAGAAAGGTAAAATCAAGGATCTGGGCAGGAGTGATCTGCCAGATCTCTGAGCCCAGAGGGTCAGCGGGAAACCGCACAGCACTGGGCCACGTCCCCTGGGACAAGCACAGTGTCTGACTGTGGAAAGGAGGTCCACAGGACTGCTGGTGGCAGGGGATTCTAGATCTGGGTCCACAGTCAAGAAAGACTGAGCCCAGAGTGTACATCCTGAAGGGGTGACAAAAACCACGCAATGCCAGCAGGAGAAAAGCTTGCATAGGCACAGTCTTTCCTGTCTCTGTGGCCTGTGCTTTTCTTCACTGAACCTAGTTCATAGGACCTTCCAGATACGGACACTCACCCATGGCTGAGGTGCAGGAGAAGGTGCAAACTTGTGGAGTCTGGGGAGAGACTGGGGAGAGGAGAGGGTCCAGGAGAAGTGGCAGTGAGTCTGGTGCTGAGTCATACCTGAGCCCGGGACCTGGGCAGCCATTTTCTCCCGAAGAGTTAACCCCTCCCTCCAGTCTCCAGGCAACCAATAGAGCCACACTCAGAATACACCCTGAATGGTACAAAGTATTAAAAAAATAACATCTGAATAGTACCCTAGAGTTCACAGGGACTGACCTAAAGAAAGGCCTTCAGTCCCAGCAACAGGAAACAGAGAAACTGCAGACAGTACCCAAGAATGGGATCTTAAGCCAGCCCAAGGAACGACTCTTCACTTTTTCATTTTTATTTTTATTTTATTTTATTATTATTTGCTATCCCTTTTTTCTTTATTTTCCTTTTTTGTTTGTTGCCTTATTTTCTATTTCTTTTCACATTATTTTTCCATCGTTCTATTTTATTTTATTTGCTACTTTTTATACCATTTTTTAATCATTTTTGTTAAATATATTAATATTATTTTCTTCTCATTCTCTTTCTTCTTATCCACTCATCCCCTTTCTACTTCTTCTATATTGACCTGAGGTCCACCCCATATTCATCCAATTCTTAACCTTATTTTCTGTATATAAGCTCAGCCTCTACAGATTCTGCCCTCACCCCCTCTTTGCTGGGTGTTGGTGTTTGCATTTTTTTTGTTTTATCTGTTTGTTCTGTGGTGTTCTCTCTCTCTCTCTCTCTCCATATATATATATATATATATATATATATATATATATATATATATATATATATATATAAATATATATTCTCTTTTTTCTTTTATCTCCTATCTTTTCTTCTCTCTTTGATATCATTTGTGCACTCTTTTCTCTCCCCTAATTTTCTTTTCTCAAGTGGTCACTTATGCCGGGGTTATCAGGGTCAAGAGTACATTCATGTTTTGTTCCCTTTGTGTAGTGTTTTGTCAAAGTGAATTTTATCCTGTCAGGCCAATGTGCTAAAGAGGGAACTACATAATCTGGCACCTGGAGAGGAAACACCCCAGACCCAACTACAGAGGCAGGAAGAAGGCAGCAGTGAGGGAGAGAGCATGAGTGAGTGAGAGAGCAAAAGAGGAGTGTGTGGTCATGTGGGGTGTGTGTGTGTGTGTGTGTGTGTGTGTGTGTGTGTGTGTGTGACAGTTAGATCCCGCAGGACTTTCAGGGGCAGGCTAACCGGGCTCATCTAACTAGGCAGCTTCTGCTACCATTGCAAACAGTACCAGGAGGATGGCACTTCCTCAGAGGCCTACCCTTTTTGAAGGGGAGAGCTGCTGTAACTGGGGGCCCAGCCTCACCTCCACCCAGGATGCCCTCAGATAACACCTGGGACTCTACTGTGACCCCTGCCAGGAGCCTGCTACCTCAGCTGCAGTCCCACAGTCACCAAGTCTTTAGCCACCCCAGGTGCAGGCTTCCACCCAGAGTGCCCTCAGATAACACCTGGAACTCTACAGCCACCCCTGCTACCTTGGCTGTGTTCGCACAGTCACCGAATCTACAGCCACCTCGGTCACAGGCTCCTGTGTGTTCTGATGCATGCTCCCCTCTGACCAGCCAAATGCTTTAGCACAGGGTATTGTGACCACATGAGCAGCAGACACATGAAAAGCCCACTCCTGTCCAAGGAGCAGCAGCCCCATGAGCAGCCAGCCCCAGGCCAAAGAGCAGCAGCCTCATGTGACCTGCTCCTGTCCAAGGAGCAGCAGCTATGTGAGCAACCCACTCCCCCATATGAGGAACAGCAACCACGCTAGCAGCCCACCCCCGTCTGAGGAGCAGCAACCACAGGAGCAGCCCACCCACAACTGAGAAGTGATAGCACCATGCAGCCTGCCCCCATTTGAGGAGCAGCAGCCACCTGAGCAGACCGCCCACGTATGAGGAGCAGAAGCCCTGCACAGCCCACACCAGTCCAAGGAGCAGCAGTGACATGCAGCCCGTACCCGTCCAATGAGCAGCAACAGGGTGAACATCCCACCCACATCCGGGGAGCTGCAGCCACATGTGTAACTCATTCCCATCCGAGGAGCAGCAGCCACTTAAGCAGCCCATCCCCAGTCTGAGGAGCAGCAGCCATGCTAGCAGCCCACCCCAGTCTGAGGATTCACAGCTGTACTTGCAGCCTGCCCCCATACGAGGAACAGCAACCCTGCGAGCAACCTGCCCCTGTCCAAGGAAAAGCAGCCTCACGAGCAGCCGCCCACAGCCCACCATCTTCTGAGGAACAGCAGCTGTGCTAGCAGCCTCCCCCCAACAGCCAAAGGAGCCACTACTACTGCGAACAGCACCCACCAGAGGAACCGCTGCCAACTGAGGAGCAACTGCAACCCAAGGAGTCACTGACACCCAAGGAGCAGCCCTTGCATGACTCGACATCTAGATTAGTCAGTGAGATCAAAAATGGGTAGAGGAAGAAACCCCAAAAGGAAAGAAAAGACAGAATCGCCTGAAAAGCAGCTAAGTGTAACAGAGGCATGCAAGATGTCAGAAGAAGAATTCAGAATAAGGGTCGCACAGTTTATAAACCGGATGAATGAAAAAATCAACAATGTATGTAAGAATAAAGAAGAAATGAAGAGTGCTATAGCTGCAATACAAAACCCTATGGAAAGTTTCAACACTAGACTAGGAGAAGAAGAGGACCGATTTATCAAATTAGAAGTCAGGTAAGAAAACACATCCAAACTGAACTGCAATTGGAGAAGAGCCTAAGGGAGCTATGGGACAACATGAAAAGAAGCAACAAACGAATAATGGGGGTGTCAGAACAACAGGAAGAGGAACAAGGGTTAGAAAATCTATTTGAAGAAATAATGTCAGAAAACTTCCCTGAGGTGAGGAAGAAAAAAGTCACACAAGCACAGATAGTCCCAAACAAGATGAACCCGAAAAGACCCACACCAAGACACATCATAATTACCATGGCAAATAGTCAGGAAAAAGAGAGAATCTTAAAGGCTACAAGAGAGATAGAAAGTTACATACAAGGTTTCTCCCAATAGATTATCAAATGATTTCTCAACAGATACACATCAGGCCACAAAAGAATGGAAGGAAATTTACAAAGTGATGCAAAGCAAGGGACTTAATCCAAGAATACTCTATCCAGCAAGGCTATCATTCAAAATTGAAGGGTAAATATGGAGCTTCACAGACCAAAAAAAAAGACTAAGGGACTTTATCACTACCAAACCAGCAATGAAGAAATGCTAAAGGGACTGGTATAAAAAGAAGAAATAATAAGAAGGAACATAGGCACAAAAAATAAAAATGGTTACAAACAAGTACCTATCAATAATAACTTTAAATGTAAACGAACTAAATGCTCTAAGCAAAAGATATCGAGTGGCTGAATGGATAAAAAAAACATGACCCATATATGGCCTGTCTAAAAGAGACACACCTCAGAACAAGGGACTCACACAGACTGAAAGTGAAAGGATGGAAAAAATATCTTTCAGGCAAATGGAAATGAAAAAAAAAAAAAAAAGCTGGAGTAGCAATACTTATATCTGACAAAATAGACCTCATAGTGAAGGCCATAACAAGAGATAAGGAAGGCCACTTCATAATACTAAAGGAATTGATACAACAAGAGGATATAACCCTGATAAACATATATTCACCCAGTGCAGGAGTACCCAAATACATAAAAAAAACTCCTAGAAGATATCAAGGGAGAGATTGACAACAATGCAATCACAGTATGGGATTTTAATACACCACTGAAATCACTGGATAAATCTTCTAGACAAAAATTCAGCAAAGAAACAACAATCCTAAAGGACTCACTAGGTCAGGTGGACTTAATTGACATCTTCAGAACATTTCAAGCCAAAGCCACAGATTATACGTTCTTCTCAAGTGTACATAGGACATTTTCAAAAATATACCCTATATTGGGTCACAAGCAAAGTCTCCCCAAATTGAAGAAGGTTGAAATCATATCAAGCATCTTCTCAGACTACAATGGCATAATATTAGAAATGAAATGCAATAAAAACAATCCAAAAATTCAAACACTTGGAAGCTGAATAGCATGCTATTAAACAATGACTGGGTTACCAGAAAGATCAAAAAAGAAATTAAAACCATCCTGGAAACTAATGACAATAAAAACATAACAATACAAAATCAATGGGACACAATGAAAGCAGTCCTGAGAGGGAAGTTTATAGCTCTAGAGGCCTACTTCAAAAAACAATAAAAAATGGTAGTAAATCATCTAACTCTACAACTTAAAGAATTAGAAAGAGAGCAACAAGAAAAGCCCAGAGAGAGGAGAAGGAAGGGGATAATAAATACAGAGCAGAAACAAATGACATAGAGACCTAAAAAAAAAAAAAGTACAAAATATCAACGAAACCAAGAGCTGGTTCTTTGAAAGGATAAACAAGATTGATGAAACTATCGCCAGGCTCACCAAGAAGCAAAGAGATAGGACCCAAATAATCAAAATCAGAAATGAAAGAGGCGAAATAACAGACACCCCAGAAATACAAAGAATTGTTAAAAATATACTATGAACAACTCTATCCTAACAAACTAGACAACATGGAGGAAATAGACATATTTCTAGCAAAATACAACCTTCCAAAACTCAATCAGGAAGAATCTAAAAATCTCAATAGGCCAATAACTATGGAAGAAATTGAAGCAGTCATCAAAAAGCTTCCAGCAAACAAAAGCCCAGGGCCAAATGGCTTCACAGGGGAGTTTTACCAAACATTCAAGGAAGAACTAAAACATATCCTCCTTAGATTATTCCAAAAAATTAAAGAGGAAGGAACTCTTCCAAGCTCATTCTATAAAACAAGCATTACCCTAATACCAAACCAGACGAAGACAATACAATGAAAGAAAATTATAGGCCAATATCCCTCATGAACATAGATGGCAAAATCCTCAACAAAATTCTAGCAAATTGGATCCAGCACTACATCAGAAAGATCATACACCATGACCAAACAGGATTTATCCCGGGTATACAAGACTGGTAGAATATCCACAAATCAATAAGCATGATATATCACATAAACAAATTGAAAGATAAAAAATCACACAGTCATATCAATTGATGCAGAAAAAGCATTTGACAAAATCCAACATCCATTTTTGATAAAAGCTCTCAGCAAGGTGGGAATAGAAGGATCATACCTCAACATAATAGAAGCCATATATGACAAACCCACAGCCAACATTATACTCAATGTGCAAAAATTAAAACCATTTTCCCTAAGAACAGGAACAAGACAGGGATGTCCACTCTCACCACTACTGTTTGACATAGTTCTGGAAGTACTAGCCATTGCGATCAGACAAGAAGAAATAAAAAGCATCCGAATTGGAAAAGAAGAGGTAAAACTGTCCTTATTGGCAGATGATATGATACTGTACTTAGAAAACCCTAAAGACTCAATCAAAAAATTATTAGACTTAATAAATGAATTTAGCAATGTAGCAGGATACAAAATTAATGCCAAGAAATCTATGGCATTTCTATACATCAATAGTGAATTTACGGAAAGAGATACTGAAAAAGCAATCCCATTTCCCATCACACCAAAAAAATTAACATACCTAGGAATAAACTTAACTAAGGACATAAAAGACCTATATGCAAAAAACTACAGAACACTGAAAAAAAGAGATAGAGTAAGACATAAACTGATCGAAGAATATACCCTGTCCATGGATTGGTAGAATCAACATCATTAAAATGTCCATACTACCCAAAGCAATCTATAGATTCAATCTACTACCTATTAAAATACCAACAGCATATTTCACAGACCTAGAACGAACTTTCCAAAAATTCCTCTGGAATAAAAAAAGATCCCAAATAGCTGCAGCAAACCTGAAAAAGAAGAACAAAGTAGGTGGGATCTCAATACCAGATATCAAGCTGTATTACAAAGACACTGTTCTCAAAACAGCCTAGTACTGGCACAAGAACAGACATATAGATCAATGGAATAGAATAGAGAACCCAGAAATCGACCCAAACCACTAAGCTCAATTAATATTTGACAACGGAGTCAAGAACAAACAATGGAGTCAAGACAGTCTCTTCAATAAATGGTGTTATTAGCATTTGCAACAGCATGGATGGACTGGAGAGCATTATGCTAAGTGAAATAAGCCACTCAGAGAAAGATAAATATCACATGATCTCACTCATTTGTGGAATATAATGAACAACATAAACTGATGAACGAAAACAGAACCAGAGACAGAGAAGCATCGATCAGACCATCAAACCTCAGAGGGAAGGTAGGGGAGGGGAGGGATAAGGGGTAGAGATTAACCAAAGGACTTATATGCAACCATATAGGCCTAACCCATGGACACAGACAACAGGGTGGTGAGGGCATGAGTGGGGAGGTTGGGGGTAATGTGGGGATAAGGACACATATGTAATAACTTAATAAATAAATAAATAAATAAATAGTGTTGGGGAAATTGGGGAGATAAATGCAGAAAAATGAAAATAGACCACCAACTTACACCATACGCAAAAATAAACTCAAAATGGATAAAGGACTTGAACATAAGACGGGAAACCATAAAAATACTAGAGGAATCCACAGAAAGCAAAATCTCAGACATATGCCGAAGCAATTTCTTCACCAATACCAGTCCTAGGGCTATGAAAACTAAAGAGAAAATAAACAAATAGGACTACATCAAAATAAAAAGCTTTTGCACAGCAAAAGAAACCATCAACAAAACAAGAAAGTCCACTGCATGGGAGAACATACTTGCAAATCTTATCACCAATAAGGGTTTAATCTCCAACATTTACAGAGAACTCCTACAACTTAACAAAAGGAAGATAAACAACCCAATCCAAAAAAAAGGAAACGGACCTAAATAGATACTTTTTGAAAGAAGACATTCAGAAAGCCAAGAGACATAGGAAAACATGCTCAAAGTCACTAATTATCAGGGAGATTCAAATAAAAATGACAATGTGGTACCATCTCACACCTGTCAGAATGGCTATCATCAAAAACTCAACAAACAACAAGTGCTGGCAAGGATATGGAGAAAGAGGAACCCTTGTACACTGCTGATGGGAATGCAGACTGGTGCAGCCACTGTGGAGAACAGTATTGAATTTCCTCAAAAAACTAAAAATGGAACTCCCATTTGACCCAGTGATTCCCACTTCCAGGAATATATCCCAAGAATCTAGAAACACCAATAAGAATGGATATATGCACCCCTATGTTCATAGCTGCACAATTTACAATAGCTAAGATTTGGAAGCTGCCTAAGTGCCCATCAGCAGATGAGTGGATTAAAAAACTGTGGTACATCAACACAATGGGATACTACGCTGTGGTAAAAAAGAGGGAATTCTTACCATTTGTAACAGCATGTATGGAACTGGAGAGCATTATGCCAAGCGAAATAAGCCAGTCAGAGAAGGATAAATACCACATGATCTCACTCATTTATGGAATATAATGAACAACATAAACTGATGAACAAAAACAAATTCAGAGACAGGGAAGCATCTTTCAGATAGTCAAACCTCAGAGGGAAGGTAGAGGAGGGTGAAGGTAAAGGGGAGAGATCTACCAAGGGACTTGAATGCATGCGTATAAGCCTAACCAATGGACACAAACAACAGGGAGGTGAGGGCATTAGTGGGTGGGTTAGAAGGCAATGGGGAGATAAGGCCACATATGTAATACCTTAATCAATAAAATAAAATAAAAATGTATAGATTTAAAAACAAGAAGACATGTGTAGTATTTTAAATAAATAAATAAATAAATAAATAAATAAATAAATAAATAAAATGGCCGTAATACACAAATCAATCTATAGATTCAGTGCAATCCCCATTTACCAATGCCATATTTCACATATCTGGAACACATACTCCAGAAATGTATATGGAACCTAAAAGACCCCAAATAGCTGCAACCATCTTGAGAGAGAAAAACAAAGTTAGGAGGATCACAATACCAAATATCATGTTATACCACAAAGATATGATACAAAATAGCCTGGTACTGACACAAGAACTGGCATATATATCAATGGAACAGAGCAGATAATCCAGAAGTCAACACAAGCCATTATGCTCAATTAATATTTGACAAAGGAGGCAAGAGCATACAATGGAGTAAAGACAATTTCTTGAATAAATGGTGTTGGAAAAATTGGACAGGTACGTGCAACTTACACCATAAACAAGAATAAACTCAAAATGGATAAAAGACTTAAATGAAACACATGACCATAAAAATACTGGAAAAAACCATAGCCCCAAAATCTCAGACATCTCTCCTAGCAATATATTTCCAGATATATCTCTAAGGCAAGAGAAACAGGAAAAAATAAACAGGACTACATCAAAATAAAGCCTGCCACACAGCAATAAAAATCACAACAAAATGAAAAGGGGCCCAATGCACGGGAGAACATATTTTCCAATAATATATTTCATAAGGGGTTAATTTCCAAAATATATAAGAAACTCATACAACTTAACAAAAGGAAGAAAAACATCCCAACTTAAAAATGGGCAAAGGACATAAATAGATATCAAGGAAACATATGAAAAAATGCTCAAAGTCACTAATCATCAGATAGATGCAAATTAAAACAACAATGAGGTTACACCTCACACTGGTCAGAATAGCTACTATCAACAAATAACAAGTGCTGGCAAGGTTATGGAGAAAAGTTAACCCTAGTACACTGCTGGTGGGAATGCAGACTGGTGCAGCCATTATGGAAAACAGTATGGAGTTTCCTCAAAAAATTAAAACTGGAATTGCCATTGAGCCAGTGATTCCACTTCTAGGAATATATCCTAAGAAACCCAAAGCACCAATCAGAAAGAATATATGCACCCCTATGTTCATAACAGTGCAACTTACAATAGCTAAGATTTAGAAACAGCCCAAGTGCCCATCAGTAGATAAGTGGATTAAACATGGTGTACATTTACACCATGGAATATTATTCAGCTGTGAAAAAAAAAGGAACTCTTACACTTTGAAACAGCATGGAGTGACCAGGAGACTATTATGCTAAGTGAAATAAACCAGTCAGAGAAAAACAAGTGTCACATGATCTCACTCATGTGTGGAGTCTAATAAACACAATAGACTGATGAACCATATAGATCCAGAGACATAGGAGCATGGAACAGAGTGATGATTCTCAGAGAGAAGGTAGGGGATGGTAGGGGAGGGGAAGAGTGATGAGCCAAAGAACTTATATGCATATATGCATAACCCATGGACACAGACAATAGTGTAATGAAGGCCTGGAGGGTATGCAGCGGTGGTGTAGGAGGGGGTCAATTGGAAGAAAAGGGGGACATCTATAATACTTTCAATAATAAAGATAAGTTTTTTAAAAAAGAAAACTGCTGTTCAGTATCTGATAGATATTGAGCTGGCTAATATCCAGTAGTGCCCTAAAACTATGATCTTCAGGATATGTTTTCTACCGAACACAAACCTACAGCTACAGTTTCACTTCACAGTGGCTGGAGTTTAGGCAAAAGTACATGGGAAGTCAATTGCCTGTGCATTTTCCTGCATGATTCAATAATTTATTTACAGCTATTTACTACAGCTATTATACTCATTAAGTCATTCTTCTGATTTATTCCTAAAATTTGGAGGACTTTTATCAATAATTTATTTGTGTAACCCCCTGGCCACTTCCCCTGGGGTTGAAAACAGACTTACCTGACAGGGAGATTGTGAACAACAACTTTCCCTCTCCTGTTTTATATTGTTTTTTTCTACAGATAGATGTCAGACTGTTCAAATTCATGAAACAAATGGGTCTGCCCCAAGTGGTGGGGTAGAGTTAGTTTTCTAGAACTGTCTATCTGAGAGATATGGCTAGCTCGGGAGGTTCTATCAGGATGTTCAAAGCCACATTTTAAATATTTCTATCTATAATAAAATTGGCATTTTAATCTCCCTCTACTTGCCTACATTTTACTCTCTTGTTGACTCAAGACTCAAGCAAGGAATAAGTGTGGGATTCCTTCAGACCCCACAATGCCAATAGTGACCCAGAGACCCAAACATGGTGTGCATATAATGCGGTATTACACATTGGAAGCAAAATATGGCGATACACTTCAAAATTCTAATATGTAAGTGGGTTTTACATCAGAAATTCCTCTTCTGATCATTTAAACAGAAAAAATCAATGATGTTTATAAAAATGAGATTTTTAATATATAAATTTTAATAATGAAATATGGGAAGCTTTCTTAGATAATGGCTTACACATAAAAAGAGTACAATACAGAAAAATTAGGATACAAACATATATTTTTACCCTGGGAAAGTATGTACAGTTGTAGGATTAGAAATTGTGTCTATATTACTTTCAAGAATTTTTTTTTTCATAGAAAATGCAGACAAAGCAATTTGTTCTCTTTTCTTAACACTCTGTTATCTATGGGTTGAAGAGTAGCCAGAAATCTTTTCATCATACAATTATTGTTCTGCACTTGGAATGTGTCTCTTAAAATTGTTGCATTTTATTTTCTCTAAGGACGCTATTCCCACTGCTCCCGCTAGGTATTTTGCCAAAATTCAGTGCATATTAAAATCATTAGTCATGTTTGAACTTTGTCACGAAGGGCCCTTTCCTTATCCACACAGTGTACATCCATGAGTCTGAGATTATAAAAGTCATCTTAATCTTCCATCACTGTGTAAAAATCATTTCCCAGAGAAATGAGAATCATCTCTTTCAAAATCTTCTTTAAAAATTACCTTATATTTCTCAGACATTTAAAATACATAACTTTTTATTTCGCCTTTCTGATATAAGAAAATATTCCCTAGGTTTAAAATGAAATAGAATATTTAGTGCGAGTCTTTTGGCACTTTCCACTAGCAAACAATTATCCATGAATGTCTATGTCTTCATGAGAGGACCATTTGGGCACCTTAACTGGCCCCACTTATACTTTCAGTTTGACCTTCAGAACTACCAGGATTATACAGTCAACTGCAGCCAGGATTACCTTCCATAAGAGTAAGTATGTTATTGTTTGGCAATTTCAGTTTCTTTCATCATTCAAAGTTCTAGTTCATTAGTCCTGGAAAATATGACTAATCTGCTTAAAAATCTGAGATGGCAATATTGGCTGTCTCTGAAAAATAAAATAGTTATTTCTAATGTTAGTTTGTATTATAAAAAAGAAATCTGAAGGGATTATGCTCATTTGAAATATTTATTACATGCATCACTAGAGAGGGGTCAGTACCTGCTCACTCTTTAGCCTTAATATTTGTAGCACTACCTGTCAAATCATAGATTCTCAGTAAATACCTTCTGAATGAATGCATCAGTATTCATAGCAACATTATATACATTATGATCAGAAATGTTGTTATTTAGAGATCAATGATTTCATTATATTTGAAAATCTTTCTTTAAATATAATTTAAAAAATTCACCTGAATTATAGTGGTCTACCAGAACATTTACTTAAATTTTGGTAGCACAGAAGGTAAATATTGGTGATTGGAAAGGGGGGAGAGTTTAGGAAAGTGGAACAATGCTCTGAGTTAACATGCCACAGTGAAGTATTGAGAGCTTAAGAATTTACTCAGTTTCTTTCACAAAGTCAATTCCTATATGACCCTATCTAAAAAGGCACCTGATTGGCAGCTAATTATTTCTCCCCCTCAGCCTAGATTAGTGCTCCTTTTCTCCAGAGATGCCTGTAAACCACAGGTAATTCTCTGTCTCTAGCTCTCTAATGCTGTTATTCGTTACTGCCTTCATTGAAACAACTTGCCTCAATTCAACAAACCTTAGGAAAACACACCTGAAGCTTTCTTGTGGGGTAGAGATTGCTAGAAAAAAATTAATCCATTAATATACAAACTAATTAAATTTCTCATGGAAAATTCTGTTCTTCTTGAAATGCAGAGAAAACCAAAGACATTGACTTTTTACAGCTATTTACAAACGGAAATAGCTGCCAAGTGCTTAAGTGTTAATGGGGTTGAGAAAGAAATGGGAAGTACCTATTGCCTCATATTCAAAATTTCAGTCTCTAAACTCTGCCCTTAGTATTTCTTCACAGGACATTGAACAGCTTATAAAAGGCATCAAAATTCACAAGCTTTATAAAGAATGCAGGAACTGTCCTAGTCATTGTTGCTCAGCAGTTAGAGTGAAGGGTCTGGGGTTTGATTTCTGGTGAAGGGGTGGTATCTGGGTTGCAGGTTCCTCCAAGGGCTGAGACAGGACACCTGCCAGAGGCAAGAAATTCATGTATCCCTCTCACTCATTTCCCACCCCTCCCTCACTTCCACTCTCTCTACAAATCAATGAAAGAAATACTCTATGATGAGGATTAACAAACAAAGGATGCAGAAAAAACAGTAGTATAGTGGTCACTGATTAGTGCCCTCACACATTAGCATTATTACAGCAGGTTATAGGAGGAGAGGGAGGAGGAGGAAGTGAAAGGAGAGAAAGCTTTAACTTACTATCTGCCAAGCACTTTGGTGAACTATAGCAATCAACAATCACAAGGATTCCATGAACTAAATATTAAGAAGGAAACTGAACCCGAAGAGGAAAAGGGAAATGAGAATGCCACAGTCTTATTCCAGAGATTAAAATACCTTTAAAACACATGTTAGAAAATATGGCAAATATGATAGTCATTCTTTCTTGATTTCCACAAACTTTTAAGGAACTCTTACTATGCCCCTGGAGATAAGCTTGCTGCTGGGGACAAAACAATGTAAAATAAAATTTGTTTGTACAGTTTGACAATTTAGTCATCAGAGAAGAAAAATAATAATCATAGGCTACAATGGGAATAGTAAGAAGAAAAGACACATCTATCTTAAAAAGTTATAGATAGATTCCTGGTGGATTTAATGCCTAAACCAGAACTTAAAATAGGGATAGAGCAGTTAGAGACTACAAGTGCAGAGATCTGTAAAAACAAAAGGACCAGCATCTGAGAATCTCCACAGGTAATTTTAAGCATCGCCTTTAATGGAAACCGCTAGTAGATAAGTGTAGGGAAGCAAATTGAATCAGGAGAGATGACACCAGCAGCCCGACTCTATAGGCCAGTGGTTCTCAACCTTGGCTGCACATTAGAAGCACCTGGGAATCTTTTTAAAATCCTGATTTCTGGGCCTCATCCTCCAGAAATTCTTCTTTTTTCTTCTTCTTCTCCTTTTTTTTCTTTTCTCTTTTTTTTTATTGTTTTATTGCTTAAAGTATTACAAAGGGTATTACATATGTGTCCTTCCCCCCCCCCATCCCTTGACAATCCCCTGGCCTCCCCTACCCCCCAGTGTTTTATGTCCATTGGTTATGCTTATATGCATGCATACAAGTCCTTCGGTTGATCTCTTACCCCCCTCCTTTCTGCCCCCAACCCTCCCCGGCCTTCCCGCTGCAGTTTGACAATCTGTTTGTGGCAGCTCTGCCTCTGTATCTATTATTGTTCAAAAGTTTATAATGGTCTTTATTAGCCATGAATGAGTGAGATCAAGTGGTATTTTTCCTTCATTGACTGGCTTATTTCACTGTTTCTTTGTTATGGGGTGGGGCCACAACATTAGTAACAAAGAAACAGAATTTCCGGAGGATGAGGTCCAGAAATCAGGATTTTAAAAAGATTCCCAGGTGATTCAAATGTGCAGCCAACGTTGAGAACCACTGCTATAGGTCATACTCTTAATCACTATGATATATTTCTCTTGCTAATGGCCATGGCAAGTACACTAGTAGGAAAACACAAGAAATGAGGGAAATTTTGTAGACTGATAGCAGAAATATTAGAAAGCACTCCATATGCTAACTAAGAAACCTAAGTTTTATAATGAGGGCAAAAAAGAGTGATTGAAAAAATTAAAATTAATGCTTCAGTTACAAAACTCCATTTCACGCTATAAAAGAAATATTTTTTAATAACATAATATCAGTCTTCCCTTCCTACCAAACTCCACCACCTCACTCTAGTGAATCATCTTCATGCATTTGTGCTGCCTCCCTCAACCCAGGTTCAGCTTGGTTCTGGAACAATTACATCATTTTGATGTGATAAGAGATAAAGATGTCAGTATCCATCCTCTGTTCTGATCCTCAAACATCTATTCATGTGCATCACAGCCTTGGATCTTTTGTTTCCCTTGCCCATATTACTCTTAAGGTCTAGTAGTTCTCTGTATATTTTATAGGACACCGATAGTATTACTGTAGCAAATTGCCGTGAAGGAAAATTTGTCAAGTTTCTAAGTTTGTCTTTAGTTTCATGTCACACTAGACAGGTGAACACCTTTTTGTAATTCTATACCAATCTTTAGAATGGGAAGACTATGTGACTTTTTAAGGCTTTTTTGCCTGTGTTCTAGGAGCAACTTAATTATTTTTCCCTTAGATCTCTACAAGGAAAAGAAATTTTAGAAATCTATATCATTTTTTTATCTGTCAGCTATTCTGGCTCCATGTTAGTGAAAGACAGTAAAGGTCCTCTGTGAATGCCACATCCCTTTGAAGCTAGGGTTCAAGTTCTGGAGAAGGGGCTGATGCACAAATGAATACACTAGACAAGAAATATACAATCAGGAGGCATGGGGGAGCCAGTCGGGGACTTTTCTCTAGCAGAGAGGCTCTCTGAAACCCTGGACCCATCAGCTTTTATTTAATTGAATACACATTTGCCCTTTAGGAATGCAAACAGGGCTATCAATTGTAAAGTTTGGTAAACAATAAAAGGATTACCAGGTTAGGGCCATGGTCCGCAAACCGCAGCTCGCAAGCCACATGCAGTTCATTGACCCCATTGAGTGTGGCTCTTCCACAGAATACGATGTGCGGGCGTGCAAGTACAGTGCGATTGAAACTTCGTGGCCCATGCGCAGAAGTCTGTTGTCAGCCTGGGCGAGTCTATTTTGAAGAAGTACTGTTGATATTTGGCTCTGTTGACTAATAAGTTTGCTGACCACTGCTGGTCTAACCTATTCTTCAATTCTCTTATCCCCTGATAAAGAAATTTTATAAATTCTCTAAGGATGAGAAATTTTGTTCTTACTCATTACTCTGAATAAAATATTTATTGCCTGGAATATTTCATTAACCTAAAAGCTTGATGCATTTGAAACTCAAACCCATTAATGCATTCCTTTTTATCCTCTCCTCAACTCTTACCTAAAGCCAAAATTAATCAACTTCCATTTAACTGAGAGGTAGATCAAGAGTTTCAGAGAAATACACAGTATGGAGTAAATGTCAGTGCAAAAATATTGTCCACAACACATAGGGGAGAGTTAATCACATCTGGGCTTTAGAAAAATGATTCTGATTGCATTGATTTTAAAATATTAAATGGGAAAGCAAAGATACATGTTAATCATATGTTTACATGTTTCTGCAATATTTCAGTTATGAGGTAAAAGACACGGAGAGTAAAAGTAGTGTTGTGAGTGAGAGAATAAAAGGAACAAATTAAAAAGATAACAGAAATGGCAAGACATGCCCACAACTGAAAATGGGAGTAAAAAAAAGAACAATAAATATTGTTTTTAAATGAGACTTACTCTTGACAGGGAAAGAAACACAGTCATGAGTGCTACATTAAAAATCTTGAAATATGCACATCTAGAGGACTCTCAATAGGAAATCATAGATAACAAAATAAGAATGCCCAATGCTGAATAGTAATGAATTATCACCTAATTCCAGATGCAGTTGTACATAGTTTATCTATATTATCTAAATCTTTCATTTTAACCCTAAGATGTACATATTATTTTATCTGAAGTTTGCACACATACACACACAAATAGAAGACACAAAATAAAGAAATTAATCAAATTGCTCAAGGACTCTCAGATAGAAAAAAAGGAAAAGTATAAGATCAAACCATTTAAGTCTGATCTAGATGTCTAAGAATAAGTTGAAGTCAGAATACTGTAACATTTTCCTGCAGATGTAAATGTAGGGATCATGAGCCTTCTTGAAATCACCCTATTTATTAGAACTTCCTAGAGAGAGAGCAGTGTAAAAGAGATATTGCCTATGAAAAATATTTCAGGTGCACCAACAAATTAGAAAATGAAAAGGAGCTATGAAGGAGAATAGGAAAAAATAGACAAAATTATAGGAAGGAATTCAGGATAATGTGAGAAGGTAGAAAGTAAGCTGTAAAGACTTTCATAAGTTCACGGTTTACTATATGCAGAAGCGAGCTTGAGTTAAATTAAATCTGAAGTTTGTTTAATGCTTAAAACAAGAGGGAGGCCAGTGGTGATGTTGGCTAGAGTAGTTTAAATGATACAAATACATCATGAGTTGATGTATAAGTGGCTAATAAGACAGAGAAGACAATTATCAAGGAGGTAAAATTTAAGAGAGAATGTTGTATTATGTTTGAGAAATTGCTAAACCTTGTTAAACCCGATATTGCTAAATGATATTTATGATGGGTGGTAGTGTGTTTTTCAAGCTGAAATAGGCTGACCCAAAACATTAAAAAATCAAGATATTGCTCTTCAGCTCTATAAATATACTTCAAATGTTCCTTTATTTGTCTGTCACAAATTTTTAAGTAAATACATACAACAAGGAGAGAAAATATGTCATTGTCAAATGTGTTTAGAAAGAAATAATAAAAAAAGCATAATTAAGAAAAAATTCAATATCAAAGCTCTGCTCTTAACTATAATGCTTTGATGGGAAAAGGGCTCTCAAAATCTAGAGAATAATAAAACTATAGATGTACCACAGTTTTGTAATCCTCTCATCGGCTGATTCGGCACTTAGGCTGTTTTCAAATCTTAGCTATTGTAAATCGTGCTGCTATGAATATAGGGGTGCATATATTCTTTCTTATTGGTTCTTCTGATTTCTTGGGATATCTTCCTAGAAGTGGGATTACTGGGTTAAATGGGAGTTCCATATTTAATTTTTTGAGGAAACAAGGCAGATAGTTAAAGGGCATTAGGGTTTTCACTGTCAAAGGAACTTAAAAGGAAATTAATTAACCAGAGTATATAATTCCAGATTTCTGCTTATAAGATGGGGAGGAATTTCTTTGTAGCACTAAGATATTCTAAAAAGCATAAAAATGTACAACATAGATATTCCAACAGTAGAAATACAATATAGCCAAGGGTAATCTATATATATAAAGAGCTAGGGGCCGTCGCATCCAAAACAACTGAATTGACGACCCAACAGGCTGAGTGGGGCAACCAGGCCGGCAGGGGGGTTAGTGAGGGACGACCAAATGGCTGAGCTGCAGGCTGTGTCGGGCAACCAGGCCTGAAGGGGGGTTAGTGAGGGACGACCAAACTACTGAGCAACAGGCTGTGTAGGGGGTCCAGGACTGCAGGGGGCAACTGGGGGGAGACTAGGCCAGCAGGGGGGGCAGGTGAGGGGCAACCAGGTCAGCAGAGGGGGGCATTAGGGGGCAACCAGGCTGGTAGGACAGGCAGTAAGGGGCAACCAGAGTGGCGCAAATATGTGATTTAAATATGAACAGTCAATTTATGTGACACAAAGAAGTAATCAAACATTGGCATGTAAGATATGCTTACTTCCCAACAGATCTAGGAATCACTCTCGGATTTACTTCTCTTGAGGTTAGAAGATGACTAGGGCTCTGGATTTCATCATATAAAGTCTTATTATTTGAAGCAGAATGAGCAAAGACAATAATCAAGGATGAAAAACCAAACTACACTAACAACCTTCATCTTGCTGGGACTGACCGATGACATTCCACTGAAAATATTGCTGTTTATCTTTCTATTTCTTTCCTACATGTTGAGTATCTCTGGAAACCTAACCATCATCACCCTCACTCTGATGGATTCCCACCTACAAACACCAATGTATCTGTTCCTTCAAAATTTCTCCTTCTTAGAAATTTCTTTCACAACTACCTGTGTACCCAGATTCCTATTTAGCATATTATCTGGGGACAAGTCCATTACTTATAATGCTTGTGCCAGTCAACTCTTCTTTACAGACCTCTTTGCAGTAACAGAATTTTTTCTTCTGGCTGCCATGTCCTATGATCGCTATGTGGCCATCTGCAAACCCCTGCATTACACCACCATCATGAACAGCAGAGTCTGCAAGTACATCATTTTCTCCTGTTGGGTAGCAGCACTGATCACCATTCTGCCACCAATCAGTCTGGGTTTGGGCCTGGAATTCTGTGATTCGAACGTCATTGATCATTTCCTCTGTGATGCATCTCCTATCCTGAAGATCTCTTGCTCAGACACCTGGTTGATAGAACAGATGGTTATCATGTGTGCTGTGTTGACATTCATCATGACCCTCATATGTGTGGTTCTATCCTACATTTATATCATCAGGACTATTCTAAGGTTTCCCTCTGCCCAGCAAAGGAAAAAGGCCTTTTCCACGTGTTCTTCCCACATGATTGTGGTTTCCATTACTTATGGAAGCTGCATCTTCATTTATGTCAAACCTTCAGCCAAGGACGAGGTAGCTATAAATAAAGCGGTTTTTCTCCTTATTACTTCCATTTCACCAATGTTGAACCCCTTTATTTACACCCTGAGAAACAAGCAAGTGAAACAAGCTTTCCGTGACTCAATTAAAAATATTGCATTCCTCTTAAAGATGCAGAGGAAAAGGGAGTCAGTGAATCCAATTAAAAGGAAGGGTAAATAGGCAGAAAACCCAAAGCTTCTAATATTATTTGTCTCTGCTTGTCTTATTCTCTAGTATATCTACATTCTCACTTTGTTTTTAGGCTTGTTTACTGTGAATCCTGACTATTTGATTTTTTACTTCTCATTAAAACTAAATTCTAAGGTATTTATGCTTACTGTTTGGCAGAAATTTCTGTTTTGCCGAACATTTTGGTTGCTATCCCCAGAAACACAGTAGAACACATTTTTCTGTCATATTTGTACATTATAAGATGTGACTATGTAGCCTATATTATAGCTAACAGGATGGGTATAAGCAATGTGTAGTTTCTAGACCTACGATATGCAAATATTCAATAGTTGATCCACAATCTCTTTTCTCCACCTGCTGGTCAGATGTCCACATTTCAATACCTCTGTACCCTTCATGTCGATAATGAATGAGCTTGATCTTTCATCTCTAGTATAGTCTTCATCCAAAGGACAGGCTATCACAGCAAGTTTGATAAAACTTCTCCTCTACTTCAACTCCAGTCAGCTGTCATCTGATTTGACAGGTAAAGTATCACAGCACTATCCCTGCCACTGACTAAGGGAGCAATGATCAGTTTGTTCTAACTTGGCTGCATGAGTACAAATAACACCCATCCTCAAGTATTGTTAGAAATACATTCTGTTAACATTTTTTAATATGCATTTAATTTTATTGATTTCAGAGATTGCCGGGAGCCGGTCCATGCTTGCTGTTTCAAGGGACCTGGCATATATGGCATACTGTTCTTAATATGTTTGCTCACCTTCTTGGCACTATGTGTTTTAACCAAGGTCTCTGAGAAAGGTTGTTTTCCCCAGGTAGGGATTTTCCCCTGAAGTTAAGGAGGGAATAAAACCCCTCAACTAAGTGCCAGGCGGGTAATTAATCCCTTTAACTACGAGCAATCATGCTTAAACTACATAATCTTTTCTCCCTGGAATGGAGATAAGAAACGCCCTAACCTTTGTAATAGAGATTGATAGGATTGAATCAACTGGTATAAATACAGTTGTAACAAGACAGAAATACTCAGAACTTAGAACAGAATCAAGAAGACAGAACCTACACGGAGCCTAGAGACAGAAGAACTTCGCTGGAGAGAGCATGCCAGAGGATCCTGGAGAGGGACTGGCCTCGGAGCCTAGAGACAGAGCCTAGCGGGAGAACATGGCAAGGGATCCTGGACTGAACCTGACTACAGAGATTGGCAGGAGAACCTGACTGGAACCTGGACACTGAACCTGACTGGAGAGCCTGGACAGAACCTGGCTGGAGAACCTAGCGAGGGAACATGGCTACAGAACCTCGCTGGAGATCCGAAGCAGAACCTCTCTGGAGATCCGGGCTAGAGATCCTGGCTAGGCTTCTGATCAACTGAACGCTGTCTCCGTGTCATTCCTTCTTCGCCGATTCCGTCCACACCTTTGGGGACCCCTGGACCTGCTGGGGTTGGACCCCGGCAAGAGATTAAAAAAAGAGAAAGGAGATGCAGAGAGAGAAACGTCAATGATGAGAGAGAATCATTGATCAGGTGCCTCTTGCTTGCCTCCCACTGGGATACAGCCCATAACCCTGGCATGTGCCCTGACCAGTAACCTCTTGGCATTTAACCACTTGACTCATGGGTCAATGCTCAACCACTTAGCCACACTGGCCAGGCCATACTATTAAATTATATGGTATAGACATTATATCTTGACTATTGGCATATTCCTACTCAGAGAGCCATAAATTCAAACCTGGTCCAGGACAATGATATAAGGAAAAATAGTATTAAAAATAATATACACAAGTTTGTAATACCACCCACCCTTCTTCAAATCTCCTGTCCTATAAACCTTTCCAGTGAAGTTTCTCTGTTACTTCCTTTCAGATTCACTGTGACGTAGAATTAGCTAAATAAAATTTTAGCTATTTAATATTTCTTAAATATATTTTTATTGATTTCAGAGAGGAACGGAGAGGGAGAGAGAGACAGAAACATCAGTGATGAGAGAGAATCACTGATTGGCTGCCTCCTGCACACCCTAGGCATAGGCCCATGAGTGGAACTGAACCTGGGATCCTTCAGACCGCAAGCCGATGCTCTATCCACTGAGCCAAACCAGCTAGGGCTAGCTATTTAATATTTTTCAATCACTGTTTAAAATAACCAGTGTTTACATTACCCTTTTCACTTTCTGATGAGTCTATCGCTTTGAGAACATTATGGGGGAAAATGGCTGTGTAATATTTTGTTTTTCTTGACCTTTTATGTACATTGGTAGAAGTAAAATATGTAATTTTATCAGAAGAAATATATTCAAGATACCCCACAAAGGTTTGTGCATAAAATATTGTTCCTTCTGTCACTCTCTTTCAAAGATTCCATGAGCTTAACTGAGGGAGTAAATTTAGCCCCCATGTACAAATATTTGCTATTTTATACCACAATACCCAATACACCTGAATTATTATAGGCTAGGATAAATCGAATAAATCGGAAAATGTGTATGTGGAGCTAAACTATTGATATTTCACTATTAATTCTTTGGTGACATCCTAATAAATAATCTATTTTCATATTATTCTGAACAAATGTGTTTCTGTGGAGGTATTTCCAATACAAACCTTCAAATAAATACCTTGCAATCATTTTAATGAATAGTTTTTAAAATATGCAAATCAAATTATTTTAAAAAGTAATGAAGCATTCATACATTAAGAACTATACCCAGGAATTTTTATGCAAAGGTTTATCTTTAGTTCTCTGTGCTTATAAAGCTAAAATATAGACTTTTATGTTTTACTTTTACAAATTGCTCCTATATTTTAAATATACTTACTAAATATGCTCATGGATATACAAAATGTGTGGATGTACATATTCAAAATACTAGCAATAGCTATCTCTATACTATGTATAACTTTACATGTATTTTCTTTTTATTATCAGATTTATTGTTTTACAATTAAAATTATGTACTTATAAAAATTGATAAGTAGGGGAAATCACACCCTATTAATTTTAAAAGTCCTGTGGTGATGTAGTTTGCATATCTTCTGTTTCTGATCTATCCCCAAAAACAAGGTTCCCACTGCTGATTTAGGACATTTCTTACCCCAACAGTTATTTATAAACTAAATTTATTGGTGATTTTTGAATCAGAGTCACCACATATATGAGTATTTATTTACTTATTTACAGAAGACTGAGTACATTTTTTAAAAGGCATATCTTCAAGTTCTCTAAAAACCAAAAAGAGGTCTTACACACTCTAGCTTTTTTCCCCCTTTTTTTCTTTTCCTTTTTTAATTAAATCAATTGGGGTGACAGTGTTTAATAAGATTGTATAGATTTCAAGTGTACATTTCTATAAAACTTGATCTGTATGTTGCTTTGTGTGCCCACCACCCAAAGCCAAATCATGTTCCATCACCATATGTTTCTCTCTTACTACCTCACCCCCACCTCCATTTCCCTCTGGTAACCACCATACAGAGTTTTTGTTTGCTTGTCTGGTTTGATCACTTGTTGCTTTCAATTTTATATCCCACATATGAGTGAAATCTTATGGTACTTGACTCTGTCTCACTTATTTTGCTTAGCATGATATTCTCAAGATCCATTCATGTTGTCACAAATGGCCGTATTTTATCTTTCTCTTTGCCTGAGTAGTCATCCAATGTATAAATGTGCCACATCATCTTTATCCAATCATCTGTCAAAAAATACTTTGGTTGTTTCCATGTCTTGGCCATCATGAATAATGCTGCAATGAACATGGGGGTGCATATGTCTTTGAAAACAAATACTTTCAAGTCTTTAGGGTAGATATCCAGAAGAAGAAATTCTGGATCATATGGTAATTCTTCCCTTAATTTTTTGAGAAAATGTACTGTTTTTACATCGTGGCTATACCAGTTTACATTCAGCAGAGACCAAAGGTGCCTTTTTATCCACAATCTCAACAACACTTGTTATTACTTGCCTTGTTGATAATAACCATTCTAACAGATGGCAATTATGTGAGGTGGTATCTCATTGTAGTTTTGATTTCAATTCCCCTGATAACTAATGAGGTTGAAGATCTTTTCATATATCTGTTGGCCGTTTGTAGGTCTCCTTAGGAGAAATGTCTGTCAGATTCTCTGCCCATTTTATAATTGGATTATTTGTTTGCTTGTTTGTTTAGCATTTCACTTAAACGGGGTACAAGAAAATATTGCTTAGATTTAAAGTGAGATCAAGATCTGGTTGATAAAGTCTCTAAAAGATTTTAGACATAGAGAAATCCTGCCTGAGAGGTTGAGTAAGGTTTCAAAATAATATGTGACTGGCAGGGCACCTACCTATCTCCGCTGGCACATGTCTGGTCAGCTTTTGTCACCCTGAGGAATTTGGGGATTAAGTGACTATCTGAGACTATGATTGTCAGAAGAGTAAGTATTTTCTTTGTTGTTTATTATCTACATAAATTATATAATGATGTTTTGCTTCTGAAATCTAAGGTGATGTGATATTTTGTTTAAAATTCCTTAATAAATTGAGACAAGTAATTGCTGTTGTTACTGTTAATCCCCTCCAGTGGACATTGCTTTTCAAAGAGATTAGAAGGAGGACATACAGAAGGAAAAGAGACATATGAAAACATGCTCAAAATCACTAATCATCTGAGAGATGCAAATCAAAACAAGAAAGAGGTACCATTTCACACTTGTCAAAATGGCTATCATCAACAAATCAACAAACGACAAGTGCTGGAAAGGATGTGGAGAAAAAGGAACCCTCATGCACTGCTAGTGGGAATGCAGACTGGTGCAGCCACTGCGGTGAACAGTATGGAGTTTCCTCAAAAAACTAAAAATGGAACTCCCATTTGACCCAGTGATCCCATTTCTAGGAATATATTGCAAGAAATTAGAAAGGATATATGCACCCCTATGTTCATAGCAGCACAATTTACAATAGCTTAGATTTGGAAACAGCCTAAGTACCCACCAGCAGATGAGTGGATTAGAAAACTGTGGTACATCTACACAATGGACTACTATGCTGCTGTAAAAAAGGGGGGGGGAGGAACTCCTGCCATTTTCAACAGCATGGATGAGCCTGGAGAGCATTATGCCAAGCAAAATAAATCAGTCAGAGAAAGATAAATATCACATGATCTCACTCATTTGTGGAATAGAGTGAACAACATAAACTGATGAACAAAAACAGATCTAGAGACAGAGAAGCATTGATCAGACCATCAAACCTCAGAGGGAAGGCAGGGGAGGGGGTAGTGGGGCAGAGATCAACCAAAGGACATGTATGCATGCATATAAGCATAACCAATGGACACAGGCACTACGGAGGTGTGGGCATGAGTGGGGGTTAAGGACACATATGTAATACCTTAATCAATAAAGAAAATAAATAAATAAATAAATAAATAAATAAATAATAAATAGATTGAAAGGAGGGAAGAGGAGGAATTGGGAGAGAGAGAAACATCAATGAGAGAGGCATATAGACTGGTTGCCTCCCACACATACCCTGATCAGGGGTGGGGAGTGAACCTGAAACCCAGGTAAGTGCCCTTGACCAGGAATGGAACCAGAGACCCTTCAGTGCAGGCCAACATTCTAACCAGTGAGACACACCATGCTGGCAAAGGTAAGGCAAATAATATTTTAGTAATTAAACATATATATTAAAATTAATTGACACCTGCTTATGGATTAGTAAAATTAAAGATATCTCAATGTAGCATGGTTTTTTAACATCCAGAAGCATCCTGTGTCAACATGTTATTCATACCTGAAAATATATATCTAAAGAGGGAAGGTTTGTGTATACGTGTACACAAACATAGGCATACACTTTCCTCAATAAAATGACATTCAGTATTTGTTAATGTTCCAATCATTTCTTCCCCTACTCCAGTGATGGCGAACCTTTTGAGCTCGGCGTGTCAGCATTTTGAAAAACCCTAACTTAACTCTGGTGCCGGGACACATATAGAAATTTTTTGATATTTGAAACCATAGTAAAACAAAGATTTATATTTTTGCTATTTATTTTATATATTTAAATGCCATTTAACAAAGAAAAATCAACCAAAAAAATGAATTCACATGTCACCTCTGACACATGTGTCATAGGTTCACCATTGCTGCCCTACTCGTAAATTTAACAAGAATCATCTCTGCAAGAGAGATAGATAAAGGGTGTCCCAAAATTCACACAAGAAGTAATTTTGATAGAAAACACAGGTTTATAATTAAAAATTGTAAATTTTTTATTGATTCATAAAGTATACAGTATAGGATTATGTATGGAATAGAGATACTAGTATTTGTCTCTCTCATTGATGTTGCTTTCAGGTAAATGGCCTCCACGGCTTCGCTGGCATATACTCACTCTTTTTTTGAAATTTCCCATGACCATTTTGCATAAATGTGGCTGAATTTCATTGATACAGTACTCAATTTCCTCCTTCAAGGAGTGGGTGGTTGTGGGCTTGTTGGCATAAACCTTAGACTTCAAAAAACTCCAAAGAAAAAAGTCCAACGGCGTTAAATTGCATGATCTGGGTGGCCAATTCTGATCACCAAAATGGGAAATTACACGACCAGGAAATGACTTTTGCAGTAATTGAATTGTTTCTCCGGCTGTATGGCATGTGGCACCATCTTGTTGAAACCACATGTCATCCATATCCATATCTTGAAATTTAGGCACAAAAAAACTGGATTATCCTGTTGCGCTATCGAGCACCATTAAATTCAAATCTTGAGTGAATTTTGGGACACCCTTTATGAAGCCCTTACACTTTACTATCAATTAGTTTATTAAAGTTGGTGTCTTTGTATCTAGGCAAGGATTAAATATGACTCAAATATAAAATATTTTTGCAATAAAGAACGCTATTCTGCAAACAGTGTGCCCATAAAGGAAAATGAGTTTAGAAGAGATGAACTGAGAAAAGGTTACCAGGCTTCAGATGTATTTCATTTCTATAACTCAGTATGAGCTACTGTGGTTGGCTTTTCTCTGTGGTCTTAAAATACTGCCTCTCAGCCGGGCTGGCATGGGTCAGGATTTGAATGTTGGTCTATGAACCAGAAGGTCATGGATTCCCGGTGAACACACATGCCTGGGTTGTAGGCTCAATCCCCAGTGTGGGGTGTTGGAGAGGCAGCCTGATGATTCTCTCTCAACATTGATGTTTCTATCACTCTGTCCCTCTCTCTTTCTCTCTGAAGTCAATAAAAATACACTAAAAAAAATAAAAATACTGGCTCTCAGGAATTAACTTAGTTCTGTTTCCTTTACATGGTGTTTTAAACATTAGAGGCTGAACAGTGGAAGCTGGGCACCAAGTGGGGGATGATTCCTGCCCTCACTTTAGTCGGTAAAAATAAAAATATGCCCTAGTGAGTTTGGAAGAGTCCCAGGTTCAGTTCCCGGCAAGGGCACGTACCTCAGTTGCAGGCTCCTTCCTGGACTGGGCCCTGGTCAGCACTCGTGCAGGAGGCAACCAATTGATGTGTTTCTCTAACATCAATGTTTCTCCCTGTCTTTCCCTCTCTCTTCCACTCTCTCTAAAATACTCAGGTGAGGGTTTTAAAAAATAATAATAAATAAAAGGAACTAAGTGAAACTATTTATAAGGCCTCCATTGGATGCTTTTTTTATCAGCAATTTAGGAAAATTGCAACCTTTGAGATACCAACTACAGATACAAAACATTTGCGTATTCAAGGGTGAGTGATTAGTTATATGTTAGCCTCAAATAGGAAACAGCTAGTAATGAAAACAGGATTGCAAATCCTTGGCTTCTGTTTTAATATCTCAATGAGGTGTTTTGAGAAGATATGTGGCATCTTAAAAAAGAGAAAACTATAAAATTAGACAGAAAGAGGAAGGGAGCTATCTCTTTGGTCATCTCTCTCTCCCTCTCCCTTCCTCTCTGAAGTCAATAAAATATATTTTTTTAAATTATAAAAGTGGAAGAATACAGAATTTTGTTTTATTTTATTTGAAATTTGAATTTTGTTTTATTTGAAAATAATTATATATATATATATATATATATATATATATATATATATATATATATATATATATATATATATAAAAGGCTAGTATGCTAAGTGTCCTTCTGACCGTCCAACCGGTCGCTATGACAAGCACTGATCACCAGGGGCAGACGCTCAACACAGGAGCTGCCGTGAAGCGCACTGGCCATTTACAAAGAAACAGCACCACAGACCTGGCACCGAAAAAGCAACACTGGGCTTCCCCCAAGTGGGGCACAGGCCCCGCCACCAGCCCTGAGCAACAGCTCACCAAATCACAGCCAATGCTGCTGAGACCCCATGGTGCAAAATGCGGCCCACAGCCCAGCCCATCCTGAAAACGGTTGCTATGGGCATCAGGTAATGATGTCACGTAGCAATGCCCTGATTCTTCTCCCTAGTGACAACTAGCCTCCTTGCAGTTTCTTCAGCCCAGAAACACGACTTGCTTTATTGCCAGGCACAAACATTTCACACTTCAACCAGATGTCTGTGAAGCGTTTTCCCATGCCTCATCTCATTTGATCCTTATAGATGTCTTATAGTAAGTAGATAGGAGACTCGGTGGAATCTTATTTTCTTGTAATTAGTAGGAAAACAGAGATTTAGAAAGTTTAGAAATTTGACCCGGCTGAAAAGAAGTAAAAAATGGTGGACCTTGAAAATGACTTCAGTTTTTCTAACTGCCCAGAATATAGCCAAGCACTGCTGCAGTTAAATATTTTACCTTTTGTTCTCCCTGCAAGATCTACAATAATAATATGCTTCATGTTGATATTTACTGCTGTGTTGTTGACAATTACCTGAAAGAGAAGTTGGGGTGCTTCACTGGGCTGGAAAAAGTTTAGCTAAATCAAAAGCAGGTCTAATTAAGCAAGTTTATCTAGATATATAAAGCTCTCACTGGCGCCAACCACACACGTGTAAAAGGAATGAGAGGTGATATAACTATAATTTTTATACATATTAAGAAAGGCATGAGGGATTATTATTAAAAGTGAATATCATACACTGACAACTTAGGTAAAATTTATATTATGTTATAAATAAGGTATTTAAATACATAAACATGTATATTTCTTATTGAAATAAAATATGCATAACACAGACTCTACTATTTTGACCATTTTTAAGTAAGATTCAGCGGCACTTAGTATATTTATATTGTTGTGCAACTATAAAAATATGTTTTGTCTCCAGTTATAAGATATGGTTGCAAATTTTTATACAATTGTAAATAATGCAGTCAGTGTATTTGGAGAAAGAAAAATCTGAAAAAAAAATAAGATCTATATGTAAACATTAGCCTTATACAGGGAGGGGAAAAGGTATGTGTACAGTTGTTCATATGGAAAATAAGCCTGGCTGGTGTTACTCAGTGATTGAGCATGGACCTATGAAGCAGGAATCCACAGTTCAATTCCCAGTCAAGGCACATGCTCAGGTTTTGTACTCAATTCCTAGCATGGGGGATGCAAAAGTAGTCCATCCATGTTTATCTTGTATCAGTGTTTCTATCTCTTTATCCCTCTCCTTTCCTCTCTCTCTAAAAAGAAAAAATCAGTTAAGAAATGAACTATGCAATTTAAATGACACAGTTGTCCTGCCATTTTTCATAGCAACGCTTTACAATCATTAAGATCTGGAAACAGCCCGAGTGTTCATCAGTAGGTGAGCAGATAAAAAAAGCTGTGGTACATTTACACCATGAAATACTATGCAGCAATAAAAAAAGATGGATCTCTTACCCTTTGAGACAGCATGGAGGGACCTGGCGAGTATCATGCTAAGCAAAATAAGCCAGTCAGAGAAAGACAAGTATCACATGATCTTACTTATATGTGAAATCTAACGAACAAAATACACTAAGGAACAAAATAGATCCAGATACATGGAAGCATGAAACAGACTGGCGAATCTCAGAGGGATATGGCGAGTGGGGTGTGAAGGGTGACAGGAAGTGAGTAACTAAAAAACTTACATGCATATATGCATAACCCATTGACACAGACAATAGTGCAGTGAAGAAAGGACTGGGGAGGGGACAGGAGCAAGGTGGAGGGGGTTACTGGGGGGAAAGGGGGACATCTGTAATACTTTCAACAATAAAGTTACATTTTTTAAAAAATAAAATAAATGACCTGTGTCAAATGCTCCTGCAACATCTTCATATCTCCAAGGAGACAGTCCCACTGAAGCCTGTTTCATTGTGTATTTGCCAAACTTCATTTCTCAGAAAATTAATTAACAATTCTTGATTGTAGGTCACCAAGGATCATTTGCTGTTTTCACTTAATGACTTTTTCTGCAAATTAAAAAGAAAAGTCACATTTGACAATATAAAAGCATTTCTCTCTGCCCTGATTATTTAAATTATTATCGCTTCCACCAGTGGAGAGAGTTCTCAGCGTTTAGAGTAATTTTTTTTTTTCAATGATGGAGACTGTAGTCTTAATATTGCTATGTTTAAATAGCCAACAGAAGTCCTGATTTAATAACAGGAGAGTAAGTATGATAGTTTGTCTCTTTGATCTTAGGATTTAGATTATAATTTCCTCTGACAAGAAAATGGATTTCTGTGATAGTGGTAGTTTATATACTCTTAATGTGTTTCAGATATATTTATTAAATTCTTTTTTAGAATGAATTTCCTTCATGTGAATAAATGTCATTGTCTGGGACGTTTATGCATAAGACACATAAACAAACCTGCGTCTTATGTGTCTCACATTGCTTAATGTGAGAAATATTCAGGGTAACTTTATATAGACTATTCAACCTCAAATTAAAAATAATGAAGTATCTTTATACAGAAATATACAAGCATGCCCTTTGCATTCCTCTTCCCACCCCAAAAAGGATAACAAAATGACTGAAGTCACAGCATCCCATTCAGATTCCTGTGTCCATTTTGAGCATTTGTTTGGAAGATAAAATAAACATAAATCAATAAGTTACATGTTCAGGTCAGTCTGTTTATTGACTTCTATTATAAAATAAATTGTAATATCATTAAGAAAACATATATTTTCAGCATTGAATAATGTTTAAAGTCTGAAGGACAAGTCAGATTTCACAGTGACACACATATGTGAGAGTGTAAGAGAAAAGATGGAAGGTAGGTGAGCTTCAAAAATAAAAATAAAAAAGCCATATGTATCATTTCTACATCTCAATCTGATATAAATACTTGATAGTTGTTGAATGAGTGACTAAATGTCCTAAAAGGTTCTTTTCATTTTTAAGGATTCTGATTATTGAGTAACCCATGATCCTCAGTTAGTGATTTTTCTTTAAATTAGAAGCTTTATGAACTGGATGGTCATTATAATTCTGCCCCAATATCCATAGGATCAGAACACAATGAGTTGAATAAAGTGGATATTCTCATAAAACAAGTAAACTAGATAAAAAATGGAAACAGATTTTTATTACTTTATGTAAGAAAAATGTCAATATTTGACATATTGATTGTACATTAGGAACATTTGAGTTCCTACTTAGTGTAGTATCAATGAATATAATTCATTGACTGGAAGATGAGGGAGGGAAGAGAAGACAGTCATCATTTGTGTGGGCAACAAAGATAACACACATAGTCAGTAAAGGTAATGCACATATTCAAGGGAGAAGTAAGATGGATTGTGTAACGGGGACTAGGGGAAGCCACAGTGCTTAAGGTTGGTCATAAGAGTTAAGCTTTAGAACAGTTAAAATAAGTTTAATCTATCAGAAAATTTCTGTGAATATCACACGCAGATTGGAAGAAGTCGGAAGTCCATGATGAGAAATGGTACAGTGACAACATTCATTCTGCTGGGACTGACAGATGACCCTCGGCTACAGGTTCTGATTTTTATCTTTCTATTTCTCACCTACACCCTGAGTGTAACTGGAAACCTGACCATCATCACACTAACCTCTGTGGATTCTCACCTCAAAACACCTATGTACTTCTTCTTAAAAAATTTCTCCTTTCTGGAGATCGCATTCACATCTGCCTGTATTCCCAGGTACATGTATAGTATTGCAGCAGGTGACAAGGTCATTACCTACAATGATTGTTTCATCCAAGTGTTTTTTACTGACCTCTGTGGAGTAACAGAATTTTTCCTTCTGGCTGCCATGTCCTATGACCGCTATGTGGCCATCTGCAAGCCCCTGCATTACACCACCATCATGAGCACCAAGGTCTGCCAGACTCTTGTCATTAGCAGTTGGGTGTCTGGTTTATGTATCATAGTCCCACCACTTAGCCTGGGTTTAACTCTAAAATTTTGCGACTCTAACAGACTTGATCATTTTTTCTGTGATGCATTTCCCTTAGTGAAAATCTCATGCTCAGACACATGGCTCATCGAACAGACAGTCATAATCTGTGCTGTCCTGACCCTGAATATCACTCTCACTTGTGTTGTTCTGTCATATGCTTCCATTATCAAGACAATTTTGAGATTCCCTTCTGTTCAGCAAAGGAAAAAGGCCTTTTCCACCTGTTCTTCCCACATGATTGTGGTTTCCATCACCTATGGCACATGCATTTTCATCTATATGAATCCTACAGCAAAGGAGCAAGTGACCATTAATAAAGTAGTTTCACTGCTCATTTCTTCTATTTCACCTATGTTAAACCCATTTATTTATACACTGAGAAACAATCAAGTTAAGAAAGCCTTCAAGGATTCCATCAAAAGAATTGTTTTACTCTCTTCTAATAAAAGGAAATAATATCGTTAGACATCTCAAAAACAAGGATTCATTGTATTTTTGAAGTTTATAATCTCGTATATTCTTAACAATATATACATGGGTTGCATTAATTTTCTCAACATTTCTTCAATCAAACTTTCAGTAAGCCTGACTCAAGCCATTTTATATACTCATTTTTCAAACCAATATCATGTCAATTTATTTAAAAATATTTTTTGAAAACCGATTAACTTCAGAATACTATTTTAATATTTACAAAAGTAATTCCTCAGAAAAATGTAAGATAAAATGCTTTGTTGCTCTACTCAAAATGCATACAATAGTGATATCTAAACACATGAAAAAGAGTAATTGTGTTTATAATGCCAAAAAATGAATAATCACAAGTTAAAGTACATGTGAAAGAATTATAGCGCTTCTAATATTGGGGAAACACCGGAAAATATTACTACCATGAACAGAGAAATACTGGTTAAAATGTAGTAAATATTCAGTTGAATTTATAGCTGAAAGCATTGCAAAGTTGTAAATAGGAGATGTCAGAATTGGTAGAGCAATAATGTATAAAATGACCTGTGGGTGCTCAGATTATAGACTAGGGATGGGAATTGGAGATGGCATTTTAGATCACAATGGTTTAGGTTTAAAGTCTCATGATTAGCCCTAACTGGTTTGGCTGGGTAGACAGAGTGTTGACCTGCGGACTGAAGGGTCCCAGTTTTGATTCCTGGGCAGGCACGTTGTTTGTGGGCACATTCCCACTGGGAAGTGTGCACGACACAGCTGATCGATGTTTCTCTCTCATCCATGTTTCTAACTCTCTATCCCTTTCTCTTCCTTTCAGTAAAAAATTAATAAAATATATATAAATAAATAAAATGTCTCAGTATTAGTAGAGCACTTGAAATAACACAATAGTTGCACATGCAATGAAAGTTAGAATTAGAAAACTATGCTCATTTTCACAGAATATCACAGTTTTTTATGAAAAGTATTTTCTGCTACTGTAAAGCTGTGAGCCAAGGAAAAACATTCCCCATTGTATTTAATAATTGTGCCTACCTCTAACACAAACTAAGCTTTTATTATATTTAAATATTATATTTAAATAACTGAAAATTTTACACAAAAATCGTTTCTTGAATATTAAGGTGTTTACATAAAATTAATTAATTGCTATATGGAAAGCAATGAAGTGCAGATGTCATCACATATTTGGAGCACTGAAAAGCCATAGTGAAAAGGAATTCTGCTATTCTAAATCTAGTCACTAATTATAAAAATGTGAACTAGATAAAAGAGAGGAACTTATCCTTATAAGTTTGAAAAGATGAAAAATGAACATATAAATGGAAAATGTAACTTATTATGGGTAGAAAATGAAATTAATTATATAAGTTAAAGAAATTTAAAAGCTAGTTCTTTGAAGAGTCCAATAGCACAGATAAAGCCCAGTAAATATGAGATGTAAAAAAATTAAAATACTGCATATTTTATTGGAAAATCATCAGGATACATATAGGAGAGAATGAATAAAACTATTGTGTTTTATTGATTTTAAAGTCTTATTCATGTTTTGCTTTTCTGAAATGGAGATTTGTCATACATTGGCATCTACTATTGGTATAGTTCAATTGGCAACATTGTCTTTTTTTTTTCCTTGTTTGGATTATCTACATAAAGCCAGACTTTTGTTTGTTATTTTGTGTTTTATTTTTAATGTATATATTTCTTATTGTTGATAGCATTACAGATATCTCCCATACCTCTCCCCTTTACCCTCTCCTCCCAGCCCTACTTACCCCAGCCCCAGGTCTTCACTACCCTATTGCCTGTGTCCATGAGTTATGCATCTAAGTATATAAGTTCTTCGATTTATCTCTTCTCATCCCCACATTGATGTATGTCAGTCTGTTCCATATCTCCATGCTTCAGGTCTTATTGTGTTGACCAATTCATTTTTTTCATTAGATTCCACAAATAAGTGAGACGATGTGATATTTGTCTTTCTCAGATTATTTCACTTAGCATAATAGTCTACAGTCCATCCATGCTATCCCAAAGGATAAGAGATCACTTTTTTACAGCTGCATAGTATTCCATTGTGTAAATGTCCCACAGCTTTTTTAACCTTTCATCTACTGATGGGTTCTTGGGCAGTTTCCAGATCTGAGCTATTATAAATAATTCTGCTATGTACATGGGTGTATATATTCTTTCTGATTGGTTTTTCAGGTTTTTAGGATATATTCCCAGAAGTGGGAATGCTGGGTCAAATGGGAGTTCCATTTTTAATTTTTTTAGCAAATTCCATCCTGTTTTCCATAGTGGCTGCAACATCTGCATTCCCACCAGCAGTGAACTAGTGTTCCTTTTTATCCACATCCTCACCAGCACTTGTCATTGTTGTTTTTAATAGTGATACACAGCTTAATTGTATTTCTTACAATTGATGATGTCTTAAAATTGATGAAATTTGGCATATTTGTTTTTTATCATGATGACATATTTACATATCCTAAAAACTCAAAAAACTCTAATAGAAAACTAGTGGAACTAATAAGGGAATTTGTTGTTCTAATTGAAAAAATAAAAAATATTTTAAAATCAGCAGACTGTAATAACAATAAGCAATATGAAATCAATCAGCAAATATTATTTTAGTCACACAGTCATAAAAACTTAATTACCAAGAGAATAAATTTAACAAAAAGTATAGTGTACATATAAACAAAATATAATATCTATTCAAAGAATATGAAATATGATTTTTTTAAAAAGGCAATCAATATTCTTGGTTGGAAAATTTTAATATGAGCATGTATATATGTGTACGTATATATTATTTACATAAGGTAGAGACATTTATTTATTTATTTGCATGTAGTCACTAAGCACATAGAATATTAAAGGAAGACAAATTTTAATGCAGGTTATCTGAAGCATGAACTAAGAGATACAATCAGAAAGACAAAGGGGGGAAAATCAGGCATGATTCACAGTGGCCAACACATGGAACAACCAAAGTATCTTTCAATAGATGATTGGAAAAACATGTTGTGGTACATACTAGTCTTACCTAATAATAGACAAACATGCAAATTGACTGTACTTTTGCTACACCCAAGCCACACCCACCATCCAGCCCACCAACCGATCCAGAGATACGCACATTAACCCAACAAAGATGGCAGAGGCCAGAGCTGAGATACTTGCATCGTAGCCACAGCTACCATACAAGCATCCAGGTTCTGGCCACTCCAGGCCTATTGGAGACGCAGAAGTCAGGGGAGACAGAGAAGTCCAGCTCCAGCGCCTGAGGCTGGCTGCGCCTGGGAGACAGAGAAGCTGCCTACCCCATGATCCCAGACTGAAGCTGGCCGGGGATGCCACCTTCCCTGTGATCCCAGGCCTTAGCAGGCTGGAGAAGCTGACTGCCCCACATCCACCAGCCGCATGTCCTCAGGAAGACTGAGAAGCCAGGCCCCAGAGCCTGAGGTCGGCTGCAGCCTAGGAGACGAAGAAGCCGCCTGCCCCATGATCCCAGGCTGCAGCCAGCCGGAGAAGCCGCCCAACTGCGGTCCAGGCGCCAGCACCTGCGGCTGGCTGCGGCCCAGGAGATGGACAAGCCACCCGCCCTGAGGTCCCAGGCTGCAGCCACCCTGTGGTCCAGGGTGCCAGTGCCTATGGCCCAGGAAATAGGTTCCCCCTTCTCCTACTGCAGTCATTACTTCAATATTCCCCTTCTGAATTTCCCTCCTGTGCCACAACCCAACTCCACTTTTCATCAGAAGGATACGGAACAGAGCAGTGTTAAAAGCTTACATTTTTAAGCCGGTAAGGTTGGTACTTAAACATATAAGTGGAAAACTCGAGTCCTTAAGGTAACAAAGGCTACAAAGGGAGGGGGACAGGGACAGGGCATGACATATTATATCCAGCAATCCATATGGGGACTGAAAACTTTGCAATGATGACAATTAGTGAAGATAAGAATCAACTAACATAGTTGACAGGGACAATTCTTCCATCTTTGAAAATATCTACATCAAATCTGTTTAAATAGATTTTCATCTGCATAATCTAACACATTCTGACAAGACCACCACCACCAATGTGGTCAATGTTGTGCTGATAAATGTTTAACAACTGGCTCTCAATCAAAGAAAACAAAGCTCTGATTTATACTGTCGGCCAATTTCTGTGGCATAAATTCTCCATCCAAGGCTGATTTCAGTTGCTAATGTGATGCCACTAAATGCAGAGCTGAGGAGAAACATGCAGTAATACACTATTATATTCCACCAGAAAGACCCAAAAGATATAAATAATGTCAAGAGTCAGAACAGTAAAGTGTAGTAAATAATTGATGAGTGATGAATTTAGAGTATGTATTTCCTTTGGTTTTAATGTAATTTATTCATTTTTAAGATTATATAATTTAATTTTTAGGAGAAACCAAGATGGCGGCATAGGTTAACGCAGGAGTTTGCTGCCTCGAACAACCACTTCAAAAATTCAACTAAAAGACGGAATGGACATCACCCAGGACCACAGGAAGGCTAGCTGAGTGGAAGTTCAACAACTAGGAGGAAAGACAAAAGCATACCTAGACTCAGAGGAGGCGCAGTGCTGAAGTCAAATACTAAGGTGCAGAGTGCATGCGGAGCAGGCTGGCAGCTGAGGGCGCGGTTGTCTGTTTCAATCAGGAGGGAGTCTCAGACTCTGAGCTCCAGATCCGGGCGAGTCTCTAGGGGCCCAGACTCAAACGGGAGAAGCAGGACTGTCTGGCTTCGGTCGGAACTCGAAGGCAGCTTTCTCTCCGAGGTTTGCAGCGGTTGCCAGGACTCTGAGAGGCAGAGCCCCTGGGGACGGGACTGAGAGCAGCCATAACTGCTCGTTCCGCCCACCCTGTAGATCCCCTGGGACCCGTCCCGCCCAAGCCCTGCACAGAGGCATTTGCTGGATAGCCTCAGGCAAAGGCTAGATTAGCATCTCCCTAGAGGACAGAAGTTCTCTCACTGCAGACACAGCTGATTCTCACAGCCACCTGGCCTGAGGGCAAATCTCCCCTAGTATTACATACAACGATCAAGGCTTAACTACAACAAGACTGCGAACAAAGACCACTAGGGGGTGCACCAAGAAAACATAAAAAAATGCGGAGACAAAGAAACAGGACGCAAATGTCAGAAATGGAAGATATAGAGCTCAAAACCGCACTTTTAAGATCTTTCAATAATTTTCTAGAAACTGCCGATAAATGTAGTGAGATCCTCAAGAAATCCAATGAGACCTTCGATGTTGTGATAAAGAATCAACTAGAAATTAAGCATACACTGACTGAAATAAAGAATATTATACAGACTCCCAACAGCAGACCAGAGGAGCGCAAGAATCAAGTCAAATATTTGAAATGCGAAGAAGCAAAAAACACCCAACCAGAAAAGCAAAATGAAAAAAGAATCCAAAAATACGAAGATAGTGTAAGGAGCCTCTGGGACAGCTTCAAGCATACCAACATCAGAATTATAGGGGTGCCAGAGGATGAGAGAGAGCAAGATATTGAAAACCTATTTGAAGAAATAATGACAGAAAACTTCCCCCACCTGGTGAAAGAAATAGACTTACAGGTCCAAGAAGCGCAGAGAACCCCAAACAAAAGGAATCCAAAGAGGACCACACCAAGACACATCATAATTAAAATGCCAAGAGCAAAAGACAAAGAGAGAATCTTAAAAGCAGCAAGAGAAAGAAACCCAGTTACCTACAAGGGAATACCCATACGACTGTCAGCTGATTTCTCAACAGAAACTTTGCAGGCCAGAAGGGAGTGGCAAGAAATATTCAAAGTGATGAATGCCAAGAACCTACAACCAAGATTACTTTATCCAGCAAAGCTATCATTCAGAATTGAAGGTCAGATAAAGAGCTTCACAGATAAGGAAAAGCTAAAGGAGTTCATCACCACCAAACCAGGATTATATGAAATGCTGAAAGGTATCCTTTAAGAAGAGGAAGAAGAAGAAAAAGGTAAAGATACAAATTATGAACAACAAATATGCATCTATCAACAAGTGAATCTAAGAATCAAGTGAATAAATAATCTGATGAACAGAATGAACTGTTGATTATAATAGAATCAGGGACATAGAAAGGGAATGGACTGACTATTCTTGGGGGGGAAATGGGTGTGGGAGATGCGGGAAGAGACTGTACAAAAAGCGTGCACCTATGGATGAGGACAGTGGGTGGGGAGTGAGGGTGGAGGGTGGGGCGGGAACTGGGAGGAGGGGAGTTATGGGGGGGGGGGAAGAGGAACAAATGTAATAATCTGAACAATAAAGATTTAATAAAAAGATTATATAATTTAATTTTTAATAATGAACATGTTTAACAACCAGCTTACAAAATTCCTGAAAATTTTTGAGCCAGTAAAAGCAGGCTTTAGCACAATACTGAGTGGAGTGTAATGGTTAAATGCCAAGGCTCATGGATTTGAAATGAGACTCAGTCACTTTTGGGTTTTACTGGTCAAGTTACCTGATCTCTCTATACCTCAGTGTTCTCATCTGTGTCATTATAGTACCTACTGTATAGAGTTGTTGCAAAGATAAAATGAAATCTGTGTATGACACAGCACAGTACCTGAAACAATAATTCACTCAATTTGTTATAAACTGTTACTGCTTCAAAACGTTGTTGACAAAATTACTCATGCTGAAAGAATGAAATTTTATTGATGAGAAAAATGCCTTATTTTGTGATCTACATGGAGACAGTCAATTTTACTTCCTAGGCAGTAGATAGTAATCTACTACTAGAAAACACAAGGGGAAAAATGACTTCAATCAACATGATTGAGGCAATGTATTATTAGCTGGATCATAAAGCAGAGAGGATGCCATACATTCTGGGATACATCTGCAGTAAGAGGCTTCATCTCAGGTATTAATTCTGATCAACTAAGCATCAGACTTAAGATGAGTGGTGAGAAGGATTCTGAGGCTGTTTCTAGACTTAGCAGGAATAGAACTTTAATACATAAGCAACAGTTACTATGGTTAATGATGGCAAGAAAAAACACACCATGATCTAATCTAATAAAAGAGACATGCAAATCCCCCGAGGGCTCCCGGGCTGCCAGAGGGATGTATGACTGCTGGGGAGCGGGCCTAAGCCAGCAGGTGGTCATCCCCTGAGGGGTCCCAGACTGTGAGAGGGCACAGGCTGGGCTGAGGGACCCTCCCCGAGTGCACAAATTTTTGTGCACCAGGCCTCTAGTATATATATATAAAACAGAATACTACTCACCCATAAGAAAACATTAAATACTGCCATTTTCAATAACATGGATGGACTTGAAAATATTATCCTAAATGAAACAAGTCAATCAAAAAAATCTAAGAATCATATTATTTTTCTCATATGTGGGATATAAACAGAAACTCATAGACACAAACAACAGTTTGATAGCAACCAGAGGGAAGAGGGGTGGGGGATTAGTAAAGGGTAGAGAAGTCCAAATATATGGTGATGGAACATGATTTGGCTTTGGGTGATGGACACACAATGCAATATACAGATGATGTATCATAGAAATGTACACTTGAAACCTATATAACCTTATTAACCAATGTCATCTGAGTAGATTTAATTTTAAAAAAGAAAAAGAAAAACAAACATTGCTTGTACAATCTCACTGACATGTGATGGTTTGGAGATATATATATACATTTTTTTCTTTTCAAATAGATTTTCATCTACAAAATCAAACATCTGCTACCAAGGAAAAAAGATGTTATAATTTATTTTGTTAATTCAGAATAAAAATGCCAAAAAGAAAACCCATTTGAACATGTAAATGTTACAGTGTATACAATGAAATATTATTCAGCCATAAAGAGAAATAATATGCTATTTGCAACAACATGAATGGATCTTGAGAATATCACGCTAAGCAAAATATGCCAGACAGAGAAATTTAAGAATCATATGATTTCATTCATAAGTGGGATATAAAACTAGAAGAAAATTTGACAACTGTGTGGATTCCCAGATACTTGTATAACATCAATAGGAGACGAGGTCATTACCTATAATGCTTGTGCCATTCAAGTGCTTTTCACTGACCTCTGTGAAGTAACAGAATACTTTCTTCTGGCTGCCATGTCCTATGACCGCTATGTGGCCATCTGCAAGCCCCTGCATTATGTGACTGTCATGAGCAGCAGGGTCTGCCAGATTCTTACCATCGATTGTTGGATGGCTGCTTTATGTATGATGATCCCACCACTTAGCCTGGGTTTACTAGTAACTCTAAAATTTTGTGACTCTAACGTGATTGATCATTTTGCCTGTGATGCAGTTCCCTTAGTGGAAATCTCATGCTCAGAAACATTGAACAGACAGTGACAATCTGTATTGCACTGACCCTGATAATGACTCTTACTTGTGTCATTCTGTCATATGCTTCCATTATCAAAACAATTTTGAGATTCCCTTCTGTTCAGCAAAGGAAAAGGCCTGTTCTTCCCACATGATTGTGGTTTCTATCACCTATGATACATGCATGTTCATCTATATGAATCCTACAGCAAAGGAACAAGTGACCATTAATAAAGTAATTTCACTGCTCATTTCTGCTATTTCACCTCTGTTAAATCCATTTATTTATACACTGAGAAATAAGCAAGCGAAGAAAGTCTTCAACAACTCCATAAAAATAATTGCATCATTTTTTAAATATATTTTATTGATTTTTTTACAGAGAGGAAGGGAGAGAGATAGAGAGTTGGAAACATTGATGAGAGAGAAACATCCACCAGCTGCCTCCTGCACATCTCCTACTGGGGATGTGCCCGCAACCGAGGTACATGCCCTTGACCGGAATCGAACCTGGGACCTTTCAGTCCGCAAGCCGATGCTCTATCCACTGAGCCAAACCGGTTTTCGGCTAATTGCATCATTCTTAAGGAAGCAAAATAAACTAGCACTCATAAATTTAAAATAAAAAATAAACCTGTTCATTGAAGTTCATAATTTGTTTACCTTTTAATAATCTATATTTCAGTTATATTTCATTTGTCAATCCCCTTTACATTTGCTTACATTGTACTTTAATCAATTCTCTCCTTTAGTTTTAACCAGCTTCTTGTAGGAGATTTGTCTCAGTAAAAAAATGAAAGTATACTTCTCATAAATTCATTTTTAGATAAATATAACTCAATGTTATAGTATAATAAAAATCATTCTTTTGTCTTCCACAAACATAGCATAATGCTACTGATTGCTGTGCTCACATTAAAATGCTACTAAATTTCAACTAAGAACTAACATTTTATAATAAAATACTGAATAGGATGAATGCTGGCATTACAAGGAACAATTGAGAGAAAAGATAATAGCATTTCTAATATTCTTAGGAAATACATTTTTAAAAAACATGCTAGATAAAGAATCACAAATATTCTTTTGATTTAATAGCTGAAAGTGAAGTTTAAAATGTGGGTGACCAAAAGGTATCAGAGATACAGATTTAACAGTTATGAAGATGAAAAATTCCAACTATGACCCATGGATTTCCAGGAAGGTAAAGAATAGAGGATGGAGAGGAGGAAAGGAGAAGCCAGTTGTTGAATTATGGATTACCGGGAATTGGGTTAAATTTCCATATGAAGATGAGAGATGAAGTATCAGAATCCAAGTGGTGAAAGCACAAGAAACTAACAGAACAGGATAAAGCCAAGACTTTAAAGTGTGATTTAGGGGGGAAAATTGCCCACTCTTGTGAAAAATCAATAATTTTCTCAAAGAAAATTTTCTGTCTCTTCTTGAGCTATGAGCTATGGGCATGGGGTGGGGACAATCATTACGTTCCTCTGCCTATCTAAAAGAGACCTTTGATAGCCCAAATTCCATTTTTTTAATTTACTAATATTATATATAAACAATTAAATAGAGTCTATCTCTATTTAACTAACATTAGTCTAACTCTTTGAAAGTTAAGAGACACATATGCAATGAGATACACTTCATAACAATTTATATAGAGCATAGGAAACTGTACTCAGAAGTCAAAGAATAATTCATTCATAAATATATTCATTATTTTAAAGCTAATGAAACAAAAAAATAAAGCAAATCCTGCTCCTTTTTAATATTTAAATGCCATCAAATTAATTCAAAGTATGTAGGACATAAATTTTACTGAAGATAGAAACTTTAATAAATCTGAAAAGGTAAATAAATCCAAAAGTTGCTTTTTAGAAAATTGATAAATTTCTCAGAAACATGAATGAATGCAAAACTAAAAGAGCAATATATGTTTACAAATCAGATAGAGACTATAAATACTACTGCAGTACAAATTAGAATAACTTTATGGATGTTCTTTTAGAATACCATAACAAAAACAAAAATGTGAATACCGGAGGAGAACCAAGATGGCGGCATAGGTTAACGCCGGAGTTTGCTGCTTTGAACAACTACTTCAAAAGTGAAACTAAAACACGGAACGGACATCACCCAGAACCACAGAAACGCTGGCTGAGTGGAAGTCCTACAACTAGGAGGAAAGAGAAACGCATACGGACACTCAGAGGAGGCGCAGTGCTGAAGTCAAATTCTGAGGTGCGGAGTGCGCGGAGCGGGCTGGCGGCGGAGGGCGCGGTTGTTGTTTTCAATCGGGAGGGAGTCGCAGACTCTGAGCTCCAGATACAGGCGAGTCTTTAGGGACCCAGGCTCAAACGGGAGAAGCGGACTGTCTGGCTTTGGTCAGAGCGAGTGCAGCTTTCTCTCTGAGCCTTGCAGCGGGTGCTGGGACTCAGAGAGGCAGAGCCCCTGGGGACAGGACTGAGAGCCGCCATAACTGCTCTCTCCGGCCCACCCTGTTGATCCTGTGCGACCCGCCCCGCCCAAGCCCTGCACAGAGGCATTTACCGGATAGCCTCAGGCAAAGGCTAGATTAGCACCTCCCTAGAGGACAGAAGTTCTCTCACTGCTGACACAGCTGATCCTCATAGCCACTTGGCCTGGAGGTCAAACCCTCCCTGGAATTAGCTACAACAATCAAGAATTATCTATAAGACTGCGAACAAAGACCACTAGGGGGTGCACCAAAGAAGCATAACAAAATGTGGAGACAAAGAAACAGGACAAAATTGTCAATGGAAGAAATAGAGTTCAGAACCACACTTTTAAGGTCTCTCAAGAACTGTTTAGAAGCTGCCGATAAACTTAATGAGATCTACACGAAAACTAATAAGACCCTCGATCTTATATTGGGGAACCAACTAGAAATTAAGCACACACGGTCTGAAATAACGAATATTAAACAGACACCCAACAGCAGACCAGAGGAGCGCAAGAATCAAGTCAATGATTTGAATTGCGAGGAAGCAAAAAACATCCAACGGGAAAAGCAAAATGAAAAAAGAATCCAAAAATGCGAGGATAGTGTAAGGAGCCTCTGGGACAGCTTCAAGCATACCAACATCAGAATTATAGGGGTGCCAGAAGATGAGAGAGACCAAGATATTGAAAACCTATTTGAAGAAATAATGACAGAAAACTTCCCCCACCTGGTGAAAGAAATGGACTTACAGGTCCAAGAAGCGCGGAGAACCCCAAACAAAAGGAATCCAAAGAGGACCACACCAAGACACATCATAATTAAAATGCCAAGAGCAAAAGATAAAGAGAGAATCTTAAAAACAGCAAGAGAAAGTAACTCAGTTACCTACAAGGGAATACCCATACGACTGTCAGCTGATTTCTCAACAGAAACTTTGCAGGCCAGAAGGGAATGGCAAGAAATATTCAAAGTGATGAATACCAAGAACCTACAACCAAGATTACTTTATCCAGCAAAGTTATCATTCAGAATTGAAGGTCAGATAAAGAGCTTCACAGATAAGGAAAAGCTAAAGGAGTTCATCACCACCAAACCAGGATTATATGAAATGCTGAAAGGTATCCTTTAAGAAGAGGAAGAGGAAGAAAAAGGTAAAGATACAAATTATGAACAACAAATATGCATCTATCAACAAGTGAATCTAAGAATCAAGTGAATAAATAATCTGATGAACAGAATGAACTGTTGATTATAATAGAATCAGGGACATAGAAAGGGAATGGACTGACTATTCTTGGGGGGGAAAGGGGTGTGGGAGATGTGGGAAGAGACTGGACAAAAATCGTGCACCTATGGATGAGGACAGTGGGTGGGGAGTGAGGGCGGAGGGTGGGGCGGGAACTGGGAGGAGGGGAGTTATGGGGGGGAAAAAAAAGGAACAAATGTAATAATCTGAACAATAAAGATTTAGTTTAAAAAAAAATGTGAATACCAGAGCTAATTAACAAGGTTTTAGCAAGACAAAATTTTAAAAACTAATTCAAGATGTAGAAAAATATAACATATAACATTTTGGGAAGACAAATAAGAATTACCAGGAAAGAGGCAAAGGGCCAAATATGTTATAATTCACATGGTAAAGCAATAGAGAATCTCATTATAATTTCAATTATCTAAACAATAAAAAAAACTCTCCCTAATGAATTTTTTTGAAATTTGACAAAATCTGATTAAGACATTATATACCAAGCTATTAAACAATTCACTGTTGAATACAGGTAGACTATTTCAAATAGAATTCAACAAAATATCTGATATTATACTATGATTGATTAATATTTATTTCAATTACACAAAGGTAAAGATACAAGGTAGATAGATAGATAGATAGATAGATAGATAGATAGATAGATGATAGATAGATAGATAGATGATAGATAGATAGATAGATAGATAGATAGATAGATAATAGGTAGACCAAACAGAATTATATATGTATATATTTTATACATATGTAAAATATAGTCTGATTTTATTGTAAGAACAAATTATTTTTAAAAACATTGTATATAGGTTCAGATTAATAGATCAAACTATCACTGGATAAAAACAGTATTTGCATTTAAAAATTTTTTTAATATATTTTATTTATTTTTTACAGAGAGGAAGGGAGAGGGATAGAGAGTTAGAAACATTGATGAGAGAGAAATATCGATTAGCTGCCTCCTGCACACCCCCTACTGGGGATGTGCCTGCAACCAAGATACATGCCCTTGACCAGAATCGAACCTGGGACCTTTCAGTCCGCAGGCCGACACTCTATCCACTGAGCCAAACTGGTTAGGGCAAAATTTTTTAAAATAAAATTAAAATGTGATAAACTACTAAAATAAGATTAAAGTATCTAGAGAAAAACAATTGACATTATTACATCAAACGGTAAAACATCTGTACTCAACTGAAAAAAAGAACTGAAATTAAGTAAGAGTGCTCACTTTTATCATTGATATTCAACATTCCATTGCCATCTTAAAAATTCCATACGATAAATAACAAAATAAATCAGATTATCAGACTGAAGTTATAAATATACTCTATTTAGCAATTATGAATGCCATTTTTTTAAGTTCTTACATTTATGATAGATGTGTCTTACAATGACTGGCATCTTAATATTGTGCATATTTTTATCAGTAACATTTTTCACAAAATAATAACATGCACTCAAATAGACTCAATGAAATTAGGCATTTTCTTCCTAATGACATTATTATGTACCTAGAAAACAATAAAATCTAGTAAGAAAGTAATGGACTTAATAAGAATACTTAGAAATTTGGATGAATAAAGGATACATACAAACAAGTCAGTTGACAATGTTTGTACTAGCAATAAACCCCTACAAATCAAAGCTATCCACATGACTGCCAAGGAATAACTCTTATTACGGAGTCAATATGTTATACCATAAAATATCAAGTTGTGCACGCAATATATAAATTTAACACAACTTTAATTAGAATCAGCTTTTAAATTTTCTAATTGCACAAAATGATCTCTAAGTTAGTATGAAATTAACTTAATCTCTAACTTGGTATCTCTAAGGCAGTTAATAATTAAATCTCATAAAGGTACAACAATACATAAATGAAAGAAATATTAGTGAATAGAAACTTCAAAAGAGAAGATAAAATGATGCAGTAGAACAGATAAGATCATGAAAGTATACAAATTGCCTTTATTTTTATATAAATATTTGTTACTTTTATACAAAAGTGGGAAAATTTCAGTTCAGTAGGAAAAACATGTTTTATTTCGTAAGTGTTTCAGTCACACACAAAAATCTCAAATGCAAACATTTTGCTTTTGATTCACAAAACTAACAAGTTACATTCTAAATGTTTTCGGTTTTAAGCATAAAAATAAACAAGTAAAACCTTATCAGAAAATATATAACGCCACAATAATGTAAAGGAGTCAGCAGCTTGTACTTAAGAATTTAAAGGCAGAAAGTGATAAAAAGAAAAGGCACCTATTTGATTACATATGTGTTAACCATTTTGACTGGCAAAAGATACCACTGAAAATTTTATGCCAAATAATAATGTGGAAATTAAATGTATAGTGCTGACAGACAAAAGAATGATTTCTAAAGTATACAAATAGCTCTCATAAATGAACAAGACAAATAAAAGAGCTAAATAAGAAAAAAATAGACATGGTCAATTTGGAGAACACTAATTCCCCTTTAGTAAAAAAACAGGATTGTCAACTGTTCTAACCATCAGTCTCATATCAAGAAATTTATATTGTGGGAGAACTTTACACCAATTATACTGTCAATTTTGAAAAGGACTTTTATCTGTTGCTGAATTAGATCACAGGCAAAAGGGTACTTTCCTAAAGCCCATGTATAAATTTAAATTGCTAAAGCCTTTTGACAAGCAATCAGAAAACCTACAATTTAAAAATACGTATATTTTGACATGACAATTCCATACCTGCAACTCTATCTCACAAAAATGTAAGTACCATTTGAAAGGATATACAGCATAAAAAGGCACAATATGAAATATAGCATTTCTGATTACCAAAAACTCAATGCAAAATGAAAAGCTCTCAATAAATAAAATGTCATAAAGTTATTAAACGAATCTATTAGAGTAACACGTTTTGTTCTACAGTAATTCCTGTTAATTTTTTTTTGAGGGGGAAAAGAGAAAAAGTGACAAAATATGTCTAATATAATGGAATTTTTGTACTGGAAACCTTGCCAAAACCCTTCACTATGAGTATATATTCATATGTGCACACATATATATAGATATGTGTATAAAATAAAGTACTGTACCTGTAAACATATTTATTAATTCTTACATATATAGTAATATCAAGTTTTACGGCATGCTTAGAATTAATGATATTTGCTTGAGAAACTAAATTTTAAAAATACTAAAAAAGAAAAAAAGAAAAGCAAAACAAAACAAACAGAAATATTCCTTTCTAGAAAAATCATTACTGGAAGGGTTGAAACAAGGAAAGCACAGGATGAGCCTGGGATATCTTATTGTGCTAGAATACAGTGTTGATTCAGCAGGCGAAGGTTGTTCAAGCCCTGCATTTTCTACACAAAGGCCAATCTTAAGACTGGTCCTTGCTTAGCTGCTAGGAGATAACCTCTGAACTCTTGGAATACCTTGCCTGATAAGAGTGGGGCTTTTTATGCCTAAAGTCCTGGCCATACTACAGCAGGTTGACCTGTGTGGGGCTGGAGACTAAGTAGTCGAGTGGTTAAGGCCAGTCCTGTGTGTCCTGCATGCCTACATGACTGGCCCCAATGAAACCCCTCATTGAAAAGGCCCAGGTGAGCTTGCCTGCTTGACAATACTTTGCACATAAAGTCACACATTATTGCTGGAAAAATTAAGCTCATCCCTGTCGGACTCCAATGGGAGGGGACACCTAGAAGTGTGTGCCTGGTTTCTTCTGGACCTTGCTCATTGGATGGAGGATCCCACTTCCTAGCTGCTTGTCAGCCGTGGGCTGCTTTCCGCTTTGCGAAGTTGCCACATAACCCCCTCCAACTTCAAAACCAGAACTAGAAAAAAGTTTTAATTAAATTCTTTATTGTTTAAAGTATTACATAGGTCTCCTTTTTCCCCCCATTGATCTCTCTCCGGCCTCTCCCACCACCCAGCACATGCCCTCACCCCACTACTATCCGTGTCTATTGGCTATGCTTATATGCATGCATACAGGTCCTTTGGTTTACCTGGTACCCTCTCCCCTTCACCCTCCCCCCTCTCACCCTGCCCCCCACCTTCCCTCTGAGGTATGATGGTCTGTTGGATGATTCTGTCTCTGGATCTATTTTTGTTCATCAGTTTATGTTGTTCATTATATCCCACCAATGAGTGAGATCATGTGATATTTATATTTCTCTGACTGACTTATTTGCTTAGCATAATGTTCTCCATATCCATCTATGCTGTTGCTAATGGTAAGAGTTCTTTCTTTTTTACAGCAGCATAGTATTCTATTGTGTAGATGTACCACCGTTTTTTAATCCACTCATCTGCTGATGGGCACTAGGGCTGTTTCCAATTCTTAGCTATTGTAAATTGTGCTGCTATGAACATAGGGGTGCATATATCCTTTCTGATTGGTGTTTCATTTCTTGGAAATATATTCCTAGAAGTGGGATTACTGGGTCAAATGGGAGTTCCATTTTTAATTTTTTGAGAAAACTCCAAACTGTTTTCACAGTGGCTACACCAGTCTGCATTCCCACCAGCAGAGTTTCATGTCAAATCTCACAGGCTTCAAATCTCTATCAAATGTAAGAGCTTCCATCCTTCTGAAGGTCTCATTTTATTAGGTAAGGCCCACCAAGGATCATTTCCTTATCTTAAACCCAACTATTTGGGACTTTATTATGTATGCAAAGTCCCTTTACAATAACACCTGTATTCTTGTATGATTGAACAACTGGCAGAAAGTGTGTGCATCACGGGAGTCTGAGATGATTAATTTTATATTTTGGCTTGTCAATGATGCCCAGATAGTTGGTCAAACATTATTCTGGGTGATTCCCTCAGGGTATTTTGTATGAGATTAACACTTAAATTGATGGACATCAGTAATGTATATTGTCCTCCATAGTGTGTCCTTCATCCAACCACCCCTAGTAACAGAATTCTACAGCAGATACCTTTAGACTTCATCTGCAACATCAGCTTTTCTTGATTCTATTGCATACAATTTTGAAATGAACTCTAATCTGTTGCTGAAGTATATCACAGGCAAAAGGGTTCTTTTCTACAGCACGTGTGCAAATTTAAACTGCTAAAGTTTTTGACAAGCAATCAGAAAACTTACAATTTAAAAATACGTATACTTTGATATGGCAGTACTTTGGATTTTAGCTACAAAATTGGCTCTAGTCCTTCAGCAAACTGGCTTTGTCCTCAAACTACTATTGCCCCTGGGTCTCCAGTCTACAGATTTTGGACTTGCCAGCTTCCATCATCACATGAGTCAATTTCCAATTCTTTATGATATGGAGAACCCTAATACAAGGACATTTTTAGGTTCTGCCCACTATGCATGAAATAATTATTAAGATTCAAACTGCATTTTTAGAAATGAAAATGAAAATGTTCTAGATTAAAAAAATACATAACCCATGTATAATAAAATAGACCAGGCCTTGCCAGTGTATCTCAGTGTTTAGAGTGCTGGCCTGTGCATGAAAGGGTCATGGGTTTGATTCATGATCAAGGGCATGTACCTTGGGTTGCAGGTCAAACCATTGCCCCATTTGTGGCACATGTGGGAAGCAACCAATCTCTCTCACATCAATGTCTGTGTCTCTCTCCCCATCCTCTACCTCCCCCATTCCACTTTCTGTAAAAATCAATGGAAAAATGTCTTCCACGGAGGATTAGTAAAAAGAATAACTACAACAATAGACCATATTCTGGTACACAAAATTATGCCAATCATACAAAGCATGAAACTCTAACCACAATAGAATTAAAACAACAGAAAGACATGAGGAAAATCACCAAATATATGGACACTAACACAAATGTAAATAAAACATGGTCCATGAAGAAATCAAAATAGATATTTAAAATATTTTTAAATAAGTGATAATTAAAGCACAAAATGTCAACATATGTTGGATACAGCTGAAACATTATTTACAGCAAAATTTATAGCACTAAAATGCTCATGTAATAAAAGACTACCTAAAATTTTTTTAACCTTTCTGCAAAATTAGCAAAAAAAAGAAAAAAAGGAAAATCAAGCAAATCTAAATAAACAAAAAAGTAAAAAAATCATCATAGAAATCAGTTTAAATGGACCAGGAAAACAGTAGATAAAAGTTGTTTCATAGAGAAAATCAGCCATAAATGCAAGAAAGAAAAAAGCCATAAATGCAAGTAGAATTGACCCTTGAACAACATGAGTACACTTATATGTGGTTTTGGGTTTTTGTTTGTTATTGTTTCTCAAAACAATGCCTGTATCATTTTCAGTCTGTGGCCAAGAGTCCTTGAATGCAGGAGGGTCAACTGTAGGTGTTGATCTACTTTCCATAAGGGACTTGAACATCCACAAATTTTAGTACCCATGGGGGTCCTGAAACCAACCCCCTATGAATACTGAGGATAACTGTAGTTAAATTTTGGGAGAGTCTAAAATTATAGGTGGAATTTGACTGTGAGAGGTAGGGGGTTCAGACTCCCTAACCCTAACATTATTCAAGGGTAAAGGGTATAAGGAAAGGTATAAGGAATTAAGAGGTGATGTAACTACAGATTTTATATATATATATATATATATATATATATATATACTAAAGGCCCATTGCAGGAAGATTCCTGCAAGAATAGGGCTTCCTCGGGCCTATTCCTACAAGAATAGGGCTTCATGAGGCCGAAGCAAAGCAGGGAAGGGAGTGAAGCCTGCAGAGCTCCCTTCTCCGCTGCCTCACTTTCTCCCGTCTCTGTCGCCTCACTTCCTCCCATCTCCGCTGCCTCACTCCCTCCTTTCTCCACCACCTCGGTCCCTCCCTTCTCTGCCACTTTGCTCCCTCCCTTCTCCGCTGCCTCGGCTCCCTCCCATCTCCACTGCCTCGGCTCTGTTCCCTTCTTCACCACTTCGCTCCCTTCTGCAGCGCTTTCTTCTACGCTGTCCTCAATCTTCACTCTGCGCCTGTGTATGTTAATTAACCACCATCTTTGTTGGGTTAATTTGCATATCGCTCTGATTGGCTAGTGGGCGTAGCAGAGGGATGGTCAATTGGCATGTTTCTCTTTTATTAGTGTAGATTAAGAAAAATATAATGAATTATAATTAAAAATGCATATCATAGGCTGACTATTTAGATAAAATTTATATTATGTGGTAAATAAGATGTTTAAATACATAAATGTGTATGTTTCTTATTGTAGTGAAATATGCATAACACAGAACTTACTATTTTGACCATTTTTAAGTAAAACTCAGTGGCACTTAGTACATTTATATCGTTGTGAAAACTATAAAAGTATGTTTTGTCTCCAATTATAAGATATCGTTGTAAATTTTTATGCATTTGTGAATAATGCAGTCAGTGCATTTGGAGAAAGAAAAATCTGAAAGGATAAGATCTATATGTAAGCATTAGCCTTCTACAGGGAGAGGCAAAAGTTTATAGTTGTTCATATGGAAAATATGCCTGGCTGCTGTGACTTGGTGATTGAGCCTCAACCTATAAACCAGAAGTTCAGGATTCCATTCCCAGTCAAGGCACATGCCCAGGTTTAGGGATCAATCCTCAGTAGGGGGAGTGCAGGAAGCAGAGCAGTCCATCCATATATTTCTCTCATTGATGTTTCTATCTTTTTATCCCTCTCCTTTCTTCTCTCAGGAGAGAGAGAGAGAGAGAGAGAGAGAGAGAGAGAGAGAGAGAGAGAGAAAGAAGAAGAAGAAGAAGAAGAAGAAGAAGAAGAAGAAGAAGAAGAAGAAGAACAACAACAACAACAACAACAACAACAACAACAACAAGAAGAACAAGAACAAGAAGAAGGAGGAGGAGGAGGAGGAGGAAGAAGGAAGGAAGGAAGGAAGGAAGGAAGGAAGGAAGGAAGGAAGGAAGAAAAGAAGGAAGGAAGGAAAAGAAGGAAGGAAGGAAAAGAAAGAGAGAAGGCGGGAAAAGAAAAGAAAAAAATCAATTAGGAAATGAACTAAGTGATTTATATGACGCAGTTGTCCTGCTTTTTGACTCAGTGATCCCATCTCTAGGAATATATTCTAAGAATCCGGAAGCACCAATCAGAAATGATAATATGCACCTCTATTTCACAGAAGCACTATTTACAATAGCTAAGATCTGGATACAGCCCAAGTGCCCATTAGTAGATGAGCAGATTAAAAAAAAAAAACTGTGGTACATTTACACCATGAAATACTATGCAGCTATAAAAATGAAGGAACTTTTACCCTTTGAGACAGCATGGAAGGACCTGGAGAGTATTATGCTAAGTGAAATAAGCTAGTCAGAGGAAGACAAGTATCACATGATCTCACTCATATGTGGAATCTAATGAATAAAATAAACTGATGAACAAAATACATCCATAGACAAGCAATAGACAGAGGAAGCTCAGAGGGAAGTGGAGGGTGGGTGGGTGAAGGGTGGCAGGAAGTGAGTAACCAAATAACTTATATTCATAACCCATAGACACAGACAATGGTGCAGTGAAGAACTGGGGAGAGGACAGAACAAGGTGAAGGGGATCAATGGGGAAAGAGGGGACATCTGTAATACTTTCAACAAGATATATTTTTTAAAAATAAAATGAAATAAATGTCAAATGCTCCTGCAACATCCTAATTTCTCCAAGGAGTCAGTCCCACCGAAGCCTGTTTTCCTTATGTATTTACCAAACTCCATTACTCAGAAATGAATTAACAATTCTTGATTGTAGGTCACCAAGGACCATTTGTTGTTTTCACTTGCTGGCATTTTCTGCAAATTAAAAAAAATTTACATTTGACATCATAAAAGCATTTTTCTCTGTCCTGATTAAATTATTATCTCTTCCACCATTGAAGAGAGTTCTCAGCCTTCAGAGTAATTTTTTTCTTAATGATGGAGATAGCAGGAAAATCTTTGGAGGCTTATAGTAGCACTAAGCCCATCATAGGCAAGTGTGTCCAGTTTGTCGGAAATGGAAAACAAAGGGAATTCTGTATTCCCAGACATCCCAGTGAATTTGAAGACATACATATTTTTACGAAAATATGACTGTAGTCTTAATATTGCTATATTTAAAGAGCCAACAGAAGTTTAATTTACAAACAGAAAAGTAAGTATGATAGTTTGTCTCTTTGATTGGAATTCCCTTTTAGGATCTAGATTATAATTTCCTCTGACAAGAAAATGGATTTCTGTGATTGTTTATATACAACTGTATCTTGCTTAATTAGAGAAATATTTAGGGTAACTTTGTATAGACAATTCAACCTCGAATTAAAAATAATGAAGTATCTTTATATAGAAATACACAAGCATGCTCTTGCATTCCTCTTCCCACCCCAAAAAGAATAACAAAATGACTGAAGTCATAGCGTCTCATTACAGATTCCTGTGTTCATTTTGGGCATTTGTTTGGAAGATAAAATAAACAGAAATCAGTTAGTTACATGTTCTGGTCAGTCTGTTTATTGACTTTAATTATAAAATAAATTGCAATATCATGAAGAAAACATATTTTCAGCATTAAATAATGTTCAAAACCTGAACATTTCAATTTGGTATGAAATTTAGTGACTAAATTTCCTGAAAGGATTCTGACTTTTGAGTAAACCATGACCCTCAGTAAGTGATCTTTCTCTATATCAGAAGCTTTGTGAACTCGGTGGTCACTATAATGTGGCCCCAAGATCAATAGGAACAGAACACAATAAGTTAAACAATAAAGTGGATACTCCCTTATGACAAGATAAACAAGGGGATACGCTCATAAACTAGATACACAAGGAGAACATATTTTTATTAATTGATGTCATAAAATGTCAATATTTGACATATTGATTGCATAATAGGCACATTTGAGGCCCTTCTTAGTGTAGTATCACTGAAGATAATTCATTGACTGGAAGATGAGGGAGGGAAGAGAAGATAGTCATCATTTGTGTGGGCAACAAAGAACACACATAGTCAGTAAAGGTAATGCACATATTCAAGGGAGAAGTAAGATGGATTGTGTAACGGGGAATAGGGACAGCCACAATGCTTAAGGTTGGTCATAAGAGTTAAGCTTTAGAACAGGTAAAATAAGTTTAATCTATCAGAAAATTTCTCTGAATATCACACGCAGATTGGAAGAAGTCGGAAGTCCATGATGAGAAATGGTACAGTGACAACATTCATTCTGCGGGGACTGACAGATGACCCTCGGCTACAGGTTCTGGTTTTTATCTTTCTATTTCTCACCTACACCCTGAGTGTAACTGGAAACCTGACCATCATCACACTAACCTCTGTGGATTCTCACCTCAAAACACCTATGTACTTCTTCTTAAAAAATTTCTCCTTTCTGGAGATCGCATTCACATCTGCCTGTATTCCCAGGTACATGTATAGTATTGCAGCAGGTGACAAGGTCATTACCTACAACGATTGTTTCATCCAAGTGTTTTTTACTGACCTCTGTGGAGTAACAGAATTTTTCCTTCTGGCTGCCATGTCCTATGACCGCTATGTGGCCATCTGCAAGCCCCTGCATTACACCACCATCATGAGCACCAAGGTCTGCCAGACTCTTGTCATTAGCAGTTGGGTGTCTGGTTTATGTATCATAATCCCACCACTTAGACTGGCTTTAACTCTAAAATTTTGTGACTCTAACAGGCTTGATCATTTTTTCTGTGATGGAGTTCCCTTAGTGAAAATCTCATGCTCAGACACATGGCTCATCGAACAGACAGTCATAATCTGTGCTTTCCTGACCCTAAATATGACTCTCACTTGTGTTGTTCTGTCATATGCTTCCATTATCAAGACAATTTTGAGATTCCCTTCTGTTCAGCAAAGGAAAAAGGCCTTTTCCACCTGTTCTTCCCACATGATTGTGGTTTCCATCACCTATGGCACATGCATTTTCATCTATATGAATCCTACAGCAAAGGAACAGGTGACCATTAATAAAGTAGTTTCACTGCTCATTTCTTCTATTTCACCTATGTTAAACCCATTTATTTATACACTGAGAAACAATCAAGTTAAGAAAGCCTTCAAGGATTCCATCAAAAGAATTGTTTTGCTCTCTTCTAATAAAAGGAAATAATGTTTTCAGACCTCTCAGATACAAGGATTCATTATATTTTTGAAGTTTACAATCTTGTTTGTTTTTTAACAATATATACATGAGTTACATTAATTTTCTTAACATTTCTTCAACCAAACTTCCATTGAGCCCTGTTCAAGCCATTTTGGTATCTTCATTTTTTCAAACTAATATCTGACAGTTTTCTATATCAATTTATTTAAATTTTTTTAAATAAATTAACTTCCAAATACAATTTAAATATATATAAAAGTTATTCCTTGGGAAAATATAGGGTGAAATGCTTTGTAGCGCTACTCAAAATGCATACAATAGTGATACCTAAACACATGTCAAAGAGTAATTTTGTGTATAATGTCTAAAACAGATGAAAAGTCCCAAGTTAAAATACATGTGAAAGCTTTATAGCGCATCTAATATTGAGAAAACAGAGGAAAATATTACTACCATGAACACAGAAATACTGGATAAAATTTAATAAATATTCATTGGAATCAATAGCTAAAATCATTGCAAACTCATAAATAAGAGATATCAGAATTATTCAACTCTTAGTAGAGCAATAATGTCTAAAATGACTTGTGGGTGCTCAGAAGATTATAGATTGGGGATGGGAATAGGAGATTGCATTATGGATCACAAAAGTTTAGGTTTAAAGTCTCAGGATTAGTAGAGCATTTGAAATGACATAATAACTGCACATGCAATGACAGTTTGAATTAGAAAACCATGCTGGTATAAGTATATAAATCCTTGGTTTATCTCTTCTTATCCACCCATCCCCACATCAAGGTATGTCAGTCTGTTCCCTGCCTCCATGCTTCAGGTATTATTTTGCTGGTCAATTCATTTTGTTCATTAGATTCTATAAATAAGCGAGATCATGTGGTATTTGTCTTTCTCAGATTGGGTTACTTCACTTTACATAATAGTCTCCAGGTCCATCCATGCTGTTCCAAAGGGTAAGAGATCCCTCTTTTTGCAGCTGCCTAGTATTCCATTGTGTAAATGTCCCAATATTTTTTATCCATTCATCTACTGATGGGTATTTGAGTTGTTTCCAAATCTTAGCTATTGTAAATAACACTGCGATGAACATAGGGGTGCATAGATTCTTTCTGATTAGTGTTTCTGGCTTTTTAGGACATATTTCCAGAAGTGGGATGGCTAGGTCAAACGGAGGTTCCATTTTTAAATTTTGAGGAAACTCCATACTTTTTTTCATAGTGGCTACACCAATCGGCGTTCCCACCAGCAGTGCACAAGGGTTTCCTTTTCTCCGCATCCTCACCAGCAATTGTTGTTGTTTTTAATAGTGATACACAGCTTAATTGTATTTCCTACAATTCATGCTGTCTTCAAAGTGATGAAATTTGGCATATCTGTTTTTTATCCAGAGAACATATTTACATATCCTGAAAACTCAAGAAACTCTAATAGAAAATTAGTGGAATTAATAAGGGAATTTGATGTTCTAACTGAAAAAATTAAAAAATATTTTAAAATCAGTGGACTATAATAACAATAAACAACAGCAAATATTATTTTAGTCACAGTCATAAAAACTTAATTACTGCCCTAACCAGTTTTGCACAGTGGATAGAGCATCGGTCTGCAGACTGAAGGGTCCCAGGTTCGATTCTGGTCAAGGGCATGTACCTTGGTTGCGGCCACATCCCCAGTAGGGGGTGTGCAGGAGGCAGCTGATTGATGTTTCTCTCTCATCAATGTTTCTAACTCTCTATCCCTCTCCCTTCCTCTCTGTAAAAAATCAATAAAATATATTTTTTAAAAAAATTACTGCCCTAGCCAGTTTGGCTCAGTGGCTAGAGCATCGGCCTGAGAACTGAAAGGTCCCAGGTTCAATTCTGGTCAAGGGTACATGCCCGGGATGCAGGCTCGATCCCCAGTGGGGGGTGTGCAGGAGGCAGCCCATCAATGATTCTCTCTCATCAATGATGTTTCTATCTCTCTCTCCCTCTCCCTTCCTCTCTGAAATTAATAAAAATATATTTTTTAAAAATTAATTACTGAGAATAAATTTAACAAAAAGTACAGTGTACAAATAAAGTATAATATCTATTCAAAAAATATGAAATGTGATTAAAACAAAAAATAGCAATCAATGTTCTTGGTTGGAACATTTTAATATGAGCATGTATATATGCATATGTATATATTATTTAGGTATGGTAGAAACATTTATTTATTTATTTATTTATTTATTTGTAGTCACTAAGCACATAGAATATTAAAGCAAGGCAAATTTTAATGCAGGTTATCTGAAGCAGAAACTAGGAGATACAATCAGAAAGACAAAAGGGGAAAAAATCAAGCCTTATTCATTGAAAACAACCAAAGTGTCCTTCAATAGATGATTGGGAAAAGATGTTGTCATACATATATACAATGGAATACTATTCAGCCACAAGAAAGATTAAATACTGCCATTTGCAATAACATGGATGGACCTTGAGAATATTATGCTAAGGAAAATAAGTCAATCAGAAAAAGCTAAGAACCACATGATTTCCCTCATATGTGGGATATAACACAGAAACTCATAGACACAGACAACAGTTTGGTGGTTACCAGAGGGGAGGGGACTGGGGAAGTAGTAAAGGGTAAGAGGGCCAAGTATTTGGTGATGTAACATGATTTGACTGTGGGTGGTGAACACACAATGCAATATATAGATGATGTATCATAGAAATGTACACTTGAAACCTATATAACCTTATTAACCAATGTCATCCAAATACATGTGAGTTAAGTGAGGCTCCAGATATGTAAGTGAAGCCATCCTATGCCATCAATCACCAACTAAAGCAGCCAGCACCAAAAGAACTGCCCAGCCAATCACAAAATTGGGTTGCTTTAAGCTACTGAAGTTTGGGGAGTGGTTTCTTATGCAGCAAATCCTAACAGATACAAGTGATAAATGGAAAATTATCTCAATGGATCTCTTGATGTTCTTCATGTAACTTAGCTATTTTAAATATATCGTGTCTTTTACCTCCCTGTTTTCTAGTAATCTTGGATGATTTTTTTGAATGGCATTATCTGCTATCGGAATAGTACCTTCATCTTCTCTCTGCACTTGACCTTTGAACACTAAGTGATGTACTTGCAGAACAGGGAGTGTATTTCGATATCCTTTGTATTAAATTCCCAGTACCTGGCCCAGGGTCTTGAATAAATGAGTGACTAGCAAATATGTATGAACTATGGCTCCAATCACGTGGTTTTGTAATTTTTTCCTAGCAATAGTCAAGAGCTCAGGTTTCTATAGAAGCAGAGAAATTAGATGACTGGATAGACTGAATGGTCTTGGTAAAAAAAATAAAAATGAAAATTAAGTATTAAATAAATAAATAAGCCCTAGCCAGTTTGGCTTAGTTGATAGATCATCAGCCTGTGGGCCGTAGGGTCTTGGGTTTGATTTCAGTCAAGGGCACATAATTTGGTTGCAGGCTCCTCCCTGCCCAGGCCCTCACTGGGGCATGTATAAGAAGCAACGAATCAATGTATTTCTCTCACAGCACTGTTTCTCTGTCTTTCCCTCTCTCTTCCACTCTCTCTAAAAATCAATGGAAAAATATCCTTGGGTGAGAATTTTAAAAATAATAATAAAGGAAGGAAGGAAGGAAGGAAGGAAGGAAGGAAGGAAGGAAGGAAGGAAGGAAGGAAGGAAGGAAGGAAAGAAGGAAAGAAAGAAGGAAGGAAGGAAAGAAAGAAACATTGGTGGTACAATCCCACTTCTATACACTTTTTTCTTTTCAAATAGATTTCCATCTACACAATGATAGAATATCAAACCTCTGTTACCAAGGAAAACAGATAAGTTATAATTTATTTTGTTAACACTAATTCAATATAAATAAATTAGAAATGCAAAAAATAAAAGCCCTTTGAAATGTAAATGTTACACAGGATACAATGGAATATTATTCAGCCATACAGAGAAAAAAATATGCCATTTGCCACAACATGGATGGATCTTGAGAATATCATGCTAAGAAAAATATGTCAGACAGAGAAAGTTAAGAATCATATGATTTCATTCATAAACAGGATATAAAACAGGAAGAAAATCTGACTTTGGGTGGTGGGCACACAATGCAATATACAGATGATGTATCATAGAATTGTACACTTGTAATCTTATGAACCAATGTCATCCCAATAAATTTTTAAAAAATGATGCCAGGCTCAAAAACATACGTATGGTATAATTCAACTATATAAAACTCTAAAAACCCAATACACTTTGTATCACTGAACCTATAATTACAGAAAGTAGATGGCTAATTGCCTGGTGCTGAAGATAAGGTAAATGATAAGAAAGGACATAAAAAATTGGTGGGGAAAGATTGAATTATTTGTCTTTATTGAGATTCTGGTTTTGGAGACATATACAATTGTCAAAATTTATCAAACTGTACAATTAAAATGAGTACATTTTATTCTATGTAAATTATACCTCAAAATAAAATCTGAAACCCAAACTTGATCTTGATCAGTTCTTGATTAAAATGAGGTAATATTCTTCATATTCTATAAAGGAAAAAATTCTAATTAATAATATAAATGTGCTTGTATACATGTATATAAGCCAAACCAATGGACATGGACAACAGGGGGATGGGAGCATGAGTTTGTGTGGGGGGGGGAGGTTGGGGTTAATGGGGGGGATGAGGACACATTTGTAATACCTTAACTAATAATAATAAAAAAAAAAGAAAAAAAATAATATAAATGTGTATCCAAAAGCACTCTGATATTCTTAATTTGAAAGAATATCTTACTTTATTAGTCATCCAACTCATTGAAGAAATTTTGTTGCTAATGATTATTCTGACAATATTCCAAAAAAATATGAATTGTACAAGTATCCTTCTTATAGATCTTTTTATAATGGTGAAAAGTAGAAAAGAAGGGACTAAAGGGGTGGATAACTCTATAACTACATTTTTTAAAATTCTGAAACATTGTAAAGAGCACATATTCAAAGTTTGACTTAAACTCTGATGCTACACTTAATAGGGTACACTGAAATTAAATGGAATTAAAATGATACATGGCAATAATTATTAAGTTAAAAATAGATTCATATATATCTAAGTATAATGCAATTTACAATGTATCAAAGAATTATACACTCAAAATCTACATAATCTTATTAATGTCACCCCAATCAACTTAATTAAAACTAAACAAATAAAATAGCATGTGGCAAACTATATATCTCAATTGTATATGTTTTTAATTAATGTTCATACATTTGCAAATATGATATGTCATATATATGAACATATTTGCAGTAGAAAATTTATGGAAGGTTATGCTCCAAAATATTAGCATTTGTTATCTTTTTTTTAGTTATTTTCCATGTACTTATGCCTAGCATTTTTCTATTTTTCCTTATTTTATCGCATGTCTTAGGAATATACTCATTTCATAAATATTAGTAAAGGAAAAAATGAATATATATGACCTTTTAATTACCATACATGACAAAGATTAATTTTAAAAAACAGAACTAATTTTTTATTAGATTCATATTGTTTTCCTACCAGTCTCATTTAAATGATTCTGTTGCTTTCACCTGTCTCTGAAGACTGTGTTGTTTGATTTTTTTTTTCCCCCCAAAGATTATTAAACAAATGATTCATTAGTGGTTTTTGAACTTGGTCACCAAGGGCCCTTTTGTTAAACAATTTTGTTGCAGATTTGGCAAATAAACAAATATTAAGCTTGAAATTGGAAAAACCTCTCCCCAAGAGAAGATAGTTCAGATCATCAACTCTCCAAAACCACCGGAGCTTTTTCTCTGTACTGGCATTTCTTTTCCCTGATCAAGACTAAAAGAAAATATTTTCAGGGCTTATGGCAGCACATCTGTCTTGAAGAAATGTTTGCAATTGGTTGAAGATGGGAACGCAAGCCATTCCAGACTTCTGTAACTGTGGGCCTGGATTCAGTCAGTAGTGAACTGAAACTCTCATGCAAGTTTTCAACATTACATTCATTTTCAAATTTCTATCTGTAAGAATAATAATGGTAGTTAAACATCTCATCAAAAGAGGCTCTGACTAACTGTTAGAAGTATAAATATGCTATTTTCTATCTTTTCAGTTATATTCTCTCTGGTTGAGATTGGGTCATGTTTATCTCTAAGAAATGGATTTTCTCTTACTGTATAAAACTGAGAGATATGTTTTAATATGGCTATTAATGAAATGTTATTTTTTGAAAGCATATTCTTGGATAATTTATATTTATTGGTGTGACCAGTTTTTAACTTTATTTTTATTGTTGACGCTATTACAGATGTCCTCATTTTCTCCCCTTTGCCCATCTCCACCCAGGCCCTGCCCCCCCTTCCCTCTGGCCATCACCACACTGTATTCTGTGTCTATATGTTATACATAGATGTTCTTTGACTAATCCCTTAACCTTCTTTCTTCCAGTCTCCCCTTTCCCCCTTCCCTCCAAAAGCTCAGTCTGTTCCATGTACCCATGCCTGTTTCTATCTTCTTCGTCAGTTTATTTTGTTCATCAGATTCCATAAACGGTGTGACCATTTTCATGCCAGAACATCATCTAAAGGTAATATAACTTGAGAGACATGAAGAAGCAATACTCCCCTAACAGGAAAAAAATCGATTGACAAATTTGCTCACATTGCATCATCTCATTAGAAATAAAAAATTTTAAGTTCTTTAACTATAATAGAAACAATAATCAGGCAATAATAATCTAAATAAAACATTACTCAACACCTGCATTATAATATCAGAGTTCTCATGGGGGAGAAACAGTTTTAGCGACTAGAAGAAAAAGTGATATTATAACTAAATACTATTCAAAGTCCGTTGGGCTGCATTAGTTGCCTCAGAGAAGCAAAGGGAGGGAGGATCCTTCAGTGCATCTCAGGATGATCTGTTGTAAATTTCAGGTGTGGAGCGACATCCCATGGGAGCATCCTAGGTCGGAGGCAAACCATGAGCAGATCCATGCCCCTTCTCTGTGATAGTGATTTCCATTCCTGAGATTTAACTCCAGAGCTTACACACACCGTCAGAGTTGATATTTTCCCTGCTCCCATATGAAGGGAATATCATAAAGAAATATAGCAAAACTTTTCACATAACCAACCAATCAGTGGCTCCAGCACAAATTGTAGGCAGTTTTTTCTTTTGACTCAATCTTTTAAATATTTTAGAAGCTGATACAGTATTTAGTTTGTGCTAGTTGAGAAAAAAAAAACTGTAGACAACATACTGCCACAAATTTAGAATGTCAAAGCCCTCAACTTCCGGTTTTAACACTCCACCGAGAGATGCATCAGGAAAGCAAAAGCAGTGTCAATGAATATACAGCTATTCCTCTGATTGGCAGAAAGGCAAGGACGAGACAACAATTATCGCTTTTTTCAGGAATAAAGGTAATGGGTTTGATCTGAGTAGTGGTTTTTCATAAGAATTACTACACTAGCCGGGGGGGGGGGGGAACTTCAAAAAAAAATTCTAAATGTTAGACTCAAATTATAGCAAATTAAATAAGTAAATTCACCTCAAATATGAATAATATAGTTTCAGGTGGAAAATTTTACTTAAATTTTTGCCAGTAATTATTTTAGGCATTGAATATATATGGAACTGTGTTACTTATATGTTCTGTTCTAGTTAAAAAGCACCAGTTAAATCTCAAAGCAATGTACATCCGCAGGGTAGTACTAAAATTGGAGTAAGAATTGATTGCTCTGGAAGACACCCAACCTCTATTTCAGAGTTTCATTAAACTCCAGAAAGAATAGATACTTAAACAAAAAACAATGACCAAGCATTTGCAACTCAAGTGGAACTGGGGTTTGGGAACAGAGATAAGTGAAGAAAAAATTACTCCAGAAAAATTACTCCAGAAAAAAATTACTCCAAACCATGTAAAGTGATTACTTCGATGCACAGCCAAATTTATTAGATTAATTATAAGAAACTCAAGGAAAGAAACAGAGGGAAGTGTGGACATTCTTATGTTTGAGGTATATTTGGCTATATTCCTGACATTCTGAAGAGCAATTATTTTTGGCAATCAAGCAATTAGGCATTCAAGAGAATATCACTAACTGTACTTGTTAAATTAAAGGAACTAAAAGAAGAAACTGAAAATATGAACATAATAGGGGCAAGAAAGAAGAAAGATCCAGAAATTAGAAATTTAAAAGTAGGAGGAAACGGTGCATGTTAAGATCAATTATAGCCCAAGAACATATAGGCTTACCCCATGGACACAGACAAGAGTGTGGTTATGGCCTGAGGGAGAAGTGTGGGGGGCTGGATGAAGGTGGGTAAAGGTGGGGAGGGTGGAATGGGAGACATCTGCAATAGTGTCAACAATAAATAAATGAAAATTCATCATTCTCACAATCTGAAGGAGGAAAAGATAAATTATGAGAGAATGTTATGAATAGTGTGGTCAAAAGTACTCATTCCACCTAGAAGCCTATAACTATTTTATACAAAAAAAAAATAGGTATTTGATAAACTTTAGCAAAAATCCTATTAGAATGGTGGCAGCAAAAGTGTGATTACAATACAGTGAAAAATGAATGGTTGGTGAGTAACAAAGGGAAAATAACTGAGAGCCAGGTGGTGGAAATAGTGAGAATATATTTATTAGTTATTATGAGCGAGGCACTTTTCTAAATTTCAGGTACATATAAATTTATATTTTTAAAACAGCCTTTAAAGCAGGGAATGTGACTAGCATTTATACCTGATTTTTTTTGTACTTAGTAACATTGGTGCCAAGATGTTGAAATGTATACATCTTAGCTAAACAGATGAAAGATAAAATAAAAATAAAAAATGGTGATGATGTCATGTAATCCTGTGAATGTCACACCCAACATATCTTAACATCCTAAACAACATATTTCTCACCAGAATACCATGTTCTGCGCATAGACAATGACTATAAGTCTTAAAAAGAAAGTCTAAAAGAAAGGGAGAAACGAGAACAAATGAATGATGAAAACGTTGTTTAGAGATTAAAACATGAGTTTTAAAAAATTACAATAATGCTAAACAAAATCTTAAGCAATGGGTTGGAAAGCCTGTATAGTAAGCCCCAAACTATTTGTATTATATTCGCACTTTATCAATATTCAACTACAATGAAAAACATTGAAGTGTAAGATTTGGCTTTAGGATTAAACTTTAGTTAGCAGTAAAATATAACTATGTGAGTAATTCCAAACCAGTGTGCAGATAAAAATAAACCATAAATTAGGAATAAAAAGTGGAAAGGGACTCATAATTCATGATTTTTTGGAATGTGGTCTACATAAAGTAATCTGATTTTTAAAAATATTCCTCAAAATTATCAAAACATACACTGTGGAACCTAATAATAATAAAGATAATAATATTTTATAACCAGAAGTTTTTAAATTTCATGTCAGATGGTTTTGAATCAGTTGTTGAACAACTAATTCTTGCTATGTGATGTTAACATCACTTTCCTCATACCAAGTATCTCTGAATTATAAATGCAGATTGAATAGAAATCAGGACTCAATGATGAGAAACCACACAGTAACAACTTTTGTCCTGCTGGGACTGACTGACAACCCACACCTGAAGACTGCGATTTTCATCTTTCTATTTCTCACCTACATGCTGAGTGTGACTGGGAATCTGACAATCATCTCCTTAACCTTCATAGATTCTCACCTTAAAACTGCGATGTACTTTTTTCTACAAAATTTTTCCTTCTTGGAAATCTCATTTACATCTGCTTGTATTCCCAAATATTTGTACAACTTATCAGCAGGTGACAAGACAATCACGTATGACAGTTGTGTCATTCAAATATTTTTTACAGACCTCTTTGGTGCTACAGAATTTTTTCTTCTTGCCACCATGTCCTATGACCGATATGTAGCCATCTGCAAACCCCTGCATTATGTGACCATCATGAACAATAGAATCTGTAGAAGACTCATCCTTTGGTGCTGGACAGCTGGTTTGTTGATCATGATCCCACCACTTAGCCTGGGCCTAAATCTGGAATTCTGTGACTCTAATGTTATTGATCATTTTGTCTGTGACGTATTCCCCCTCCTAAAGATCGCATGCTCAGAAACATGGCTCATCGAGCAGGTGATCATAGTGTGTGCTGTGTTGACCTTTATCGTGACCCTGGTATGTATAATTCTATCCTATATGTGCATCATCAAGACCATTTTACAATTCCCTTCTGCCCAGCAAAGAAAAAAGGCATTTTCTACCTGCTCTTCCCACATGATTGTCATTTCCATTACCTATGGGAGCTGTATTTTCATCTATGTTAAACCTTCATCAAAGGAGTCAGTGGCTATTAACAAGGGTGTGGCAGTTCTCACGGCTTCCATCGCTCCTATGCTGAACCCCTTCATTTACACCTTGAGAAACAAGCAAGTAAAACAAGCTGTCAGTGACTTCATCAAAAGAATTACATTGTTCTTTAAAAAATAAAAGCACTTGCTAATGTGGAAGAATCAAGTTTTTATAAAAAGATCAGACATCCTTAAGCTGTATCTTTACACTTTTAATCTTTTCCTTCCTCACAAGGAAGCTTTATTGGGATTACATTTCTCAATAAGAAAACATAATGCATTTCCAAGAAACAAAAGAATAACTTCACATGTAACCAAGCCTTAATAAAACAACGAACAATACAAAGCAAACAGAAACAAGGAATTCACCTTAATATTTTGGATTTAGTCATTGTACCAGCGTTTATTCCAACACAAACCTTTGAGTGCATTTTTTATTCCAGGCACCATTCTAAGTTACTCGATTTTTTACTTTAAACAATAAACCAGAGAATGGTTTGGGGAAAATGGGTTCAATATTAAAGATGAGATATTTAAATCTTAAGTATTAATGCTGTTAAAGATTTCAGCTTTATTTCATGATGATAAGATTGCAGCAGCTAACACAGAAAATCACTACAGACCTATTATTTTTTATTATGTGTAATGATAAACTTAAAATTTATTTTATCTTCACTTCAAAGATAGGTAAATCAAAGCTCAGCAAAGTTATTGCTAGTAAGAGGTAATATCATGGAGCAAATTCATTTGTACATGACTCTAGACCTGTGTTTGTTATAGTGTGATGCATGTTTTAACGTTAGAATGTCCTCAAGGGACACCTTAAAAAATTACCTAAGCCAAATAAGTGTATTAATTTATGAAATGGGAAAATTTTTCTGTAATTTTAAGAGAAAATAATTATTTAAATACAGTAGGCCATTTTAATATAAGCATTCAAAATGTATAAGAATTGAAAATATTTGTATTTGAAAATAATTTATGTTAATACTAAAGCCCCAGTGCACAAATTTGTGCATTGGTGGAGTCTGGCTGGTCCACCCCAATCAGGGTGTAGGGGTGTGGCTGGGGGTGGGGCCAGTTGGGGGGAGGGGCCACAGGTAGTTGGCCAGCAAGCCCCGCCCCCTGGTTGAACTCCCAGTGGAACTCCTGGACGAACTCCCGATTGAGGGGACAATTTGCATATTATCCTTTTATTATATAGGATAATATTTACAAAAAGAAACATACTTTAATATAGAACAATGAGGAGCAGAAAGATTTCAACAAAGGCTTAAAGTCAAAAGCGTATGTACACTCTCTCTAAGAAGGTAGTTAGAAGTGAAATTGTCTCTAAATTGGTATATAAAACTGAATTCATGAATGTAATAATTGTGAATGTCCCCACGAAGGCCAGTGAAATCAGGGCAATGAGCTTAAAAATGGCACTAGTCATGACCAATTACTTGTAACAGATGCAGAAATTCATATTAAATATCCGGCCACCTTTAGCCACAGTCGTTCCTTCAATCAACTCTTATTTATATGCTCTATTCTAATAGCACATCAAGGTCATTCAATGAATTAGTTTCCTTTGGTCAATATGATGTAGGTTCTGAGGGAGGTCTTTGGCACATTCTAACTCTTTCTACCAAATTATATAAGCTTTCATTCGGTCAAGACCATTAATTTTGCTTTTCACATATCTGGGTTTTATTATAAATGATTTCTCCAGCTTTTCACACAATTCTTTGCAGAAATCCCTGCATTATAACCTTTGTGATTGCAATCCATCCCACAATTGCACTATCTGTTCTATTTTAGTAGGATTAATTATTTAGAAATTAAATTATCAAATGATTGAATTTAAATTAATCATTCTCACTTGAGCAATGAAATACCTGGAAGCTTCCCAAATGTACAATGAATAGAAGAAGCAATACTAACACACTATGAACAAAGGAGGAAGCAACATCATGGCATAGGGGACTCAGCCACTCAAAAAAGGGGGCGGTGGAGGATAAAGGCCTTTTTCTAAGGATGAGCTTGGTATCACGTCAATGCCATGTCCTATTCTTCTCCCTCCCAAACGAAGCCCATTAAATCTACCTGATGAGACAAAGAATAAGTCCTGACATGATTTCTCAAAACTCATGTTTATTTGAAACAACTGCTATAATATGTATATCATTATATTGAATAAATTACCTTTTTTGGTAACTCTAGAAAATATATTGGCCAATTGAGAAGTTCAATTTAGTCTCTTTTGAAAATAAAAATTTGATCAGACAAAATATTTAGAGACAGGATGCAAACTATTCTCTACTCTGTGAATTGTTCCCTCCTGCTCAACCAGAACCAGGACTAGAACAACCTCTACCTACCCGTAGCTGTACAATTTGACTCTGTCTCTCAAATAATTCTATGCACAGGCAGTATGCTGAATAACCACAACCCCAAAGATTTCCTAATTCCTGGACTTGTGAATATTATCTTACATGGCAAAAGGGACTTTATAGATGTCATAAAGTTATGTATCTTAAAATGAGGGGGAAAATTAGATTATCCTGGATTATCCAAGAGTGTCCAATGAAATCTCAAGGAAGCAGAAATATCAAACCAGTAGTAGGAGATGTGACAATGAAAACAAAAGGTTGGAATAATACAAGGGGCTAGGAGCCAAAGAATGCATGAAGCCTCTACAAGCTTAAAAAAGCAACAAAACAAAACAAAACACACACACACACACACACACACACACACACACACACACACCAGTTTTTCTCCTAAAGCCTGCAGGAAAAATGCACCCTGTGCATAACTTGGTTTTAGACTTCTGACTTCCAGAACGATAAGAGAACACATTTGTGTTGTTTTAAGCCACTAAAGTTTGTGATAATTTGTTTCAGCAATAGAAAAATCTATAAAATATCAAGAAATAAATAGAAGTATTTATTCCAAACAGTTATGTAAACACATCCAGATTGACTTCAGCTAGATTTGTTCAATTAATGTACAAGGTTGACATTAATAAAATTATATAAGTTTCAGTATACAGTTCCGATACACCATCTGTATATTACATTGTGTGCCCACCACCCAAATTCAAATCTTCTTCCATCACCATGTAATTGACCACTTAGCCCCTATGAGAATTGTATACTTGGAACCTATATAAGAGAACACATTTGTGTTGTTTAAAGCCACTAAATTTGTGGTAATTTGTTTCACCAATAAGAAACAACAATATTGTTGTCTTTGTCTATGAGTTTTTGTTTGTCTTGTTTGTTCATTTGTTGCTTTCATTTTTATATCCCACATATGAGTGAGATCATATGATACTTGATTTTGTCTGACTTTATTTTGTTTAGCATGATATCCTCAAGGTCCATCCATGTGGTTGCAAATGGCAATAGGGCCTCACATTTTCTTATAGCTGAGCAGTATTCTATTGTATATATGTATCACATCTTCTTTATCCAATCATCTATCCAAGGAAACTTTGGTAGTTCCCATGTCTGGGCCACTGTGAATAATGCTGCAATGAACATAGAGATGCATATATCTTTGCAAGTAAATGCTTTCAAATCTTTCTGGTAGATGCCCAGAAGAGAGGTTGCTAAATCATATGGTAACTCTATTCTTAATTATTTTTAATATATTTTTATTGATTTCAGAGAGGAAGAGAGAGGGAGAGAGAGATAGAAACATCAATGATGAGAGAATCATTGATTGGCTGGCTCCTGCATGCCCCCTATCCAGGTATGTGCCTTGACTGGGAATCAAACTGTAGCTTCCTGGTTCATAAATTGACACTCAAACACTGAGTCACACTGACCTGGCTATTCTAAATTTTTTGAGGAATTACCAAACTGTTTTCTTTTCAATTAAATTGATTCAGGAGACAATGGTTAACAGCATTACATAAGTTTCAAGTGTACAATTCTATAATACGTCATCTGTATATTGCATTGTATGCCTGCCCCTGAAGTCTGGTTTTCTTCTGTCACCATATATTTGACTCCCTTTACCCACTTTTTCCTCCTCCCACCACCTTTCCCCTCTGGTAACCACCATACTGTTGTCTATGTTTATGAGTTTGGAGAAACCACTAAACTGTTTTCCATAGTAGCTATACCAGTTTACATTCCCAACAGCAGTGAGTGAGGGTTCCTTTATCTCCAAAACTTCTCCAAAACTTGTTATTGTTAGTCTTGTTGATAACAGCTATTCTAAGAGATATGAGCTGCTATTTAATTGTAGTTTTGATTTGCACTTCCCAATTAGCTAGTGAAGTTAAGCATCTTTTCATATATCTGTTAGACATTTGTATGTCTTCTTGGGCAAAGTGTCTGTTCAGGAACTCTACCCATTTTTCAATTGGATTGTGTTATTAAAAAAAATCATCAGATTTGTAAGGAACCACCAAAGACTTCTAATAGTCAAAGAAACCCTAAGAAAAAAAAGAACAGAGCTGGAAGTATCACACTACCTGACTTCAGATTATACTGCAAAGCAACAATAATCAAAACAGCATAGTTTGGCAGAACAACACACAGATCAATGGAACAGAATTGAGAGCCCAGAAATAAACCCACATGTACATAGGCATATAATTTTCAGCAAAGGAGCAAAAAACATACAATGGAGGAAAGAAAGAAATTTAGAAAACCACATGCAAAAGAATGAAACCAGACTACTGTTTGTTCCTTGTATAAAAAGTAACTCCAAATGGATCCAGGACCTAAATATAAGACCTGAAACAATAACTTGCATAGGAGAAAACATAGGTACTAAAATTATGGACCTTGGTCTTAGTATTTCATGGATTTGACCCCAAAGGCAAGGGAAGTAAGGGCAAAAATAAATGAATGGGACTACATCCAGTTAAAAAGCTTATGCACGGCAAAAGACACCACCAACAAAACAAACAGACAACTGACCAAATGGGAGAAGGTATTTGCAAGCTACAGCTCTGACAAGAGATTAATATCCAAAATGTATGAATTTTTAATAGTAAAATATTGTTTGCAACCTCAAGAGCTTCCAGTATGAAATCTGAAACAGACCCCCAACATGGAGGGAAAAGAGAAACCTAAGACCACTTCAGATTAGTAGCAGGTTTATGAGCAACAGAATATACATACAAGGCTTGTCTTAGGAGGCCACTCGAGGAGATATACACACCTGCCCACTAGAACCTTAAAAGTTTATATAGAGGCCTTAACTGGGTTCAGTCACATGTACCATCCAGGTGGTCTCAACAACACATTGCTCTCTCAGGTCTCACGTGTCCTTGAAACGTGGTCAGGATGCTCATTCCAAGGACAGGGAGCAGGTGAGGAGCCTCCAATTGCCTGGGGACCAGCTCACCATCAATTGACAGTCCCATCCTCTCAATGACCTTCTCCAAAAAACTGGACATAAATAGGACTTTCTTTTAGTCATTAGTTAATCCATGGTAACACATTTCAAGAGCATTTATTTTTTATTTTAAATTATTCTTTTCAGTTTTACTGAGGTATAATTGAAAAACAAAATTATGAAATATTTAAAGTGTACATCATAAAGATTTGCTATATGTGTACATTGTGAAAGGACGCTTTCCATCTTCTTAATTAATATATCCATTACTATATAGAGAATGTTACTATCTACTGTCTTAGCAAATTTTAATTTTACAATAAAGTGTTATCAACTATAGTCACCACGTTATAATTAGATTATTTTATCTTGCAGCTGAAGGATTGTACTATTTTACCAACCCCTCCCTATTTCTTCCAATCCCTTGTTCCTGGAAACTAATTTTTTCTACTACCTGTTTTTCACTTTTACTTTTTCTTTATATTCTACATAACATAAATAGAGAGCAGGCAGACAGCTGTGGGGAGGAAAGAGGCAGAGAAGATTAGAAAAAAAGTGTGGTGATTGTCAGGGGATGTGGAGCTAAAAGAGGGTACAGTGGAATTATTGGTGATGGACATATTAAATTAATAGCTTGATATTATAAAAATAAAAGTAATATGAGGTATTTATCTTTCTATGTCTTATTTATCTTACTTAGCATAATGCCCACAAGTTCCATCTTTGTTGTCACAAATGGCAGGATTTCATTCTTTTTAAGGCCTGAATATTCACATGTTGCATTTTGTGCCTGTGTCAATCCAGTTTTCCCAACACCATTTATTGAAGAGACTGTCTATCCTTATTGTATATTTTGGCTCCTTTGTCATAAATTAATGCACCATAGGAACATAGAAAATGTTAAATAACATGCATATATAGTATATTGAATTTTAAATCAGATGGAACTTCAAGATATTGAACATAAATACGGTGACATGTCTAGAAGTTTAAGAATATTGACGGATCTATCCAGTTATACAAATTATGTTGCTATTTTTAAATAGTATCTATAGATATATTGATATATCTGAAGAGAAATGTCTGAATGTTTGATAATATAATTAAGCACTGTGGGTTATATTTTACACACATTTCCTTTTTCTTATCTTAGTAAAATATCCCAAGTGCAATGTTATTCATATAACAAACCAGTAAATGATAAGTGTGATGTCTTTATGATACTTCCATATGGTATGTCTCAGCTTATGTTAGGTAATAGCAAAAAGGAGCTGAAGTTGCATTTTATAACCAGAGTCTTTGGTTGTCCTACTGGCCTTTATTTGCTGCTGCATCCTCTACTCTCCAAGGACACTGTCTCTGAAGAAGCCATAGTTAACATAGTTTTTACCCTTATTTTATTACTCAGAGGATTCATTAGTGGCTTTATTCCAGGGTCACCAGGGACTCTTGGTTTATTCATTTAGTTGAATTTATGAAATAAAGACAATACCAAACTAGATATAGTAAATGTGTGCTCACAGCCCTGAGCCCATAATAGCCCATAATAACAACTACCCTAAAACTGGAGAAGATTTCTGACATTACACAATTTTCATTTCAGATTGTTATTATTATTTGATAATTTTTATATTTTTAGGAGGTTTAAAATAATACAAAAAGGATATCCATGTAACTGGTTAAAGATGGATTCTTCTGAGAGGTCTACGCGTCTTGGAACTTCTGTGACTATAACGGTGGATTTGTGAGCAAAAGTGACCAGAAGTTCATATGAAAATTTTCATCCCAGCTACCATTTTCAATTTAGGAGTTTTAAGATTTCATGTGCTTCAACAACCAACAGAAACTATGATTGACAATCATAATAGTAAGTGAGAGAAAATTTATCATTATAATTATATTTAGTTTTGTGTGTTTTTTATCATGAGTTTCATCATGCTTGGGAAAACATAATTTACCTTTTGTTTTAACTTTGGAAATGTAAATGATATTTTCTATATTGGTGAAGTATACATGTTCTTATTGTTTTAGAATGCAGTTTCTTTGCCATTTACTTGGAGATTTTTATGCACAAAAACATATAAAAGGATTAAAATTTGATATCTATCCAGAAATATATTATCTATATCATCAACCTCACATTTAAAAATAAGATCTACACTGAGTGGCCAGATTATTATGACCAGCCAGATTATTATGACCACCCCATCAGTATTTCATTGACACTTCCAAAAATACTGAATATTGAAAACTTCCTAAGCAAATACTCTCAAGGTTTTATTATTATTATTATTTGCATAACTAATTCACTTCATTGTACTGATGGGGTGGTCATAATAATCTGGCCACTCAGTGTATATTCATCTATTTGTATAGGCATAATTCTCTGACTCCCAAAAGAATGACAAGGCTGAAAGATTACTCAGTAAGATGATGCCTGAGATTAGAAAGAGGGTTGAAGAAAGAAAGCAGATGGCCAGCAGAAATCTTTCTCCTATCTCAATTTGATCTAATTCAGTCATTGAATGTATCTCCAGTTCCCTTAGTGTGTTCCATCAGGAAAACCGTTAGCCTAGTTTAGTTCTTCTTCTTTATGTTGGTACTGTATCCCTGAGGCCTTAATTCTATTCTCTACTAGATCATCAGAACTGACCCTGTCTCACATCAGTAGAGCAACACATTAGTATTCACAATAAAGTGAGTCTACAGACAAATAAATTGGGGTCTCCAAAGGAAACTTTTCATAATTCACTACTGTAGCGAAATTCTAACCTGGAGACTTATTTTAAAATAAAAATATTTGAGTCCTACTAATGTAATTGGCAATGCCTTAAAACAATCTGTGAAAAAGTTATTAACACAAACTCAGAATCAAAACAGACCATGTCCTCTGGATTTATTGTCTTCCACATAGGTGCTCTCAATGCAAAAATTGAATCAGCAGAATTTTGCTGGAAGATAGAGCAGTGAACACAGTCTCTCTTCATCCGCTGAAGGTGATAAACAAAAGCAGGAAAGTTGATCCTCTTTGAAAGCAAAAGAAAACATTCAGCAACAGATTCTTACATAGAAAAAAATTTGAAATCCAATAATTATTTAATCAAAATTTCACATTTTTAAGATTTAAAAAGTAAACATTCTGGTTACATAGCTAACCTCAAGTTCCTTAGCCATTTCAGGACAAAATGAGCTCCTTTTAAAATAACCTATATTGGCGTGACATTGGTTAATAAAATTATATAGGTTTTGAGCTATAATTCTCTGATACATCATCTGTGTATTGCATTATGTGCCCCAAAGTTAATATCAAAGTGCTTTGAATTATAAGTCCAAACAGAAAGGAAAATAGCTTCCTAAGTGTCTGAATAACATACATAGGGAAATTCATTTAGAAACACTTATTGGACAATCGACAACATATCTGGGGCTATGTTCGTTGTATCTGAAAAAGACACATTTAATGATCCCCACAAATTAGTATTTCTTCTTATGTGTTAAAATAGTAGCAAGTATTGTTTTCCATGGGAACCCAGTGACAAGGACTACAGCTAAGAGCTACCAGACCTGCAGGAAACTTTCCAGAGGATTTAAGAGGAAGTTGAAAACCAATGGGAGAATAGAAGTTATTCAGATGAGTTTAAGACAGAACATATGTTCTGTGAGAAATGTTTACTAAAATACTTGTCGCATAAAATGGGCTTGATAAATATAGTCCATTACTTTTATTGAAAGGAAATATTAACAGGAAGAGAAGAAAGAGGGATAGAGAAGATCATTGGTTTTATTTGTGACAATGGATTTGAAGTCCATGTTTAATGTTCAAATAGATATGTCAGATTCATCTGAAAATCAGGAAGGACTATTACAAAATAAAGATACTGATTTATTAATAATCACATGAAACACAATATTTCAAAACATAGGAACTGATGAAAATACAGAAAAATATCAGTATGTTAAGAAGTGAAAAAATATGAAGAAAACACTAACAGACAGATAAAAGGGTCAGAGAAATACACCATCTTTAGTAATATCTTTGAAGTTTATCAGAGCACTTCATAAAAGTATAAATGCATACTGTGCATAAGTATAAATATAGTGTGTATTAAGATAGCTTGTATCCTGCACCACTGTGAATTATAAGGGATTACTTAGGGACAGAGAAACTATAGAAGGAAGCAGTCAGGAGAAGAGCTGAAAGAATGTGTGTATGTGTGTATGTGTAGTCATGATAGAGTTTAGAGGTGTTCAGGAGAGAAACACACAAGTATGCAATAAACAAAAATAGAAGACAAATTTCTTTAATCATAGAAATGGAACAGAGACTTCAAGTGACTACAAAAACTGCATAGAGAACCAAGGTTATCTGACATATATTAATATTTTTTTAAAAAAGTGTCAAAAACAGCCTAAGTGCCCATCAGCAGATGAATGGATTAGAAAACTGTGGTACATCTACATGATGGAATACTATTATGCTGCTGTAAAAAAGAAGGAATTCTTACCATTTGCAACAGCAAGGATGGAACTGGAGAGCATTATGCTAAGTGAAATAAGCCAGTCAATGAAAGAAAAATACCACATGATCTCACTCATTTATGGATAATTAAGACCATTATAAACTGATGAACAAAAATAGATACAGAGGCAGAGCAACATCGAATAGACTGTCAAACTTCAGTGGGAAGGCCAGGGAGGGTTGAGGGGGTGGGTGAGAGATCAACCAAAGGACTTCTTTGCATGCATATAAGCCTAACCAATGGACACAAGACACTGGGGGGTATGGGAGGCTAGGAGAAGGTCAAGGGGAGAAAAAAAGTAAGACATATATAATACTCTTTGTAATACTTCAAGCAATAAAACAATTTTTAAAAAGTGTCAAGACATTTTGCTCCTATTTAAGGACAGACCCATAGGCATGAAAAGTAGCCCTTTATGAAGCAGCATTTAAACTGTAAATATTTTTAAATAATGAACTTTTAAAACCTGAATGTGATAGGGTTCATACTTTTTAAATAATCTATAATAAGATGTCTCAATGTTACATGCAGATATAACTGAAGTCAAGAATCAGCAATGGGAAACCGTACTGTAACAACATTCATTCTGCTGGGCCTGACAAGTGACCTTCAGCTGCAGGTTCTGATTTTTGTCTTTTTCTTTCTCACCTACATGCTGAGCATAACTGGGAACCTGATTATCATCTCCCTCATCTTACTGGATTCGCATCTTAAAACAGCCATGTACTATTTCCTACAAAATTTCTCCTTCTTGGAGATCTCATTCACATCTGCTTGCATTCCCAGATACTTGTATAGCATAGCAACAGGTGACAAGCTCATTACCTACAATGCCTGTGCCGGCCAAGTGTTTTTCACCGACCTCTTCGGTGTAACTGAATTTTTCCTCCTGGCGGCCATGTCCTATGACCGCTACGTGGCCATCTGCAAGCCCCTGCATTATGTGACCATCATGAGCAGCACAGTCTGCAGAAGACTTGTCTTCTGCTGTTGGGTGGCTGGTCTATTCATTATCATCCCCCCACTGAGTCTGGGCCTAAATCTGGAATTCTGTGATTCTAATGTCATTGATCATTTTATCTGTGATGCAGCTCCCCTCCTGAAAATTTCTTGTTCAAATACTTGGTTCATGGAACAGACTGTCATGATTTGTGCTGTGCTGACCCTTCTAATGACACTCATGTGTGTAGTACTGTCCTACATTTATATCATCAAGACAATTTTGAGATTCCCTTCTGTTCAGCAAAGAAAAAAGGCCTTTTCCACCTGTTCTTCCCACATGATTGTGGTCTCCATCAGCTATGGCAGCTGCATCTTCATCTATATCAAACCTTCAGCAAAGGAGTCAGTGGCTATTAACAAGGGTGTGACAGTGCTCACTACTTCCATCGCTCCACTGCTCAACCCTTTCATTTACACCTTGAGAAACAAGCAAGTAAAACAAGCCTTCAATAACTCAGTCAAAAGAATTGTGATATTTTCTAAGAAATAAGAGAATGCGAAGCCAAATAAACACCTACATAATGCACTTACCAAATTCCATACTCAGGTTCACTTATTCAAAACACTTATTCATCCTGATCTAGTGACATCTTCCTCACAAACCTCCTTTAAGATCCTTCTATACACAGGCATATTAATAGCTTCTTTATCTTTATTGTTGAAACTATTACAGATGTCCCCTTCCCACACACACACTGTTCCCCAGGGTCCCCAAGCCTCCTCCATACTATTGTTTGTCCATGGTCAATGCATATATGCATATAAATTATTTCTTTAATCTCATCTTGCACCGCCATCTCCATACAGGGCAGTCTGTTGCATGTTTCAATGTCTCTGGATCTGTTTTGTTTATCAGTTTATTTTCTTTAAATTTAAATCTTGATTTTGCCTCCAAATTAGGAATACCAAAATAAAATAAAACAGAAGTATATCTCCAAATTAGAAATATAAAAAGAGAAATACATAGTTTAGTAAAGATTTACTTTTTCCAGCAAGAGAGTACATAACAGTGGCTATTGTTTCATCCAATCCAACCTTTCAAATGATTTATTCATTGATTCACTTAACAAATATGTATTGGGTAATTTCTTTGAAACAGCTACTGTTTTAAGCACTAAAAACAGATAAGGGTCAATCAACCAGCAAAAACTTATTCCCCTATAGTATAGGGGTATAGGGCCTATACCCTCAGGGGAAACAAAACCAATTCTATGTTAAATAAAGCAAAATGGTTAACTTGCACTCAAATAAATGTTATTTTCATAAAAGGGGATATAAATCTCATAATGATGGGAAAATATCTGAAGTACTAAAGCTTAAAAATTATAAGATTTGTGTCAATATCAAATCGTTAATAACCAAAACTTTTAACTGTTATACCCTTTCCTCAAAAAAATCCATAAAGTGAGGAGAAAAACCAAGATGGCGGCATAGGTTAACGCCGGAGATTGCTGCCTCGAACAACCACTTCAAAAAACAACTAAAAGACGGAACGGACATCATCCAGAACCACAGGAAGGCTGGCTGAGTGGAAATTCTACAACTAGGAGGAAAGAGAATATCATACCCAGACTCAGAGGAGGCGCAGTGCTGAAGTGAAATACTAAGGTGTGGAGTGCGCGCGGAGTGGGCTGGCGGCAGAGGGCGTGGTTGTTGTTTTCAACCGGGAGGGAGTTTCAGACTCTGAGCTCCAGATCTGGGCTAGTCTCTAGGGACCCAGACTCAAACGGGAGAAGCGGGAGAAGCGGGACTGTCTGGCTTCAGTTGGAACTCGAAGGCAGCTTTCTCTCCGAGGTTTGCAGCAGTTGCTGGGACTCTGTGAGGCAGAGCCCCTAGGGACGGAACTGAGAGCAGCCATAACTGCTCGCTCCGGCCCGCCCTGTAGATCCCCGGGGACCCGCCCTGCCCAAGCCCTGCTCAGAGCCATTTGCCAGATAGCCTCAGGCAAAGGCTAGATTAGCACCGCCCTAGAGATCCAGCACAGAAGCTCTCTCACTGCAGACACAGCGGACTCTCACAGCCAGTTAGCCTGGAGGTCAAATCACCCCCGGTACTGCCAACAATCAAGGCTTAACTACAACAAGACTGCGCACAAAGACCACTAGGGGGTGCACCAAGAAAGCATAAAAAATGCGGAGACAAAGAAACAGGACAAAATTGTCCATGGAGGATATAGAGTTCAGAACCACACTTTTAAGGTCTCTCAAGAACTGTCTAGAAGCCGCTGATAAATGTACTGAGATCCTCAAGAAATCTAATGAGACCCTCGATGTTGTGATAAAGAACCAACTAGAAATTAAGCATACACTGACTGAAATAAAGAATATTATACAGACACCCAACAGCAGACCAGAGGAGCACAAGAATCAAGTCAAAGATTCGAAATGCGAAGAAGCAAAAAACACCCAACCAGAAAAGCAAAATGAAAAAAGAATCCGAAAATACGAAGATAGTGTAAGGAGCCTCTGGGACAGCTTCAAGCGTACCAACATCAGAATTATAGGGGTGCCAGGAGATGAGAGCGAACAAGATATTGAAAACCTATTTAAAGAAATAATGACAGAAAACTTCCCCCACCTGGTGAAAGAAATAGACTTACAGGTCCAAGAAGCGCAGAGAACCCCAAACAAAAGGAATCCAAAGAGGACCACACCAAGACACATCATAATTAAAATGCCAAGAGCAAAAGACAAAGAGAGACTCTTAAAAGCAGCAAGAGAAAGAAATTCAGTTACCTACAAGGGAATACCCATACGACTGTCAGCTGACTTCTCAACAGAAACTTTGCAGGCCAGAAGGGAATGGCAAGAAATATTCAAAGTGATGAATACCAAGAACCTACAACCAAGATTACTTTATCCAGCAAAGCTATCATTCAGAACTGAAGGTCAGATAGAGAGCTTCACAGATAAGGAAAAGCTAAAGGAGTTCATCACCACCAAACCAGTATTATATGAAATGCTGAAAGGTATCCTTTAAGAAGAGGAAGAAGAAGAAAAAGGTAAAAATACAAATTATGAACAACAAACATGCATCTATCAACAAGTGAATCTAAGAATCAAGTGAATAAATAATCTGGTGATCATAATAGAATCAGGGACATAGAAAGGGAATGGACTGACTATTCTTGGGGGGGGAAGGGATGTGGGAGATGCAGGAAGAGACTTGACAAAAATCGTGCACCTATGGAAGAGGACAGTGGGTGGGAGTGAGGGCAGAGGGTGGGGCAGGAACTGGGAGGAGGGGAGTTATGGGGGGAAAAAGAGGAACAAATGTAATAATCTGAACAATAAAGATTTAATTTAAAAAATAAAAATAAAAAAAAATCCATAAAGTTAAAGGAAACATAGTGACAATAGATACTTACTATTTTGAGGAAATTAAATATTTTGGCATTACAAAAACTCTGCCAAATGTAGACACATATACTGAAATGCCAACACAGAATGTCACTAAAAATGAACAGTTTTCAAAAGGTATATGGAAAGCTGTATTTAAGTAACTGAGGTATTACATCTTTCATGATATGAAAAATTATACACGGGAAGAACACAAACTCTTTACCACATTTCCTCCAAAAAAAAACTGAAGCCCATAGTTCATCATCTGTAACTATTACCCCATCCCACTACACTTAAGACTCCAGAAATGTGAACCAACATTTTCCCTCTGCTTTCATGTCTAGTCTTTTTCATGTGCCATTTCTATGTCAAAATCCTCATTCTTTGTTGAATCACAGTTTTCTCCTTGATTTCCTTTAATTCTTTATTGTTGAAAGTATTACATATGTCTCCTTTTTCCCCCATTGACCTCTCCGCATCCACTCCCACCCACTCCCGCCCCCTAGCACAGGCCCTCATGCCCCTACTGTCTGTGTCCATTGGTTATGCTTATATACATGCATACAAGTCCTTTGGTTGATCTCTTACCCCACCCTCCCACCCACTCCTGCCTTCCCTCTGAGGTTTGATGATCTGTTCGATGTTTCTATGTCTCTGGATCAATTTTTGTTCATCAGTTTATATTGTTCATTATATTCCACAAATGAGTAGATCATGTGATATATCTTTCTCCAACTGGCTTATTTCGCTTATCATAATGCTCTCCAGGTCCATCTATGTTGTTGCAAATGGTAGGAGTTATTTCATTTTTATGGCAGCACTAGAGGCCCGGTGCATGAAATTCGTGCACGGAGGGGGGGCATTCCTCAGCCTGGCCTACACCCTCTCCAATCTGGGACCCCATCCCTCTCGCAATCCGGGACTGCTGGCTCCTAACCACTTGCCTGCCTGCCTACCTGATTACCCCTAACCCCTCTGCCTGCCTGTCTGATCACCCGTAACCCCTCTATCTGCTGGCCTGATCATCCTTACCTTGCCCCCCTGCCTGCCTGATCACCCCAACCTTGCCCCCTGCCGGCCTGATCAACCTTAACTTGCCCTCCTGCCAGCTTGATCACCCCTAACTGCCTCTGTCTCTGCCTCAGCCCTGAGTCTGGCCTCCCTCTGCAGAAGGCGACCTGGCACATCAGGGAAAGGCACCGCCCTCATTAGCCCACTGCTGCTGCCACTGCCGGCTTCAACCTCAGCCCTTTGCAGCCGCCCACGGGTGCCTGAGCCTAGGCCCTCATAGCCACTACGGCTTTTTCTGGAAGGACATCTGGAAGACTTCCACTCTAATTAGCATATTACCCTTTTATTAGTATAGATTTGGGGACCATCACAACCAGGCAGAACTTAAAGAAAACACATGGCCCTGGCCGGTTTGGCTTAATGGAGAGAGCATCGGCCTGTGGACTGAAGGGCCCCAGGTTTGATTCTTGTCAGGGGCACATGCCTGGGTTGCAGTCTCAATCCCCAGTAGGGGGCCTGCAGGAGGCAGCTGATCAGTGATTCTTTTTTTTTTATCTATTTTTTTATTATTATTAGTTAAGGTATTACAAATGTGTCCTCATCCCCCCCATTGATCAGTGATTCTTATCATTGATGTTTCTATCTCTCTCTCCCTCTCCCTTTCTCTCTGAAATCAATAAAAAAATATTTTTAAAAAAAGAAAACACATGATCTTCACTTTGGCTTTGTCATTTTACAATATCTTTTGTGCAATATTTTAACTTCCCTCAACTTTCCTTTACCCACCTTTAAAATGCAATCTATTTTGGGGAAGATGATCAGGAAAGTGATTCTAGTGGGTAGAAGTTTTTTTTGGAGGGGATGGGGTCGTGAAAGTATTTAAAAATTGAGCATGGTGATGGTGGTACCAATCTTAATTTACTTTAAAAAACCAGTTCATTGTACACTTTAGGTGACATGTACAGTATATGAATTATATCTCAACAAAGCTGTTCTTTTATTTCTTTTTAAATAAAGACCAATCTTATAATCAATTGCAGATGTTTTCAGAGGCCCTCCAGGATTTGCTACCACATCCCAAACCATGGCTGCAACTCCCAGTTGCCTCCAGTCCTGGTGGATCTGGATGGTGTGGTTTGCAAAGGAGAAGGTGGCGAGAAGCTTATGGAATTTCTGCAACCCCATTCCCATGGTCTCCTCATAGGGCACCAGGGCCATTTCCACTGTGCCAGCTCTCTGCTTCCTTTAACCTGTTGGGCAAAAGAATCCTGCATGCTCTGGCCAGGAAGTGCATTCCCTCTTAGGTGGCCCGAATGCTTTTTTTACGGTCATTTATAGATTCAAAAGAATAAACAGAGATGTGAAAAACTTTTGTCGAATTCCTTTTACGTGGTTCTTCCAGTCTCGTGGGAAATGAGATGTGGCTCTGAATTCATCCCAAAGGGTGTCTTTGGGCAAGAGAACCCAGAACGGCACAACTCCTGCAGCATGCCCTACACACTTCACTGTCAGGATTCAGGGGGGCTTGAGGGTGAGCGAGGTGGCGGTGGTGCCAGCTCAGGACCTGGGAGAAAGTAGCGCTTCTACACTGCCGAGGCCCGCATGGACTGCAGCTGCACCCACCAAGGTGGGCAGGGTGTTTCTGCTGATTTGTTTTGGTCTGGCCTCCACCCCGTCAGCCACGAACAGTGCCTGCACTGAGACTGTGAACGGTTTGATGGTCCTACTTTTTGGTGGACAGTGGACACACTCCCACCTTCCAGAGACTGGCAGTTAGACACTGGAGGCTTCCGAGTCACTCGGGGAAGAGCGCGGCTTTAGGTCCAGAACAGACTCAGGTGTCCTCGGCTAGGAGGTTTCCCCAGGCTAGCGGCTGCTGATGGTTTGAAGGCAGGCCATGCCCTCGATTGTGGTGGGGGTCCCCTCTGGGACACTGGCTGGCCTGGGCTAAGGGCTGCCCATGGTTTGAAGGCTGGCCATGCCCCAGATCCAGGCGGGGTGTCCCCTCATGGTGACCGTTCGTCCCACTCCCTCAGCTCCCTAGCCTGCTGTTCAGTCATCCATCTGGTCCTTTTGGTCATTACAACCCCTGGCTTTTTATATATTAGGACTAGAGGCCCGGTGCACAAAAATTTGTGCACTCGGGGGGGAGGGGAGGGTCCCTCAGCCCGGCCTGTGCCCTCTCGCAGTCTGGGACCCCTCGGGAGATAACGACCTGCTGGCTTAGGCCTACTCCCTGTCATGCACAGAGCAGGGCGGATCAGGAGGTTGCGATGCCACCCTCATTCACACTCAGGGTAAGGCCGATTGGGGGGTTGGGGCACCACCCCCTGTCACACTCAAGGCAGGGTCGATGGGGAGGTTGCGGCGCCACCCCCGTCACACACAGAGCAGGGCCAATCAGGGGGTTGGGGCGCTGCCCCCTGTCACGTACAGAGCAGGGCCAATCAGGGGGTTGGGGAGCTCCCCCCTGTCATGCACAGAGCAGGGCGGATCAGGGGGTTGGGGCGCCACCACTCTCACACTCAGGGCAGGGCCAATGGGGAGGTTATGGCTCTACCCCGTCACACACAGAGCAGGGCCCGTGAGGGGGGTTGGGGTGCCGCACCCTGTCACACACAGAGCAGGGCCGATCAGGGGGTTGGGGAGTCCCCCCCTATCAGGCACAGAGCAGGTTCGATCAGGGGGTTGGGGTGCCTTCTCCTGTCAGGAAGAGAGCAGGGCCGATATGGAGGTTGTGGCCCCGCCCCCTGTCACACACAGAGCCACAGGGCGATCAGGGGGTTTGGGCGCTGCCCCCTGTCACGCTGATCCCGGTCCTGGGAGGCCTCCCGGCTCCGCTGATCCCGGTGCTGGGAGGCATATTACCCTTTTACTATATAGAATAGAGGCCTGGTGCATGGGTGGGGGCCGGCTGGTTTGCCCTGAAGGCTGTCCTGGATCAGGGTGGGGGTCCCCAACTGGGGTGCCTGGCCAGCCTGGATGAGGGGATGATGGCTGTTTGCAGCTGGTCACACACCCTTCAGGGTGGGGGTCCCCACTGGGGTGCCTGGCCAGTCTGGGTGAAGGGCTGAGGGCTGTTTTCAGGCTGGGACTGAAGCTCCCAACTGCTCCTTTTTTCTTTTTTCTTTTTTTATTCTGGGCCAGCTTTAGCTCTGAGGCTTGGCTCCAGCTCTGAGGCCTCAGCTACTGAAAGTAGGTATCTGGTTTGTTTAGGTTCTATAATCGAAACTCTGTATCAACTCCAGCTCTGAGATCCCAGCTCGCTGAAAGCAGGTTTCTGGGGTTTTGTTTAGCTTCTGTATTTGTTACAATGTTCAAACTGCAGGTTCAGAGGCCTGCAGTGGCAGCGGGGAACGTTGGAGTCCTCCATCACTGAAGCAAGCAAGCCTCATGTTCATTTTAAGCTGCCTGGTTTCCGGTCGCCATTTTGGCTGGCAGTTAATTTGCATATCGCCCTGATTAGCCAATGGGAAGGGTAGCGGTCGTACGCCAATTACCATGTTTCTCTTTTATTAGATAGGATAGTATTCCATTGTGCAGATGTACCACTGTTTTTTAATCCACTCATCTGCTGATGTGCACTTAGGCTGTTTCCAAATCTTAGCTATGGTGAATTGTGCTGCTATGAACATAGGGGAGCATATATCCTTTATGATTGGTGTTTCTGGTTTCTTGGGATATATTCCTATAAATGGTATTACTGGGTCAAATGGGAGTTCCACTTTTAATTTTTTGAGGAAACTCCATACTGTTTTCTGCAGTGGCTGCACCAATCTGCATTCACACCAGGAGTGCATGAGGGTTCCCTTTTGTCCACATCCTCACCAGCACTTGTAGTTTGTTGATTTGTTGATAATAGCCATTCTGACAGGTGTGTGGTAGTACCTCATTGTTGTTTTGATTTGCATCTCTCGGATGATTAGTGACTTTGAGCATTTTTTCATATGCCTCTTGGCATTCTATATGTCTGCTTTCGAGAAGTATCTATTCAGGTCCTTTGCCCATTTTTTTATTGGATTGTTTAACTTCCTTTTGTTAAGTTGTATGAGTTCCCTATTAATTTGGGAGATTAAACCCATATCAGATGTCACATTAGCAAATATGTTCTCCCATGCAGTGGGCTTTCTTGTTGTTTTGCTGATGGTTTCTTTTGCTGTCCAGAAGCTTTTTATTTTTATGTAGTCCCTTTTGTTTATTTTCTCCTTAGTTTCTATTGTCCTAGGAGCTGTATCAGTAAAGATATTGCTATGACAAATGTCTGAAGTTTTGCTGCCCATGGATTCTTCTAAGATTTTTATGGCTTCCTATATTACATTAAAGTCTTTTATCCATTTTGAGTTTATTTTTATGTATGGTGTAAGTTGTTGGTCTAGTTTTATTATTTTTTTCGCATGTATCTGTCCAATTTTCCCAACACCATTTATTGAAGAGACTGTCTTGACTCTTGCCTCCTTTGTCAAATATTAATTGTGCATAATGGTTTGGGTCAATTTCTGGGTTCTCTGTTCTGTTCCATTGATCTATATGTCTGTTCTTGCACCAGTACCAGGATGTGTTGAGAACAGTGGCTTTGTAATATAGCATGATATCTGGTATTTTGATCCCTCCAACTTTGTTCTTTTCTCTCAGTGCTGCTGTAGATATTCAGGGTCTTTTTTTATTCCATATAAAGTTTTAGAGAGTTTGTTCTAGGTCTGTGAAATATGCCATTGGTTTTTTAATGGTGATTGCATTGAATCTATAGATTGCTTTTGGTAGTATGGACATTTTAATGATGTTGATTCTACCAATCCATGAACATGATATCTTCTTCCATCTGTTTATGTTTTCCTCTATCTCTTTTTTCAACATCCTGTAGTTTTCCGAGTCCAGGTCTTTTACCTCCTTAGTTAAGTTTTTCCTAGGTATCTTAAGTTTTTGCTATTGTTGCAATGGTAAAAGGGATTGTTTTTTAGTATCTGTTTCTGGGAGTTCATTATCCTATATAATAAAAAGCCAGCGACCATAACAGCCTAATGACCAGAACAACCACTCAACCAGTCACTATGAGGTGCATTGACCATCTCTCAGTCCCTCCCCCCTAACCTGCAGGCTCCGATTGCAGGATGGCAAATAGGGAACCATGGGGGACTGGAGTGAATGGCAGCAGGGTGGGACTGGGGACTGGCTAGCGGGTGGAAGATGGCCCTGATCACAGGCTAGGCCTAGGGACCCTACCCACGCACAGTTTCGTGTGCTGAGCCTCTAATTGGTATATAAAAATGCCATGAATTTCTGGGTGTTAATTTTGTATCCTGCTACATTGCCGAATTTATTTATTACATCAAGTAGTTTTTTTTATGGAGTCTTTAGGGTTTTCTATGTATAATATCATGTCATCAGCAAATAATGACAGCTTTACTTCCTTCTTTCCAATTTGGATGCCTTTTATTTCTTCTTCTTGTCTGATTGCTGTGGTTAGGACTTCCAGTACTATATTGAATAAGAGTGGTGAGAGCAGTCATCCCTCTCTTGTTCCTATTCCTAGGGAAATGGTTTTAGTTTTTTCCCATTTAGTATAATGTTCACGGTAGGTTGTCATATAAGGCTTTTATTATGTTGAGGTATGAGCCCTCTATTCCCATTTTGCTAAGAGTTTTTATCAATAAATGGTGTTGGATTTTGTCAAATGCTTTTTCTGCATCAATTGATATGATCATGTGGTTTTTGTCTTGCAATCTGTTCATGTGCTTTATCACATTTATTGATTTGTGGATATTTGTACCAGCCTTATATCCCTGGAATAAATCCCCTTTGGTCATGATATATGATCTTTTTAATGTATGGTTGGATATGGTTTGATAAATTTCATTAAGGATTTTAGTGTCTATGTTCATCAGGGATATTGGCCTGTAGTTCTCTTTCTTTGTAGTGTTTTTATCTGGTTTTGGGATTAGAATAATGCTGGTTTCATAGAAAGAGCTTGGAAGTGTACCTTACTCTTGAATTTTTTGGAATAGTCTGAGAGTAGGTTTTAGTTCTTTGAATGTTTGGTAAAACTCCCCTGTGAAGCCGTCAGGACTAGGGTTTTTGTTTAATGGGAGTGCTTTAATTTTCTCAGTAGTTATCTGCCTATTCAGATTTTCTGATTCTTCCTGATTGAGTCTTGGAAGATTGTATTTTTCTAGGACTATGTCCATTTTGTCTAGGTTGTTCCATTTGTTGAAATAGAGTTGTTTGTAGTTTTGGGGGGTTTTTTACAATCCTTTGTATTTCTGTGTCGTCCCTTGTTATTTCAGCTCTTTCATTTCTGATTGTGTTTATTTCAGTCCTCTCTCTTTGCTTCATAGTGAGCCTGGCTAGAGGTTTATAAATCTTCTATTGATCTTTTGTAGTCCTTTTTTTTTTTTTTTACTTTATGTCATTTATTTCTGCTCTGATCTTTATTATTTTCTTCCTACTACTTACTCTGGGCATTTTTTGTTGTTCTCTTTCTAATTCTTTAAGTTGTAAATTAGATAATTTATTACCAGCTTTTCTTGTTTTTTGAGGCCTGTAGTGCTATGAACTTCCCTCTCAGGACTGCTTTCACTGTATCCCATAGATTTTGGATTGCTATGTTTTCATTGTCATTTGTTTCCACGATGCTTTTTATTTCTTCTTTGATCTCTTTGGTAACCCAATCATTGTTTACCAGCATGCTATTTAGCTTCCAAGTATTTGATTTTTTTCTTATTGTTTTTATTGTAGTGATTTCTAATTTTATGCAATTGTGATCTGAGAAGATGCTTGATATGATTTCAATCTTCTTGAATTTAAAGAGACAGCCTGTGTCCTAATATGAGGTCCATCTTTGAAAATGTCCCATGTGCACTTGAGAAGAATGTATATTCTGGTGCTTTCAGGTAAAATGTTCTGAAGATGTCAGTTAGTTCCATCTGATCTTTTGAGTTGTGTAGGGCTTGATGTTTCTTTGTTGATGTTCTGTCTAGAAGATTTATCCAGTGATATCAATGGGGTATTAAAGCCCCCTACTATGATTGTATTTCTGTTGATCTCTCCCTTGATATCTTCCAGAAGTTTTTATGTATTTGGGTGCCCCTGTATGGGGTGCATATATGTTTATCAGAGCTATATCCTCTTGTTGTATTGGTTCCTTTAGTATTATAAAGTGGCCTTCCTTATCTCTTGTTATAGCCTTCATTTTGAGGTCTAATTTGTCAGATATAAGTATTGCTACCCCAGCTTTTTTTTTTTCATTTCCATTTGCCTGAAAGATATATTTTCATCACTTCACTTTCAGTTTGTGTGAGTCCCTTGTTCTGAGGTGGGTCTCTTGTTGACAGCATTTATATAGGTCATGTTTTGTTATCCATTCAGTCACCCTATGTTTTTTTGATTGGAGCATTTAATCCACTTATGTTTAAGATTATTATTAATAGGTACTTGTTTTGCCATTTTTATTCTTCATGCCTGTGTTTCTTGTTCCCTTTCTATTTCTTCTTTTTACAACAGTCCTTTTAGCATTTCTTGCATTGCTGACTTGGTGGTATTAAACTCTCTTAGCCTTTTTTCTCTGAAAATCTCCTGATTTCACCATCAATTTTGAATGATAGCCTTGCTGGGTAGAGTATTATTGGATTCAGTCCCTTGCTTTCCATCACTTTGTATACTTCATTCCACTCCCTTCTGTGCTGATGAGTTTCTGTTGAGAAATCATTTGATAGTCTAATGGGAGATCCCTTGTATTTAACTTTCTGTTTCTCTCTTGCAGCCCTTAAGATTCTTTCTTTGTCATTAATATTTGTCATTGTAATTATGACATGTCTTGGTGTGGTTCTTTTTGGGTTAATCTTGCTTGGGACTCTCTGTGCTTGTGTCACTTTTTCTTCCCAAGTCAGGGAAGTTTTCTGTCATTATTTCTTCAAATAGGCTTTCTATTCCTTGCTCCTCTTCTGGTCTTTCTAGCACCACTATTATGTGTATGTTGATTTGTTTCATATTGTCTCAAAGCTCCCTTAAACTCTCCTCCTACTTTTTAATTTTTTTCCAATTGCTGTTCAGCTTGGGTGTTTTCTTTTCTACCCTGTCTTCTAACTCGCTGATTTGGTCCTCTGCTTCTTCTGGTATACTTTTGAAACATTCCATTGTGTTCTTATTACAGCTACATCATTCTTCATTCCCTCTTGATTCTTACATATGTTGGTAAATTTTCCATCCAGACAGTTGAGCATCTTTGTAACCATTACTCTGAATTCTTTTTCTGTCATATTGCTTGCCTCCATTATGTTTTATTCCTTTTATGGTGATTCCTCCTTTTCTTTCCTTTGGGGATTGTTTCTTTGACTCCCCATTTTGCTGTCTCTTTCTGGCCCTGAGCACCCTGCTTGGGGTCCAAGAGGTAGAAGCCCCTAGTGATCCAATGGACCGGGACTTGTTAGCTTAGAGGTTGGGTCTGCCTTGAGTCTCATGCCTTTATTGACTCTACTCTGATTTGTACCCCCTTCTTCCATGGATGTGGTCCCTCCATTGTCTACTTCAGATGTTCTGGGTTAGCAGGGGTATGTGCACAGATCCTCTGGTGTGTAACTCCCTGTGAAGACCCAGAGCTCTCTGGACTGCAATTAACTGTGCAGCCCTGGCACCTTGCTAAGGCACCACCAAGGTCCTGGGCCTAGGGCAGGGCATTCACTGGGTGGCTCCAGGTAACACCAGCAGCACTGTCCTTGAGTCAGGGTTGGGGCAGTTGCTAGGCAGCTCCCAGTCACCGCAGCCACACTGACCTGGGGCTGGAGTTGGTGTAGTCACTGGGTGGCTCCTGGTTGCTATGGCAGCACTGTCCTGGGACCAAGGATGGGGCAGTCGTAGTCAGAGGGTCATCCTGGGATGCTGGGTCCAGGCATGTTGGCAAGGAGGCACCAGCAGGAGGTCTCTCTAGCGAGTACTCACTACAGACATCTGGAAGCTCACAGAGAGGTATTGGGCCCCTCACTGCCGGGGTATGGTGGTGGCCCTATGGGGGTAATGGCTGGCAAGTGGCTCCCTGCAGGAGTCCGGCATGGCCTCCACTGCTCCCCTCTACAAGATGACGTGGGCTTGGCACTGAAAGTTGTGCCCAGCCTGGGAGTGCCCCTGGTGGTAGCAGGAGCTCCCCGTCTAGGAGAGCCTGATCTGCCAGTCCCTGAGACTCCTGTGAGATCTAACTGTACCTCACTCACCCACACACGCACCACACACGTCCACACACGCCCCTCTCGCTCCTTTCCTAACACTCTCTCCCTCCTTGCTGTCCTGCTGGCCGCCATGTAGCACACTCTCATTTAGTCTCTATTGAAAACAAAAATTTGATCAAAATATTTAGAGAAGGATATTTACTATTCTATACTCTGTAAATTTTTCCCATCTGTTCAACCAGAACTTTGACTAGAGTAAGCTCTACCTACCAGTATCTATATAACTTGACTCTGTCTCTCTTGAATAATTCTACTCATAGGCAGTATGCTGAAAAACCACAACCCCAAAAATGTCCTAATTCCCTGAACCTGTGAATATTATCTTACATGGCAAAAGGGACTTTATAGATATCATAAAGTTATGGACCTTAAAATGAGAAAGAAATGAGATTATCCTGGATTATCCAAGAGTCCTCAATGTAATCACAGAAGCAGAAAAATCAAACCATTAGTAGGAGATGTTACAATGAAAACAAGAGGTTGAAATAATACAAGGAAGGGACTAGGAGCCAAAGAAAGCATGCAGCCTCTAGAAGCTAAAAAAAAAGGGGGGGTGGGGGCAAAGAAACAGTTTCTCTCTTAAAGCCTCCAGGAGAAATGTACCCCTGCCCATAACTTGGTTTTAGACTTCTGACCTGCAGACCTACAAGAGAACTCATTTGTGTTGTTTTAAGCCACTAAATTTGTGGTAAATTGTTGCATCAATAGGAAACCTCTAATACATCAAGAAATAAATAAAAAGAAGCATTTCTTCCAAACAGTTATATAAACACATCCAGATTGACTTCTGCTAGATTTGTTTAATTAGATGTACTAGAGTGACAATGGTTAATAAAACTATATAGGTTCCAAGTACACAATTCTATGATATGCCATCTGTATATTGCATTGTGTGTCCACCGCCCAAATTCATATCTTCTTCCATCACCATATATTTGACCTCTTTACCCTCACTAGCCACCCCTCCCCCCACTTCCCGCTGGTAACCACAATACTGTTGTCTTTGTCTATGAGTTTTTGTTTGTTTGTCTTGTTTGTCCATTTGTTGCTTTCAGTTTTATATCCCACATTAGTGCCCCAGTGCACAGATTCATGCACATTGAAAGAAATTCATTAGAAGGTGGCCAGCGGGGCAGGATTGGGTGAAACAGGCTGGACACACCCTGGAGCCAACCTCCTGCGGTCCCTCTCCAGCCAGCCGCACCTGGGGCAGTGCAGCTCAAAGGGTGTCTGTGGAATGAACAGGGTTCCTCTGGCAGGTAGGGTCCTTTGGCCTGGCCTGAGGGGATAGGGCTGAAACTGGCTCTCCAACATCACCCAAGCGGCCCCGGATTGTGAGAGGATGGTTCTCAGGTGACACACCCTGGAATCGGGCTCCCTCCTCTCTGGTTCCGGGGTGCAGAACCGCCACTGCCAAGTCACTGCAGCTCTGCAGCTCCTGTGTTGAACATCTGTCCCCTGGTGGTCAATGTGTGTCATACCTACCAGTCGGTCAGACAGTCGGACAGTTGCTTAGCCTTTTATATAAATAGATATGAGTGAGATCATTTGGTACTTGACTTTTTGTCCTACTTAATTTTGTTTAGCATGACATTCTCAAAGTCCATCCATGTTGTTGCAAATGGCAGCAGTGTTTTGTCTTTTCTTATGGCTCAGTAGTATTCTATTGTATATATGTACCACATCTCCTTTATCCAATCATCTATTCAAGGAAACTTTGGTAGTTTCCATTTCTTGGCCACTGAAATAATGCTGCAATGAACACAGGGGTGCATACATATTTGCAAGTAATTATTTTCAAATACATCAGGCAGATACCCAGAAGAGAGGTTGCTAAATCATATGGTAACTATGTTTTTAAATTTTTTAAATATATTTTTATTGATTTCAGAGAGGGATAGAAACATCACTGATGAGAGTCATGAGCAGGTGCCTCCTCCATGGCCCTTACTAGGGATTGAGCCTGCAACCTGAGCATGTGCCCTGACTGGGAATCGAACCATGACCTCCTGATTCATAGGTCAATGCTCAACCACTGAGCCACACCAACCGGGCTATTCTTAAATTTTTGCAGAATCACCAAACTATTTTCTGTGTGTCTGTTGTTCTGCCAAACTATGCTGTTTTGATTATTGTTGCTTTGCAGTATAATTTGAAGTGAGGTAGTGTGATACTTCAAGCTTTGTTCTTTTTTTCTTAAGGTTTCTTTAACTATTCGAAGTCTTTTATGGTTCCTTACATATCTGATGATTTTCTTGTAACACAATCCAATCAAAAAATGGGTAGAGGACCTGAACAGACATTTCGCCCAAGAAGACATACAAATGACCAATAGATATTGGAGATTTATTCAGGAGATATTCGTTAATACTATTACATAAGTTTCAAGTGTATAATTCAATAATACATTGTCTGTGTATTATATTGTGTGCTCACCCAAAGTCTAGTTTTCTGCTGTCAGCATCTACTTGACTCCTTTTACCCTCTTTATCCTTTTCCCACCACCTTTCCCCTTTGGTAACTACCATACTGTTGTCAATGTTCATGAGTTTGGAGGAACCACCAAACTGTTTTCCATATTAGCTGTACCAGAGTGATGGTTCCTTTTTCTCCACAACTTCTCCAAAACTTGTTATTGCTTGTCTTGTTGATAATAGCTATTCTAACAGGTATGCAGTGGTATTTCATTGTAGTTTTGATTTGCTTTTCCCTAGTAGCTAACAAAGTTGAACATCTTTTAAAATATCTATTGGTCATTTGTATGTCTTCTTGGGCGAAATGTCTGTTCAGGTCCTCTACCCATTTTTTGATTGGATTGTGTTACAAGAAAATCATCAGATATGTAAGGAACCATAAAAGACTTCGAATAGTTAAAGAAACCTTAAGAAAAAAAGAACAAAGCTTGAAGTATCACACTACCTCACTTCAAATTATACTGCAAAGCAACAATAATCAAAACAGCATAGTTTGGCAGAACAACAGACACACAGATCAACAGAACAGAATTGAGAGCCCAGAAATAAACCCACATGTACATAGGCATATAATTTTCAGCAAAGGAGCAAAAAACATACAATGGAGAAAAGAAAGCCTCTTCCATTAATTGGTGATGGGAAAATTGGAAAACAACAAGCAAAAGAATGAAACCAGACTACTGTTTGTTCCCTTATATAAAAATTAACTCCAAGATAAATATCACATAATCTCACTCATTTATGGAATATAATGAACAACATAAACTGATGAACAAAAACAGATCCAGAGACAGAGAAGCATTGATGAGACCATCAAACCTCAGAGGGAAGGTAGGGGAGGGTGGGGGTAAGGGGGAGAGATCAACCAAAGGACTTACATGCAAGCATATAGGCCTAACCAATGGACACAGACAACAAGGGGTTGAGGGCATGAGTGGGGGGGGGGGATGGGGAGTAATGTGGGGATAAGGACACATAAGTAATAACTTAATCAATAAAGAAATTTTTAAAAAAAATTAACTCCAAATGGATCAAAGACCTAAATATAAGACCTGAAACAATCAATAACTTACATAGGAAAAAACATAGGTACTAAACTTATAAACCTTGGTCTTAGGATTTTATGAATTTGACCCCAAAGGCAAGGGAAGTAAGGGCAAAAATAAATGAAAATAAATGAATGGGACTACATCCAATTAAAAAGCTTATGCACAGCAAAAGAAACCACCAACAAAACAAACAGGCAACCGACCAAATGGGAGAAGGTATTTGCAAACTACAGCTCTGACAAGAGGTTAATATTCAAAATATATGAATTTTTTAATTGTAAAATATTGTTTGTTTGCAACCTCGAGGGTGAAATGCCATAAATGGAGGGAAAGGAGAAACCTAAGAGAGAGGTGGACCACTCCAGATTAGTAGGTAGCAGGCTTATGAGCAAGGGAATTTACATACAAGGCTTGTCTTGGGAGGCCACAAGAGGAGAGATATTCACACCTGCCCACTAGAACCTTAAAAGTTTATATAGAGGCCTTAACTGGGTTCAGTCACATGTACCATCCAGGTGGTCTCAACAACACATTGCTCTCTCAGGTCTCACGTGTCCTTGAAACGTGGTCAGGATGCTCATTCCAAGGACAGGGAGCAGGTGAGGAGCCTCCAATTGCCCGGGGACCAGCTCACCATCAATGGACAGTCACATCCTCTTAATGACCTTCTCCAAAAAACTGGACATAAATAGGACTTTGTTTTAGTCATTAGTTAATCCATGGTAACACATTTCAAGAGCATTTATTTTTTATTTTAAATTATTCTTTTCAGTTTTACTGAGGTATAATTGAAAAACAAAATTATGAAATATTTAAAGTGTACATCATAAAGATTTGCTATATGTGTACATTGTGAAAGGACGCTTTCCATCTTCTTAATTAATACATCCATCGCTATATAGAGAACATTAAAATTCTACTGTCTTAGCAAATTTTAATTTTATAAAACAGTGTTATCAACTATAGTCACCATATTATACATTAGATTCTCAGAACTTACTTATAACTTAAGGTTTGTACTATTTTACCAACCCCTCTCTGTTTCTCCTACTCCCTCGTTCCTGGAAACCAATTTTCTACTATCTGTTTTTGACTTTTACTTTTTCTTTATATCCCACATATAAATAGAGAGCAGTCAGATAGCTCTGGGAGTAGTGAGGTGTGAATTTGGGGGGGGAAAGAAAAGAAAAGAGAACTCATGGACATGGATAACAATGTGGTGGTTATGGGGGGAGGGGAAAAGGTAGAAGAGGGCATAGAGGAAGTAAACGTTGAAGAAAAAATAAAATTAAAAGCTTGATATTCAAAAAGTAAAAGCGATATGCAGTATTTATCTTTTTCTGACTTATCTTGCAGCATAATTCCATCTTTGTTGTCACAAATATCAGGATTTCTTTCTTTCTGAAGGCTAAATAATATTTCACTATATATATCAGACATTTTGTATTTATTCATGTTACATTCTTCTGCCTGTGGCAATCCAGTTTACCCAAGACCATTTATTGAAGAGATTATCCTTCCGTATTGTATATTTTGGCTCCTTTGTCATAAATCAATTCACCATAAGAGCATGCAAATTTTTTAATAACATGGATATATAGTATATTAAATTTTAGTCTGATAGAACATCAAGACATTGAACATAAATATGGTGACATGTCTAGAAGTTTGAGAATATTGATATATATAGGCAGTTATACAAATTATGTTGTTATTTTTAAATAGTATTTATAGATATATTGATATATCTGAAGAGAAAAGTCTGAATGTTTGATAATATAATTAAGCACTTGGGTTATATTTTACATATCTGTCCTTTTTCTTATTTTAGTAAAACTTCCTAAGTGCAATATTATTCATATAACAAATCAGTAAATGATAAGTGTGATGTCTTTATGATACTTCCATATGGTATGTCTCAGCTTATGTTAGGTAATAGCAAAAAGGAGCTGAAGTTGCATTTTATAACCAGAGTCTTTGGTTGTCCTACTGGCCTTTATTTGCTGCTGCATCCTCCACTCTCCAAGGACACTGTCGCTGAAGAAGCCATAGTTAACATAGTTTTTACCCTTATTTTATTCCTCAGAGGATTCATTAGTGGCTTTGTTCCAGGGTCACCAGGGACTCTGTTTATTCATTCAGTTGAACTTTTATCAAATAAGTACAATGCCAAACTATAGTAAATGTGTGCTCACAGCCCTGAGCCCATAATAGCAACTTTCCTAAAACTGGAGAAGGTTCCTCACATTCCACAAACCTCATATTATTATTATTATTATTATTATTATTTGATATTTTTATATTTTTAGAAGGGTTAAAATAATACAACAGTATTTACATGTAAGTGGTTAAAGATGGATACTTCCAAGAGGTCTATACATCTTAAAGCTGCTGTGACTGTAACAGTGGATTTGTAAACAAAAGTGACCAGAAGTTCATAAGAAAATTTTCACCCCAACTACCATTTTTAATTTAGGAGTTTTAAGATTTCATGTATTTCAACAACCAGCAGAAACTATGATTGACAGTCATAACAGTAAGTGCGATAAAATTTACCATTTTAATTACATTTAGTTTTGTGTAGTTTTTACCGTGAGTTTCATTTTGCTTGAGAAAATGTAATGTATCTTTTGTTTTAAAATTGGAAATGTGAATGACAATTTCTCTATCAGTGAAGCAAACATATTTTTACTTTTTTGGAATGCAGTTTCTTTGCCATTTACTTGGAGATTTTTATGTACAAAAATATATTAGCATTTAAAAGGATTAAAATTGGATATCTATCTAGAAATATATATCATCAACCTCACATTTAAAATTAAGGTATCTATTCATCTAATTGTGTAGGCATACTTCTTTGATTCCCAAAAGAATGACCGGGCTGAAAGATTACTCAGTAAGATGATGCCTGAGAGATTAGAAAGAAGGTTGAAGAAAGATAGCAGATGGCCAGCAGAAATCTTTCTCCTATCTCAATTTGATCTAATTCAGTCATTGAATGTATCTCCAGTTCCCTTAGTGTGTTCCATCAGGAAAACCATTAGCCTAGTTTAGTTCTTCTTCCTTATGTTGGTACTGTATCCCTGAGGCCTTAACTCTATTCTCTACTAGATCATCAGAACTGACCCTGTCTCACATCAGTAGAGCAACACATTAGTATTCACAATAAAGTGAGTCTACACACAAATAAATTGGGGTCTCCAAAGGAAACTTTTCATAATTCACTGTTGTAGCAAAATTCTAACCTGGAGACTTATTTTAAAATAAAAATATTTGAGTCCTACTAATGTAATTGGCATTGCCTTAAAACAATCTGTGAAAAAGTTATTAACACAAACTCAGAATCAAAACAGACCATGTCCTCTGGATTTATTGTCTTCCACATAGGTGCTCTCAATGCAAAAATTGAATCAGCAGAATTTTGCTGGAAGATAGAGCAGTGAACACAGTCTCTCTTCATCTGCTGAAGGTGATAAACAAAAGCAGAAAAGTTGATCCTCTTTGAAAGCAAAAGAAAACACTCAGCAACAGATTCTAACATAGAAAAAATATTGAAATCCAATAATTATTTAATCAAAATTCCACATTTTTAAGATTTAAAAAGTGAACATTCTGGTTACATAGCCTCAATTTCTTAGCCAGTTCAGGACAAAATGAGCTCTTTTTTAAATAACCTGATTTGGAGTTACATTGGTTAATAAAATTATATCGGTTTTAAGTGTACAATTCTATGATACATCATCTGTATATTGCATTATGTGCCTCAAAATCAATATCAAAGTACTTTGAATTATAATTCCAAACGAAAGAAAAACAGCTTCATAGGTGTCTGGAAAACATGCATGGATAAATTCATTTGGAAACATTTATTGAACAGTTGATAACATATCTGGGACTACATTAGTTATATGTGAAAAAGACACACATTTAATATCCCCACAAATGAGTATTCCTTTTTATGTGTTAAAATAGTAGCAAGTATTGTTTTCCATGGGAACCCAGTGACAAGGATTACAGCTAACAGCTATCAGACGTGCAGGAAACTTCCCAGAGGATTTAAGAGGAAGTTGAAAACCAATGGAAGAATAGAAGTTATCCAGGTGAGCTGAAGACAGAACATATGTTCTGTGAGAAATGTTTACTAAAATACCTGTCACATAAATGGGCTTGATAAATATAGTCCATTACTTTTATTGAAAGGAAATATTAACAGGAAGAGGAGGAAGAGGGATAGAGAAGATCATCGGTTTTATTTGTGACAATGGATTTGAAGTCCATGTTTAATGTTCAAATAGATATGTCAGATTCATCTGAAAATCAGGAAGGACTATTACAAAATAAAGATACTGATCCTATATAATAAAAGCTTAATGTGCTAAGTGTCCAACCGTTTGTTTGACCGTTCAACCAGTCGCTAAGATGCGCACTGGCCACCAGGCGACAGATGTTCTGACTGTTAGGTTAGCTTGCTGCTGGGGTCCAGCCAATCGGGACTGGGAGAGACGAGCCTGACATGCCCTGGAGCCCTCATACGGTCCCGCTCCAGCCCTGAGTGCACTGGTGGGGTCCCTCAGCCTGGTCTGCACTCTCTCATAATCTGGGACCCCTCGGGGGATGTCCAAGAGCTGGTTTCGGCCTGATCCTCGAAGGTCAGGCGGAGGGACCCCTACCGGTGTGCGAATCTGGGCACCGGACCTCTAGTTTAGTAATAATCACCTGTAATATGATATTTCAAAACACAGGAATTAATGAAAATACATAAAAAATATAAATATGGTGAAAGTGAAAAGAGATGAAGAAAAAAACAGATAAAAAGATCAGAGAAATATACCATCTTTGAAGTTTATCAGAGCACTTCGTAAAAGTATAAATGTATACTGTGCATAAATATAAGTATATTGTGTATTAAGATAGTTTATATTCTGCACCACTGTGAATTATGCGTGATTACTTGGGGACAGAAAAACCATAGAAAGAGGCAGTATAAGGAGAAGAGCTGAAAAAAATGTGTCTGTGTGTGTGTGTGTGTGTGTGTGTGTGTGTGTGTACGTGTAGGCATGATACAGTTTAGAGGTGTTCAGGAGAGAAACACACAAGTATGCAATAAACAAAAATAGAAAACAAATTTTTTTTTAATTTTATTTATTTATTTATTTATTTATTATTGCTTAAAGTATTACAAAGGGTATTACATATGTGTCCCTTTTTTCCCCCCCGCCCTTGACAATCCCCTGGCCTCCCCTACTCCCCAGTGTCTTATGTCCATTGGTTATGCTTATATGCATGCATACAAGTCCTTCGGTTGATCTCTTACCCCCCTCCCTCCTGCCCCCCAACTCTCCCCAGCCTTCCCGCTGCAGTTTGACAATCTGTTTGAGGCAGCTCTGCCTCTGTATCTATTATTGAAAACAAAATTCTTTAATCATACCGCTGGAACAGAGACTTCAAGTGACTACAGAGAGTGCATAGAGAGCCCAAGTTATCTGACTAATATTGATACGTTAGGGAACAAATCATCAAGCAAATACATCAAACAGATTCTTGAAAGTCAAGATATTTTGCTCCTATTTAAGGACAGACCCATAGGCATGAAAAGTAGCCCTTTATGAAGCAGCATTTAAACTGTAAATATTTTTAAATAATGAACTTTTAAAACCTGAATGTGATAGGGTTCATACTTTTTAAATAATCTATAATAAGATGTCTCAATGTTACATGCAGATATAACTGAAGTCAAGAATCAGCAATGGGAAACCGTACTGTAACAACATTCATTCTGCTGGGCCTGACAAGTGACCTTCAGCTGCAGGTTCTGATTTTTGTCTTTTTCTTTCTCACCTACATGCTGAGCATAACTGGGAACCTGATTATCATCTCCCTCATCTTACTGGATTCGCATCTTAAAACAGCCATGTACTATTTCCTACAAAATTTCTCCTTCTTGGAGATCTCATTCACATCTGCTTGCATTCCCAGATACTTGTATAGCATAGCAACAGGTGACAAGCTCATTACCTACAATGCCTGTGCCGGCCAAGTGTTTTTCACCGACCTCTTCGGTGTAACTGAATTTTTCCTCCTGGCGGCCATGTCCTATGACCGCTACGTGGCCATCTGCAAGCCCCTGCATTATGTGACCATCATGAGCAGCACAGTCTGCAGAAGACTTGTCTTCTGCTGTTGGGTGGCTGGTCTATTCATTATCATCCCCCCACTGAGTCTGGGCCTAAATCTGGAATTCTGTGATTCTAATGTCATTGATCATTTTATCTGTGATGCAGCTCCCCTCCTGAAAATTTCTTGTTCAAATACTTGGTTCATGGAACAGACTGTCATGATTTGTGCTGTGCTGACCCTTCTAATGACACTCATGTGTGTAGTACTGTCCTACATTTATATCATCAAGACAATTTTGAGATTCCCTTCTGTTCAGCAAAGAAAAAAGGCCTTTTCCACCTGTTCTTCCCACATGATTGTGGTCTCCATCAGCTATGGCAGCTGCATCTTCATCTATATCAAACCTTCAGCAAAGGAGTCAGTGGCTATTAACAAGGGTGTGACAGTGCTCACTACTTCCATCGCTCCACTGCTCAACCCTTTCATTTACACCTTGAGAAACAAGCAAGTAAAACAAGCCTTCAATAACTCAGTCAAAAGAATTGTGATATTTTCTAAGAAATAAGAGAATGCGAAGCCAAATAAACACCTACATAATGCACTTACCAAATTCCATACTCAGGTTCACTTATTCAAAACACTTATTCATCCTGATCTAGTGACATCTTCCTCACAACCTTCTTTTAAGATCCTTCTATACACAGGCATATTAATAGCTTCTTTATCTTTATTGTTGAAACTATTACAGATGTCCCCTTCCCCCACAACCGTTGACCCCCTCCAACCCGCTTCCACCCGCTCCCCAGGGTCCCCAAGCCTCCTCCACACTATTGTTTGTCCATGGTCTATGCATATATGCATATACATTATTTGTTTAATCTCTTCCTATCCTTCCTCTCCACCCTTCCATCCCCCGCAAACAGAGTAGTCTGTTGCATGTTTCAATGTCTCTGGATCTGTTTTGTTCATCAGTTTATTTTCTTTAAATTTAAATCCTGATTTTGCCTTCAAATTAGAAATACCTAATACAATAAAATAAAATAAAACAGAAGTATATCTCCAAATTAGAAATATAAAAAGAGAATACATAGGTTTGTAAAGATTTACATTTTCCAGCAAGAGAGTACATAACAGTGGCCATTGTTTCATCCAATCCAAAACTTTCAAATGATTTATTCATCGATTCACTTAACAGATATGTATTGGGTAATTTCTTTGAAACAGCTACTGTTTTAAGCACTAAAAACAGAGAAGTATCAACCACCCAGCAAAAACTTATTCTCCTACACCAGTGATGGCGTACCTGTTGAGCTCGGCATGTCAGCATTTTGAAAAACCTTACCTTAACTCTGGTGCCGTGTCACATATAGAAATTTTTTGATATTTGCAACCATAGTAAAACAAAGACTTATATTTTTGATATTTATTTTATATATTTAAATGCCATTTAACAAAGAAAAATCAACCAAAAAAATGAGTTCGCGTGTCATAGGCTCGCCATTACTGTCCTATATCCTCAAGGGTAAATGAAACCAATTCTATGTTAAATAAAGCAAAATGGTTAACTTGCACTCAAATAAATGTCTTTTCATAAAAGGGGATATAAATCTCATAATGATGGGGAAAACATCTGAAGTACTAAAGCTTAAAAATTATAAGATTTGTGTCAATATCAAATTGCTCATAACCAAAACTTTTAACTGTTATACCCTTTCCTCAAAAAGTCCATAAAGTTAAAGGAAAGATATTGACAATAGATAATTACTATTTTGAGGAAATTAAATATTTTGGTATTACAAAAACTCTGCCAGATGTAGACACATATACTGAAATGCCAACACAGAATGTCACTAAAGCAGAACAGTTTTTAAAAGGTATATGGAAAGCTGTAATTAAAGTATTACATCTTTTCTTATATGTGAAAAGTTATACATGGGAAGAACACAAACTCTTTACCACATTTCTTCCAAAAAAAATAGAAGTTCATAGGTTATCATCTGTAACTATTTCCCCCATCCCACTACACTTGAGACTCCAGAAATTTGAACCTACATTTTCCCTCTGCTTTCACGTCTAGTTTTTTATATATTCTGTTTCTCTGTCGAAAATATTTTCCTCATTCTTTGTTGACTCACAGTTTTCTCCTTAAATTTTTTAATTTAGAAGGCACTCGCGTTATTTAAAAATTAAATATAAAGCTGCTATGTGAACCAGCAACTCCACTTCTGGGTATTTATCTGAAAGAATTAAAATCAGGAAATTAAAGAGACATCTGCACGCCTGTGTTCATTACAATACTATTCACAATAACTAAGATGTAGAAACAACCTAAACATCTATCGACTGGTTAATGGATTAAAAAAATGTAGTATAAACATAGAGCAGAATAGTATTCATACTTCAAAAGGCAGAAAATTTTGCTCTGGCCTTGTGGCTCAGTTGTTTGAATCATCGTCCCATATACCAAAAAGGTTGTGGGTTTGATTCCCGGTCAGAACACATACCTTGGTTCTGGGTTCTATCCCTGGTTGGTGTGCATATGGGAGACAACCAATCGATGTTTCTCTCTCACATGGTTGTTTCTCTCTCTTTCTATCTCCCTTCTTCTCTCTCTAAAAATCAATAAACATATCTTCAGGTGAGGATTTAAAAAATAAAGAAAAAGAAGGGAATTTTGCAACATGCAACAACATGGATGGACCTTAAAGACATTATGCTAAGTAAAATAAGCCAGACACAAGACAAGCACTTCATAAACCCACTTACATGAAGTATCTAAAAAGTCAAATTTATAAAATTAAAAACTAAGATGGTGGTTACCAGGTTCTGAGGGATGGAGAATAAACAAGCATATGTTTCAGTTAAGATGAATAAGAACTAAAGGTCTACTGTACCTTAAGTGAAAAATAATGTATAACTTTTAAGAGGAAACATCTCGTTACCAGTGTGAATTTTTTAAGAGGAAAGATGTGTTAAGTGCTCTTACCACAATAACTTTTTTCAAAACCACACACACATTTTTTAAATAATAAAGAAACAAGCACATATAAATACAATTTTACGGAAATGCCAAAATCTAGCTTGATGCTCGTTAATTTGCCTACATTTGATTACCAAAAGGTTGTGGGTTCAATTCTCAGTCAGAGCACATACCTAGGTTGCGGGTTCTATCCCCGGTTGGGATGTGTATGGGAAGCAAACAATCAATGTCTCTCTCTCACCTCAGTAAATTTAATTTAAAAAAGACTCCCAACAACAACAAAAATGTTCTGAGTCAGAAAGCTTCACAGGTGAATTTTATGAAGCGTTCAAAGAAGAACTACCACCTATCTTTCTCAAATTATTAAGGGGAGGGAGGACTCCTAAGCTCAATTCATGAGGCCAGAATTATTCTAATACAAAACCACATATGAAAACTACAAAGAAATACAATTATATGCCAACATTCCTGGTGAACATAGATTCAAAAATCCTCAACAAAATATTAGCAAACAGAAATCAGGAATACATTGAATAAGATCATACATACACCATCATCAAATGAGGTTCGTTCCTAGGATGCAAGATTGGTAGAGTATCTGTAAATCAATTAATGTGATAAGTCACATAAATAAAATGAAGGATAAAAATTGTATGATCATATCAATAGATGCAAAAAAGCATTTGACGAAATCTAGTACCCATTTATGATAAAAAAAATTAAAAAAAACTCAGCAGAATGGGAACAAAGGGAACATACCTCAACATATGTCATTCCATATATAACAAACCCACAGACAACAGGGGGAAATTTAAAGTGTTCCCCTTAATATCAGAAACAAGACAGGGATGTCCTTTTTGGTGATGTTTATTCAACACAGTATTTGAAGTCCTATGGTTGCCAAAGGGGACAGGGCTCAAGAACTAGTGAAAAAGGTGAAGGGATTAAGAAGTACATTGGTAGCTACAAAATAGTCATAGGGATGTCAATACAACATGGGGAATACAATAAAAAATACTGTAATGACTATGTATGGTGCCAGGTGGGTACTGGAAACGCCAGGGTGAACACTTCCTAAAGTACATGCTTGTCTAACCACTATGGTGTGTACTTGAAACTAACACAAAATAATATTGAATGTAAACTATAATTGAAAAATAAAATGTTTAAGGAGACTAGACTGCAGGTAGTGAGCACATAATAGAGTATACAGATATAGTATTATAGAGTTCTACACCTGAGATTTATATGTTATTAACCAATGTTATCCCATAATTTTTTTTTTAAAATACTATCTTGCCCTGGTCGGTATGCCTCAGTTGGTTGGAGTGTTGTCCTGTGCACCGAAGGGTCACTGGATCAATTCCCAGTAAGGGTGCATACCCAGGTTGCAGGTTCGACCCTGTAGGGGTGCATACAGGAGGCAACCATGCAATGTTTCTCTCTTACATCGATGTTTCTCTTTCTCTTTCTCTCTCTCTCTCTCTCTCTCTCTCTCTCTCTCTCTCTCTCTCTCTCTCCTTTCCTCTCTCTCTGAAATAAAAACATATATTCAGGTGAGGATTAAAAAAATACTATCCTATATAATAAAAGCCTAATATGCTAAGTGTCCGGTAAGCCAGTCGTCCATTCAACCAATGAAAGCGTAATATGCTAATGATATGCTAAGGCTGCTCAACCGCTTGCTATGACATGCACTGACCACCAGGGGGCAGACGCTCCGACCAGTAGGTTAGCTTGCTTCTGAGGTCCAACTGATCAGGACTGAGCCAGACAGGCTAGACATGCCCTGGAGCCCTCCCACTGTCCCTCCCAGCTGGCCAACCTTCCACATCCCTCCCTGGCCCCGATCATGCACCAGTGGGGTCCCTCAGCCTGGCCTGCACCCTCTCACAATCCAGGACCCCTCAGGGGATGTCGGAGAGCCGGTTTTGGCCCTATCTGGCAGGCCAGGCCAAGGGACCCCCACTGGTGCATGAATTCATGCACTAAGCCTCTAGTCTTTACATAAATTCATACATGACCATATCTTAGGAAGTGCTGACAGGGGGAAATAGAAATAATAGTATTTTTATTTTTTAAATATTCATAAATATTCATCTAGTTCAGCGGTTCTCAACCTGTGGGTCGCCAACCTGTGGGTCGCGACCCCTTTGGGGGTCGAAAAACCCTTTCACAGGGATCGCCTAAGACCATCGGAAAACACATATATAATTACATATTGTTTTTGTGATTAATCACTATGCTTTAATTATGTTCAATTTGTAACAATGAAAATACATCCTGCATATCAGATATTTACATTACGATTCATAACAGCAGCAAACTTACAGTTATGAAGTAGCAACAAAAATAATTTTATGGTTGGGGGTCACCACAACATGAGGAACTGTATTAAAATGTCACAGCATTAGGGAGATTGAGAACCACTGATATAGTTCTTTAAAATATAAAAAAGAATTATCACTTGCTTTGAGTTTTCTAATTTTCTATTTTGTTATCTTTTATAATGATTGAGAAAAATAGCAAGCGGAATAGAGCTGAGTGATCTTTCAGCTTTCTTAGATGGTAGGGAAGAAATACAGGAAAGACAGACTACTTCTTGATCTCTGGTTTTTTATTATTTTATCTTGACCTGTGCCTGTTGCTATTGTCACATCTTTGTGTCTCTAGGGACAGTGCCCCCACTGCTGCATCTTACAGGATTTTTGCCCTAGTTCATTACAAAGGAAACTCATTAGTGATGTTTGAACCTGTGTCACTGAGGACCCAGTTGTTTAATACTTAGTTTGAGGTACAGCAAATAAATCAAATATAAGTCTTAATAGTGTGAAAGCCTCTTATCCTATCCAGAAAAGTCATAATATCAATGATTTCAAAGCAAAAAGGGGAAATAGTTGAACAATATTTTACTTTCAACCAAGAAAGAGTAGAAAACATTTCCTAGGCATCAAGTTCTTAGTTTGAAAATCTTCTCATGTTGGAGATGAAAAATTCAAAGAGCCCTACGTCCTCCCAGAGCACGGGTCAGGGTAAGTAGAGTCATAAACTTAAAGAAATTTTTACACAAACCTTTTTTAATAGATTCTCTTCCTCAAGTTAGCCCTTAGGGTTCTGGTTGCTAAAGAATCAGCTGAAGCTATTATTAACTTTCAGACGAGTAAGTACATTGGCTATTTCATTTACTTTCATCTTTGGTAAATCTGTGTGTTGATTTTCTTTGAGAAGATTTGACATTAACTTTACAAAATCAGATGTAATTACTATTTGAATTATTATGTAAAGATCCACAGGTTTTTCTGAGTTGTATCGTTCAATACTGCTTTTTATAGTTTTCATAAAGATACTGTGAATTTATATGCAGTGAAAAGTTATTCCACACTCTTCCACACTCTCACTTTAAAGAAAAAAGTGTATATCTACATTAAAATCACCTGATATGACAGCTCTTAACAATTGAAAAAATTGTTGAAATTTTGAAAATTGAAAAAATTAGCTTTCTTTGCACTTTTTAAAATATAAAAATATTTAAAAGATGCAAACTACTTTTGTGAACTTTGCCTCTTAAAAACTAGCATTGATAAATGGAATAAATAAAAAATATTTTGGAGCAAGGCTGCCACACAGGGTGGAGGAAAGAGCATGTTACCGTGTAAAGCTCTAGGAGCCCCTGGGTTACAAAGTACATAGCGGAGTAAGGAGGTTAGGAAGGCTGAAAAGAGCATCCTTTCCTTTAATTCAGCGGTTCTCAACCTGTGGGTCACGACCCCTTTGGGGGTCCAACGACCCTTTCACAGGGGTCGCCTAAGACCATCAGAAAACACATATATAATTACATATTGTTTTTGTGATTAATCACTATGCTTTAATTATGTTCAATTTGTAACAATGAAAATACATCCTGAATATCAGATATTTAGATTACTATTCATAACAGTAGCAAAATTACAGTTATGAAGTAGCAACAAAAATAATTTTATGGTTGGGGGTCACCACAACGTGAGGAACTGTATTAAAAATGTCACAGCATTAGGAAGGTTGAGAACCACTGCTTTAATTACAATTATCTATTTAGTTATTATGTTGTGTCCTTACAATTCCTGGGAATGTTAAAGTTCTTCAAAAACATCATTGTCGTCTCTTCTTTCAAAGGATGTGACAGTAAACGTTGGGGTTTAACTGTAGTTCGCAGTCATACAGTGAGAGATGACCTTGCTCTAATCTCTGGAGAAAAGGAATATTTTAAAGGAACAAATGACAGCTAATCATATAACAACTTACTAGAGTTTTGCTAGGAAATTGAAAAGCAACTTATTTTTTATTCATTTATATGAGACGTTCAAATCCTGGAGATACTATTTCAAAACTAAAATTGTATTTGAGTATGTTAGTACAACTAAGTGTCATAGCTGAGGAAAAACTATGGAACAACCATTAAGCCAAAGCAATAATTAGAAAGTTCTTGGACTCTGGTTTCAAAGTATTAGTAAAATATGCACTAAAGAGACATAATTGTAAAACTAAGAAGGGAAACATCTTTATCTGCAAGAAGACAAGGAAGAAATCCTTAGATGTAGACTGAACAGATAAATATTCCATGGTATAAATTGTGAATATTCAATGGCACCAAAACCTGTTTCAAATAAAAATGTCTACAATCTTGGGAAAAGGCACATGAAACACAGTGTGGACACAGTCACACTTTGAGTTGAAGGAAAAGGTGATACAAAGTTTATTAATCATAACTTGGTAAATGATTACAAAAGTTCTAAATTATTATCTCCTTTTTTCTTAAAATTTCATTTCCAGGAATTGTTATGAAATTATGAGATAATGTTTATAAAAAGATACTTTTGAAGATATTGTAACAATTATGGAAAACAAAGAGAGACATAAAAGTGTGTTGGAAATTGATTTTAAACTTGTGGTACATTCATAAACCTAGTTCAATGTAGGTGACATTTTGAAATAATAAGAACAAAAATAAAGAGGGATTTAAAAACTGGAGTCACACAAATACCCTAGATTGAAATTAAACAGGATTAAATTAAATAAATTTACCTTATAGAAATGTAAAATATTTATAATTTAAAATGAATAGCATGTGAACAAATTACATATTCAAATATGCAAATTCCTTGACCTCCAGTTTAAATATCTTACAGATTTCCTCAAAGAAACAAAAAATAGCCACCAAGAAAGATACAACTATCTGCTTGAGAACTAAAGCAAGGAAGAGAAGCCAGTTAACAGTCTGGTAAGCAGGGAAGTAATGACATAAGCAAAAAGGGTGGTAGTTCATGGTATGCATGACTTTATTCGCCAGCAAAATTACTGTTTCAAATGCAAAAAAATCCTGTGTTAAATACAGGTATATGTAAAATTTACAAGTAAAAAGTAAAATAAGTGTGGCAAAGGAGTTTCAAGATGAAACTTGAATATAGGTTTGAATGTGTAGGAAAATGAATAATACATATACGTTATTATGTGTGTATGTAATTTACACAACAATATGTCTTACCATGGACTGTAAGCCTCGGATTGTTAGTTTTGGTAGCTATCCCAGTAGAGAAGACAACAGTCCCTGCTTTCAACAAACCCACTTTCTCAGAGGAAGTGCTAAAGTGGAAGTAGCAATTATTTGTATGGAAGCATAAATGAGGAACACTTAACGTAGACAATAGAGTACCAAATGACTTTGCAGTAGAAATGATGCTCAAGTGAAAATCACAAACATATAGTTACATCCGTATTTTGGGAGACTGGGAAGTAAGGATGGAATGTGGAAAGAGAGAGATAAGAAAGGATTTTTTTTTTCAGACAGATCATCAATATGAAGTGCTTACAAGAACTACTACATAGTAAATTCTCAATAAATAGAATTTATTCTTTCTAGTATAAGGAACATGGAGTAGAAAGAAGACTATATGGGTTACACAAAGCATAAGTCCCACTTGGGATTTTGAGTTCACAGCACATAAATTATCTATAAGAGGCGAGAAAATAACAACTGCCATACACGAAGCATGTACCATGCATCAGATTTTATTGTACAAAACAAAGAGGTACATAAAAGTGTGTTGGAAATTAATTTTAAACTTGTGATATATTCATAAACCTATTTCAATGTAGGTGCCATTTTGAAATAATAGAACAAAAATACAAAAACAAAAAGGGATTTAAAAACCGAAGTCACACAAATACACTGGATTGAAATTGAATAGAACTTAATTAAATGAATGTATCTTATACAAATGTAAAATATTTATATTTTAAGAATATCATTTTAGGTGAATATGGTAGATACTGTTTTAATCTCCATTTTGTAGATTAACTTACTGAATGCCTGAGAAGTTGGAAAACTTGCCGACAGTCATACAGACGAAGGTGGAAAAGCAGGTATTAGATGATGGAGATCTCGCTGCAGATCTGATCTTAATCTTGATGTACTGCCGCTAAGGCTAAGACTGAGGGAGACGATAAAGACATGTGCATGGAGAGTATATTTAGTAATTTAGAGTTGATTTTGGACTTAGTAATAGTGACAAAAAGGTGTCACAGTGTTTTTCATGCTTAACTAAACAGAATGAAAGCATTAAAAAAATGTGAGTTTTTTCCAGCTGTATATCATTAGGTCTGACATTTCTTCACCTACGGCAAATACATCATGCAGTAAAATACTCTGTATTATATATCCAGTAGACGCTGAGCGTAAATTACACACTAGCAGAGAAACATAAGGAGAGTCAGAGGAGTCATCCAACAATGTCTAAGCTACATATTAAAACATAAAAACAAAACAACATAAACATATTTGGTCATAGTGGCAAAATGTGAAATACAAGTTACAGGTAGACCAACAACACCTGTGCATGAAGCTTAGATTAGTTCTTACATGTTTACATTTTATCATGACCAAATCTTCATGGAAAGACATGAAAAAGGTATTACATTGAAATATTCACCTTTGAGATAAGAAATCTTAGACATAAGAAGAAATCATAATTTCGTTGAATCACAAAACATTATATAGGTCAAAACTACCCATGTGAGAAAGTTCAGTCTTTGGTATAAGTTTAAACTGAAATAAAAAAGGAAACAACAGTGCTAAAACAATTTTTTTTATTTAAAATATGTTTTAAAATCTATCACAAAACTGCCAAAACAATAAATAAAATAAGCAATTAAGTAGCAAGGCCCACCAGAGTGTTGGCAATATCAACTACTAATTTATAGCAGAAACTGCATGTGAATTAGTTTGCTAGTAGTCACTGTTTATCTTTTTTTTTAAAATATATTTTATTGATTTTTTTACAGAGAGGAAGGGAGAGAGATAGAGAGTTAGAAACATTGATGAGAGAGAAACATCCATCAGCTGCCTCCTGCACATCTCCTACTGGGGATGTGCCCGCAACCCAGGTACATGCCCTTGACCGGAATCGGACCTGGGACCTTTCAGTCCGCAGACTGACGCTCTATCCACTGAGCCAAACCGGTTTCGGCAGTCACTGTTTATCTTTATCTGGCTTTGATACCACTCTATTCAAATAGAATATCTCTAAACTTTACATGAAATTAAATAAAGTTCAGTAATGAAAAACCACACAATAACAACTTTCATACTCTTGGGACTGACAGATGACCCTCAACTTCAGGTTCCAATTTTTACTTTTCTATTTCTCACTTACATGTTGAGTATAACTGGGAATCTGACCATCATATCCCTCACTTTAGTGGACTCCCACCTTAAAACACCCATGTACTTTTTCCTACAGAATTTTGCCTTGTTAGAAATTTCATTTACATCTGCTTGTATCCCTAGATATTTGTACAACATAGCAACAGGTGACAGATCAATTACATACAATACTTGTGTTGTTCAATTGTTTTTTACTGACGTCTTTGGAGTAACTGAATTTTTTCTGTTATCTGTGATGTCCTATGACCGCTATGTGGCCATCTGTAAACCCTTGCGTTATGTGACCATCATGAGCAGCAGAGTCTGCAAGAGCCTTGTCCTCTGTTGTTGGATGGCTGGCTTGTTGATCATACTCCCACCATTTACTTTGTTCCTAAATTTGAAATTCTGTGATTCAAATGTCATTGATTATTTTGTCTGTGATGTATCTCCTTTGTTGAAGATTTCATGCTCAGACACATGGCTCATCGAGCAGCTGGTTATTGTCTGTGCTGTGCTGACCTTCATTCTGACCCTTGTGTGTGTTGTTTTGTCCTACATTTACATCATTAAGACCATTCTAAGATTGCGCTCTGCCCAACAAAGGAAAAGGGCCTTTTCCACCTGTTCTTCCCATATGATTGTGGTTTCACTCACTTACGGAAGCTGTATTTTCATCTATATCAAACCTTCAGCCAAGGAATCAGTGACTATTAATAAGGGTGTGACAGTGCTAATGACATCCATCGCTCCTGTGTTGAACCCATTCATTTACACTCTGAGAAACAAACAAGTGAGACAAGCTTTCAGTGACTCATTCAAAAATATTGCATTGGTCTCAAACAAGTAAGAGAATGTTCAAGTAAAAAAATAAAATATCAAGCTAAGCATAAGCCATTAAGTTACAAATCTGTTTGTCTCTTTTTGATCTGATCCCTATTCACATTAACTTTCTCAAACATTAATTGCACCCAGAATGAATGCCCTCCACCATGTGAGTTCACTCCTTTAATCCTCCTGCAAGCAAACCTCTTTCAGGGTAAGATCCCAATCAGAAGAGATGATAATAATTTTCTAGCGAGTGTTAGCCTGATGTTACTTCTAATCTATAAAGTTGAAATGAAGAAAACTAAAACAAATACAAATCAAACAAGGAAATAAACAGTTGTTGTTTTTTATTTTCTTCGACTTAAAAGAAAATAATTGATTTAAAGTGTTCTTCCAGTCCCTCCATCAAAAGAGTGCTTACCCTTTGAGACAGCATGGAGGGACCTGGAGAGTATCATACTAAGCAAAATAAACCAGTCAGAGAAAGACAGTATCACATGATCTCACTCATATGTGGAATCTAAAGAACAAAATAAACTGATGAACAAAACAGATCCAGAGACATAGAAACATAGAACAGACTGATCAATCTCAGAAGGAAGGTGGGGGTGGGTGGGTGAGAAGAGATTAACCAAAGAATTTATATCCATATATGCATAACCCATGGACACAGACAATAGAGTGGTGAAGGCCCAAGGTAGAGGGCGGGGGAAGACTGGAAGAGATCAATGGGGGTTGGACGGTGTGCGTCTGTATTACTTTCTCTTTTTTTCTCTTTCTTTTTCTTTTTATTACTTTCTGTGGGAAGCACAGAACTTGGTTGGAAAGTTTGTAAGAAGGAATCTCCAAAAGGTCAGGAGCCCCCAGGGGGGCTGGCTGAAGGCGGCTGCCCCTGCCTTGACTTTTCCAAACAAATCTGAGCCCCTGGGTTTTTTACTGGAATCTTTATGTTTAGTCATTAGATGTCCTTGCTTAAAGGACACTGCAGACGCATGTGTTTTCTCAAGGATGCTTACCTTACTGATAGTATCAAATAGTTCATTTTAGTTCAAGCTGTTGTTACAATAAAAGCCTGAGGAGGCAGGCAAACGGGGCTGTTTGGTTCCTATAGCCAAGCAGTCCCTTAGCCCACTCTTTCACAGAAACGTGTGTCAGAGTAATCATTCATCTGTAGCTCAGGGTCTGCTGATCAGCATCAGCAAGTGGTGCCCCATGTAAGGAGGAACACAATGATATGTGTCAGAAACCTCGAAAATGAAGGATAAGAAAATGAAAGTAACTGTGCAGTAAGTCATTGGAGCCTGCTTGGGATTTCCAAGTTCTAGGGCAGTGGTCGGCAAACTCATTAGTCAACAGATCCAAATATCAACAGTACAACAATTGAAATTTCTTTTGAGAGCCAAATTTTTTAAACTTAAACTATATAGGTAGGTGCATTGTTATTAACTTAATTAGGGTGCTCCTAGGGATTAGGAAGAGCCACACTCAAGGGGCCAAAGAGCTGCATGTGGCTTGCGAGTCGCAGTTTGCCGACCACGGTTCTAGGGGATTGTTTCACAATGGGACAAGAGCTATTCACAGAATAACAGCAATATATCACAGTGCTTAAACAGTTATTAAAAGCAGGTGGTGCCTCTGTTACAGAACAATTAATGAGCCTGTTATGGACTGTTATAATTTATAATCCTTGGTTCCCTGATGCTGGAACACTAGACCTTGATCTCTGGGAACAAGTGGGCAAGAATTAAAGAGAAATCAGGCCCAGGGAAAACGAGTGCCCTTATCATCTATAACTATGTGGGCTCTTGTTCGAGCTGCACTATGCCCACTTTATATTGAGGATCAAAAGCTTACAGAACGCCAGGAGGATTTATCACTGCCCCCTCCGCCTGAAGTAGAGCCTGTAGAGCCTGTAATACCTAAGGCCCCACCATCAGAGGAACCTTTTCAGATCCTCCACCTCCAGTGTGGGAAGGCTCATCAACTAGATCCTCAGTTAAGGGTTCATGTGTCAGGCAAGCTATGTTAGAAGGAGAGCTCTTGGCTTTCCCAGTTATGCAAGATCAGCAGGGTAATCAGATACATGAACCACTCTCCTTTAACCTTTAAAGAAATAAAGAAAAGTATTAGAGAAAATGGGGCTAACAGTCTATTTACAAAAGGACTCCTTAATGCCTTGTCTGAAAATTACCATATGATGCCTCGGGACTGGCAGATTTTGGCCAAAACAGCTTTGGCACCAGTCAATATCTATGATGGAGGGCAGAATATGATGAGATCTGTGAACAACAGGCTGTTTGTGGGTGTTCACCGGCAACCCCACCTGGGAGCCCTCTGGGCCGCATTCTGGCTGTAAGTCCCGGGCACTATAAGACATCTTCTGAAAGATCCATGGAAAGAACTCTGATTTATTAAGTCTTGCCTGGGTGTTATGCACTCCTGTAAATATCGTATATGGGTGTTTCTGTTAATTGTTGTTTTGTGTCTTCGTTGTTTGGTTTAATTTGTTTAAAGACGGGCCATATTTCTCTTTGCTAGGGGCCCCAGCTACTTGTGGCAGGCTGAACACATGGCAGGGATTGCAGGGACTTCCCAGCAGCTGCCAAGAATTCTTAATCTTGGGGACCTTTCCTGCTCTCCCTCTCAAGGCATCAGCCACTAGAAACTCTTAGCTAGTGGAAGTTCTCGTCTGTCTGTAAAATAACTTGGTTACTGATTGATGTTCTTTGCTTGCTTTCTTATCTTTGGGGGACTTAATTTGCACTTTGCCATTTTATGAACATAGGGAATCATCTGTCTCTGCTGTCTGGGCTTTGGGCCACTCATAACGCATTTGCTGTGCTGGGTTAGTGTGAGATAAGATTCTAAGGCTAATGTCCCAGGCCAACTTTTTATGAGTACTCATTCATTTACTATAGGGATTTTTTTTGTTTCTGTTTTTAAGATCTATTCTTATATGTAAGATTTCATATTGTTAGTCTACTCAGAAAGAGAAAATATGGGAAATAATTATTTAAACTCCCCAAGTATTTATCATAGCGGCTGGAGCTACAGAAGTACAGGCTGCAGAAGTGGCAGCAGCATCAGGGTCGGGGAACAATATTCTTGTAAAGGGATAAAAAAAAAAGGTACTTTTACACTAAAGCCAATACAACTCCTAGGGCACTGGAAACTAAGGAGAAAATAAACAAATGGGACTACATCAAAATAAAAAGCTTCTGCAGAGCAAAAGAACCCATCAACAAAACAACAAGAAAGCCCACTGCATGAGAGAACATATTTGCTAATGTTATCTCCATTAAGATTTTAATCTCCAACATTTACAGGGAACACATTCAACTTAACAAAAAGAAGATAAATAATCCAATCAAAAAATGGGCAAATAGACACTTTCAAAAGAGGACATACAGAAAGCCCAGAGACATATGCAAACATACTCAAAGTCACTAATCATCTGAGAGATGCAAATCAAAATGACAATGAGGTACCATCTCACACCTGCCAGAATGGCTATCATCAACAAATCAACAAATGGTAAGTGCTTGATAGGATGTGGAGAAAAAGGAGCCCTCCTTCACTGCTGGTGGGAATGCAGACTGGTGTAGCCACTGTGGAAAACAGTATGGCGTTTCCTCAAACAATTAAAAATGGAACTGCCATTTGACCCAGTAATGCCACTTCTAGGAATATATCCCAAGAAAACAGAAACACCGATCAGAAAGGATGTATTCACCCCTATCTTCATAGCAGCACAACTTACAATAGCTAAGATTTTTAACAGCCTAACTGCCCATCAGCAGATAAGTGGATTAGAAAACGGTGGTACATCTACACAATGGAATACTATGCTGCTGTAAAAAAGAAGGAATTCTTACCATTTGCAACAGCATGGATGGAACTGGAGAGCATTATGCTAAGTGAAATAAGCCAGTCAATGAAAGTAAATACCACATGATCTCACTCATTTGTGGAATGTAAAGAACATTATAAACTGATGAACAAAAAATAGATACAGAGGCAAAGAAGCTGTTAAACTACAGCAGCAAGGCAGGGGAGGGCTGGGGGTAGGGGAGGGGTAAGAGATCAACCAAAGGACTTGTATGCATGCATATGAGCATAACCAATGGACGCAAGACACTGGGCGTGGTGGGTGAGGGCATGTACCAGGGGTAGGGGAGGCCGGGGGAGGTCAATGGGGGGAAAAAGGAGACATATGTACTACTATTTGTATTACTTTAAACAATAAAATAAAATTTTTTAAAAAACAACTTGGATTATAGAAAGAAAAAGAATAAAATCACAGTTGCTCCTGAGAAGCAATTCTCTAAACGATTACTTGAAATATCTCACCAAGAAATACCTTAAGAAGATTACTCTTCGTGATTGGCTTCATGTGGTTGCATCTGACAAGGAGACGTATGAACTTCGTTACTTTCATATTAGTCAAAATGAAAATGGATCTGAGTCTGAGGACTACGTGAAGGCACCTTAAAAAGATCTTTGCTTACTAATAAAACAAATGAGGCATACCAAGAGAAGCATCTAGAAATGGACTTTTAGTTTATCAGAGAATAAAAAAGATAACACTCTAAAAAAATATACACACAATGATAACACTAATAAAATGTTGGACTAGCCATATTAACATCAGACATAGTAGACTAGAGCAAAGAATATTATTGGGATAAAAAGTGTCATATTTCAATGGCAAAGGGGTCTATTCTTAAGAAACCTAACTGCTTATGCATATAACAAAGACCTTCAAAATACATGTAACAAAAAACTGATAAAATTGCAAGAAGAAAAGAAACACCCACAAGTATAGTAAAAAAAAAAAAAAAAAAAGTTCAACATGCCTATCTCAATATTTGATTGAATCATTGCCCAAAATTCACTAAGTACACAGAAGACAACATTATCTATCAACATGATCTGGCATGTATAGAACACTCCAAGAACAAAGAGAATTATTCTAAGGCTCACAAATAATATTCGCCAAGCTAAACAATATTCAGGACTCTAAAAACAGCCTTGTTAAATTTTACACAATTCAAATTATACAAAGTGTGCTATCTGGCCAAATGGAATTAAATTAGAAAGAATTATGCACCCCTATGTTTATTGCAGCGTTGTTTACAATAGCCAAGATTTGGAAGCAGCCCAAGTATCCATCAGTGGATGAGTAGATTAAAAAAGCTATGGTATACAGTATTTACACAATGGAATACTAGTTGGCCATAAAAAAGAAGGAAATCTTACCCTTTGCCACAGCATAGATAGACCTGGAGAGCATTATGCTAAGTGAAATAAGCCAGTCAGAGAAAGATAAGTACCATATGATTTCACTCATGTGTGTAATCTAATAAACAAAATAAATGAACAAACAAAATAGAAACAGACTCATAGATAAAAACAGACTGACAGCTATTAGAAGGGAGGGGGGCTGTGGGACTGGATGAAAAAGGTGAAGGTATTAAGAAAAAAAACAACCTCATAGACACAGACTACAGTATGGTGATTACTAGAGGGAAAAGGAAGTGGGAGGAGGTACAAGAGGGTAAAGGGGGGATAAATGGTGGTGGAAGGAGACTTAACTTGCGGTGGTAAACACACAATATGATATACAGATGATGTATTATAGAATTCTATACCTGAAACCTATATAATTTTATTAACCAATGTCACCCCCAATAAATTCAGTAGAAAATAAATAAATTCTTTTTAAAAAATTAAATTTCATTAAGAAACACCATAATTGGAAGAAAATATAATAATTTGTGGGATGCAACAAAAGCAGTATTTTCAAGGAAATTTATGGCTCTATAGTAATAATAGTGATTTAAGTAACTGCAACATATGTCATTGGCCATAATCTTAGTCACACACCCATATCATTTGTAAAGGAGGTTGGGTAGATTTTTACCTGGGCATTTTGCACTAAGTATAAAACTGGGATTCAGTTGCTATGGACAAGGAAAGAAAAATACCAGACAGGAAATTACCAGTCTCTGTCATAGTCCATCAGGATGTTCTTCAAAAATTTACTGTAAATACAGAGAGATATCTTCTTCCTCCCCAGTCTACCCCCTGCCAGGGAAAATTATCAATCACTTCCTGCCAATAAGGAATGACAAAAACGCGTGATGTGGCAGGCTAGTCAGTGTGAGAAACCTCAGTAGAGAACTGAGTGGGCAGAGTGCAGGGACAACAGAACACCCTCTGCTCTATCATTTGACGCCAGGATCAACATAAGCAGCAGGGTAAGAATATCCAGAAATAACAGTAGAGATAGTCAAAGAAAAAGTTTTTTTCAGGGTCATTGGACAGTAATAAGCCATAACAAAAAGGGAACCATCCTGGAACCAGGCAATTTTTTATTCAGTGCTTGAGATGCAAAATGCTCCACTGCTTCCAATACCAAAAGCAGTTTCATTGTCCACCTGAAAAGTCATAAAGAGAAGGAGAAAGGATGAAAACACAGGCCAGGCAGCACTGGAAGAGCATCAAGTTGAAATTTATTTTTTTCTTTCAATTTCATTTTGTATTGGTTTATTGAGTTAGACAATCATATTTACATAGTGTTCTCCTTGATATTTCCAGTACCTAACTGGCATCATACATCATTATCATAACACTAGAGGCCCAGTGCATGAAATTCGTGGATGGGTAGGATCCCTAGGCCTGCCTGGCGATCAGGGCCAATCAGGGCCGATCAGGGCCTTCCAGCTGCTGGCCGAGGCCTTCCTTCAATCCACACCGCCCCCTGGTGGTCAGCACACATCATAGTGAGCAGTTAAACAGCCAAGGGGAGGATTTGCATACTAGCCTTTTATTATATAGGACTAGAGGCCCGGTGCACAAAAATTTGTGCACTCGGCGGAGAGAAGGGGTCCCTCAGCCCGGCCTGTGCCCTCTCACAGTCTGGGACCCCTCGGGAGATAACAACCTGCTGGCTTAGGCCTGCTCCCAGGTGGCAGAGGGCAGGCCCAATCCCTAGGTGCAGCCCCTGGTCGGGCTCAGAGCAGGGCCGATTGGGGAATTGGGGCGCCGCCCCCTGTCATGCACAGAGCAGGGTGGATCAGGAGGTTGCGATGCCACCCCTAGTCATGCTCAGGATAGGGCCGATTCGGGGGGTTGGGGCACCACCCCCGTCACACTCAAGGCAGGGTTGATAGGGAGGTTGCGGCGCCACCCCCTGTCACGCACAGAGCAGGGCCAATAGGGGAGTTGGGGCACCGTCCCCTGTCACATACAGAGCAGGGCAAATCAGGGAGTTCGGGCGCCGCCCTCTATCACCCACAGAGCAGGGCCGATCAGGGGGTTGGGGCGCCGCCACTGTCACACTCAGGGCAGGGCCGATGGGGAGGTTATGGCTCTACCCCATCACACAGAGCAGGGCCCGTGGGGGGGGGGGGGGCGGGTTGGGGCGCCACACCCTGTCACACACAGAGCAGGGCCGATCAGGGGATTGGGGCACCGCACCGTGTCACACACAGAGCCGCAGAGCGATCAGGGGGTTGGGGAGCTCCCCCCTATCAGGCACAGAGCAGTTCCAATCAGGGGGTTGGGGCGCCTTCCCCTGTCACGAACAGAGCAGGGCGGATAGGGAGGTTGTGGCCCCACCCTCTGTCACACACAGAGCCTCAGGGCCATCAGGGGGTTTGGTCGCTGCCCCCTGTCACACTGATCCCGGTGCCGGGAGGCCTCGCAGCTCCGCTGATCCCGGTGCTGGGAGGCCTCGCTGCTCTGCTGATTCCGGTGCTGGGAGGAATATTACCCTTTTACTATATAGAATAGAGGCCTGGTGCACGGGTGGGGGCCGGCTGGTTTGCCCTGAAGGGTGTCCTGGATCAGGGTGGGGGTCCCCACTGGGGTGCCTGGCCAGCCTGGATGAGGGGATGATGGCTGTTTGCAGCTGGTCACACACCCTTCAGGGTGGGGGTCCCCACTGGGGTGCCTGGCCAGTCTGGGTGAGGGGCTAAGGGCTGTTTTCAGGCTGGCAGGTGACTGAAACTCCCAACCTGTCCTTTTTTTCTTTTTTTTTTTATTCTGGGCCAGCTTTAGCTCTGAGGCTTGGCTCCAGCTCTGAGGCCTCGGCTGCTGAAAGCAGGTATCTGGTTTGTTTGGGTTCTATAATTGTAACACTGTTGTAGTCCTGCTCACTCCAGCTCTGAGATCCTGGCCGGCTGAAAGCAGGGATCTGAATTTGTTCTATAATTGAAACAATGTTGCGGTCCTGCTGGCTGAAGCCCGGCTGGCTGAAAGCAGGTTTCTGGGGTTTTGTTTAGCTTCTATATTTGTAACAATGTTTCTTAAACTGCAAGCTCAGAGGCCGGCAGTGCCAGGCGGGGAACGTTAGCTTCCTCCGTCACTGAAGCAAGCAAGCCTCCTGTTCGCATCAAGCTGCCTGGCTGCCGGCCGCCATCTTGGTTGGCAGTTAATTTGCATATCACCCTGATTAACCAATGGGAAGGGTAGCAGAGGTATGGCTAATTACCATGTTTCTCTATTATTAGATAGGATTATTGACTATATTCCCTCTGCCTTATTTTACATCCCTGTGACTATTTTGTAACTACCAATTTATACTTCTTAACCTTCACCTCTTTCAAGCCCCCTCCCTTCTGGAAACCGTCAATCAGTTCTCTGAGTCTGTTTCTATTTTGTTTATTGGTCTATTTTGTTCTTTAGACCAACATGTAAATGAAACCATTTGCTATTTGAGTACTGGTAAGCCTCTTAAATATTGGGACAAGTAGCTAGGGTAGCATGGAGAAAGAATCAGGACTTTTGTGTTCAGGTCCATTTTTGTTCAAAACGTGCATCACTCCAAAGGGCATTCTGCCCAGTCATCCCTCTGCCCCTCAGTCTCCTCATCTGTAAAATGAAGATAGTTTGGGGTCTTCTTTTTTTACCTAAGATTTATATCAAAGATAAGTAATATGTTATATGTATAAAGTGCCAAATAGAGTGTCTAATTCTAGAAGAATTATAAAGATTCAACAAAGAAATCAAAATGGAATTCAGATGACACCAAGCCCACCTTCCATGTCTCTGAGGACATTGTTCCCATTGCTACGTGTATTTTCACACTGCTGATTAAACTACCAGCAGTTCATTAGTAACTTTTGAAACAGGGTCACCAAGGACTATTTTGTTGTTCACTCCCATGTTCCCTGTGCATTGATAGCAGACTAAACATATAAAAGAAATGTTGCTGTTATACAATTTGCAGGGAAGCCTGCCTCTGCCCAGGAGATTCAGAGATGCCCCTCTGACAAAACTAGAGAGAAACCTTCCTTATCTCTGCACCACTCTTTTCTTCCTTTGAACAGAGTAACTGAGAAATCTGGTAACAGGTGGCATTTAGACTTGGTGAGGGAAGAGGAGGCTGAAGCTGAGCTCAATTATAACAGATATATACAAATCTAGGAGAGCTCCTTCTCATGCGCGCATGCACACGCACACACACACACACACAAATATGCTTGTGTGGAGGGTGAGACTGGATGTGGAAATACGTGGAATGTGAGATCGGGAGAAGTACACATAAAACTCACAAACTGAATGTTCCTCAAATTGTGGTTCCATCAGAGGCCTCGTACAGAACTGTCAGAAAAGTAAGTATATAGCTTGGCCGTCGTGGCTCAGTGGTTGAGCATCAACCTATGAACCAAGAGGTCATGGTTCAATTCCCAGTAAAGCACATGCCCAGGTTGCAGGCTAGATCCCCAGTGTGCGGTGTGTGGGAGACTGCCTATCAATTATTCTCTCTCATCATTGATGTTTCTATCTCTCTCTCCCTCTCCCTTTCTCTCTGAAATCAATAAAAGATGTATTATTGTTTTAAAGAAAAGTAAGTGTATAGTTGTCGAGACATATTTTTCCTAATTCTCTAAACATTGGCAGAGGATGGATACAGTCAGTTTTAAAATCTGGAATTCAGTTCATAATAACTGGTACTAAAGAAAAGGATTTAACAATCATTCTGGTATGTTGTTATTCTCAGGGAACATAAAATTAGAATTTGCTGCCATAATCACTTTAGCCTTTGAAAGAGCCAATCGTAACTACGAGTTGAGGAAGTGAGACAGAATAATAAAAGGTGATGGAAAAGACCTCACCACCCAATAATGTCCACTGGCATCCTAGAAATAAAATGATATCAGCTTATAAATTATCTAACAGGGAACCTCTCGTCTTATTTTCCATCTGCTACTTAAGTACTTTTTGCCTTTTTTTTCTTTTTGGCAGGGAGTACGGCATTGGAGGCAGCATTCACTCTTCTTAAATCTCAACTATCCAGTCCACGGGCAGCCTGACCCAAATGAAGACAGAATGAGGTTTGTTCCAAACAAAGGTAAGGTCAGAGTCTCTCAAATATATTTTAATTAACTCAATAGTAAATCAATGAAAGGAAGAAATGAATCTCAATCACTCACCCACTCCCTAACCTGAACCAAGAGTAGGTAGTTTTGCACAGGTTAAATCATCAAGGCCTACCGATGAATGTTAATTAAAAACACTACTTATGGGAGGGAGGTGGGGAAATTTATTATTTATGTAATGAAATTATTTCAAACTTTAATTGATCCAAACTCAAAATAAAAAAATAGCTCGTTCTCCCAGGAAAACTCTCTCAATATAAGAGAACATCACTATGATTGCTGGTAAAGGTTAGCAATTTGTTTAAAGTTGTTTGATTTCATCTGAAGCAGTTTTATATATCCAAAGGATCTGCCACCACAGGTTTAATTCTATTACTGCAAGTAGTGTTTCTTTAACAAGCTTCATGAATTAAAACACAATGTTACTAAAGATTCACACATATTACATTAGCCATTTTAAAACATTAAATTAATTGCCAAAACCGGTTTGGCTCAGTGGATAGAGCGTCAGCCTGCGGACTGAAGGGTCCCAGGTTCGATTCCGGTCAAGGGCATGTACCTGGGTTGCGGGCACATCCCCAGTGGGAGATGTGCAGGAGGCAGCTGATCGATGTTTCTCTCTCATCGATGTTTCTAACTCTCTATCTCTCTCCCTTCCTCTCTGTAAAAAATCAATAAAATATATTAAAAAAATAAAAATAAAAATAAATAATAAAACATTAAATTAATGATCTTGAAAATGCTATAATGATTGAGTTCACCTGTCTTTCCTACCAATACAGAAGAACAAGGGCTTTGATAAGAGAAGCAGGGGATAATTTTAGATTCTAGGAACTTCATAGGACAGGGGGAGCTGGAGTTAACAATGCCAGTAGCCAGTACAAGGATTTAATTCTTCTACAATGGGAGAGAGGAAAATTAGGAGGGCAGTAATAAACCTGACCTATCATTTAATTTGGTCTTTCAGTCTTCCTCTGACAAGTATATGGTAAGTATTTTACCCATGAGCTAAGGGAAGGTTTTCTCTGTTAGAAAATCATATTTGTGACCTCTGAGCAATGCACTTTGCCAACTCAGCTTATGGTGACAGATGACATTGACAACTTTAGTAAAAAGGAAAGAAACTAGAGAAACTGGGAGCACATAGGAAAATATGAACAGCTACTAAGATAACTAAGAATGATTGCCAAGGAGTGATCAGGAAGTAGTCATCCAAAGTTCAACGTTGCATTTTCACTGCTTTCTGGTGTTACCATGTCACTGAACGTGCACTAAAATGAAATGTCATTTCCTACTGGGATAGCCTGAGAGCTTTTGTTTTTTTCTTTCTTTTTATTAAATTTATTGGGCGACATTGGTTAATAAGATTAGATAGGTTTCAAGTGTACATTCCTATGACACATGATCTTCATATTGCATTGTGATTTGACCCAAAGTCAAATCATCTTCTGTCACCATATATATGACCCCCTTTACTACCCCAACCCCCCTTTCCTCTGGTAATCACTGTTGTCTGAGTCTATGAGTTTGTGCTTGTTTGTTTGTTTGTTCATTTGTTGCTTTCAGTTTTATAATTCCTCATATGAGTGAAATTATGTGTGGGATTTCTGATATTATGCTTTTTAAATAATAGATGCTTTTTAAATATTTTTAATGAATAAATGTAGATTATTTATTTGAGCAATAAGAAATAAGAGTACCCTAATGTATTTTTACATTTTATATAACACACACATTGGGTACAATTGCTTATACACATAAGAGATTAGTTTTGCCTGATATGTAGAAGTGTGTAGTGTTTCCCTATAAACCCTTGAGTTAAGCCTAAATTTTCCTGTTTCACAATTAATCCTCCCTAATAAAACACAGAGACATATTATAGGCCAATGGATTGAGTTATTATGAACTACTGATATGCCCAGTGAGAATGCACTTACCAGGTCTTCTTTTACAGATGGATACCTGAGAGTAGTTGCTTGAAATATGAATCTCAATGAGGGTAAGTTTTGACATGAAAGAGGGGGGAATTTCCTGAGCCTCTATGGGATTCCTGAAAAAACGTAACTTAAAAGTACCAGGGAGGCTTAAAACTCCTGGGAAGCACTGAAGTGGACAGCGATATATACAATGAGAATACCAAAAAGTACCATAGGGTCCTTTATAATCTGTTTACAAAGATTGGCTCAGGTGTGCCCATTTGTTCCTGGATGTTGCTTCAGCAAGTTAACGTATCAAAACCCAGAGAACAGCCCTGACAACCCATTAACTAGAAGGTAACAGCTCAATTCCCAGTCAGGGCACATGCCAGGGTTTCAGGCTTGATCCCCAGCAGGGAGCGTGCAGGAGGCAGCCGGTGGATGGTTCTCTCTCATCATTGATATTTCTCTCTCTCTCTCCCTTTCTCTCTCTGAAATCAGTAAAAAATGTGTTGTTGTTTTCTTAACTCAGAGAACGTAGCTGGTTGGTAAATTAGTGGGGGAGTTGATTTGAGGAGGGGAGCAGCAGCAATTATTCATGGAAGTCACTAAGATCTATCCTGAGGCAGATTCTGATGGCTGAGTGCTGCGAAAAGCACAGGACAGCCACAGATCAGTCCCTCTGGGCTCCGGCCATGACCCAAAGCTCCAGAGCAGGACTGATGGTGGTTTATATTCAGGTTTCAGAACATTTCTTTCTACCACTTCAGGAAACCCACTGTGTAAGCAGTCCCAAAACTGGCTTAGGCATACTTTCATTTGCCTAAATATAGGCTAAAGAAAACAGGTATATCTGTATTTTAAACTTTTTATCTCTCAATCCAGAGATCATTTGAATTACAAAGAGTTGAACTAACACTTTTAAATGGATGTGCTGCTGTTAACATTTAGCATAACAACATAAGATGATTAACGGAAAATACTAATCAAAACTTTGTCCAAACCCATAGAATGGACAACACCAAGAGTAAACCATAATTAAACTATGGACTTTGATGTGTCGATGTAGATTTATTCGTTGTAACAAGTGGACCACCCTGCAGGAGGCTATTGCTAGTGGGAAAGGCTGTGCATGTGTGACAGCAGGAGGTATATGGGAGCTCTCTGTATCTTCCCCTCAATTTTACTGTGATCCTTATATTGCTCTAAAAAAAGATGTATTTTAAAACACAAAAATACTCATTAACAGATCGTTCTTGGTTTTGAAAATGGAACATTTCAGTATGGTGTGGAAAAGCAAAGAAAAACAAGGATGGGAGGAAAAAAACTCAAAAATGACAATTTCCTTCATGATAAAGACAAAATCTGTACTACAAGGCAATACTGTTGCAGAATTGCAAAACAGACACATGATCTATGTCCTTTTGTTTTGTGTTGTTTTTATTTGACATCTTCCTACATCTGCTTTCTAATCAAAAAATTATAAGCATTAGATCTGTATTAGATATTTCCTATATATGCCTCTTAGTAAAATGTAAGGGCACTGTGTTAACAAGTTGCTTATTAGGCAAAAGAATAACGTGAGCTAGCTTGTTGGGGAGTTTTCATTTACATTCCACTGCTAGCTTCTTATGACACTTCTCTCTTCAGGTGGAATTACATTTGACTTGGCACAAGGCAGTGATGAAAAATTATACAGCAATAACAACATTCATCTTGCTGGGACTGACGGATGACCCAAAACTACAAGTTCTGCTTTTTGTATTTTTGTTTCTCACCTACATGTTGAGTGTGTCTGGGAACCTCACCATCATCACCCTCACACTTTTGGATTCCCATCTGAAAACCCCCATGTACTTTTTCCTCCGAAATTTCTCTTTCTTAGAAGTTTCATTCACCACCGTCTGTATTCCCAGATTCCTGTATACTATGATAACTGGAGATAATAAAATTACCTACAACGCCTGTGCCACCCAAATATTTTTTGTTGTCCTCTTTGGAGCAACAGAATTTTTCCTCCTTGCCGCCATGTCCTATGACCGTTACGTGGCCATTTGTAAGCCCCTGCGTTACACCACCATCATGAACAACCGAGTCTGCACTGCGCTCGTTCTCTGCTGCTGGTGTGCTGCCCTGGTGATTATCCTCCCCCGTCTAAGCATGGGCCTCCAGCTGGAATTCTGCGATTCGAACGTGATTGATCATTTTGGCTGTGATACCTCCCCTATTTTACAAATAACCTGTTCGGACACAGCGTTACTAGAGAGAATTGTTTTGAGTTTTGCCGTGCTGACTCTCATCATTACCTTAGTGTGTGTAGTGCTTTCCTACACATACATCATCAAGACCATTCTAGGGTTCCCTTCTGCCCAGCAAAGGAAAAAAGCCTTTTCTACCTGCTCTTCCCATATGATTGTGGTTTCCCTCACCTATGGCAGCTGCATCTTCATCTACATCAAACCTTCAGCGAAGGAGGGAGTGGCCATAAATAAAGTGGTGTCTGTGCTCACCACCTCAGTTGCCCCTTTGCTTAATCCATTCATTTATACCCTTCGAAACAAACAAGTGAAAGATGCCTTCAAAGACACAGTAAAATGGATTGTATTTCTCACAAAGAAGTAAGAGATGATTAATGTTTTTGAGGTTATTAAGTTTAAATCTAACCCATGAGTGACATTCATTAATTTGCCAAATAAATGGTTTCTTCTTATTCTGAGATTCATCAAGCTATTCTGCCCCTAAGAACCTTTGTCCCTTATAATGCAAAAGCCAAAATCAAGCTCTTTATTTCTCTTTTGTTTAAGTTTATTTCATTCTGAATGGTTTCTTCAACAAATGCACATTTTAGAGACTAGATTCTCAACATACTCAATGTCATAAAAAGAAAATGCAAATAAATAAAGTTGTATGTCTGGCCATAAAGCCTTCTTGTGGTGTGGAGTATAAATGCCCTGAGACCATTTCTCACTTATAGAGAATACTTCAATATCTAGCCTCTGATTACACAAAAGTAACTGAAGATTCCTTACTGACGCTTTAAAAGTGATCTCATAGAAAGGTGTGATTCCAGAGCTCTTCTTCTCATTTTAAAATGTCCATTTTTCAGGAATGAGAAGATGCTAATAGGGCAATTTCAAAATCAGTGAAAATAATTATATTTTTTCTTTAAGCCAATTTACCCACGCACAAAAAAATAATGTTTCTACTGGCCTTTCTGGAAGACTACTTCATGTGAAATATGAGGGGGAAAATAGGACTTCCAAGTGCTGGATGGCTTCCACTAACATTAACATTGATGGTGCAAAGTCATAAACTGAAGGAGAATAAGCCTGAATTTAGGGGTAGGATAACTAAATCTTGGCTAAATAAGTTCTCCAATATTCAGACTTACATTGTCCCTTGATTTAAGAAGAATGTTAGAGATTAAGAGAATTCATCAAAATATCAAAAGAGCTCATAATTTGGGAAAGACCTTCTAGAGGCATTTGATTGCTTAGCATAGACTGACTACTAAAGATCAAATCCAGATATAGTGGGGGGGAAAGTATAGACTTAGAAAAGAGGGGGAGCGGTGGAAAAACAGGTAACAGTCATGTAGGAACCTTGGACCAAATAATTAAAATTCTTGCCATTAAATAGTTAAAAAGTCATTTTATTGTTTTTAGGTTCTATAATTGTGCAAGTAAAATTGTGTGCTCTTACAGTACATATGCAACTATGACCTGTGTCTATTAACATCACTTAGTTACTTGAATGTACCTTTTATTTTGATCATATTTTCAGTTGTTCCTATAAGATAATGGCTAAAGTATAAGTACAAGCATCTTTTAGACTTCACAAGTATTCAGGGAAAGTAGGACTCTATTCTCCATGGCATTTCTTCTTTTTTCATTTAAAATTTCTAAACTCCTAGAGCCCATACTGATATAAATAAATGATTTTAAAAATTAATAAAAGAGAGAGAAGAGAGAAATCTCCTGTGTAGAAGTATTCCAAATAATTTATGTAGATACTCCATCCAAAAGAAGGGGAAACTTTACAGAGGAAAAACTGACAAACACTATCTCAATCAAGCCAGGTCAACATTAATAGCCATAAGCCTTGCCCTAGCTGGTTTGGTTTGGTGGATAGAGTGTCGGCCTGCAGACCAAAGGATCCTGGGTTTGATGCAGGTCAAGGGCATGTACCTTGGTTACAGGCTCCTCCTCGGCCTCAGCCCAGGACATCTAAATGTAATGTGGTATCCTACCAGGGATTGTGGAATGGGGGGAAGGGGGAGATATATTAGGTGAAAACTAAGGAAATCCAAATAAACTATGGACTTCATTTCATGATTCAAGTCATTCACTCTGCCCTCAAAGAAGCTCTTCTGCCAGGGCTGGTGGCTACAGCTTTCAGCCACACACACTCGGGAAACAGAATTTGTTTTATAATTAAATATACTCAAAACATTTTGAGATCCAAGATGGCAGCAGATTAGGTGGAAGCTACACTCACCGCCTCTCAGGACCAAACTAAAATTACAACTAAATTATAGAAAAATCATCCTGAAGAAGAGCCGCAGAGAAGCCTTATAACCAAGGACCTATAGAAGAAGCCACATCGAGACTGGTAGGAAGTGTGAAGGAGCAAGAGGATTGGCAGGGCTCCCACAGGTGGCAGCTCAGGTTCCGGAGGTGTATGTCAGCTACAGGGTGCTCACCCTGAGAAGTGTGGGGTCTAAATCCCAAGCCAGGCGCCCCAGACTAGAGCACCAGAGCCAGAAAGTACATAACATCTGGCTGTGAAAAGCAGCAGGGCTTCTGCCCACCAGGAAGAGATGGCTAGAGACACCGGCAGCCTCTTAAAAAGGCAATGCACAAAATTCCATTCACAGTCTCTCACCTTGGGCTCTGGCAGAGGGAAAGCAGAGCAGACTAGAGCCACACGAGGAGAGTCTGGGGTTGGTGACTCTGGGGGGCAAGGAGCTGAAGGGTAAGCCTCCAGGATCACTATACTGAGTCATTCCCTCACTGCAGAAACCATCTTTTTCGGGCAGAGCACTCTCCTCCATGAGTTAGCAGCCTAAGGGAAAGCAATAGCTCCACCCTGTGGAATTCATCTCACCCTACCCTGTGGAACTTATGCCCGGTTGAGAAGTACAGCCAGAGGCTCTTTCAGTGACTAAGCTGAACAGACTGGGTTCTTTGAGAACTTTGCTGCCTTTCCCCAAGCCCAGTGCTGGTAAAAGCCAGACTTGGTGTGCAACTTGGTCCTTTCTGCACACACACCCAGGTCCCGCAGAGGCAGCCACAAACTATGGGTCATTCATAGCTCCAAACAGGTTGCCCAGGGCCAGTCACAGGCAACGTCTAACATTGTCCTATATCAGAGTCCCCACAAGAGGCCCATATGGAATATACCCAGTGACCAGCTTCAGACAACAACAGAGCAGGATCCAATAAGCTTCACCTCAGTATATCCAAGCAAGATCTCGGCAAACACCAAAACCTGTTGAGGCGAATACCACATCGTATGATCAGCACCTGAACAGCAGTTCACATGCCATGTTGGGGTTTGAGCCTCACAATCAGCCAGCCTAAGTGTGGATCCCATGAAAGAACAGCCCAATAGCAATTGAGATTCAATTAAAACAGGGGTGCCTACAGAACACACAGAAGGGACATTCCTAGAACGCCAGGTCATGTGATCAAGGAGACTACACTTCTGGGTCCCATAGAACACCGACAAATGAGACCACACTACCAAGGCTAGGAGTCATAGAAGATATACCTAAAACATAGAAATAAACACAAAGAGGCAGCCAAGATGGGGAGACGAACAGACCTCAAATGCAAGAACAAGAGAATTCTCCAGAAGAAGAGCTAAATAAAATGGAGACAAGCAATTTACCAGATATAGAGTTCAAAGCAATGATTATAAGGATGCTCAACAGCATGAAAAAGGACATAGAAGCCATAAAAAAAGGACCAGTCAGACATGAAGAATTCAGTATCTGAAAAAAAGAATATATTTCAAGGCCCTGATCAAGTGACTCAGTTGGTTGGAGTGTCATTCCATACACCAAAAAGTTGTGGGTTTGATTCCTGGTCAGGTCACATATCTAGGTTGCTGGTTTAATCCCCAGTCAGGGGCTGTATGGGAGGCAACTTTCTCTTTTCTCTCTCTCTCTCTTCTCCTCTCTCCAGAAAAATCAATAAAAAATATATCCTTGGGTGAAGGTTTTTTAAAAAATACACTGGGAGGGATAAATAGTAGGTTGGATGATGCAGAAGTTCAAATCAGCAATTTGGAAGACAAGGTAGAAAAACACCCAATCAGAGCAGCAAAAAGAATTTAAAAGAATGAAGATATTTTAAATGGCCTTTGGGACAACATGAAGCATAACAACATCTGCATCATATGGGGTACCAGAAGGAGAAGAGAGAGAGAGCAAGGGATCAAGAACCTATTTGAAAAAATAATTGTAAATATGTCTCTCTTCTCCACACCCAGCGCGGCTAGAGAGCTGTCCTGTTCCTGAGTAGGGGCGGCTGGGGATTGAGAAAATGAAAGAAAGAGACTGACACAGAGGTGGAAGGAAAAAGCTGGGGCTGGGTGGGACCACTGTCCTCTGATGATGAGACAGGGACAGTGACAGTGACCCTGAGCCAATACAGCATATTTATTATATACAACAAAAAACAGGAAGTTTTACTAAAAGTCAAGACCAAGATTATGTGCATTCTTGGGTGGGCCCGAGTCGTATTCATTCCTGGTGCTTGGCTGGATTTAAATAACAAAACCCATCGCCTGGCACCTGGGCTGAGGGTCAAGCTGGCACCACTCCTGCCTTTTGGCAAAGCGAGTTTCCAGGTCGTGGCTTTGCCAAAGCCACTGGATTCAGCTGACAATAATTAAAGAACTGCCCATGTGCCTTCCCAGGTGCTCTCTACAAATAATGATCAAAAACTTCCCTAACTTAGTGAAGAAAAAAAAACACACAAGCCGAGGAAGCCCAGAAAGTCCCAACAAGATGAGCCCAAGGATGCCCACACCAAAACACATCATGAAAAAGAAAAAGTAAAACTGTCATTATTTGCAGATGACATGATACTGTATATAGAGAACCTAAAACATTCCACAAAAAAACTACATATTAGAACTGATAAATGAATTCAGTAAAGTAGCAGAATACAAAATAAGTACCCAAAAATCATTGCATTTTTATATGCCAATAATGAACTTCCAGAAAGGGAAACTAAAAAACAATCCCATTCACAATTGCTTCAAAAAGAATAAAATTACCTAGGAATAAATTTAATCAAGGATATAAAAGACCTATATTCAGAAAATTATAAGATGCTGAAGAAAGAAATTGAAGAAAATACAAATAATTGGCCGAAACTGGTTTGGCTCAGTGGATAGAGCGTCGGCCTGCGGACTGAAGGGTCCCGGGTTCGATTCCGGTCAAGGGCATGTACCTGGGTTGTGGGCACTTCCCCAGTGGGGGATGTGCAGGAGGCAGCGGATCGATGTTTCTCTCTCATCGATGTTTCTAACTCTCTATATCTCTCTCTTCCTCTCTGTAAAAAATCAATAAAATATATTTTAAAAAAAAGAAAGAAAATACAAATAATTGGAAGCATATGCTGTATTAATGGATTGAAAGAATTAACATCATTAAAATACCCATACCACCCAAAGCAATCTACAAATTTAATACAATTCTTATCAAGATACCAATGAACAAATATTCCAAGAATTTATGTGGAACCACAAAAGACCCCAAATAGCAACAACAATCTTGAGAAAAAAGAACAAAGTTGAAGGAATCAAGCTACCTAATATCAAACTATACTGAAAGGCCATAATTATCAAAACATCATGGTACTGGAATGAAAACAGACATGTAGATCAATGGAACAGAATAGGGAGCCCAAAAATAAATCCATACTTATATAGTCAATATTTGACAAAGAGTCAAAAACATTAAATGGACTAATGATAGACTATTCAATAAACAGTGTTGGAAAATATGACAGATACCTGCATAAAAATAAACTAGACCACCTTCTTACAACACACATAAGAATAAACACAAAATGGATTAAGGACTTAAATGTTAGACTCAAAACCATAAAAATTCAAGAATAGAACATAGGCAATATAACCTCAGACATTTCTTGTAGCAATATTGTTTCTGATATATCTACTTGGGCAAGGGAGAAAAAAGAAAAATTTTAAAAATGGGACTACATCAAACTAGCACAGCAAAAGAAACCATTAACAAAATGAAAAAAAAACACTAAATGGGAGAGCATATTCACCAATACATCTGATAAGGACTTCATATCCAAAATTTATGAAAAACTTATAAAGCTCAACACCAAAAAACAAGAATCCAATTTAAAAATGGGCAAAGGACGTAAGTAGACATTTTTCCAAAGAGGACATACAGATGGCCAATAGATATATGAAAAAAAGTGCTCAAAATCACTAATCATTGGAGAAATGCAAATTAAAACCACAATGAAATATCACCTCACACCTATCAGAATGGCTATCAACAGTAAATCAACAAACAACGAGTGTTGGTGAGGATATGGAGAAAAGGGCACCCTCACACACTGTTGGTGGGAATGCAGACAGGTGCAGCCACTGTGGAAAGCAGTGTGGCGTTTCCTCAAAAAATTAAAAATAAAACTGCCTTATGACCCAGAGATCCCACTTTTGGGAATTTATCTAAAGAAACCCAAAACACCAATTTGAAAGAACATATACACCCTATGTTTATTGCACTATTATTTACAACTAGAGGCCTGGTACATGAAATTTGTGCATGGAGTCGGGGGAGGGGGGCCTCAGCCCAACATGCACCCTCTCCAATCCCTGACCCCTCGGAAGATGTCCGACTGCCAGTTTAGGCCCAATCCCTGTGGACCAGCAGTCAGACATGCCTCTTGCAATCCGGGACCACTGGCTCCTAACCACTTGCCTGCCTGCCTGCCTGCCTGCCTGCCTGCCTAATTACCCCTAACCACCTCTGCCTGCCTGCCTGATCGCCCCTAACCACCTCAGGCACCCGCGACTGCAGGTAAGGCAGCTTCCCCCGGACCAGCTTTTTCAGGAAGGACGTCCAGTCTAATTAGCATATCACCTTTTTATTAGTATAGATAGCCAAGATCTGGAAACAGCCCAAGGTTCCATCAGTAGGTGAGAGGATAAAACAGCTAAAGTACATTTACACAATGGAATACTACTTGGACATTAAAAAGAAGGCGTTTTTATTCTTTGCAACAGCATGGATGGACCTAGAGCACATTATGCTAACTTAAATAAGCCAGTCAGCAAAGACAAGCACCATATGATTTCACTCATATGTGGAATCTAATGAACAAACTAAACTAACAAGCAAAATAGAGACAGACTCATAGAGAGCAGGCTGACAGCTGTACAGGGGTGCTGGCTGGGAGTTGGAGGGATTGAGCAAAAGAGAAAGAACTCATTGACAGGAACAACAGTGTGATGATTGTGAAGGTGGTAGGAGGGGGAATGGAGGTGGAAGAGGGTATAGGTGGGATAAATGATGATGGGGGGATTTAATTCAATTTTAAAAAAATAAAAGACTGAAAAATAGTATTAAAAAATAATGATTCGGTTTTGGTTTATTAATTGCAACAAATACATCATACTAATGCAAGATATTAATACAGGAAGCCTAGCATATGATATACAGGAACAATCTATACTATCTTCTCAATTGTACTGTAAATCTAAACCATTCTAAAGAAAATAAGATCTATTAAAAATAAATATAATCCTCAAGTTAAATGACAACTATTTTCTTTATGCTGAGGAAATCTACGGCTACTTAAATGATGGATTTGAAAGAAAAATTAAAGATCTCTTTTGCAGGCCACTCAATGCAAGGATGCCCTTCAACCTCATTATTCCACCTCTCATTCTTCTCCTTAACCTGCTGGTGACCTGTTTGATGCTCCCATTGTACCTTCCTCGCCAGTCTCTGTGGGCTGACGTCTGCTAAGCAACTATTTAATTTTTATTCTTTAATACAACAAAAGGTCTTTATCAGTCTCTCAGAACCAGGACCCCTAGGGAATGCATTGTTTGTCAGCACAATTGATCCCAAAGTGGCCAGATCTGAGGAGACAAAATTTGTTACTTTGGATCTTTAAAAACCTCCAAAATGCTAATGTGGCTTTTGCTGAGGTAATCAGTTCTCCTAGGAATAGAAAAAGCCCTAGAAATTATCTGTCCTTCAATACTGTTTGTTCATAATTTAACAAGTATTTGAATGTGTTTAGCATTTTGCTATGCAGTGTAGAAAATTCAACAAAGTTGATCAGTCAAGGGCAACAATACAATATATAAAATATACAATCATGAAAAGTTAACATTACAAGAAATTACACAGGGCAACATATATTTAAGTGCGATGTGAATGACACAGATTTATGTGTCCTTTCAATACAGAAGGGAGATCCCTGTGGTCAAGTGAAATAATAAGAGCACTTATAGTATTTAATATGTGCAATCCTGGCACATTATATAAACCCTATATATATAAACCCTATATATTGCACATTATTATTATCATCAATAGCTATACATATAAAAGCTTAATATGCTGTGTCCGACCAATCGGTCAACCATTCGGTCAACCACTGAACCAGTCGTTATGACACACACTGACCACCAGGGGCAGACACTCTGACCAGTAGGTTAGCTTGCTGGTGGGGTCCAGCCAATTGGGACTGGGCAAGACAGGCCAGACATGCCCTGAGTCAACCTCTCACAGTCCCTCCCCGGCATCTAAAATATTTCTTCTAATTAATTTCCTTTCAATGTGCATGAATTCATGCACCAGGCCTCTAGTATTATTATAATCCTATATAATAAAAGCCTAATATGTTAAGTGTCCGGTTATCCCGTCGGCCTTTCAACCAATCAAAGTGTAATATGCTAATGATATGCTAAGGTTGCTCAACCGCTTGTTATGACTTGCATTGACCACCAGGGGGCAAACAGTCAACTGGTCGACCAGTCACTATCACGTGCACTGACCACCAGAGGGCAGACGCTCCAACCAATAGGTTAGCTTGCTGCTGGGGTCCAGCTGATCAGGACTGAGTGAGAGGGACAGGACACACCCTGGAGCCCTCCCACAGTCCCTCCCAAGCTGGCCCTGATCATGCACAGTGGGGTCCCTCAGCCTGGCCTGCACCCTCTCACAATCTGGGAACCCTTGGGGGATATTGGAGAGCCGGTTTCAGCCCAATCCTACAGGCCAGGCCGAGGGACCACACTGGTACACAAAATCGTGCACTGGGCCTCTAGTGCTATATAATAAAAGGCTAATATGCAAATTATCCCCTCAACTGGGAGCTCAACCAGGGGGCGGGGCCGGCTGGCCAATGGCCTGAGGCCCTGCCCCCCAGCTTGCCCCACCCCCGATCGCCCCCTCTTCCCCCCGATCAGGTTGGGCTGGCTGGACCCCACCTGTGCACAAATTCTTGCACCAGGCCTCTAGTTAATAATAATATGCTACCATTATCATTCTACTTTTGAAAATAAGCAAATTGAGGCATAGAACCTAAGATACACAACTAATAGACAGAAAAGCTGAGATTTGAACCCAGGTCACCTGGATCCAGAGTTCATGTATATGACCAGAACACAATATTCTGCTTCCTATTCTGGCAGGCCCTGTGAGGAGATAGAACTTTCCTCAGACCTAGAACACATTGAGAAAGGTAAAAAAAGTAAGCAGAGAGCCTTTCTTACAAGAAAACTGTATCAAACAAATGAGACTGTGCTTCAAAATTCTTTGAGCAAATCTTACTACCTGGGTAAAATGTTTAGGGCAGACATAGAAGTTAGAAATAATTATGATATTTATGGACTAATTAATATGAGGTAAGAGGAAAACAAAGTCACTTGTAGAGTTTAAATCTGGATGACTGGAAATACACTGCTCTTGACACAAATAGATAATTAACATGGAGATCAGTATTGTAAAAGACCTCCAATGTTATTCTTATTCTAAATTGTTGATTACCTAGGTCCTTTGCTTTTACATTTAAATTTGTAAATACAGCTTGTCAAATTCTCCTTAAAAAGAGAGCTTGTTTAAATTTTTGTTGTTATTGTGGTGACTACATGTATCAATTTGGAGAATTGTAGTCTTCACACTATTAAGTCTTCAGATCCATGAATATGGTCCATCTCTCCACTTATTTAGGTCTTCTGTATTCCCCCACCAATGATTTGTAGTTTTAAGCATTCAAAAACGACACAGATTTGTTAGATTGATCCCTAAGTAATTCATGTTTTTATATAACCTGCTTTTTTATTTTCAAATTCTAATTGTTCATTTTTAGTATATTGAAATGCAGTTGATGTTTCTATTGACCTTGTACCTTATTCCTGTACTAAGCTAGTTTTAATAGCTATTTTATGTTTCCCTTTATTTTCTATAATGATGTTTGTGTCATCTGAAAATAAAAACTCTTTTAATGCTTTATTTCCAATCAGGATGAATTTTATATTTTCCTTCCTTATTGCATTGATTAAGCCCATAAATACAATGTTAGAAAGAAATGGTGAAGAAGACATACAAAAGGCCAACAGATATATGAGTGCTCAATTTCACTAGCTATTAGAGAAATGCAAATCAAAACTACAATGAGATACCACCTCACACCTGTTGGAATAGCTATTACCAACAACACAAGTCACACATGTTGGAAAGGTTGTGGAGAACCCTTAGTCATTGCTGGTGGGAATGTAGACTTGTACAGCCACTATGGAAAACAGTATGGAGGTTTATCAAAAAATTAAGAATAGAGTTACTATATGACCCAGCAACCCTTCTTCTGGGTGTCTACCTAAAAATGCAAAAACATTTATTTGCACCCCTATGTTCATTTCAGTATTATTCACAATAGTCAAAACATGGAAACAATCAAAGTGTCCTTCAATAGATGATTGGATAAAGAACATGTGCTACATATATACATTGGAATACTACTCTCCATAAGAAAAAATGAAATACTGCCATTTGTGACAACATGGATGGACATTGAAAATATCATGCTAAGTGAAATTAGTCAGAAAAAGCTTAGGACACAAAACAAGTCTCAATAATTTTAAGAAGATTAAAATCATATCAAGCATCTTCTCTAACCATAATGCCATGAAACTTGAAACCAATCACAAGAAGAAAACTGAAAACACACAAAGGCGTGGACGCGAAATAACATGTTACTAAGCAATAAATGGGTTAACAATGAGGTCAAGGAAGTAATCGGAACTTGAAACAAATGAAAATTCGAACACAGCAACCCGAAATCTGTGGAACACAGGAAAAGCAGTCCTAAGAGGGAAACTCATAACATTACACCCCTATCTCAAGAAAGAAGAAAAAGCTCAAACGAACAATCTAACTTTTATGGGAATTTGAAAAAGAACAACTAACAAAGCCCAGAGTCGGTAGGAGGAAGGAAATAATAAAGGGCAGAAATAAATTAAATAGAGTCTAAAAAAAACAAGAGATCAATGAAACCAAGAGCTGGTTCTTTAAAAAGATAAACAAAATTGACCAACCTTTAACCAGACTCATCAAGAAAAAAAAAGAAGGCCTGATCGGTTTGACTCGGTGGATAGAGCTTCAGTCTGCGGACTGAGGGGTCCTGGGTTCGAGTCCGGTCAAGGGCATGTACCTTGGTTGTGGGCGCATCCCCAGTAGGGGGTGTGCAGGAGGCAGCTAATCGATGTTTCTCTCTCATTGATGTTTCTGACTCTCTCTCTCCCTTCTTCTCTGTAAAAAATCAATAAAAATATATTTAGAAAAAAAGAGAAGGGACCCAACAAAATAAAATCAGAAATGAAAGAGGAGAAGTAACAACTGACACCAAAGAAATACAAAGAATTGTTAGAACATATTATGAACAACTATGTGTCAACAAATTTTACAATTTGGAAGAAATGGATAAATTTTTAGAAAATTACAATCTTCCAAAACTAAATCAGGAAGAATCATATAATCTGCATAGACAGATTACAACTAGTGAAATTGAGGCAGTAATAAAAAATAAAAATAAAAACTCCCAACAAACAAAAACCAAGTAGGGGAAGTTTTCTGTCATTATTTTTTCAAATAGGTTTTTAGTTATCTTACTCTCTCTCTTTTTCTGGCATCCCCATAATGTGAATGTTGATACACTTGAAGTTGTCCCAGAGGCTCCTTACACTGTCTTCATATATTTGAATTCTTTTTTTCTTTTTGCTGTTCTGATTGTTTTTTGCTTCCTCATATTTCAAATTTTTTTATTTGATTCTTGGAATCTACTCTACTGTTGAATCATTGTATATTATTTTTTTATTTCAGTCAGTGTATGCCTAATTTCTGACTGGTGCTTTTCCTTTTTTTTTTTTTTTTTTTTTTTTCATTCTCACTAAGATCCTTCAAAGTTTCACTAAGTCTCTTAGAGGTCTCAAGAAGATTCTTGAATAACCTTATAACTGTGGTTTTGAACTCTATATCCAGTAGTTTGCTTTATTCCATTTCTTTCATTTGTGACATATTTCTTTGTCTCCACATTTTGGCTGCTTCCCTGTGGGGTTTTTTCTATGTATGGGGTAGAGCTGCTATGTCTCTTTGAGTTGGTAGAGTGGCCTTGTGTAGTAGGTGTCCTATAGGGCCCAGTGGCTCAGCTCCCCAGTCACCTGAGCTGGGCCCTCTAGGTGCACCCCTTTGTGGGCTGTGAGCACAATCTGGTTGTAGTTGAGACTTGATTGCTATTGGTGTCACTGGGAAGAATTGACCTCTAGGCCAATTGGCTGTGGAGACCAGCTATGACTACAGTGGGAGAGCTACTGTTCAGGAGACACCCCTAAGGAGAAGGACTTGCTTCAGTGGGGCTTTGGTGCTCACTGAGTCTGTCCCTTGAGTGTGTAGTTTATGGATGTGTAGAGTTGTAATTTGGTATGGTCTGATCCTGCCCCCTGGGTGCACTGATTCTTGGGTCTCCAGGGAGGTGCAAAATCAGCCACTGCCTGGGGCCACCTGGCAGGAGCTACAAAGAGATCTGCAGATTCCTCCTATTTGTGTTGGGTTAGGAAGTACCCAGCCAAGGCCAAGCTGTGAAACAAGACAGGTCTTAGGCCTTTTATTGATAGGTTTGGGGCTCCCTGACCTAGCTGAAGTTTGTTTGAGAGATTTTAGCAAAGTCTGAAGCCTGTACAAGGACAGGCCATTCATATTCAAAAGTCACTGAACACAGATTGGGTGGGGCTGCAAATTGGATGGGGCAGGGTCTCAGGGAATCACCAGGGCAGAGCAAACAGAAATGGCTGTCAGCATAGGAACAATATGGGAGAAAGCCATCACCAAGTTCCTGTCCCGATACCAGACAGTCCAATTCCTCCTTGTATGTGTCTGGGTCTCCCAGAGCCTTGCTCTGGCCCTGGAGCTCAAAGGAAGCAGGACCTTTTAAGTTCAGTTCATGTGCCTTTAAAAGAAACACCTGGGTCTCCAGCAGCTGCAATGACACTGAGCTGAAATCCCCACTGGTTTTTATGGCCTGTAGTTATGGGGACTTCTCTTACCAGCTCTGGGAGCCTGGGATGGGGGTCTAGTGTGGGGCTGGGACCCCCTTGCTCCTCACAGGGGGCCTCCACAGAGATAATCTCCCTTCCAATTAAAAAAGCAACACACGTGGGTGCCTAACCAGCCCATCCCGTGCCTCCACCCCTCCTACCCATCTCAGTGTGCTTTCTTCTTTACTTCTCTAGTGGTAGGACTTCCATTCATCCAGCTTCCAGGGGGTTTTGGATAAAGATTGTTCAGTATTTTAGTTGTAATTTTGATGTGGTTGTAGGAGACGGTGAGTACAGGCATGTACCTATGCCACCATCTTGGTTGGGGAGTTACCTTTAAAAATTAAAAATAGATTCGGCAATGTAGCAGGATACAAAATTAACGCCAAGAAAACTATGGCATTTCTATACACCAATAGTGAACTTACAGAAAGAGAAACTAAAAAAGCAATCCCATTTACCATCACACCAAAAAAATTAAGATACCTAGGAATAAATGTATCTAAAAAGGTAAAAGACCTCTACTCAGAAAACTACAGGACGTTGAAAAAAGAGATAGAGGAAGGCATAAACAGATGGAACAACATACCATGTTCATGGATTGGTAGAATCAACATCATTAAAATGTCCATATTACCCAAAGCAATCTATAAATTCAACGCACTTCCCCTTAAAATATCAACGGCATACTTCAAAGACCTAGATTAGAACGAACTCTCCAAAAATTAATCTGGAATAAAAAAAGACCCCGAATAGCTGCAGCGATCCTGAGAAAGAACAAAGTAGGTGGGATCTCAATACCAAATATCAAGCTGTATTACAAAGCCACTGTTCTCAAAACTGCCTGGTACTGGCACAAGAACAGACATATAGATCAATGGAATAGAATAGAGAACCCAGAAATCGACCCAAACCGATATGCTCAATTAATATTTGACAAAGGAGGCAAGAACATACAATGGAGTCAAGACAGTCTCTTCAATAAATGGTATTGGGAAAATTGGACAGATACATGCAAAAAAATGAAACTAGACCACCAACTTACACCATACACAAAAATAAACTCAAAATGGTTAAAGGACTTAAATGTAAGATGGGAAGCCATAAAAATACTAGAGGTATTTAAAGGCAACAAAATCTCAGACATATGCTGAAGAAATTTCTTCACTGATACAGCTCCTAGGGCATTGGAAACTAAAGAGAACATAAACAAATGGGACTACATCAAAATAAAAAGCTTCTCCACAGCAAAAGAAACCATCAACAAAACAACAAGAAAGCCCACTGCATGGGAGAACATATTTGCAAATGTTATCACCAATAAGGGTTTAATCTCCAACATTTACAGAGAACTCATACAACTTAACAAAAGGAAGATAAATAATCCAATCAAAAAATGGGCAAAGGACCTAAATAGATACTTTTCAAAAGAGGACATTCAGAAAGCCAAGAGACATAGGAAAACATGCTCAAAGTCACTAATCATCCGAGAGATGCAAATCAAAACAATGAGGTATCATCTCACACCTATCAGAATGGCTATCATCAACAAATCAACAAACGACAAATGTTGGAGAGGATGCAGAGAAAAGGGAACACTGGTGGGAATGCAGACTGGTGCAGCCACTATGGAAGACAGTGTGGAGTTTCTTCAAAAAGTTAAAAAAAAAAAAACAACTCCCATTTGACCCAGTGATCCCACTTCTAGGAATATATCCCAAGAAACCAGAAACACCAATGAGAAAGGCTATACGCATCCCTATGTTCATAGCAGCACAATTCACCATAGCTAAGATTTGGAAACAGCTTAAGTGCCCATCAGCAGATGAATGGATTAGAAAACTGTGGTACATCTACACAATGGAATACTATGCTGCTGTAAAAAAGAAGGAATTCTTACCATTTGCAACAGCATGGATGGAACTGGAAAGCATTATGCTAAGTGAAATAAGCCAGTCAATGAAAGAAAAATACCACATGATCTCACTCATTTGTGGATAATAAAGACCATTATAAACTGATGAACAAAAATAGATACAGAGGCAGAGCAGCACCAAACAGACTTTCAAACTACAGCAGGAAGGCCGGGGAGGGTATGAGATCAACCAAAGGACTTGTATGCATGCATATAAGCATAACCAATGGACACAAGACACGGGGGTAGTAGGGGAGTCCAGGGGAATGTCAAGGGGGAAAAAAAGAAAAAGGAGACATATGTAATACTCTTTGTAATAGTTGAAGCAATAAAACAAAATTTTTTTAAAAAATTAAAAATAGACTACCATATGACCAGTGACTCCACTTCTGGGAATTTATCCAAAGAAACCAGAAATACCAATTCAAAAGAAATATGTACCCCTATGCTCATTGCAGCATTTTTCATAATAGCCAGGATTTGGAAGCAGCCACAGGGTCCATCAATAGATGAATGGATAAAATGGCTGTGGTACATTTACACAATATCATACTATTTGGCTATTTTTAAAAAAGGCAATATTACCCTTTATAACAGCATGGATGGACCTGGAGAACATTATGCTAAGTGAAATAATCCAGTCAAAAAAGACAAGTACCATATGATTTCACTCATATGTAGAATTTAATGAATAATCTGAACTATGAAGCAAAATAGAGACAGACTCATAGATAGAGAGCAGGCAGACAGCTCGGAGGATGGGGGCAATTGGTGTGTTAGGGGGTGAGGGGATGGAGGTGGAAGAGGGCATAGAAGGGATAAATGGTGATGGGAAAAAATAAAATTAAATACATAAATAAAATTTATTTAAAAATGTGTTTTGGCGCTTGCCAGTATTGCTCTGTGGATAGAGCATTGGCCTGTGGACTGAAGGGGGTGGGGTTTCAGTTTCAGTCAAGCACACATACCTCGGTTGCAGCCCTATTGGGGTGCATGAGGAAGGCAACCAATCAATGTGTTTCTCTCTCTCTCTGTCTCTCCACCTCCCTTCCACTCTCTCTAAAAAAAATCAATGGAAAAATATTCTCAGGTGAGGTTTAACAAATATATATATATGTATATAATGCTTTGGTAGCCCAGATTTTTAAATCTAAGATTGTGGTAACTAAGTGTCTTGAAAACTTTAATAATAATCTTTGTCTTAAAATTTTGTCTGCCCAGGATACCATAAAAATTCTAGAAGAATCCAAAGGCAACAAAATCTCAGACATATGCCGAAGCAATTTCTTCACTGATACAGCTCCTAGGGCACTTGAAACTAAAGAAAAAATGAACAAATGGGACTACATCAAAATAAAAAGCTTCTGCACAGCAAAAGAAACCATCAACAAAACAACGAGAAAACCCACTGTGTGGGAAAACATATTTGCCAATGACATATCTGATAAGGGCCTAATCTCCAAAATTTATAGGGAACTCATACAATTTAACAAAAGGAAGATAAACAATCCAATCAAAAAATGGGCAAAGGACCTAAATAGACACCTTTCAAAAGAGGACATTCAGAAAGCCAAGAGACATATGAAAACATGCTCAAAGTCACTAATCATCCGAGAGATGCAAATCAAAACAGCAATTAGGTACCATCTCACACCTGTCAGAATGGCTATCATCAACAAATCAACAAACGACAAGTGCTGGAGAGGATGTGGAGAAAAAGGAACACTTGTGCACTGCTGGTGGGAATGCAGACTGGTGCAGCCACTATGGAAGACAGTATGGAGTTTCCTTAAAAAACTACAAATGGAACTCCCATTTGACCCTGTGATCCCACTTCTAGGAATATATCCCAGGAAACCAGAAACACCAATCACAAAGGATATATGCACCCCTATGTTCATAGCAGCACAATTCACCATAGCTAAGATCTGGAAACAGCCTAAGTGCCCATCAGTAGATGAATGGATTAGAAAACTGTGGTACATCTACACGATGGAATACTATGCTGCTCTAAAAAGGAAGGAACTCTTACCATTTGCAACGTCATGGATGGAACTGGAGAGCATTATGCTAAGTGAAATAAGCCAGTCAATAAAGGAAAAATACCACATGATCTCACTCATTCATGGACAATAGAGACCATTATAAACTTTTGAACAATAATAGATACAGAGGCAGAGCTGCCTCAAACAGATTGTCAAACTGCAGCGGAAAGGCCGGGGAGGGTTGGGGGGCAGGAGGTAGGGAGGTAAGAGATCAACTAAAGGACTTGTATGCATGCATATAAGCATAACCAATGGACATAAGACACTGGGTGATAGGGGAGGCTAGGGGACTGTCTAGGGCGGGGGGATAAAATGGATACATATGTAATACCCTTTGTAATACTTTAAGCAATTAAAAAAAAAAATTGTCTGCCTTGCCAAACCTGGATATATAATGTACAACATGATGGCTATCTATATATATAAAAGCCTAAGCAACCATTCAACTGGTAACTATGATGTGCACTGACCACCAGGGGGCAGACGCTCAATGCACAGGCATGGAAACATGGAACAGACTGATGAATCTTAGAGGGAAGGGGGGAGGGGGAGGGCGTGAAGAGATCAACAGAAGATCTTATATGTATACTAGAGGCCCTGTGTACCAGTAGGGTCCCTCAACCTGGCCTGCACCCTCTTGCAATCCAGGACCCCTCAGGGGATATTGGACTGCCAGTTTTGACCCATTCCCTGCAGGCCAGGCTGAGGAACCCCACCGGTGCATGAATTCATGCACCAGGCCTCTAGTTGTTAATAATATTGTGTTGCATATTTGAAAGTTGCTAAGTAAGTATATTTTAAAAGTTATCATCACAAGAAGAAACAAATCTGTAACTATGTATAATGAAAGATGTTAATTAGAATTATTGTGGTTATCATTTCTCAAAATATACAGATATCAAGTCATTATGCTATACACCTGAAACTAGTAGTATAATGGATTTAAAATTTATAAATGAGAAACATGTTACCCCTGAAACCCAAATAAACATTAAATATTGAGTCTATTTTAAAGTAGAAAGTGCTGATGAAAGGGAAGCATTGGTTCCTTACTGCATCAGGTATAAATCATCCTTGGGCTGATGAGTAATGTCCTGAAATTTTACTGAAGTAAATTTCACAGGATGCAATGTCCCAACCCTGATTGGAAAGTTCTGTAACAAGTGTTTGTAGATCCCTTGTCAGTGTGTATATTGTTTGAATTTCCTTGCAAGAGGATGTTATCAATATAATGTCACTCCTGTGTTCCTGGAATGAGTTGGATGTGGTTAAGATCTTACCTGCAAAGGTATGTGCACTGTCAGGGCTGTTGAAATATCCCATGGGGAGTTGAGTGAAAATGTATTGTTTTTTCAAAGGTAAAGAAAATTGCTTCTGAGAGACTATAGAACTATGCATAGAATGGAATATACTAGCCAAATTTATAAAAGCAAAATATTTCCTAGTTGATGAGTACAGTATTAATTTGAGTAATACTGAGTATAATATTGAGTATTAATTTGAGTACACAGATCTTAATGAAAGATTCTATGGTATTAAGATTGTTATAACCCACTGTGCAGTGACATCCTTTTATATCAAGATTGAGCACTGGCCAAATTTGGTTATTAAAGGCAACAATAATAGGAACAATGTATAATAGGAACTATGCATTGGTCAGACATACCAATTCCCAGGGGTTTCACTACATTGCTCTCAACTTCACAAACCTCATGCTGTGGCAGAGATTTCATGGAACCCTTATCATGGTCTCTCAGGAACTTCTCCCTGCAGCCATGTTTATAACTCTTTCTCACAGTTATCAACAGCTGAGTTTTATTACACATTTTGAACTTGGGTCCACAGGGCATCCTTAGCTTCTTCAGGAAATTGATCCCCATGTGCCTGTTCTAAAAAGAGCAGATAAAACCTGTGTCACTCTGGCTAGTATAGACTCTGCAAAGTTCACACCCTGCCTTCGAAGGACTTCACAATAATCTCTCTTAAAACAGAAATATTAAGGAATTTTCAGTCTATTGAAGTCCTCTCTTCTAATTCTGTCATTGCTAGGAGAGGAGTAGCTTATTTGCTTTTCCTTTTTATTACATATGTGCAGGACTGTGTCCCTCAGAAACTGTGATTTGATTCTGGTTTGGATTCATAGAATGAAAGGTAATATAGTACTTCCTTCCTAGTTAAGCTCTACAAACTTGGTTATTTCCATTAAGAAAATGATAGAATGTGGATGGGAAGCCAATAGAAAACATGTTACTTTCATACTATTCAGAGATTCACATGGCACATTTCACCTTTGATTTTCCTCTTAGGAACAGTAAGATAAACATCCCCTGCAGTCATTCATATTGTTGAGGATGTGAGCACTGTATGTTTTTAAAGTCACTGATGTTATTCCATAAAAGTGGATCATGAACTCAATCAATTGTGAAAATCTGGATGAAAATGCAGTACTTGCCAAAGACCACAGGTGAGTACAAACAGAGAAGGGAGGGCTGTCGGGGATTCAGATGAATGTTTAACATCACCTAGTTTCTCCAAAAGCTGTATGGAACAATGGAGAGATTGACAAGAATGATTGTGAGGATATGATTTTTCTAACCTATATGCATGTGAATTGTCTTTGCCTGTTAATCAGAAAAACTTAAAGATGAGCACAAAATGCATCCATCAAAGTTTTCTTCCTTGGGGATTACCAATTTACCTACAAAAGAATCTTTTTTTAAAAAAAAATATATTTTATTGATTTTTTACAGAGAGGAAGGGAGAGAGATAGAGAGTTAGAAACATCGATGAGAGAGAAACATCGATCAGCTGCCTCCTGCACATCTCCCATTGGAGATATGCCCACAACCCAGGTACATGCCCTTGACCGGAATCGAACCTGGGACCTTTCAGTCCGCAGGCCGACGCTCTATCCACTGAGCCAAACCGGTTTCAGCTACAAAAGAATCTTATTGTTCGAAACATGGATCTCCCTCTTCCTGATTTCTGTATCCAAGAATAGGGGATAGGAAAGTTTAAGGCATACTAAATTGTGATCCTTGGTTTGCCACGGAGGATCCTTTAAGACTGGGACAAAATCCACTCTGAGATACTACCTGTGGATCTCTCCAGATCTCTTTTTGCAGAGATATATCCAAAATAAATTACTAGGAGACTCTGAATGTGACAGAGAAACATATAAGAATGCTAATTAATATTATTTATTGATGCCTGAGCCTTGTTCATGTAGACAAAAATGCTCATGGCATAAAATAACAGTGTTGGACCAATATCTTAAAAGTTCTAAAGGCCTATTATAAATTCATCCCACAAAAGAAGTGGAGGTAAGAGATAATAGTGGAGTGGATACGCAAAGAGGAAACAAGGAGGCACTCCAGAAGTCAGAGGGTGAGAAGCGGACAGAGGCTGAGCTAACCATTTGATCCCAGCTCCCAGTTCGCCTTCTCTGTGAGGGGCCTGGCTGTTCCTGCATAGAACTCCACAATATCCTCTTCCTCTCTTATTTTTTTAAGTGGATTCCGATTTCTTGGGACCAGCAGAACTTCGACAATTCTGGATGTGACTTGCTAAGAGGCATGTTACATAACATTTCATTTTATGCCCTGCAATCTGCCTTATGTGGTAGTGAGAAGAATATAAAATGAAACAACAGGAACTGCTTGCAATGAACATCTTGTGGCCATCACTGAGAAACACATGATAGGAGTGCTGATACTGCAGATTTTAACGTTGATATTTAAAGATTTATATAATTACAAACATAATTTTTATCATTTTGATGTGTGGATCAAACAGAACATAACAGTAGTATCATGTTCTGTGTTTGCTTTACTATGGATGAACATCAAACATTGCAGCATGTCTCTGACAGAGCTGGAATATTAATAGTAAGGATAGAGTGATAGTACACTTAGATTTGGTGTAAGGATGTATTATTTTTAAAACATTTAAAGTGTATTTTCTGCCCTAGCTGGTTTTGCTCAGTGGATAGAGCATTGACCTGCAGACTGAAGGGTCCCGGGTTTGAGTCTGGTCAAGGGCACATGACCGGGCTGTGGGTTCCATCCCCAGTAGGGGGCGTGCAGGAGGCAGCCAATCAATTCTCTCTCATCACTGATGTTTCTCTCCACCCTCCTCCCTTCCCTTCTGAAATCAATAAAAATATGTTAAAAATAAAAAAAATAAAAAATAAGTGGAGGTATAGAGAAAATCAATTATATATCAAGATCTTCAGCATAATCTGTGTGGGGAAATTCCCATTGATGCACAAAACAAGGAAATCAGAGATGTGGACAGTAATGGAGATGAAGATTGATGACAGATATCCTGTGAAACATCAAATAGTACAGAAAGAAGAAAAAATACACAAAGGGGAAAACACACAGGGAAGGAAAAAGAAAGCACAGAAAACAGAATCAGATAGGGATATTTCTACCAAGAGCACAGAAGTAGGAGAGACAAATAAGAGTCAGAGAAAAGTTGCCCTAACCGGTTTGGCTCAGTGGATAGAGCGTCGGCCTGTGGACTCAAGAGTCCCAGGTTCAATTCTGGTCAAGGGCATGTACCTTGGTTGCGGGCACATCCCCAGTGGGGAGTGTGCAGGACGCAGCTGATCGGTGTTTCTCTCTCATTGATGTTTCTAACTCTCTATCCCTCTCCCTTCCTTTCTGTAAAAAATCAATAAAATACATTTTTTTTAAAGAGTCAGAGAAAGGTGATTTAAATGTGGAGATTTCCTAAAGATTTTAGGGGGAAAGGATAGGTTCCAAAACATATTATTCTGAAAAATAAATAATTTTTCTATAATATATTCTGTTAAGAGTACAGCAATAGATGGACTTAAAAAACTATAAGACTTAGGAAAAGGTCACTTCTGTAGAAGACCTGGGGCTTCCATGGAGTCTAGTCCAGTTCTATGGGACACTGGCCTGAGCCAATTGGATGGAGAGTAATTACTGTATGACCTGATTCTATTAGTTACAGTCAGCTTTATCTCTCCCACCCTGAGAAAATTCAGTTTTCATCATTCTCATCTTTTTTCTTTAGATCTACTGAAGGTCAACAATGAAAAACAGGACCATGTTTACTGAGTTTATTCTGTTCGGCCTCACAAATCAACCTGAAATCCAGGTCATGATATTCACCTTTATGCTCCTCACATACATGCTAAGTGTTCTAGGAAATCTGACCATCATCATACTCACACTGGTAGACCCACACCTCCAGACCCCCATGTATTTCTTCCTCCGGAATTTCTCTGTCTTAGAAATTTCCTTCACATCCATTTTTACTCCCCGATTTCTGATCAGCATGACAACAGGAAATAAAGCCATCAGCTTTGCTGGATGCTTAATTCAATATTTTTTTGCAATATTTCTTGGGGCAACAGAGTTTTACCTCCTCGCCTCTATGTCCTATGATCGCTATGTGGCCATATGCAAACCCCTGCATTACCTGACCCTTATGAGCAGCAGAGTCTGCATACTACTCGTGTTTTGCTCCTGGCTGGGGGGACTCCTAGCTATCTTACCCCCAATCTTCCTGATGAGCCAGGTGGATTTCTGTGCCTCCAATGTGCTGAATCACTATTACTGTGACTACGGGCCCCTCCTGGAGCTTGCCTGCTCAGATACAAGTCTCTTAGAACTGGTGGTTATCTTCGTGGCTGCTGTGACTCTGGTGGTTACGCTGGTACTGGTGACACTTTCTTATATATATATTATTAGGACCATTCTGAGGATCCCTTCTGCCCAGCAGAGGACAAAGGCTTTTTCCACTTGTTCCTCTCACTTGATTGTCATCTCCCTCTCTTATGGCAGCTGCATGTTTATGTACATTAATCCCTCTGCAAAAGAAGTAGGTGCTTTCAACAAAGGAATAGCTGTGCTGATCACTTCAGTTACTCCCTTGTTAAACCCCTTCATTTACACTCTAAGAAATCAGCAAGTGAAGAAGGCATTCAAGGACACCATCAGAAACATTGTGAAACTTTAAAAAAAAAAAAGGATATATTTTAATGTATTGAGTGGACCATATTTTAAGTGCTAAACTGGCCCTTGAAGGTAAAAAGATGAAAGGCATGTCTCTAATTTCAAGGAATCTATAGTATAGTGAGATAGAAAGGTTTTTGAACTGTCAATTTATGTAATTAGTTTATTTTTAAAATAAAATAACATGGTAAGTGTTATTAGAGAAGGATGAATGAGAATTTATAGAAAACAATTGGAGAAATTAACTGTTTTCCAGAAATGACTTGACATATAAGAAGAAAAGCATATTACTTATTTAGGAGAATTGGAAGATATGATTTTGAGTGAAAAAGAGAGGCCAAATCATGAAGGTATTCAATTACTAACTATAGAGTTACTTGAACTTTGGTGAGTCAAGAGAAGTTTTAAGAAAGGAAGTTATATTATCACCATTGTCTTGAAGGAAATCTAGCATTGATATTGCTCTTCATCATAGAGCCCTGGAGACTATGCTTCTAAGTGTCAACAATGACTCTCCTCCCCTTTTCCTCTTATTTTCCAACTGCAGCCATTACAACTTCCATCTTTCCATAAAGGAAGAGTTTCTTAAAGGATGTACATTCACTCCATTTTTCTCCAAATGAGGCAAAAATAATCAAGATTTTTGTCAACTCGCATTTATTATTCTAGAAGTTATGGTTAAAAGAGGTTTCTAGAGGCAAGGTTAGAAGACTTTCACAGACCCTAAAAGGATGTATTGTTGCTTTTCTTAGCTGATATCTTTTTAAGTTAATAGGTGATATCTCCCACTCTCTCTTTTTGGTAGTTTCTGGTGATTTTTTGTTAATTGCAATTTTATTTTTATCTTTTTGCCTCCTTTTCTTAGATATTAGAAAGGACAGATTCTGTGACGTGGCTCCATTCTTTTAACTTTTCCCCAAATTTTTGCTTTTGTTTTTAAAATAAGCCATGGATGCCTGTTTCATAAAGTGAAAAAAAATATTATATCAATGCAGTTTTATATCTAGAATGTTCCAAATTATGAGTCTTAGCAACCAACTAGGAATAGACTATCCTACCAAGAACTCCACACATGGATCAGTGTAGCAACTTATATTTGAATTAGTGGTGGAAGGGGCTCCATTTCAATGGAACCAGGAACATTTTGGAAATCTGAGTACTTGCACATAGTTTAATAATATCCTAATGCACTGTGGAACGCTGATTACTGTTTGGGGTACAAGTGGAATATCATCTGGTGCATTATCATGCTTTGTATGTAGTAATAATGTTGAGTGGACTACCATCAACAGCATGTGCCCTGGATATCTCTGAGTATGCTGAGGTAAGAAAGAAAATTATTTGGTGTAAGCCAAATTTTAAGAACACTAACCAGGGCTTCACCCAGCCTTTACAATATAAGAATTTAGAAATTAATTTGAGAAGGAACGTACCTCCTTCTAAATGAGCTTGCCCAAGAAAAATATACCATGCTTTTATGAAACTAATCATTGAAGCTGGCTTATGTTAATACAAGCTTGGACCATAATGCGTGGTATAGATAATTAAAGGAATATAATTACTGAATCTGCAGCTGAGCTGTGGGAAGGTTCAATGCCTAAATGTATGAGTTGGTGGGTTTTATTCCTCCTATTATTACTGTGGACAAGGATCAAAAGAAACAGTTTAACCTGCCTAGTATTCTGAGGACAATATCCAAGCAGTGCTAGAGTAAGGAGATAAAAACAGTGGCTGCTCTGCTACTCTTGGGGCATCATTTTTCTATTCTCTCTCCCTAAGCCCTCAGAGGCTGTGGACTTATGGGCTATAAATCTAAACAGTTAGTCTTGTCCCAATGCTGCTTCTTACAATAAAATGAAATTCAAAAGATAAAGAGAGAATTTTTTAAGAAGGCAAGTAAGATAAGAGCAGTTCTATAATGACTTGAGCTCTCTGGGCTGAGGATCATCTTTTTTATTTCTTTAAATTCATTCAGAACATCACAAAATAGGGCTTAAGCTTCTGTCCATACCAGTACTAGAGAGTATAGCTTAAGATATGCAGAGGTCATGAGTTCAGAATCCAAAATAGCCACCCATCTGAAAAATATATATGGGGGTGGGGGGATAGAGGTGGAGGGAGACAAGGTAACACACCAGACCACATATGATCCAAAGGAAGACTTACAGAAGAAACATCAAGAATATAAAATAAATATAATTTCCCCAAAGATATAAGAATAATACTGATAAAATGATTAATGAAACATTATAAAAATAACTAGGTAAAAAATACTAGGTAAAAAGCATAATAAATGAAATAAAAATAAAACAGATGAAAATGATACCAGGAGAGTTAGAACCAAGATGGTGAAGATGTGGGAACTCTAGTAAACAGTTGGTGGAAATGTAAATTGTTGCAGCCATGATGGAAAATAGTATGGAAGTATACACTGAGTGGCCAGATTATTATGACCACCACCTTCAGTACTTCATTGACACTTCCAAAAATACTGAATATTGAAAACTTTCTAAGCAAATACTCTCAAGGTTTTATTATTATTATTATTATTTGCATAACTAATTCACTTCATTGTACTGATGGGGTGGTCATAATAATCTGGCCACTCAGTGTATAGCTATACTAATAAAAGGGTAAATGTTAATTAGACTGTCTAGACCAGATGGCCTTCCGGACAAAGCTGCAGCGGCTATGAGGGCAAAGGGCAGCTGGAAGTGCCATCAGCAGCAGGGTGATGGGGGCAGTGCCTTCCCCTGATCGGCCTGGTCGCCTCCGCAGAGGGAGGCCAAACTGCGGCTTGCCGAGTACGGAAGCTATAAAACTCCTCAAGGTAGGACATCTCCGGGGGGCTCCCAGACTCTGTGAGAGGGGTCAGGCTGGGCTAAGGGAGCCCCCCCGCCCCCCCCCGCCAGTGCATGAATTTTTGTGCACCAGGCCTCTAATCTTATCCAACAAAGAGGGAATATGCTAGTTTACCATCACACCCTCACAAGATGACGGCTCCCACAGCCAATAAAGACGGAATATGCTAATTCACCATCATGCCCTCAGAAGATGGCAGTGCCCAAAGCCACAAGATGGTGGTGCCCAGTCCTCTCAGCCCCACCAGGGGGCAGCAGGCACCGTGTGCCTCATCCAGCCAGAGTCCCCCAGTCCCCTCAGCCCCACAGGGGAAGGCATTTGGGGGCAATCGGGCCAGCAGGAGAGGGCAGTTTGGGACGATCATGCCAGCAGGGGAGCAGTTATGCGTCAATCAGGCCGGCAGGGGAGCGGTTAAGGGGCTATCAGGCTGGCAGGCAGAGTGGTTAGGGGCAATCAGGCAGGCAGGCAGACCGAGTGGTTAGGAGCTAGCAGTCCCGGATTGTGAGAGTGATGTCTGACATCTGGTTTGGGCCCGATCCCTCAGGGACATCCCCTGAGGGGTCCCAAATTGGAGAGTGTGCAGGCTGGGCTGAGGGACACCCCCCATGCACAAATTTCATGCACTGGGCCTCTAGTATCCTATATAATAAAGCAGTAGTATGCAAATTGACCATTACTCCAACACACAAGATGGCCTCCCCCATGTGGTCAAAGATGGCCGTCTCCATGTGGACACAAGATGGCCACCACAAGATGGCCAGCAGGGGAGGGCAGTTGTGGGCAATCAGGCCTGTAGGGGAGGGCAGTTGGGGGCAACCAGGCCTGCAGGGGAGGGCAGTTGGGGGGGACCAGGCCTTCAGGGGAGGGCAGTTAGGGGGGACCAGGCCAGCAGGGAGGGCAGTTGGGGGCAATTGGGCCAGCAGGGGAGCAGTTAGTCATCGATCAGGCTTGCAGGGGAGTGGTTAGGGGGTGATCAGTCTGGCAGGCAGAAGCAGTTAGGGGCAATCAGGCAGGCAGGCAGGCGAGCGTTTGGGAGCCAGCAGCCCTGGATTGTGAGAGGGATGTCCAACTTGTTGCCTGTTTACCCCCGATCCTAAACGGGCAGTCAAACATCCCTCAAGGGGTCCGAGATTGTAGAGGGTGCAGGCTGGGCTGAGGGACACACACACACACACACACACACACACACGCACGCACAAATTTCATGCACCGGGCCTCTACTATATATATATAAGAACCTCCAAATGTTGTTTTGAGAATTAGCAATAATATGAAAAATTTCGATCACGCAGAACCACAGGAACGCTGGCTGAGTGGAAGTCCTACAACTAGGAGGAAAGAGAAACGCACATGGACACTCAGAGGAGGCGCAGTGCTGAAGTCAAATTCTGAGGTGCGGAGTGCGCGGAGCGGGCTGGCGGCGGAGGGCGCGGTTGGCGTTTTCAATCGGGAGGGAGTCGCAGACTCTGAGCTCCAGATACAGGCGAGTCTTTAGGGACCCAGACTCAAACGGGAGAAGCGGGACTGTCTGGCTTTGGTCATAGCGAGTGCAACTTTCTCTCCGAGCTTTGCAGCGGGTGCTGGAACTCAGAGAGGCAGAGCCCCTGGGGACAGGACTGAGAGCCGCCATAACTGCTCTCTCCGGCCCACCCTGTTGATCCTGTTCGACCCGCCCCGCCCAAGCCCTGCACAGAGGCATTTGCCGGATAGCCTCAGGCAAAGGCTAGATTAGCACCTCCCTAGAGGACAGAAGTTCTCTCACTGCTGACACAGCTGATTCCCATAGCCACTTGGCCTGGAGGTCAAACCCTCCCTGGAATTAGCTACAACAATCAAGGTTTAACTATAAGACTGCGAACAAAGACCACTAGGGGGTGCACCAAGGAAGCATAACAAAATGCAGAGACAAAGAAACAGGACAAAATTGTCAATGGAAGATATAGAGTTCAGAACCACACTTTTAAGGTCTCTCAAGAACTGTTTAGAAGCCGCCGATAAACTTAATGAGATCTACAAGAAAACTAATAAGACCCTCGATGTTATGTTGGGGAACCAACTAGAAATTAAGCATACACGGACTGAAATAATGAATATTATACAGACTCCCGACAGCAGACCAGAGGAGCGCAAGAATCAAGTCAATGATTTGAAATGCGAGGAAGCAAAAAACACCCAACCGGAAAAGCAAAATGAAAAAAGAATCCAAAAATGCGAGGATAGTGTAAGGAGCCTCTGGGACAGCTTCAAGCGTACCAACATCAGAATTATAGGGGTGCCAGAAGATGAGAGAGACCAAGATATTGAAAACCTATTCGAAGAAATAATGACAGAAAACTTCCCCCACCTGGTGAAAGAAATGGACTTACAGGTCCAAGAAGCGCGGAGAACCCCAAACAAAAGGAATCCAAAGAGGACCACACCAAGACACATCATAATTAAAATGCCAAGAGCAAAAGATAAAGAGAGAATCTTAAAAACAGCAAGAGAAAGAAACTCAGTTACCTACAAGGGAATACCCATACGACTGTCAGCTGATTTCTCAACAGAAACTTTGCAGGCCAGAAGGGAGTGGCAAGAAATATTCAAAGTGATGAATACCAAGAACCTACAACCAAGATTACTTTACCCAGCAAAGCTATCATTCAGAATTGAAGGTCAGATAAAGAGCTTCACAGATAAGGAAAAGCTAAAGGAGTTCATCACCACCAAACCAGGATTATATGAAATGCTGAAAGGTATCCTTTAAGAAGAGGAAGAGGAAGAAAAAGGTAAAGATACAAATTATGAACAACAAATATGCATCTATCAACAAGTGAATCTAAAAATCAAGTGAATAAATAATCTGATGAACAGAATGAACTGTTGATTATAATAGAATCAGGGACATAGAAAGGGAATGGACTGACTATTCTTGGGGGGGAAAGGGGTGTGAGAGATGCGGGAAGAGACTGGACAAAAATCGTGCACCTATGGATGAGGACAGTGGGTGGGGAGTGAGGGCGGAGGGTGGGGCGGGAACTGGGAGGAGGGGAGATATGGGGGGGGAAAAAAGAGGAACAAATGTAATAATCTGAACAATAAAGATTTAATTAAAAAAAAAAAGAAAAATTTCAAACACTTAACAATTGACTGAAAACTATCTGTCTTAGTCAATTTAGAATCCCTCCATTACATATATTTCCTCCAGACTTCTATAATTCTCATCATATTCTTTGAAAATGCAAATATTTTATTGGGCTGAAATTATTTTTGATCCATTATTTTTATATCTGAGTTTTAAAGTTTTCTAAAGTTTTCAGTTAACACTCTTTGAAATATGCCATACATACAAAAAGAAAAAACTCAAATTCTACAGTTTGAAGATTTTTCATACAGACCTCTCAAATGTGCAGTATGGTTTCGGCAGCCTTTTGAGACTACCAAGTGTTCTGCTGGTTCCCTGGTAGCCCACTGCCCGGGCAAAGCATTTTCCCTGTATCTTAGTTTTGAATATCTATTGCTGTGTAATATATCACCCCAAATTTTAGTCAATAAAACAATTTTCTATCACTCATAGTTACAGGAGCGGACAGGGTAGCTGCGTGGTTCTCACGTGAGTCTTTCATTTAGTTGCAACAGTGGTGACTGGATTTGGAATCATGTCAAGGCTCCACTGAGCTGATGTTCAAGATGGTTTTTTTAGTCACAGGTCACCACAGCTGAGGTGGCTACGGAAGATGGGGGCTGACCAAATAGCTCTCTCTACCAGCTTCTTGGCAAGCTAACTTGGCATTGCAGGCAATGTCAGGGTATTTGAACTTCTCACATGACTCCTGGATTCCTCCAGATCATATGTTCCAAAAAGAGAAAATGGAAGCTATAAAACTCCAATTACCTAATCTCTAAGGTCACACAACTTCACTTCTACCACATTCTAATGGTCAAAACCAAGTCATAGAGCCAGTCAAGATTAAAGGGGAGATGAAAGAAAATACATCTTCTGAATGGGAAAATTAACAAAGAATTTGCCATTATCTTTAGTCCACTACAGTCATGAATCTGAAAAAGCCCTCAAGCACAAAGCAGATATTTACAATAAGTTCATCTTTCCATAGTTCTACACTTCAAAATCTCAGCTCCTCTATTCCTCATTATTTTGCCACAATCTGGTGTCTTTAAGCCAATGGTTTTTGTGATTGACTTGACTTTGCAAGTCAAGTTGTATTTGGAACAATTACTCAAAAAAGGAAGTCTATCAATTATCATTAAAGACTATTTGGTTATATTTTTATGTTAGCAAGTTTTGCATGTGTTTTAATAAGTTTATATTTAAAGAGGCAAGAAATATTATTACATTATAAGTTGTGCAAATCCACATATCTATTGTGAGGCAGCATAAATAAGGCAGAGTTAAAGATAAATGCAGCTTAATATTCCCTAAAAAGCAATGTTTTACATTCCTGTAAAGAGAAAGCACTTTTTTTTTTTTTTTGAGAAAGCACTTTAAAAGAGGCTGTGTTGAAAGGAGGGGAAAGTCATAACATGAACAGATTAGATTCAACGCATAAGACTAATAACTAATGCATATATAAGAAGACTAAAGAGAGTTGATTGAAATGTAAATTAGGAAAACACAGAAGTTTCAGAGAGTAAAGAAATATCCATTTGCCTGATGCTGGGTGCCTCACAATTTTTTTCCTATATTTTCTTCTTAACTCTCTTTATTGCTCCTTAACCTTATGAGACTACACAGCTCCCATGGCTCAATTTCCATCCATATGTTGATAACTTATTTTTGTTTTAAATTAAATTCTCACTATGAGAATTTACTATTTCTTTAAAAGAAATGCAAGTCTTTTGAGAGTGTCATGGAAAGACTGCTTTACTTGTTTATTTCTCAGGGTATAAATGAAAGGGTTCAACAAAGGAGCAACAGATGTAGTAAGCAGAGAAACTGCCTTATTAATGGCCACTTCATCCTTAGCTGAAGGTTTGATATACATAAAAATGCAGCTGCCATATGTGATGGAAACCACAATCATGTGGGAAGAACAGGTAGAAAAGGCTTTTTTCTTTTGCTGGGCAGAGGGCAATCTTAGAATCATCCTAATGATGTATATGTAGGACAGAATTACACACATAAGGGTCATTATGAATGTCAACACAGCACAGAGTATCACAAGCTGCTCTATGAACCACGTATCTGAACATGAATTCTTCAGTATTGGAGAAGCATCACAGTAAAAATGATCAATAACAAAATCACAGAATTCCAGATGGAGGCTCAGTCCAAGGGGCGGGAGGATAATCAATAAGCCAGACACCCAACAACACAGAATGAGATTTCTGCAGACTCTGCTGCTCATGATGGTCGCATAGTGCAGGGGTTTGCAGATGGCCACATAGCGGTCATAGGACATCAAAGCCAAGAGAAAAAAATCTGTAGCTCCAAAGAGGACAATGAAAAATATTTGGCTGAAGCAGGCTTTGATGGTGATGGTTTTGTCCCCACTGGATATGCTATACAAGTATGTGGGGACACAGGCAGTTGTGAATGAGATTTCTAAGAAAGAGAAATTTTGAAGAAAAGAATACATAGCTGTTTTTAAATGAGAATCCACCAAGATGAGAGAAATTATGGTCAGATTCCCAATTACACTTAACATATATGTGATAAACAGAAAGATGAAAACTAAAATCTCTAGTTGTGGGTCATTTGTCAAACCCAGTATGATGAACATTGTTATTGCTGAATGGTTTCGCATCACTGACTTCGTACTATTGCCGGTCTTCGCTAAAAGTCAAAGAAGTTGGATCTGAGGAGCAATATCAAAATATGACAGAATTAGACAGTTTATCAATACAAAGCAAACTCAATCACATTCATTTCCTTCTGTAACTTGATAATCAGGTTTTGATGAGGTAATTTCCTCAACACCACTGAAATGTACCACAGGAAAGCTGAGCTTATGTGAAGTTTCTCTTGAAAATGACTGCTACTGAAATAGTTTTAAATATTTCAGGATCTCTGAATTCACAGCACTATTTCCAATTCAATTTTTTCTCAAGTTCACTTTGGTTGGGATTTCTCCTATATAGGACAAGAGTTAACCCCTCTTGCCCTAACCAGTTTGGCTCAGTGGATAGAGTGTCAGCCTGCAGACTGAAGGGTACCAGGTTCGATTCCGGTCAAGGGCATGTATTTTGGTTGCGGGCACATCCCCAGTAGGGGGTGTGCAGGAGACAGCTGAGCGATGTTTCTAACTCTCTATCCCTCTCCCTTCCTCTCTATAAAAAATCAATAAAATATATTTTTTTTTAAAAAAAGAGTTAACCCCTCTTGCTATGACCAGTGTGGCTCAGTTGGTGGAGTGTCATCCTGTACACCAAAAGGTTGTGGTTCAATTCCAGTCAGGGCACATACCCAGGTTGCAGGTTCGAGCCCCGGTTAGGAAAGGCAGCCGATTGGTATTTTTCTCTCACATCTATGTTTTTCTCTTTCTCTCTCTCCCTTGCCCTTCCTCTCTCTCTAACTCAAAGTCTGAGCAATAACAATATGTAATAGTTGTTCTAGCCTGGGGAGGGGACGGGAATGGGCAGTGGGGTGGAGGGAGTCAATGGAGATGGTTGTTCTTGAAATAACCGAATTAGTTACATTAGTCTATTCAACTATTTGCTGTCTTTATTCAATGTTTTAGGCCTCAACTGTTCAAAAGAGTAGCTACTAGTCATATATGGCTATTGACAACTTGAGATGTGGCTAATTCAAACTGAGATATGCTATAACTGTGAAACACACATCAGATTTAAGGATTTAGCAAGCGATTACATAAAATATACCACTTAAAATTTATTCTGGATACATTTTTAAATGTTAATATATTGAATATATGAAGTTAACTAAAATGCATTATTAAAATTAAGAACACATATGTTTTTTACCTTTTATATGATACTACTAGAAAATTTAACATTACAAGCATGGCTCCCACTATATCACTATTGGAGTATACTGTTCTAAGTTTTCAAGTTCTTTCACATTAGTGAATTCTCTTAAAAAGGGATCTTCTCGCTGTGACCGGTTTGGCTCAGTGGATAGAGTGTCGGCCTGCGGACTGAAAGGTCCCAGGTTCGATTCCGGTCAAGTGCATGTACCTTGGTTGCGGGCACATCCCCAGTAGGGGGTGTGCAGGAGGCAGCTGATCGATGTTTCTCTCTCATCGATGTTTCTGACTCTCTATCCCTCTCCCTTCCTCTCTGTGAAAAATCAATAAAATATATTTTTTAAAAAGGGATCTTCTCATAAGACAAATTAGTTTGTTTTCTAAATGGTTTTCATTCTTTTTTAATATACACCACAAATATCTATAAAGTACAGGCCCCTTAAGACTAAGAAAATGAAGTTCTTTTTTGTCTTTGTAAGGTATTATCAACTCCTACCAACTATTTGCTATCTTTATTCAATGTTTTACTACAGTAATGACATACTACAGTACACTGCCAGGTTACCGATATCATGATACAAAGTGGAACATTAACTTGGGTTTATGAAACAAATAGTTTTTAAGTAGGTGATACTGGTACTGGAAGAGGGGGGGGGGTATAAAAAATGGAATAAACATGTTTACCAATGGTAATTGAGACAAATAGGATATAAACTGACAGATACTTGACAGACAAATGAGAGAGAGAGAGATCAGGAAGGGTTTTCTGTGTCAATCAAATCACTGTACATAGGGTTGTACCAATTTAATGATGCATAAAATGCATAAAATTTTTTATCTGGTGCAGGTTTGTGCTGCTCTATAAATAATCTCAGAAATGACCCCTTAATAAGATGTCAAAAACAAACAAATATTGAAAATAGTAATTTACTTGTTATTTAGCACAAATACTTTCTCAATAAATTACCTGTGAAAACATGCCTGGCTTAAAAACATCCCAATACATACCTTTGACATCCATTGTTTTACCAGGAAGCTAAGTAAGCCTCACAGTTGAACAAAAACATACCAGTAGGATCATCTAAGTGTTATCCTAGGCCCCTAACCCTAGGAACCTATACTCACCACATGTATACATGTGGTTTTTGAATTTATAAGAAATGCTATTGTAATTTAAAATTTAAAAATATCTGTGGACTCAGGGTAGCTGGAAGGAAAAAAATAAAGTCTCTCTAGCTCTGCAAAAGTGGATGTTCTGATTTTCTCTGTACAAACAGGTTTTTACACTTACAACCCTGTTTATGTCCTCCATCTATAACAGATGTGCAGAAAACAACAATTAAAAAGTCCTTGGAGGCCCTGATTCAAAAGTCCCTAATGAATTTAAAATACAATTTACTTTGCCAAAAATTATCCTAAACCAAACACCTATGGGAATAGTCTTAGAGAGAAAAAGATGCAAAAATAACAACATGCTGAATGTTTGACATAGAAAACTATGCAGCTTCTAAGGGTGACCACAATCATGTGAAAAGAATGGCCCTAACAAGGCCTTTTTCCTGTACTGAATAGAGGGAATATTTAAAATGTTCTTAGATATATATACAAAGAACAAGGGGATAATGATTAAGGTTTAACACACACATACAATAATTATCTGCCCTACTAACCATGTGTCAGAGAACAAAATTTTAGGATTGAAGAAACATCACAGATAAAATGGTCAATGATGGTAAAATCACAAATTCCAAACAGAGAACCTCTAAGAGTTGGAAGCCAGCCACTAATGCCGGTATTCAAGGTAAAGGACAAGGATCCTACAGATTCTGTTGTTTATATAATGGTGGTATAATGTGGGGATTTGTAGACGGTCACATAGTGATCATAGGACATGGTGGCCAGGAGGTTACATATGTTCCTCAAAGAACAGCAACAACAAAAATATTCACTGAAACAGACTTAAGAATATCCATTCTATTTTTAGTTGATATACCATAAAGATATTTGGAAACATTCAGTTGTAAATAATATTTCTAACAAAAAGCATTTGAAGAAAAAATGCATAGCCATTTAAAGAACTATCCACCAAGGTGAGGAAGTTGATTGTCAGATTTTCAAATATACTCAACATTAGGTGAAAATGGAAAACCGAAAACAAAACTTCAAGGCTGTAGGTATTGTGTATATTCCACCAGGATGAACATTGTTACTGCCCTGTGGTTTCTCATCAGTGACTAATTGTTTTTCATGTAATCTATAGATAGAAGTCAATGAAAGTGGATATGAAAAGAGTGTTATAAAATTAGGTAGTAAAATCAGACAAAGACATTACAAAAAAAGAAAATTACAGGCCAGTATCTTCCCAATACATACCTTTGTATGTATTGGGAAATTTAATACTCACCTCACAAAGTAATATCTTCTTGATCACAATTGAATCTACAAAGCCAAGCAAATGTAGTTGCTCAATAATTAGTAGTTGAATACATGAATGAATAATGGATGGATGGATGGATGGATGGATGGATGGACAAATTAATGAGAGAGCCCAAATTGAATTTTTTTTTCATTTTTTTTATTTTTTTATTTTTTTAAATTAAATCTTTATTGTTCAGATTATTACATTTGTTCCTCTTTTTTCCCCCATAACTCCCCTCCTCCCAGTTCCCACCCCACCCTCCGCCCTCACTCCCCACCCACTGTCCTCATCCATAGGTGCACGATTTTTGTCCAGTCTCTTCCCGCATCTCCCACACCCCTTTCCCCCACAAGAATAGTCAGTCCATTCCCTTCCTATGTCCCTGATTCTATTATGATCACCAGATTATTTATTCACTTGATTCTTAGATTGACTTGTTGATAGATGCATGTTTGTTGTTCATAGTTTGTATCTTTACCTTTTTCTTCTTCTTCCTCTTCTTAAAGGATACCTTTCAGTATTTCATATAATACTGGTTTGGTGGTGGTGAACTCCTTTAGCTTTTCCTTATCTGTGAAGCTCTTTATCTGACCTTCAGTTCTGAATGATAGCTTTGCTGGATAAAGTAATCTTGCTTGTAGGTTCTTGGTATTCATCACTTTGAATATTTCTTGCCATTCCCTTCTGGCCTGCAAAGTTTCTGTTGAGAAATCCGCTGACAGTCGTATGGGTATTCCCTTGTAGGTAACTGAGTTTCTTTCTCTTGCTGCTTTTAAGATTCTCTCTTTGTCTTTTGCTCTTGTCATTTTAATTATGATGTGTCTTGGTGTGGTCCTCTTTGGATTCCTTTTGTTTGGGGTTCTCTGCGCTTCCTGGACCTGTAAGTCCATTTCTTTCACCAGGTGGGGGAAGTTTTCTGTCATTATTTCTTCGAATAGGTTTTCAATATCTTGGTCTCTCTCATCTTCTGGCACCCCTATAATTCTGATGTTGGTACGCTTGAAGCTGTCCCAGAGGCTCCTTACACTATCTTCATATTTTCGGATTCTTTTTTCATTTTGCTTTTCTGGTTGGGTGTTTTTTGCTTCTTCGCATTTCAAATCTCTGCCTTGATTCTTGCGCTCCTCTGGTCTGCTGTTTGGAGTCTGTATAGTATTCATTATTTCAGTCCGTGTATGCTTAATTTCTAGTTGGTTCTTTATCATAACATCGAGGGTCTCATTAGATTTCTTGAGGATCTCACTACATTTATCGGCGGCTTCTAGACAGTTCTTAAGAGACCTTAAAAGTGTGGTTCTGAACTCAATATCCTCCATTGACAGTTTTGTCCTGTTTCTTTGTCTCCGCATTTTTTATGCTTTCTTGGTGCACCCCCTAGTGGTCTTTGTGCGCAGTCTTGTTGTAGTTAAGCCTTGATTGTTGTCGGCAACACCGGGGGTGATTTGACCTCCAGGCTAACTGGCTGTGAGAGTCCGCTGTGTCTGCAGTGAGAGAGCTTCTGTGCTGGATCTCTAGGGCAGTGCTAATCTAGCCTTTGCCTGAGGCTATCCGGCAAATGGCTCTGCGCAGGGCTTGGGTGGGGCGGGTCCCCGGGGATCTACAGGGCGGGCCAGAGCGAGCAGTTATGGCTGCTCTCAGTTCCGTCCCTAGGGGCTCTGCCTCACAGAGTCCCAGCAACCACTGCAAACCTCAGAGAGAAAGCTGCCTTTGAGTTTCGACCGAAGCCAGACAGTTCCGCTTCTCCCGTTTGAGTCTGGGTCCCTAGAGACTCACCCAGATCTGGAGCTCAGAGTCTGAAACTCCCTCCCGATTGAAAACAACAACCGCGCCCTCCGCCGCCAGCCCACTCCGCATGCACCCCGCACCTGAGTATTTCACTTCAGCACTGCACCTCCTCTGAGTCTGGGTATGATATTCTCTTTCCTCCTAGTTGTAGAATTTCCACTCAGCCAGCCTTCCTGTGGTTCTGGATGATGTCCGTTCCATTGTTTAGTTGTTTTTTGAAGTGGTTGTTCGAGGCAGCAATCTCCGGCGTTAACCTATGCCGCCATCCTGAATATTTTTTAAGGTGAAGAAACTTTATCACTTGAGAATGTATATACTGAGAGCAATGAATTATCAAGTCATACCTCATATGGATTTTTTTAGATCATGAGACTACTATGACCAATTATATGCCAAAATTTAGATAATCTAGAAGAAATGGATAAATTCCTAGCAACATATAATCTACCAAATTGAATCATGAAAAAATGAAAACCTGAACAGGCCAATAATGAGTAAGGAGATTTGATCAGTAATCAAAAACTTTCCAAGAAAGAAAAGCTCAGGACAAGATGGCTCCATGGATGGATTCTACCAAACACTTAAAGGAAGAATTAATGCCAATCCTTCTCAAACTGTTTTTAAAAATTTACAAGGATGGAACACTCCACATTCATTTCAACAGGTCAGCATTACACTGATACCAAAGCCAGACAAGGATACTACAGAAAAAGAAAACTATAAGCCAATATCCCTTATGAATATAGATGCAAAAATTCTCCTCAAATACTAGCAGACCAAATTCAACAGCACATTGAAAGGATCATATGTCATGATCAAGTAGTACTTATCCCTGGGATTCACAGGGAATTCAACAGAAGCAAATCAATAAATGTGATACATCACATTAACATAATGAAGACTAAAAGTCATATAATCATCTCAATAGATGCAGAAAAATACAGCATCCTTTCATGATAAAAACTCTCAACAAAGTGGGTATAGAAAGAGCAGATTTCAACATAATAAAAGCCATATATGGCAAGCCTACAGCTAATATCATACTCAACAGTGAAAGGTTGAAAGCTTTTACTCTAAGATTAAGAACAAGACATAGTGCCCACTCCCACCACCCCTATTCAACATAGCACTTGAAGTCCTCACCAGAGCAATTAGGTAAGAAAAATAAATAAAAGGTATTCAAATCAGAAAGGAGATAGTAAAATGACCTCTGTTTGCAGATGACATCATCTTATATATAGAAAACCATAAAGACTCTACACACAAAAAATGTTAGAACTGATCAACAAATTCAATAAAGTTGCAGAATACAAAACCAACATACAAAAGTCAGTAAAGTGTTGAACTTCTCTACACTAACATGAACTATTGAAAGAGAAATTAGGAAAATAATCTCTTTTACAGTAGCATAAGAACAACAAAATACTTAGGAATTAATGTAAATAAGAAGATGAAAGTTCTGTACACTGAAAGTTATGAGACATTGATGAAAGGAATTGAAAAAGACACAAATAAATGACAATATATTCTGTGTTCATGGATTGGAAAAATTAAAATTGTTAAGATCTCTATACTACTCATAGTGATCTACATTTTCAATGCAATGACTATCAAAATTTTCCCTGGGCTCCAACATATAAATTCAGGTGTATCAGTCTGAATACATACATTATACTGCAATAACAAACAACCTCAAACCTCAGAGGCTTACAAAGACAAAGCTTTAGTTCTTTTTTTATTAAATGTATTGGAGTGGCATCCTAATATATAAAAAGCCAGGGGCTGTCATGACCAAAACAACCAGACAGATGACTGAACAGCAGGCTGCATGGGGCGACCAGGCCAGCGGAGGGGTGGGGAGTTGGGGGCGACCAGTCCAGCATGGGGGTCAGTAGGGAGCGATCAGGCTCGGGGGGGGGGGGCAGTAAGGAGCAACCAGGCCAGTGTGGGGGGACAGATGGAGGCAAGCAGGCCCGCATTGAGGGGCAGTTGGGGGCCACCAGGCTAGTGGGGGGTCAGTAAGGGGCTACCAGGCCGGCAGAGGGGCAGTAGGCGGCAACCAGGCTGGCGGGGGGGTGGGCAGTTAGGGGTGACCTGGTCAGTGGGGGGGCAGTTGGGGGCGACCAGGCCTGCAGGCAGAGGTGGTTAGGGGTGAGCAGGCTAGCAGGGGGGGCATTTAGGTGCGATCAGGCAGGCAGGCAGGTGAGCAGTTAGGAGCCAGCAGTACCAGATTGTGAGAAGGATGTCCCAGATTGGAGAGTGTGCAGGCAGCGCTGAGGGGACCAACCCCTGCAAGAATTTCATGCACCGGGCCTCTAGTTATTTAATAAAATTACATAAGTTTCAAGTCTACAATTCTGTAATAAATCATCTGCATATTGTTTTGTGTGTCCACCACCCCAAGTCAAGTCTCTGTCCATCACCATTTATTCTCCCTTTCCTTCTTCCACTTGCCCCCACCCCACTTTCCCTCTGGAAATCACTGTACTGTTATCCATGTCTATGAAGTAGGTTTTTGGTTTTTTGCTTAATCCCTTCACCTTTTTCACCTAGCCCCCCAACTCCCCTCCTCTCCAATAGCTGTCAGCCTGTTCTTTGTATCTATGAGTCTATTTCTGTTTTATTTATTTTGTTCTTTAGATTCCACATATAAGTGAAATTATATGGTATTTGTCTTTTGTTCCTTATGCATGCATGCCCACTGTGGTAGCTCTACTGCACATTATATTTATTCAAGTATCTAAACTTAATGAAGAAACTTCTATCTGGAACATTGCTATCCTGTCATGAAGGGAAAGGGTGGACCCTGTGTTGGCTCTAAAGCCTCTGCCCCAAAGTAATGCACATCATTCCACTCACACTTAATTAATTAACACTAGTTAAAGCAATCCATTAGATCAAGCCTGATGTCAATAGGGGGAGGGATTATAAAACCCAGGGAGAAACAAAGTTTTTTTAATAAAATGACACAAGCTACTTTCACTTTAGACACTCAACTCACACATTTATTGCTTGTGTCTTCCTGAATCTTACACTCTAAGTCATAAACTTTGTCAGAGAAAAAATAATTTGGAGCCCTAACTGGTTTGGCACAGTAGATAGAGTGTTGGCCTTTGGACTGAAGGGTCCTGGGTTTGATTCCTATCAAGGGTATGTACCTTGGTTGCAGGCACATCCCCAGTAAGGAATGTGCAGGAGGCAGCTGATCAATGTTTCTCTCTCATCAATGTTTCTAACTCTCTATCCCTCTCCCTTCCTCTCTGTAAAAAATCAACAAAATATATTTTTTAATTTTTTTATTGATTAAGTTATTACATATGTGTCCTTATACCCACATTACCCCCAACCCCCCCCCACTCATGCCCTCACTCCACTGTTGTCTGTGTCCATTGGTTAGGCCTACATGCTTCCATATAAGTCCTTTGGTTGATCTCTACCCCTTACCCCCACCCTCCACTACCTTCCCTCTGAGGTTTGACAGTCTGATCAATGCTTCTCTGTCTCTGGATCTGTTTTTGTTCATCAGTTTATGTTGCTCATTATATTCCACAAATGAGTGAGATCATGTGGTATTTATCTTTCTCTGACTGGCTTATTTCACTTAGCATAATGCTCTCCAGTTCCATCCATGCTGTTGCAAATGGTAAGAACTCCTTCTTTTTTACCACAGCATAGTATTCCCTTGTGTAGATGTACCACAGTTTTTTAATCCACTCATCTACTGATGGGCACTTGGGCTGTTTTCAAATCTTAGCTATGGTGAATTGTGCTGCTATGAACATAGGGGTGCATATATCCTTTCTGATTGGTGTTTCTAGTTTCTTGGGATATATTCCTAGAAGTGGGATCACTGGGTCAAATGGGAGTTCCATTTTTAGTTTTTTGAGGTAGCTCCATACTGTTCTCCACAGTGGCTGCAATAGTCTTCATTCCCACCAGCAGTGCAGGAGGGTTCCTTTTTCTCCACAACCTCGCCAGCACTTGTCATTTGTTGACTTGTTGATGATAGCCATTCTGACAGGTGTGAGATGGTACCTCATTGTCCTTTTGATTTGCATCTCTCAGATGATTAGTGACTTTGAACATGTTTTCATAGGTCTTTTGGCCTTTCTTCTGTCTTCTTTTGAAAAGTATCTATTTAGGTCCGTTGCCCATTTTTTGATTGGGTTGTTTATCTTCCTTTTGTTAAGTTGTATGAGTTCCCTGTAAATGTTGGAAATTAACTCTCTATCCCTCTTCCTTCCTCTCTGTAAAAAATCAATAAAATATATATTTTTTTAAAATAAATAATTTGGAGAAAGGGGTAACATGTCTAGGGCTGGTCTTTCACCCAACGAAGAGATTGGTTATATACGTGGAGGGTAGGGGGTGGGTGAACAAAGAAGTAAATATATATATACTTAAGCAACCAAACCAACGAATGACCAAGTGACTGAATAACTGGTTGACCGGTCACAACGATGCGCACTGACCACCAGGGACAGACGCTCAATGCACAGGATTGGGCTCCCTCCTGTCTGGATCAAGTCTGCAGGGATCAGGCCAAAACTGGCTATCCAACATCCCCCAAGGGGTCCTGGATTGTGAGAGGGTGTAGGCCAGGCCAAGGGACCCCACCAGTGTACATATCCATGCACCAGGCCTCTAGTATTGAGAATAATAGGATCTGATTTTCTCTGTCAGAAAAGTGAGTTAAAAATATAGAAAGTGGGGGTTAGACTTAATCTAGAGGTGTTGTATTGGAATTGGAGGGTTGGTGTGAACTCATGGTGTTTAACATATATAAAACGAGAATAGAGGAACAGCTAAGAGTATGTGTGTGGATGTGTGCATGTGCATGTGTATGTATGTAAATACTAGGTGTCCCAGTTAGTAATGCGGATTATTTTCAATAGATGGAGTTACACATACATTGATATATATTTGATTTGATATGTATGCTATTTTGTTGTATTGACAGCAAGCTTCAAAACTTCATATGTCAAATTTGCTGAAGGTATTAACATCATAGGTATTTTTACACTTAAAAATGTCAAATTTTGTGCCAAAAAAAGAGCATTTGCAGGAAGTTATAATTCATTACATTATTTTGAAGAAAAGTGCTGCTGAATACTTCGGGAAGCTTATGGTGAACATGCTCCATCTCAAGATACTTGTGAACACTGGTTTAAATGCTTTAAAAGTGATGATTTCAATGTGAAAGACAAAGAATGTCCAGCTCAACCGTAAAAGTTTGAAGACCAACAATTACAAGCATTACTGGATGAAGATGCGTGTCAAACTCAAAAACAACTTGCAGAAAGATTAAACATTGCTCAGCAAACAATTTTCGATCGTTTACAAGCAATGGGAAAGACTTTAAAGGAAGGAAAATGGGTGCCACATCAACTGAACAAAAGACAAACGGAAAACGGAAAAGTCATCAGTAAAATGTTGCTTCAACAGCACAAAAGAAAGTCTTTTTTGCATTGAATTGTGACTGGCAATGAAAAGTGCACTTATTTTGAGAATCCCAAACGTACAAAATCATGGGTTGATCCAGGTCAACCATCAACATCAACTGCAAGGCCAAATTGCTTCGGAAAGAAGACAATGCTCTGCGTTTTGTGGGATCAGGAAGGTGTGGTGTATTATGAGCTTCTAAAACCAGGTGAAACCATTAATACTGATCGCCACCAACAACAAGTAATCAATTTGAAACACGCTTTGACCGTAAAATGACCAGAATGTGCCAGAAGACATGGCAAAGTAATTTTGCTTCATGATGACACACCATCACACACTTCAAAACCAGTTAAAGACACATTGAAAGATCTTGCCTGGAAAGTATTAACCCACCCACTGTATTCACCAGACCTTGTTCCTTCACATTACCACTTGTTCTGATCAATGTCACATGCACTTTCTGAACAGCACTACAAAACGTATGAAGAAGTGGAAAATTGGGTCTCTAAATGGTTTGCCTCAAAACAAGGAAAGTTCTATTGGACGGTATCCACAAATTACCTGAAAGATGGGGAAATGTGTAGCTAGCAATGGACAATCCTATATAATAAGAGAGAAACATGCAAATTAACTGTCCCTTCACTACACTCAATCCACACCCACAAACCATGCCCACAAGCCAATCAGGAGTGAGTATGCAAATTAACCCAACTAAGATGGCGGTGGCCACGGAGCTGGAGCGAGCAGGAAGCTTGGGTTGCCCCCGGCAATGGAGGAAGCCAAGCTTCCCGCCTGCCCTAACCAGCCCTGGGCTCCACTCAAGGCTACAAAGTTTCAATTATAGAAGATAAATAAATCAAAAAAAAAAAAAAAGAAAGAAAAACAGGAGAGGCTGGGAGCTTGGGTTGCCAGGGGGCATGGCCAGCCTGAAAACGGCTGGCAAGGCACCCCAGTAGGGACTCCCACCCTGAAGAGGGTATGGCCAGCCTGAAAACAGCCCTCAGCCCCTCACCCAGGCTGGCCACAATCCCATGGGGTGAGGGTCCCCACGGGGGGGGGGGGGTTACCAGCCTGCAAATAACCATCAGCCCCTCATTCAGGCTGGCCAGGCACCCCAGTGGGGACCTCCACCCTGAAGAGGGTGTGGCCAGCCTGAAAACGGCCCTCAGCTCCTCACCCAGGCTGGCCAAGCACCCCCTGATCTGGGACACCCATCAGGGCAAACCAGCTGGCCCCCACCTGTGCACCAGGCCTCTATCCTCCTATATAATAAAAGGTAATATGCAAATTGACCCTAACAGCAGAACAATTGGGAATGACTGGTCACTATGACACACACTGACCACCTGGGGGAAGACGCTCAATGCAGGAGCTGCCTCCTGGTGGTCAGTGCACTCCCACAGGGGGAGCTCTGCTCAGCCACAAGCCAGGCTGCTGGCTGCCAGCACAGCAGTGGTGGCGGGAGCCTCTCCCACCTCCTCAGCAGTGCTAAGGATGTCTGACTGCAGCTTAGGCCTGCTCCCTGCCAGCAAGTGGACATCCCCTGAGGGTTCCCAGACTGCAAGAGGGCACAGACCGGGCTGAGGGACCCCCCCCCCCCACACACAAGTGCACAAATTTTTGTGCACTGCACCTCTAGTACTTTGAATAAATCAGTTTTTATGTTTCTCTTGAAATTATCATGTTTCCTTTGATTACAAAATCTGCCATTATTAAATGGTACACCTAGTACATATATTTCCTAGCTCTGTCTAGTAAAAGCAATTACACTCTGTACCATGATATTGTATCACAACATCTATATAATAAAGAGGTAATGTGCTAATTTGTCCATTACGGTGTCCCAGTCATGACCAGTCTGTGGGCAGGGCCAGGGGTGGGGACTTCCGCCCCCAGCACTAACGTCACGCTGCCTGCGTAAATCCCTGTTCAGCACTGGTATGATGCTGAGGGGGGTAGCGGGGGCTTACGGGGGACCTAAGGCCGCACCCCTGCCCCAGCTCCGGGCCAGGAGACCTCAGGCCGTGCCCCCCGCCCCGGAGCCAGGCCCGGGGACCTGAGGCTATGCCCCCCACCCAGAGGGGCTTGAGGGGGTTGGGGCCAGCCAGGTCTAGGTCTTACCCAATGGGGTTGGGGCCGGCCAGGTCTGGGTCTCCTGCTTTTTTGAAGCATATGAGGGTGGTGTGTGGGGACTTGACTCTAGGTCCCGCAGGACGCCCCAGACTCTGACAGGAGGGAGATTTTATATACACTTTACTACTTTTCTTTCATCTCTGACACTTCTATTATAGAGAAAGGGCAAATAACAATATTAAAATATTTCTTCTCAATTCTCTTTTAATGTGAATTTCGTGTACTGGGCCACTAGTTTCTTATAAACAAAGAGAAATATTTTTGTAATATATATATTTATAACATATATATCATCCTCTAGCTTGACCACCTATAATTTACCCACCCAGATTCTGTACCCAACTGCAAATTTCAAAAAACAGACTATAATTGTCTCTGTTTGGCTCCTATCTACACCTAGTTCATTCTCCTCTAGCTAAGTTCTCCTAAAAGAAGCTGGGGACTGGGAGAAAAATAAGATCTATCATATCTATTATAAAATTATCTCTTTGTCTAGCATTCAGACATCAAGGATTACCCACAAATAAATGCCCTCTCCCCTGAAGCTCTAGACTAGATTGCACTAATCCCTTCTTTTGAAAATTATACTGCTCTTGTTCTGCTACTCCATGTTTCTTGCCTTTTCCCCATCACCTGTTTTCCTGGTGTATAATGTTATTGACTCCAATAACCTCTCAGGACTATCTATGTTGGTCTTTCCTAAAGAGCTCTGTAGTGTTAGAGCACATTAGCTTTCTCAAAGATCCATATTTTCCATACTCATCCATTAGTTTTGTCTGTCTAAAACCAAACTGGGAACAGGGGGAGAGATTGTTCACATGGGTGGCCTAAGGTAAATCTTAATCACAGACTGTTTGTCTAGAAGCAACCCCAATAGATGCATTCCTCTCACCAAACATAGTTTGAAAATTAATGTCATATCAAGGGTCTTGGTTGAAGTCAATTGCTGATCCCTCTAGGATCATATTCCTCTGCTTCATGCAATCTGAAAATTCTTTTGTCAAGGAGCTTCTTATTTGATAGCTCTTGAGGAGCCACATGACAATTACCATTCCCATGTAAAGACGTAGAGATTTAGACTGTGTGCATTTGAAAAGGTTTGCGTGGGAGTGGCGGTGAACAGGGGAAGGGGGTTTTCAAGCCTTGTAGAGGAGAAAGAGGAAGGACACAGGGCCTCCAGTCTTACATCAGAGAACAATTATCAGGACACCAAAGACTAATGGGAAGAAAAAGGCACTAATGGAGAAAATGCTAAACCTTCCTTGTATCTCATGTTACTTGACCAATATAACATCACCACAGCAACAGAAGACAAATGCTCTAACTGCTACTACCTTGCTCTTGAGAAGTATATGGGGGTTATGAATGGTAACAAATAATAAATGTATAGTTTATTCAATGTTACTTGTCTGTGATTACAGAACATAAAATCCTATAACTGTGACCTTTAGAATTTTTTCTAGCATTGTACTTAAATATAATAAAGATATGTTGTTTAGCATTATGCCCACCATGAAGTAAACTGCTCAAAACAAATGTTTTTCTACTTTCTGTGGTTATTTTTAATAATATCATTACTGCAGTTTCCACAAAGCTTTCTTACTATCCTGATGTTCTCCTATTAAATTCCTCGGCGTCTCTTTGGACTTCTTCCCCAATCTCCTATTAGAGGTTCAATTCCAGAGTTCTCAACAAATAGGGTTCATTAGCATACTCTGAATTTGTGCCTCCTGGGACGTTTCATTTCTTTCCTCAGCTCATTATCTTAAGGTCTCCCTAAATACAAACATTTTAAATATGTCTCAGCCTCGTATAAAATCAGAAGAAGCTCAAATGAGTCAGAACAGAGGAAATAAGATTTTGAAGCGAGGGTGCTTTTATTATCATTACTATAAGTATGCTTAACTTAAATAAAGCACATCTCAAAGGATTACTTTACTGGCCAGGTTACATTTTATTTTTTTAATCAAATTTATTGAGGTTACATTGGTTAATAAAATTATATATGTCAGTGTGCATTTTATATTAATGGGGAAATTAATTTAATTTTACTGCTCTTGTTCTACTCCATGTTTCAGAAAAGCTCATATATGACAGGATCAGCAGGATTTTTTTCTACTAAATTTTCATAAGCTTGTAAGATTTTGTGAATAATTAGGTCAATAAGTAGTGGTGGGAAAGGAAAAACAAGTTCAGTTTTATGCCACCTTTCATTCACATCTGACTTCTAACTTATGATTCATCCCACAACATGTATGGGAAAAATCCCACATCACTGCCCTGAAGTCAAGTGTAAGTATATTCTCAGCTTATAGTTATATCAATGTCATTTGTCTGTGATTGTAGGCCATAAAATCTTATAATTGTGACTTTTTTTATTTAAGATGAACTTATACTTGTTTTATAACCTTCATACAATATAGACAGGTATAAAAGTAAAAAGTAAAAAGGGACAGCTCCCTGTATGTCCCCCACTTGCTCATTCAACTTCATTGAAGTAATACTGTTTATTTATTTTTCCAGACACATGTGACTATATACATAAAAATATAGTTGTATAGCATATAAAAGATGTTTAGATACATGTATGTCTTTTTTTAATATATCTTTAATTGATTTCAGAGAGGAAGGGAGGGGGAGAAAGAGATAGAAACATCAATGAAGAGAATAATTGATCAGCTGCCTCCTACATGTCCCCTACTGGGGATCGAGCCTGCAACCCAGGCATATATCCTGACCAGGAATCCAACCGTGACCTCCTGGTACATAGATTGACACTCAACCACTGAGTCACTGCAGTTGGGCTACATATATGTCTTTTTAACAAAAAGGGATCATACAATACACCATTGTTAACATATTAAGGTTAATGCGAGAGAAAAACATACAAAAAATGAGAGTTAAAAATATGGGGCTGAAAATGAAATAAGAGTTCAGGCCTAGACATATTTACTTGAGAGTAAGCATGAGATAGCTACAGGACAGGGTTGTGTCACTCATTTGGAAACTAGAGCAAGCAAGAGCAACTTCTGAAAAAGGAGTGTTTAGAAGAAAGAAGAGTAAGACATGCATCTTTAGAGTTCAAAGAAAGGAGGGAAAATCATGAAGGACCCATTAGTTAAAACCAGAAATTAAGAAGATATTAGAAAAAAATACAGAAGAAAATAGTAGAAGAAAAAAATCAAAGATAATGTAGAGGCAAAAATATAAATATGCAGAATATTTTTCAATATGCAATTACCATTTAATAAATTTGTTAAGAAACGGTCCACATGTGTCTTAGAGTCAGAAGAATGTGCTAGCTGTGTGTTCTTGGTCAAATCACTTAAACTTTCCCAGTCTCCGTTTCACTATCATGACCATTATTATCCTCACAGTAGAGGTAATCCACATGATCTCATCTGTAAGGTTGAGATAATGATCATAATCGCTCTACCCCTGTGTGAGGATGGGAAATCAGCACAACCTGGGAGTTAAGTGTGCAGACTGTGGAACCAGGTGGCACTGGGTCAGACTCCACAACACACTAGCAATGGAAGTTGGAACAATTTCATCAACTGCTCCAAAACTCAGTTTCTTCATCTGCACAATGGGGATAGTAATAACAGCTATCTCAAAGGATCCTTATGGGAATCAAATAAAATAATGACAAGACTTGGCACATAGTAAGTTCTCAATTCATGATAATTATTTATTGTTATTATAATTGAACCAAATAAAATCAATGTACATTAAATGCTTTTTGATTTGGAAGATGGTAAAATGTTTACTAGTTTCTATTTTCAAGAGTCAGAGAGGGACTAACCTTTGACACCAAAGGGGTAATCAACTCTTTTGATCAGAGTATGAAAAGATCAGAACAGTCTTGAAAGAAGAAAGGTAGAGAGGAGGATCATGCCAGAGAAAATTTTACTAATTATCAATAAAATGGAGGTGGGTTATCTGCTGAGAATGGTTTAGAGAATTTGAGAACCATGCAGAAGAATAAATAAAAGTGAAATGTAATTTAAATTAAATTTTGCAATAGCTATGTAAACATTAAGAACCCTATTCCTCCGCTATAAACAAAAATAATTACCTGAATTCTCTAAGTATGGTATAAATAGCCCCCTAGTCATTTATATTCTTCATTAGAAACTCCTAGCCCTAGCCGGTTGGGCTCAGTGGATAGAGCGTCGGCCTATAGACTAAAAGGTCCCAGGTTCGATTCCAGTCAAGGGCATATGCCCGGGTTGTAGGCTCAATCCCCAGTACCGGGCATGCAGGAGGCAGCCTATCAATGATCCTCTCTCATCATTGATGTTTCTATCTCTCTCCCTCCCCTTTCCTCTCTGAAATCAATAAAAATATATTTTTTTTAAAAGAAATTTCCAAATGACATTTGGAACTTTTTTTAAAAAATTGTATTGAATTTATTGGGGTGACATTTGTTAATAAAACATACAGGTTTCTAGTGCACAACTCTATAGCACATCGTCTGCATACTGTATCATGTGCTAACCACCCAAAGTATCTCCATCATTATCCTCCCTTTGCCCTCTTCCACCTCCCTCCACGTCCTTTCCCCATGGCAATCACCATACTATTGTCCACGTCTATGAGTGTTTTTCTTCTTAATACCTTACCTTTTTCACCACCCTCACCTCTGACAGCTGTCAGTCTGTTCTCATTATCTATAAGTCTGTTTGTATTTTGTTAGTTTATTTTGTTCATTAGATTCCACATATAAGTAAAACCATGTGATATTTGTCTTTCTCTGACTGGCTTATTTCACTTAACATAATATTCTCCGGGTCCATCCATTCTGTCCCAAAAGGTAAGAGTTCCTTCTTTTTTGCAGCCACACAACATTCCATTGTGTAGATGTATCGTAGCATTTTTATCCACTCATCTATTGATGGGCATTTGGGCTGCTTCCAAATCTTGGCTATTGTAAATAATGCTGCAAGGAACAAAGGGGTGCATATATTCTTTTGAATTAGTGTTTTGGGTTTCTCCTGATATATTCCCAGAAGTGGAATCACTAGGTCATAAGGCCATTCCATTTTTAATTTTTTGAGGAAACTCCATACTGTTTTCCACAGTAGCTGCACCAATCTGCAATCTCACCAACAACACTTGTTTGTTGATTTATTAGTTATAGCCATTCTGATAGCTATGAGGTAAAATCTCTTTGTGGTTTTAATTTGCATTTCTCTGATGATTAGTGACCTTGAGCATCTTTTCATATGTCTACTGGCCATCTGTATATCCTCTTTGAAGAAGTGTCTATTCAAGTCCTGTGCCCATTTTTTAATTGGGTTGTTTGTTTTCTTGGTGTTGAGTTATATAAGTTCTTTATAAATTTTGGAAATTAACCCTTTATCAGATGTGTCATTGATGAACATGTACTCCTATTCAGTGGGTGGTCTTTCATTTTGCTGATGGTTTCCTTTGCTGTGTAAAAGCATTTTAGTTTGATGTAGTCCCATTTGTTTAATTTTTATTTTGTTTCCCTTGCCCCATGAAATATATTAAAAAATATCACTTTGAGAAATGTCCAATATTTTGCTTCCTATGTTTTCTTCTAGGCTTTTTATGGTTTCGTGAATTACATTTAAGTCTTTAAATCCCCTTTGAGTTTATTCTTGTGTATGGTGTAAGTTGGTGATCTAGTTTCTTTTTTCTGTTTTTCTTTTTCTTTTTTTTCTTTTTTTGCATGTATCTGTTCAACTTTACCAACACCACCTATTGAAAAGACTGTCTTTACCCTTTTGTTTGTTCTTGCTTCCTTTGTCAAAAATTTTTAATGTCTTTATTTCTTTCTTTCTTTATGTTTTGTTAATCCTCACCTGAGGATATTTTTCCATTGACTTTTAGTGAAAGTGGAAGAAAAAAGAAATACAGAGAGAAACATCAATGTAAGAGAAACACATCCATTTGATGCCTCCTGCACAAGCCACCACCAAGGCCCAAGCCAGGGAGAAGCCTGCAACCGAGGTACGTGCGCTTGACCGAAATCAAATCCAGGAACCTTTGGTCCACAGGCTGACACTCTATCCACTGAGACAAACCAGCTAGGGCTACTTTGGGAAATATTAATTGACCATAAAGCTGTGGGTTTAGCTCTCTATTCTGTCCCATTGATTTACATGCCTTTTTTTATGACATTGTCATGCTGTTTTGATTACAATGGCCTTGTAGAATAGTTGGATGTCAGATAGCATGATTCCTCCAAACTTGTTCTTCTTAACTCAAGATTTCTGAGGCTATTCAGGGTCTTTTGTGGGTCCCTATATATTTTTGGAATACTTGTCTTTTGGAAAGTTCTGTGAGCTATGCCATTGGTATTTTAATAGGAATTGCATTGAATTAATAGATTGCTTTGGGTAATGTGTGCATTTTATTATGGTGATTATTCTTATCCATGAACACAGAGTATGCTTCCACTCATTTGTATCTGCCTCAATTTCTTTCTTTAGTATCCTATAATTTTCAGGGTACAGGTCTTTTACCTCTTTGGTTAGATTTATCCCTAGTTACCTTATTGTTTTTGTTGCAATTGTAAATGGTATTGTTTTCTTAGTTTCTCTTTCTGATAGTTCAACATTGGTGTATAAAAATGCCCCCAATTTCTGAATATTAATTTTACTTTTTTTAACATCTGAATATTAATTTTGTATCCTGCTACTTTACTGAATTCATTTGTCAATTCCAGTTGTTTTTGGTAGAGTCTTTAGGGTTTTCTATGTACAGTATCATGTTATCTGCAAACTGAGACCTGAGGGAAAGCAGATACTAACTGCAAAGATTTAGAGACTGATATTAGTTACATTGATTCACAAATTCAAGAAATCTAAGGGAATTTGGGGATCTCTTTGGATACAAAGTTATAATAATATTAGAGGCCTGGTGCACAAAAATTTGTGTACTCACGGGGGTCCATCAGCCCAGCCTGTGCTCTCTTGCAGTCTGGGACCTCTCGGGGGATGTCCTCCTGCTGGCTCCACGGGGGATCGGGCCTAAGCTGGCAGTCAGACATCCATCTGGCAGCCCGGGATGTCCACTTGCCAGCGGGGAGCAGGCTTAAACTGCGTCCTTAGCACTGCTGAGAAGGCGGGAGAGGCTCCCGCCACCACTGCTGTGCTGGCAGCTGGCAGCCTGGCTTGTGGCTGAGCAGAGCTCCCCCTATGACAGCCCACTGACCACCAGGGGGCAGGTCCTGCCTTGAGCATCTGCCCCCTAGTGGTCAGTGTGTGTCATAGTGACCAGTCATTCCCAGTCCTTCTGCTGTTAGGGTCAATTTCCATATTACCCTATTATTATATAGGATAGAGGCCTGGTGAATGGGTGGGGCTCGGCTGGTTTGCCCTCAAGGGTGTACCAGATCAGGGTGGGGGTTCCCACTTGGGTGCCTGGCCAGCCTGGGTGAGAGGCTGATGGCCGTTTTCAGGCTGGCCATGCCCCCCAGTGACCCAAGCTCCCAGCCTCTCCTTTTTTCTATTTTCTTTTTTTTTCTGGTATTTATTTATCTTCTATAATTGAAATTTTGTAGCCTTGAGCAGAGCCCAGGGCCAACCAGGGCAGGTGGGAATCTTGGCTTCTTCCATCGCTGGGACAAACCAAGCCTCTTGCTCTGTGGCCACTGCCATCTTTGTGATGGAGGGTGGAGTGATGGTTTATTTGCATATTACTCTTTTGTTAGATAGGATTGCTTATTCCTTCCTAAAGGCCCCTCAACTATGAACTAATATAGTTAGCTTCTCTTCTCACACTAAGACCAAGAGAGTGATGGAAATGAGACACCACTGCCAAAATAGCAGATAAAAGATCAAAAGCCAGTGTTCAAAGAGACACTAAATGGAGTAAATGATAACTTAGGATTTGGATTAGAAGATGTGCTAGGAAGTACATGAAGAGCCTGAAAAGGAGGCATGGAGAAAAATCCTATGTGGGAATCCAACAAAAATTCTTGTGAAGAGGCAGCCTCTATCCAATAGAAAATCTCACTTGAGTCAAATTAAACAGGGGGGACAGGGGACGGGGGAAGGGTTGAATCAATTCAACAAAAAAGCCTAAGTCTACCAGACGTGAGGCCCTGGACCTAAGCAAAGTACCGAAAATTAGGTACAGCGGTATAGCGGCAGATTCGGAAATTACCGAAAAATCGGGACAGCGGTCTGGTGGGATCAACCTCTCCTGAAAGCTCCTGCGCTCTTCTTCCCTTTTAAACACCAACTTTGTTCCTTTGTACCTTCCTAGGCTGTAAAAGTTAGCGATGAAAAACCAAACCTTTCCGACAGAATTCATTCTTCTGGGACTAACAGACATCCCAGAAATTCAACTTGTCATCTTTATACTTCTCTTCCTGACCTACATATTTAGTATTATTGGAAACCTGACCATCATCACCCTCACACTACTGGACTCCCACCTACAGACTCCCATGTATTTCTTCCTCCGGAATTTCTCCTTTTTAGAAATTTCCTTCACAACCACTTTTACCCCTAGGCTACTGTTCAGCATCTCAACTGGGAAGAAGAGCATCAGCTTTGCTGGTTGCTTCACTCAGTATTTCTTTGCCATATTGTTCGGGGCCACAGAGTTTTACTTTCTGGCTGCCATGGCTTATGACCGCTATGTGGCCATATGTAAACCCCTGCATTACACAACCATCATGAGCAGCAGGGTTTGCACCCAGCTGGTTCTCTGCTCCTGGCTAGGTGGTTTCCTGATCATCATATCCCCAATCATCCTGACCAGTCAGCTGGATTTCTGTGCCTCCAACATACTCAATCATTATTATTGTGACTATGGACCCCTCATAGAGATATCGTGCTCAGACACAACACTCCTGGAGCTGGTTGACTTTATTTTAGCATTTGTGACCGTGGTGGTCACTCTGGTGCTGGTGAGTGTCTCCTATACAAACATCATCTGGACCATCCTGAAGATCCCCTCTGTGCAGCAAAGGAAAAGGGCCTTTTCCACGTGCTCTTCCCACATGATTGTCATCTCCCTCTCTTATGGCAGCTGCATCTTCATGTACATAAAACCCTCAGCAAAAGAGGGAATTGCCTTCAATAAGGGAATTGCTCTGCTCAATACCTCAGTAGCCCCTTTGTTGAACCCATTCATTTACACTCTAAGAAATAAAAAAGTAAAACAAGCTTTCAAGGATATGAACAAAAAGATTAGGACTTCTTAATGAACATAAAGACCTCTGCTGGAGGCTAAAAAAATACAGCAATTAGCATAAAAGTGCAAAAGAGACATTAGAAAAACAGTGGACTATGATATTCAGCAGTGCCCAAGATAATGTCTTCCTGGCTCTCCAAGGAGCTGCGCAGAAGTACCACATCTGCTCCATGTCCATCCTCAAGGGCGATGAGGTCCAGGGGGTTCAAGGACACTACAAAGGTCAGCAAATCGGCAAGGTAGTGCAGGTGTACAGAAAGAAATATGCCATCTACATGGAGCGGGTGCAGCGTGAGAAGGCTAAGGGCACAACTGTCTAGGTGGGCATTCACCCCAGCAAGGTGGTTATCACCAGGCTAAAACCAGACAAAGATCAGAAAAAAATTCTTGAACGCAAAGCCAAATCTCGACAAGTTGGAAAAGAGAAAGGCAAATATAAGGAAGAACTTACTGAGAAAATGCAGGAATAAATGTAACCTGTTGTGCAACCACGGTTTAGCTGTAGGTTTTTAGCCTGCTGTGTATTCCTTTAAAATGGTTCAAGATGTCTCTGGAATATTTTGTTTCCTTCCTGGTTTGTAACTGATATGTGGCTCTTTATATCTATTGTTGCTGTTTGGTTTAATTTTATGAAGAAAAATTAGAAATGTTTCTTTAAAATAAAATATTTCTTTCTAGCAAATAGATTTTTGAAGCAGACATTTTAAAAATTTGCAAAGATGTGAAACAATACCACTCATCTCATTACTTTTTGAGATTATAGTTGTGTTAAATAAAAATATATTATTTGTGTTTTAAGATGTTTTTATTATAGTAATTTAAAACAAATCAATATGTAGATTTTTTAATTCCTCAGTTTTGATTTATAATATGAAATAAAATAATACAGATATAACCCTTTAGTAGATAAATTTTTATAGGAAAAATATGTAGCTATATAACTTTGTTAGTCTATGTACAAAGGAGGAACATTTGAATAAAATTAATGGTGGTGTCCACAAGACTGGTGGTCTTGGGCTTATTGATAAAGTTTAGCTTTACAAACCAGGCTCTTCACTTTATCAAAGTCTTTAGAAAGTTGTCCAAACGTATTACCAGAAATACTAGACAATTTCCAGAATAAGCTAGTAATTACATCTTGCAATAAAGCTCTACTCTTGCAATAAAGGCCATCCTTTCTCAAGGTTGAGATAATTTTACTTCTCATCCTTTTTGCTCTGAAAATTCTAAAAATCTCTTCTTTAGACACTTAATACAGAAACTGATTCTGCTGGTAGGGTTGATATTTCTGGCTCTAACTTTCCTCCAGTCATGAAAATGAAATGAAAACTACTGGTTTTCATCTGGTATCCCTAACAGACTGAATATCCAATCTCTTCTTAAGGGAAGATTCAGAAGAGTAGGAATCTTGAGTTATGTTACCAAACCTGTAGGGCTCCTTGAGGGTGCCTGAGCTGTAGGGGACATACTTTGTAGATGAACCTTGGGAGGCTGAGAGTGAAAGGGCTACCTAAGGATGCCTTAGAAAACAGCATCCAAATATTTTAAGAATTTTTTAAAGTAAATTACCTAATTTATTAGAGGCAGCTGGCTTTTGTTATTGTTATTGTCCAGATAAGTCAAGTGGACGCAAATTCCAGTAGATTGTCTCTGTAACTGATCCCCAAGGTCAGTTCTTTGCACAGCACCCCTTGGTGCTTCTTTAGACCAGTGATTTCCCACCTTATTCATCTGATGACACACATAAACTAATTATGAAAATCCTGCAGCATACCAAAATATATATTTTACCCATCTGACAAAAGGAAAATAGATATACTTTTGATTCATTAATACCAGACAGCTATTGTTGTATTGTCTGCTGTCATCATTTTTATTTGATAGCCTAAGAGAAAATAGGTCAATGTCCCTGACTAAATAGTCACATGTTGCATATTTTAAAAAACTTTGTGGCACACTGGTTGAAAATCACAGCTTTAGACCAAATGCTAAAGAACAAGCAGTTCAGAATATTGAGCCTCTTTCTCCAAAGGCTCCTGACTCCTGTTTCTGCGTGTCTTTTAATTAAATACCTTAAAGATTTGGGCATGGAAGCTGGATGGAAACATACACACTCTGCCTTGGCCCAGCCCTGTCCTCTGCCTCGGGTCTGAGCAGTCCTGTGAATGTGCCCTTCATCAACTGCCTAGAAGCCCGGCAATCATTCCACAAATATATTTGCCTGCCTACATTGTCCTCAGTGCTGAAGTTATTATGGGGCCATTTTCCTTCTCTTCAAAGTGCTGACTGCAGAAGAAAAAAAAAAAAGAACTGGTTTTTTAGAGGGTAGTTAAAATCAGGAGGACATAGAAACCTATATATCATAAGGTGTCTACATTTTATTTGAAGTGGTAAAATCTTGATTCTAAGTGGACTGGGAAAAGTTAAGCATGTGTATAGTAATTTCAACATAAATAACTTCAAATATTTGATATAATCAAAATCACAATAAATAAATGAGTTTAAATGGAATACTAAAAAAAATCAAATAACCCAAAAGTAGGCATGAAAAGGGAAACAGAGGAACTGAATTAGAGGAAATAAACATCCTATCTAATAAAAGAGAAACATGGTAATTGGCGTACGACCGCTCCCCTTCCCATTGGCTAATCAGCGAGATATGCAAATTAACTGCCAACCAAGATGGTGGCCGGCAGCCAGGCAGCTTGAAACTAACATGGGGCTTGCTTGCTTCAGTGACAGAAAACCAATGTTCCCCGCCTGCTTTGCTGGCCTCTGAGCCTGCAGTTTAAGAAATATTGTAACGAATATAGACACTAAACAAAACCCCAGAAACCTGCTTTCAGCCAGCTGGGATCTCAGAGCTGGTGTTGATACAGAGTTTCGATGATAGAACCAAAACAAACCAGATACCTGCTTTCAGGAGTGGAGGCCTAAGAGCTGGAACCTCAGAGCTAAAGCTGGCACAGAATAAAAAAAGAAAAAGAAAAAAAGGAGCAGTTGGGAGCTTCAGTCCCAGCCTGAAAACAGCCCTCAGCCCCTCACCCAGACTGGCCAGGCACCCCAGTGGGGACCCCCACCCTGAAGGGTGTGCGACCAGCTGCAAACAGCCATCATCCCCTCACCCAGGCTGGCCAGGCACCCCAGTGGGTACCCCCACCCTGATCCAGGACACCCTTCAGGGCAAACCAGCCAGCCCCCACCCATGCACCAGGCCTCTATTCTATATAGTAAAAGGGTAATATGCCTCCCAGCACCGGGATCAGCGTGACAGGGGGCAGTGTCCAAACCCCCTGATCGCCCTGCGGCTCTGTGTGTGACAGGGGGTGGGGCCACAACCTCCCTATCCGCCCTGCTCTGTTCGTGACAGGGGAAGGTGCCCCAACCTCCTGATCAGCCCTGCTCTGTGACTGATACGGGGGTGCTCCCCAACCTCTGATCGTCCTGCGGCTCTGTGTGTGACAGGGTGCGGCACCCCAACCCCCTGATCGGCCCTGCTCTGTGTGTGACAGGGTGTGGCGCCCCAACGCCCCCCCCCCATGGGCCCTGCTCTGTGTGTGACAGGGTAGAGCCATAACCTCCCAATTGGCCCTGCCCTGAGTGTGAGAGTGGCGGTGCCCCAACCCCCTGATCCGCCCTGCTCTGTGGGTGACAGGGGGCGGTGCCCCAACTCCCCTATCGGCCCTACTCTGTGAGTGACAGGGGGGAGCTCCTCAAACCCCTGATGGGCCCTGCTCTGTGCGTGAAAAGGGGGAGCTCCCCAACCCCCTGATCGGCCTGCTCTGTGCGTGACAGGGGGCAGCGCCCCAATTCCCCAATCGGCCCTGCTCTGAGCCTGACCAGGGGCTGCACCTAGGGATTAGGCCTGCCCTCTGCCACCAGGGAGCAGGCCTAAGTCAGAAGGTCCTTATCTCCCGAGGGGTACCAGACTTCGAGAGGGCACAGGCCGGGCTGAGGGACCCCCCCCCCCACCCGCCGCCGAGTGCACAAATTTTTGTGCACCGGGCCTCTAGTAATATATAATAAATGATGGACATAAATCCAAACATATCAATAATTATACTGAGGCAGGACAGTAAGCTAGGAATATTCCTCGGCAAGTAGAATTGGGAAACTGAGACGGAGAGATGAACAAACTGGCCCAGCAATTTACAGCAGATACAGAGGGCCACTTCCCTAGAGATAACATCTAGGCCTCAGGTGTATTTCAGCTTCAGGCCCAGAAAAGCAGCAAAACCAGGTAGGTGGAGCCAGGACCACTGCAATGACAAATAGTGCTGACCAATCAGTGGAGACCACAACCCTGACAGGGCACACCTGGAAAAACCAATGAGTATTGTATTGAGATCTCCCCAAAGCCCTCCCCTAAACTCCCAGCCTTCAAAGACCCCCATCCTGAGCTCTTCTCCCTTTCCGGACCACGCCTGCACCTTTCCCTTCCCCCTTTCCTTCCCCCACAGGTGTGCATTCATAAATGCTAAGGGTGCCCATGAGATTTGCACCAGGGGAGCAATGGGTAGCAGCAACTCAGCCCAGGCTAACCCCCTGAACCTCTCTGACTTCTCAGTGAGCCAAAGCAGCCCTGCCTAGGCTCATTTCTTCCCTACAACATTTCTAGAGCGCCAGACATTTCTAGCGAAGCACAAGACCTTATCTTCCCTAACCAAGGAAACTTGAGAGTAAATGGTTTACACCTCTCCTCCCTACCCAGAGAATAAATAGTTTAAATCATCCTGGTCAGAGATATAGATACGAAATAGAATTAATGCCATTTGTGCCAGCCAAACGGAGAGGAAGTCTGGGGAATAACTAACAACAACAATGAGAGTCAAAGAAATCCAAGATAGAGGCAAAGCTAAACCTTAAATGACCTGGTCGCTCTATGCCTCATTTTTGTACATCAACATATTAACGAAAACACCTGGGAAGCTGATGAATATTCTGCTAAAACCCGCCATGAGACCTCTCCTAAGATTCCTGCTCCAAAGGAGATAAAAAGCCTCAAGACAAAAGACCCAGGTGTTCTCTCTGGAGCACGGCCAAGATGCCTTTTCTTTCTCAGGTGTGAACGTTCTCCTAACTCTAAGGGTCCCCATGAGACTTGCAATCAGGGGAGCATCAAGCAACAGCAGCTCATCCCGGGCTTACCCCCTGAACCTGCCTCCAGTGCCCCTTTTCTCTGACTTTTTAATGAGCTAGCAGCAGCCCTGCCTTGTCTCACTCCTATCACTGTGACTTTTACTTCTCAGTGAGCTAACAGGAGCCCCGCCTTAGCTCACTTTTACCAGGGTGCTTCTCTGCATCTAGAAGGGTTCAGGAATATGGAGAAGGTTCTGCGTGTAAATTAATAAAGACGCCAATAATTAGGTCAGTAAGTAGTGGTGGGAAAGAAAACAAGTTCAGTTTTATGCCTTTCATTCACATCTGACTTCTAACTTATGATTCATCCCACGACATGTTTGGGAAAAATCCCACATCACTGCCCTGAAGTCAAGTGTAAGTATGTTCTCAGCTTACAGTTATATCAATGTCATTTGTCTGTGATTGTAGGACATAAAATCTTATAATTGTGACTTTTTTTATTTAAGATGAACTTATACTTGTTTTATAACCTTCATACAATATAGACAGGTATAAAGGTAAAAAGTAAAAAGGGACAGCTCCCTGTATGTCCCCCACTTGCTCATTCAACTTCATTGAAGTAATACTGTTTATTTATTTTTCCAGACACATGTGACTATATACATAAAAATATAGTTGTATAGCATATAAAAGATGTTTAGATACATGTGTGTCTTTTTTTAATATATCTTTAATTGATTTCAGAGAGGAAGGGAGGGGGAGAATGAGATAGAAACATCAATGAAGAGAATAATTGATCAGCTGCCTCCTACATGTCCCCTACTGGGGATCGAGCCTGCAACCCAGGCATATATCCTGACCAGGAATCCAACCGTGACCTCCTGGTACATAGATTGACACTCAACCACTGAGTCACTGCAGCTGGGCTACATATATGTCTTTTTAACAAAAGGGATCATACAATACACCATTGTTAACATATTAAGGTTAATGCGAGAGAAAAACATACAAAAAAATGAGAGTTAAAAATATGGGGCTGAAAATGAAATAAGAATTCAGGCCTAGAAATATTTTCTTGAGAGTCAGCATGAGATAGCTACAGGACAGGGTTGTTTCACTCATTTGGAAACTGGAGCAAGCAAGAGCAACTTCTGAAAAGGGAGTGTTTAGAAGAAAGAAGAGTAAGACATGCATCTTTAGAGTTCAAAGAAAGGAGGGAAAATCATGAAGGACCCATTAGTTAAAACCAGAAATTAAGAAGATATTAGAAAAAAATACAGAAGAAAATAGTAGAAGAAAAAAATCAAAGATAATGTAGAGGCAAAAATATAAATATGCAGAATATTTTTCAATATGCAATTACCATTTAATAAATTTGTTAAGAAACGGTCCACATGTGTCTTAGAGTCAGAAGAATGTGCTAGCTGTGTGTTCTTGGTCAAATCACTTAAACTTTCCCAGCCTCCGTTTCACTATCATGACCATTATTATCCTCACAGTAGAGGTAATCCACATGATCTCATCTGTAAGGTTGAGATAATGATCATAATCGCTCTACCCCTGTGTGAGGATGGGAAATCAGCACAACCTGGGAGTTAAGTGTGCAGACTGTGGAACCAGGTGGCACTGGGTCAGACTCCACAACACACTAGCAATGGAAGTTGGAACAATTTCATCAACTGCTCCAAAACTCAGTTTCCTCATCTGCACAATGGGGATAGTAATAACAGCTATCTCAAAGGATCCTTATGGGAATCAAATAAAATAATGACAAGACTTGGCACATAGTAAGTTCTCAATTCATGATAATTATTTATTGTTATTATAATTGAACCAAATAAAATCAGTGTACATTAAATGCTTTTTGATTTGGAAGATGGTAAAATGTTTACTAGTTTCTATTTTCAAGAGTCAGAGAGGGACTAACCTTTGACACAAAAGGGGTAATCAACTCTTTTGATCAGAGTATGAAAAGATCAGAACAGTCTTGAAAGAAGAAAGGTAGAGAGGAGGATCATGCCAGAGAAAATTTTACTAATTATCAATAAAATGGAGGTGGGTTATCTGCTGAGAATGGTTTAGAGAATTTGAGAACCATGCAGAAGAATAAATAAAAGTGAAATGTAATTTAAATTAAATTTTGCAATAGCTATGTAAACATTAAGGACCCTATTCCTCCGCTATAAACAAAAATAATTACCTGAATTCTCTAAGTATGGTATAAATAGCCCCCTAGTCATTTATATTCTTCATTAGAAACTCCTAGCCCTAGCCGGTTGGGCTCAGTGGAGAGCGTCAGCCTATAGACTAAAAGGTCCCAGGTTCGATTCCAGTCAAGGGCATATGCCCCAGTTGAAGCTCAATCCCCAGTACAGGGCATGCAGGAGGCAGCCTATCAATGATTCTCCCTCATCATTGATGTTTCTATCTCTCTCCCTCTCCCTTCCTCTCTGAAATCAATAAAAATATATCTTTAAAAAAAAAAAAGAAATTCCCAAATGACATATGCAACTTTTTAAAAAAAATTTTATTGAATTTATTGGGGTGACATTTGTTAATAAAGCATACAGGTTTCTAGCGCACAACTCTATAGCACATCGTCTGCATACTGTATCATGTGCTAACCACCCAAAGTATCTCCATCATTATCCGCCCTTTGCCCTCTTCCACCTCCCTCCACGTCCTTTCACCATGGCAATCACCATATTATTGTCCCTGTCTATGTGTGTTTTTCTTCTTAATACCTTACCTTTTTCACCACCCTCACCTCTGACAGCTGTCAGTCTGTTCTCATTATCTATAAGTCTGTTTGTATTTTGTTAGTTTATTTTGTTCATTAGATTCCACATATAAGTAAAACCATGTGGTATTTGTCTTTCTCTGACTGGCTTATTTCACTTAACATAATATTCTCCAGGTCCATCCATTCTGTCCCAAAAGGTAAGAGTTCCTTCTTTTTTACAGCCATACAGCATTCCATTGTGTAGATGTATCACAGCCTTTTTTATCCACTCATCTATTGATGGGCATTTGGGCTGCTTCCAACTCTTGGCTATCCTAATATATAAAAACTCTGGGTCCTTCATGACTGGAGGCTCAACCAACCAGAAGTCAATCCCGCAATCAGCACTGGGTTGCTGTGGGGACCCAGCACTGACTGCTGCAGCTGCAGGCGCAATGATCCAGCACTGACTGCTGAGGGGGCTGTGAATCAGGCTCCAAGAGACAGGCTTGAAGAGAGAAGTAGGGTCTGATCTGTAGACTCTGTGGCAGCTGTTGATCAGCATTTGCCTCTCTCTTTCTCTCCAGCAGCTGTGCCTCCATTTCTTTCCAGGCCTCCACAGGGGCTGCTGATCAGACCCCCTTTCAGATCAGGCCCCATAGATAGGCCAGGAGTCACTGACTGGCATAGAAACTGACCAATCAGAAACCAAATCTGGGTGAAGTGTGAGGAGCCAATGGCTGCCTAAGAGGCAGAGCTTTTGACGCTGACTGGCATAGGAACTGACCAATCAGAATCAAATCTGGGTCAACTGTGAGGAACCAATGGCTGCCTAAGAGGCAGAGCTTTTGACACTGACTGGCTTAGAAACCAACCAATCAGAACCAAATCTGGGTGAATTGTGAGGACCCAATGGTTGCCTAAGAGGCAGAGCTTTTGACACTGACTGGCATAGAAACTGACCAATCAGAACCAAATTGGCCAGCAGAGGAAGGCAGTTGAGGGAGATCAGGCTGGCAGGGAAGGGCCATTGGGAGCAACCAGGCCAGCAGGGGAGGGCAGTTGGGGGCCATCTGGCTGGCAGGGGAGGGATGTTGGGGGTGACCAGGCCAGCAGGGGAGGGCAGTTGGGAGCGATCTGGCTGGCAGAAGAGCAGTTAGGGGATGATCAGAGTGGCAGGCAGGCGAGCAGTTAGGAGCCAGCAGTCCCAGATTGTGAGAGGGATGTCCGTCTGCTGATCCCACAGGGATCGGGCCTAAGCCAGCATTCGGACATTCCCTGAAGGGTCCCATATTGGAGAGGTGCAGGCTGGGTGAGGGACACTCACCCCAGTGCATGAATTTCATGCACCAGGCCTCTAGTTGTAAATAATGCTGCAAGGAACAAAGGGGTGCATATATTCTTTTGAATTAGTGTTTTGGGTTTCTCCTGATATATTCCCAGAAGTGGAATCACTAGGTCATAAGGCCATTCCACTTTTAATTTTTTGAGGAAACTCCATACTGTTTTCCACAGTAGCTGCACCAATCTGCAATCTCACCAACAACACTTGTTTGTTGATTTATTAGTTATAGCCATTCTGACAGCTATGAGGTAAAATCTCTTTGTGGTTTTAATTTGCATTTCTCTGATGATTAGTGACCTTGAGCATCTTTTCATATGTCTACTGGCCATCTGTATATCCTCTTTGAAGAAGTGTCTATTCAAGTCCTTTGCCCATTTTTTAGTTGGGTTGTTTGTTTTCTTGGTGTTGAGTTATATAAGTTCTTTATAAATTTTGGAAATTAACCCTTTTTCAGATGTGTCATTGATGAACAGGTACTCCTATTCAGTGGGTGGTCTTTCATTTTGGTAATGGTTTCCTTTGCTGTGTAAAAGCATTTTAGTTTGATGTAGTCCCATTTGTTTAATTTTTATTTTGTTTCCCTTGCCCCATGAAATATATTAAAAAATATCACTTTGAGAAATGTCAAGTATTTTGCTGCCTATGTTTTCTTCTAGGTTTTTTAAGGTTTTGTGACTTACATTTAAGTCTTTAAATCCCTTATGAGTTTATTCTTGTGTATGTTGTAAGTTGGTGATCTAGTTTCTTTTTTCTTTCCTTTTTTTTCTTTTCTTTCTTTTCTTGTTGGTTTTTTTTTTTTTTTTTTTGCATGTATCTGTCCAACTTTGCCAACACCACTTATTGAAAAGACTGTCTTTACCCCATTTTATGTTCTTGCTTCCTTTGTCAAAAATTTTTTTAATGTCTTTATTTCTTTCTTTCTTTATGTTTTGTTAATCCTCACCCGAGGATATTTTTCCATTGACTTTTAGGGAAAGTGGGAAAAAAAGGAAATACAAAGGGAAACATCAATGTAAGAGAAACTGATCCATTGGTTGCCTCCTGCACAAGCTCCCACTAGGGCCTGGGCCAAGGAGAAGCCTGCAACCAAGATATGTGCCCTTGACCAAAATCAAATCCAGGAACCTTTGGTCCACAGGCCGATACTCTATCCACTGAGCCAAACCAGCTAGAGCTCCTTTGTCAAATATTAATTGACCATAAAGCTGTGGGTTTAGCTCTCTATTCTGTCCCATTGATTTACATGCCCTTTTTTATGACATTGTCATGCTATTTTGATTACAATGGCCTTGTAGAATAGTTGGATGTCAGATAGCATGATTCCCCCAACCTTGTTCTTCTTAACTCAAGATTTCTGAGGCTATTCAGGGTCTTTTGTGGGTCCATATAAATTTTTGGAATACTTGTTCAAGTTCTGTGAGATATGCCATGTATTATAATAGGAATCGCATTGAATTAATAGATTGCTTTGGGTAATGTGTGCATTTTATTATGGTAATTATTCTTATCCATGAAAACAGAATATGCTTCCACTCATTTGTATCTTCCTCAATTTCTTTCTTTTTTTAATATTTTTTTTATTGATTAAGATATTACATAGGTGTCCTTATCCCCACGTTACCCCCTACCCCCCCCCACACCCATCCCCGCTCATGCCCTCACCCCCCCCCCCCTTGTCCGTGTCCATTGGTTAGGCCTATATGCTTGCATATAAGTCCTTTGGTTGATCTTTCCCCCTTACCCCCACCCTCCCCTACCTTCCCTCCAAGGCCCGACAGTCCAATCAATGCCTCTCCGTCTCTGGATCAGTCCATGTTCATCAGTTCATGTCAGGGGTGGGCAAACTTTTTGACTGGAGGGCCACAATGGGTTCTTAAACTGGACCGGAGGGCCGGAACAAAAGCATGGATGGAGTGTTTGTGTGAACTAATATAAATTCAAAGTAAACATCATTACATAAAAGGGTACAGTCTTTTTTTTTTTTTTAGTTTTATTCATTTCAAACGGGCCAGATCCGGCCCACGGGCCATAGTTTGCCCACGGCTGGTTTATGTTGTTCATTATATTTCACAAATGAGTGAGATCATGTGGTATTTATCCTTCTCTGACTGGTTTATTTCATTAGCATAATGCTCTCCAGTTCCATCCATGCTGTGGCAAATGGTAAGAGTTCCTTTTTCTTCTTCCTCTTCTTAAAGAATACCTTTCAGCATTTCATATAATGCTGGTTTGGTGGTGATGAACTCCTTTAGCTTTTCCTTATCTGTGAAGCTCTTTATCTGACCTTCAATTCTGAATGATAGCTTTGCTGGATAAAGTAATCTTGGTTGTAGGTTCTTGGTATTCATCACTTTGAATATTTCTTGCCATTCCCTTCTGGCCTACATGGTTTCTGTTGAGAAATCAGCTGACAGTCGTATGGGTACTCCCTTGTAGGTAACTGACTGTCTTTCTCTTGCTGCTTTTAAGATTCTCTCTTTGTCTTTTGTTCTTGGCATTTTAATTATGATGTGTCTTGGTGTGGTCCTCTTTGGATTCCTTTTGTTTGGGGTTCTCTGTGCTTCCTGGACCTGTAAGTCTATTTCTTTCACCAGGTAGGGGAAGTTTTCTTTCATTATTTCTTCAAATAGGTTTTCAATATCTTGCTCTCTCTCTTCTTCTGGCACCCCTATAATTCTGATGTTGATATGCTTGAAGTTGTCCCAGAGGCTCCTTACACTATCTTCATATTTTTGGATTCTTTTTTCTTTTTGCTTCTTCGGTTGGGTATTTTTTGTTTCTTCGTATTTCAAATCTTTGACTTGATTCTTGGGATCCTCTTGTCTGCTGTTGGATCTCTGTATATTATTCTTTATTTCAGTCAGTGTATGCTTAATTTCTTTTTTTTTTTATGCTTAATTTCTAGTTGGTCTTTTTTCATATCCTCCAGGGTCTCACTAAATTTATTGGTGGTTTCCATAAAATTATTGAAAAACCTTATAAACGTGGTTTTGAACTCTATATCCAGTCATTTGCTTTCCTCCATTTCTGTCATTTGTGACCTGTTTCTTTGTCTCCGCATTTTTTATGCTTCCCTGTGTTGGTAGAGTGGTTTTGTGTGCTAGGTGTCCTATAGGGCCCAGTGGCTCAACCTCCCCAGGTACCTGAGGTGGACACTCTTTTTTTATTTTTTTTAAATATATTTTATTGATTTTTTACAGAGAGGAAGGGAGAGGGTCAGAGAGTCAGAAACATCGATGAGAGAGAAACATCGACCAGCTGCCTCCTGCACACCTCCTACTGGGGATGTGCCCGCAACCCATGTACATGCCCTTGACCAGAATCAAACCTGGGACCTTTCAGTCCGCAGGCCGATGCTCTTCCACTGAGCCAAACCGGTTTCGGCCTGACGTGGACACTCTTGGTGCACCCCCTTGTGGGCTTTGTGCACAATCTTGTTGTATTTATGCCCATTGTTCTAGGTATCACTGGGAGAAATTGACCTCCAGGCCAATTGGCAGTGAGAATCAGCTGTGTCTGCAGTGAGAGAACTTCTGTGCTGAAGACACCCTTCTGGAGCAAGACTTGCTTCAGTGGGGCTTTGGTGCTCACTGAGTCTGCCCCCTGAGTGTGTCCCTTATGGGTCTGAGGAGTTGTAATCTGGATGGTCCCACTCTGACCACTGGGTACACTGGTTCTTGGATCTAAGGAGGTGCTAATTTAGTCTCTGCCTGAGGTTACCCAGCGGGAGCTATGAAAAGATCTGCAGATTCCCCTTCCTTTTTTGGAGTTTGGAGGTTCCCAGATGAGGCCCAGCTGTGAAGCAATGCAAGCTGCTGTGGGGCCTTGGGCCTTCTCTTGGAAGTTCTGGGTCTGTCTGGCCCAGCTGTAATTTGTTAGGTAATTTTCAGATTGCAAAGGGCCAGGGCATTCATATGCAAAAGCCTCTGCTGCAGCCTGGGTGGGGCGGGGTCTCAAGGAATCAACAGGGCAGAGCAAGCAGCTATGGCTGATCCTCAGTCCTGCCCTAAGGGGCCCTGTGTCTCAGTGTCCTGGTAATTTAGTTGCTGCAAGCACCTCTGAGGGAAAGCCGCCCTGAAGTTCCAAGTTCTGTCCGCTTCCATACAATCCAGTTTCTCCCCATATGAGTCCTGGGTCCCCAGAGACTTCCTGGAACTGAAGTTCAGAGCAGTTGGGAGCTTGTGACTCCCTCCCGATTCAAAAAGACAGCCGCGTCCTCAGGTACCAGCCCCTTTCCGCACGTGCTCGAGCCTCCGTACATTTGCACTTTACTTCTGCAGCTCCTGTGTCTCAGAGTGCTTTTCTCTTTCCTTTTAGTTGTAGAATTTCCACTCAGCCAGCCTTCGTGTAGTTCTGGATGATGTCCGTTTTGTCTTTTTGTTATATTTGTGAAGTTGTTGTAGAAGGCAGCAATTTCGGTGTTTACCTATGCCGCCATCTTGGTTTCTCTCCTCAATTTCTTTCTTTAGTATCCTATAATTTTCAGGGTACAGGTCTTTTACCTGTTTGGTGAAATTTATCCCTAGGTACCTTATTGGGTTTTTTGCAATTGTAAATGGTATTGTTTTCTTAGTTTCTCTTTCTGATAGTTCATTATTGGTATATAAAAATGCCCCCAATTTCTGAATATTAATTTTACTTTTTTTAACCTCTGAATATTAACTTTGTATTCTGCTACTTTACTGAATTCACCTGTCAATTCTAGTTGTTTTTGGTAGAGTCATTAGGGTTTTCTATATACAGTATCATGTTATCTGCAAACTGAGACCTGAGGGAAAGCAGACAATGGCTGCAAAGATTTAGAGACTGATATTAGTTAAAATGGTCCACAAATTCAAAAAACCTAAGGGAATTTGGGGATCTCTTGGATACACAGTTATAACAATATTGCTTATTCCCTCCTAAAGGCCCCTCAACTATGAGTGAACATAGTTAGCTTTTCTTCTCACACTAAGACCAAGAGAGTGATGGAAATGAGACACCACTGCCAAATTAGCAGATAAAAGATCAAAAGTCAGTGTTCGAAGAGACACTAAATGGAGAAAATGATAACTTAGGCATTTAGTTAGAAGATATGCTAGGAAAATACATGAAGAGCCTGAAAAGGAACCATGGAGAAAAATCCTCCTATGTGGGAATCTAACAAAAATTCTTGTGAAGAGGCAGCCTCTATCCAATAGAAAATCTCACTTGAGTCACATTGGACAGCGGGGGTGGGGGGGCGGGGGAAGAGTTGAATCAATTCAAAAAAAAAGCCTTAACCTCTCCTGAATGCTCCTACGCTCTTCTTCCCTTTTAAACACCAACTTTGTTCCTTTGTACCTTCCTAGGCTGTAAAAGTTAGCGATGAAAAACCAAACCTTTCCAACAGAATTCATTCTTCTGGGACTAACAGACATCCCAGAAATTCAACTTGTCATCTTTATACTTCTCTTCCTGACCTACATATTTAGTATTATTGGAAACCTGACCATCATCACCCTCACACTACTGGACTCCCACCTACAGACTCCCATGTATTTCTTCCTCCGGAATTTCTCCTTTTTAGAAATTTCCTTCACAACCACTTTTACCCCTAGGCTACTGTTCAGCATCTCAACTGGGAAGAAGAGCATCAGCTTTGCTGGTTGCTTCACTCAGTATTTCTTTGCCATATTGTTCGGGGCCACAGAGTTTTACCTTCTGGCTGCCATGGCTTATGACCGCTATGTGGCCATATGTAAACCCCTGCATTACACAACCATCATGAGCAGCAGGGTTTGCACCCAGCTGGTTCTCTGCTCCTGGCTAGGTGGTTTCCTAATCATCATATCCCCAATCATCCTGACCACTCAGCTGGATTTCTGTGCCTCCAACATACTCAATCATTATTGCTGTGACTATGGACCCCTCATAGAGATATCATGCTCAGACACAACACTCCTGGAGCTGGTTGACTTTATTTTAGCATTTGTGACCGTGGTGGTCACTCTGGTGCTGGTGAGTATCTCCTATACAAACATCATCTGGACCATCCTGAAGATCCCCTCTGCGCAGCAAAGGAAAAGGGCCTTTTCCACGTGCTCTTCCCACATGATTGTCATCTCCCTCTCTTATGGCAGCTGCATCTTCATGTACATAAAACCCTCAGCAAAAGAGGGAATTGCCTTCAATAAGGGAGTCGCTCTGCTCAATACCTCAGTAGCCCCTTTGTTGAACCCATTCATTTACACTCTAAGAAATAAACAAGTAAAACAAGCCTTCAAGGATGTGACCAGAAAGATTATGACTCTTTAATGAACACAAAGACCTCTGCTGGAGGTAAAAGCAAATAGCAATTAGCATAAAAGTGCAAAAGAGACAATGGAAGGCCAATGGACTTTGATACTCAGCAGGGCTGAATATCAGCATGACTGCCCTGCTGTGATTGCAATGGCTTGAGGCGATTTCCTGACCTGATAATCTTTACATTGTGTACCAAACTTTACCTTTGATCTGCCTGTATGCATTCCTAAAAGGCAAGTGTGTATTCAAAGTGAATAAAAAGCAGGGGTGACTGGTCTCTAGGTGCCTCTTCAAGAAAGAGACTCCACCCGGCCCCCACCCCTTAATAATTCGTATTTTTGTCTAGCAGTTTCATTTGTGCATCAGCCCCTCCTTCAGATCCTGAACCTCATTGTGCAGGTTGCGGCACACCTCAAACTCAAAGAAAAACCTGGAAACATTTATAATGTTCCTCTCCATGAAAACACAGGAGAACTTCTCTAACACCCACCTTATTAAAGCAATATCTCAGATGAATTTATTATGAAAAGATATCAAAGTTATATTTCAAACTTGACAATGAGGGGGAAATCTTCCCCCAAAAAATAATTTAAATATTTCTTTCTAGATCTGAGCACTTCCAGCGCCAGAAGGGATTGAACTTCATGGTGACTATGTCCTCAGACCACAGCAAAAACCGCAAACACCACTTCAAGGCCCCCTCACACATTCACCCCAAGATCACATCTTCCCCTCTCTCCAAGGAGCTGCGGCAGAAGTACCACCTCTGCTCCATGTCCATCCACAAGGGCAATGAGGTCCAAGGGGTTCGAGGACACTACAAAGGTCAGCAAATCGGCAAGGTAGCGCAGGTGTACAGAAAGAAATATGCCATCTACATGGAGCAGGTGCAGCATGAGCAGGCTAAGGGCACAACTGTCCAGGTGGGCATTCACCCCAGCAAGGTGGTTATCACCAGGCTAAAACTGGACAAAGTTCGGGAAAAAATTCTTGAATGCAAAGCCAAATCTCGACAAGTTGGAAAAGAGAAAGGCAAATATAAGGAAGAACTTACTGAGAAAATGCAGGAATAAATGTAACCTGTTGTGCACCACGGTTTACCTGTAGGTTTTTAGCCTGGTGTGTATTCCTTTAAAATGGTTCAAGATGTCTCTGGAAAAGAGAGATTACAAAAACAATCCCATTTACCATCGCACCAAAAAACTTAAGCTACCTAGGAATAAACTTAACTAAAGAGGTAAAAGACCTCTACTCAGAAAACTACAGGACATTGAAAAAAGAGATAGAGGAAGACATAAACAGATGGAAGAACATACCGTGTTCATGGATTGGTAGAATCAACATCATTAAAATGTCCATACTACCCAAAGCAATCTATAAATTCAACGCACTTCCCATTAAAACACCAACAGCATACTTCACAGATCTAGAACGAACTCTCCAAAAATTAATCTGGAATAAAAAAAGACCCCGAATAGCTGCAGCAATCTGAGAAAGAACAAAGTAGGTGGGATTTCAATACCAGATATCAAGCTGTACTACAAAGCCACTGTTCTCAAAACTGCCTGGTACTGGCACAAGAACAAACATATAGATGAAAGGAATAGAATAGAGAGCCCAGAAATTGGCCCGAACCAATACGCTCAATTAATATTTGACAAAGGAGGCAAGAACATACAATGGAGCAATGATAGTCTCTTCAATAAATGGTGTTGGGAAAATTGGACAGATATATGCAAGAAAATGAAACTAGACCACCAACTTATACCATACACAAAAATAAACTCAAAATGGATAAAGGACTTAAATATACGACAGGAAACCATAAAAATTCTAGAAGAATCCAAAGGCAACAAAATCTCAGACATATGCCGAAGCAATTTCTTCACTGATACAGCTCCTAGGGCACTTGAAACTAAAGATAAAATGAACAAATGGGACTACTTCAAAATAAAAAGCTTCTGCACAGCAAAAGAAACCATCAACAAAACAACTGTGTAGGAAAACATATTTGCCAATGTCATATCTGATAAGGGCCTAATCTCCAAAATTTATAGGGAACTCATACAACTTAACAAAAGGAAGATAAACAATCCAATCAAAAAATGGGCAAAGGACCTAAATAGACACCTTTCAAGAGGACATTCAGAAAGCCAAGAGACATATGAAAACATGCTCAAAGTCACTAATCATCCGAGAGATGCAAATCAAAACAACAATGAGGTACCATCTCACACCTGTCAGACTGGCTATCATCAACAAATCAACAAATGACAAGTGCTGGAGAGGATGTGGAGAAAAAGGAACACTTGTGCACTGCTGGTGGGAATGCAGACTGGTGCAGCCACTATGGAAGACAGTATGGAGTTTCCTCAAAAAACTGAAAATGGAACTCCCATTTGACCCTGTGATCCCACTTCTAGGAATATATCCCAAGAAACCAGAAACACCAATCAGAAAGGATATATGCACCCCTATGTTCATAGCAGCACAATTCACCATAGCTAAGATCTGGAAACAGCCTAAGTGCCCATCAGTAGATGAATGGATTAGAAAACTGTGGTACATCTACACGATGGAATACTATGCTGCTGTAAAAAAGAAGGAACTCCTACCATTTGCAATGGCATGGATGGAACTGGAGAGCATTATGCTAAGTGAAATAAGCCAGTCAATAAAGGAAAAATACGACATGATCTCACTCATTCATGGATAATAGAGACCATTATAAACTTTTGAACAGTAATAGATACAGAGGCAGAGCTGCCTCGAACAGATTGTCAAAATGCAGCGGGAAGGCCGGGGAATGTTGGGGGGCAGGAGGGAGGGGTATAAGAGATCAACCGAAGGACTTGTATGCATGCATATATGCATAACCAATGGACATGGGACGCGGGGGGTGGCGGAGGCCAGGGGATAGTCAAGGGTGGGGGCGGGGGGGAGGAAGACACATATGTAATACCCTTTTTAATACTTTAAGCAATAAAAAAAAAAAAGATGTCTCTAGAATATTTTGTTTCCTTCCTGGTTTGTTATTGATATGTGGCTCTTTATATCTATTGTTGCTGTTTGGTTTAATTTTATGAATAAAAATTAGAAATGGCCGAAACCGGTTTGGCTCAGTGGATAGAGCGTCGGCCTGCGGACCGAAGGGTCCCGGGTTCGATTCTGGTCGAGGGCGTGTGCCTGGGTTTCGGGCACATCCCCAGTGGGAGATGTGCAGGAGGCGGCTGGTCGATGTTTCTCTCTCATCAATGTTTCTGACTCTCTATCTCTCTCCCTTCCTCTCTGTAAAAAATCAATAAAATATATTTTTTTAAAAAAATTAGAAATGTTTCTTTAAAAAAATATTTCTTTCTAGCAAATAGATTTTTGAACCAGACATTTTAAAAATTAGCAAAGATGTGAAACAATACCACTCATCTCATTACTTTTTGAGATTATAGTTATGTTAAATAAAAATATATTATTTGGCCAGAACCGGTTTAGCTCAGTGGATAGAGCGTCGGCCTGCAGACCAAGGGGTCCTGGGTTTGATTCCGGTCAAGGGCACGTACCTTGGTTGCGGGCACATCCCCAGTGGGGGGTGTGCAGGAGGCAGCTGCTCCATGTTTCTCTCTCATGGATGTTTCTGGCTCTCTATCCCTCTCCCTTCCTCTCTGTAAGAAATCAATAAAATATATTTTAAAAAAAAAAAAATATATATATATATATATATATATATATATATATATTATTTGTGTAAGATGTTTTTATTATAGTCGGGCCTTGGAGGGAAGGTAGGGGAGGGTAGGGGTAAGGGGGAAAGATCAACCAAAGGACTTATATGCAAGCATATAGGCCTAACCAATGGATACGGACAACAGGGGGGTGAGGGGATGAGCAGGGGGGGGGGGGGGGTAGAGGGTACACATATGTAATATCTTAATCAATAAAAAATATTTTAAAAAATTAATATATAGATTTTTTAATTTCTCAGTTTTGATTTCTAATATGAAATAAAATAATACAGATATAACCCTTTAGTAGACAAATTTTTATAGGAAAAAGATGTAACTATATAACTTTGTTAGTCTATGTACAAAGGAGGAACATTTGAATAAAATTAATGGTGGTGTCCACAAGACTGGTGGTCTTGGGCTTATTGATAAAGTTTAGCTTTACAAACCAGGCTCTTCACTTTATCAAAGTCTTTAGAAAGTTGTCCAAATGTATTACCAGAAATACTAGACAATTTCCAGAATAAGCTAGTAATTACATCTTGCAATAAAGCTCTACTCTTGCAATAAAGGCCATCCTTTCTCAAGGTTGAGATAATTTTCCTTCTCATCCTTTTTGCTCTGAAAATTCTAAAAATCTCTTCTTTAGACACTTAATACAGAAACTGTCTCTGCTGGTAGGGTTGATATTTCTGGCTATAACTCTCCTCCAGTCATGAAATTGAAATGAAAACTACTGGTTTTCATCTGGTATCCCTAACAGACTGAATATCCAATCTCTTCTTAAGGGAAGATTTAGAAGAGTAGGAATCTTGAGTTATGTTACCAAAACCTGTAAGGCTCCTTGAGGGTGCCTGAGCTGTAGGGGACATATTTTGTAGATGAACCTTGGGAGGCTGAGAGTGAAAGGGATACCTAAGGATGCCTTAGAAAACAGCATCCAAATATTTTAAGAGTTTTTTTAAAGTAAATTACCTAATTTATTAGAGGCAGCTGGCTTTTGTTATTCTTATTTTCCAGATAAGTCAAGTGGATGCAAATTCCAGTAGATTATCTCTGCAACTGATCCCCAAAGTCAGTTCTTTGCAAAGCACCCCTTGGTGCTTCTTTACACCAGTGATTTCCCATGTTTCTCATCTGATGACTCACATAAACTAATTATGAAAATCCTGCAGCATACCAAAATATATATTTTACTCATCTGACAAAAGGAAAATAGATATACTTTTGATTCTGTTATGCCCAGATTTCAAGATCCCCAACAGACTACGCGAGGGAGCCAGCCGTGTCCGATGCAAAAGCAGAGAGTCCTTTATTTGAACTAGTTCGGCTCCCCGACCACACTCACCAATGCAACGATGCAACAGTAAGCCCAGTGGCAGAGAGAGACCTAGCCCGATGGGAAGAGGTGTTTTATAGGGGGGGTAAAGTAAGGGCAGGAGAGGGGACTGTGGGCCCCGCCAATTGGCCAGGAGCAAGTCAGTGTCTTGTTACACAGGATGTGGTCATATTGATGGCGTGCACTTCCCTTGATTATCATTGGTTAGTCCAGAGAAATCCTGGGTGTGGCTAGCAGAGGCTTGGGCTTCTGGGAAGAAGCCTTGCCGAGCACATGGCTCTGCCCAAAAATGGAGAACCCAGGGTAAGATGGAGGGCGTATTCCTCGCCCTTTCATTCCCCCCTTTGTCTTGGAACTTCCGGCTCAATCATGAGACGGACTGCATTTCTATTACACCGTTGCTAGAGGCCCATACTGGGGACACAGAACTATCAACTGAACTATCCCTATAAGCTTAACAAATTCTATTGAAATAGGATTTTTCTTCTTAAAATTCCTCCATGGCTATCAAAAAGCCAAATCAAGATTAATTTATCTACTGTCCTGATGTTTGCATAAACACAACAAGAATGGTAACTGACTACCTTTGCTGGAATTTCATGGTTGAACCTTAATGTGCCCCATAGGGCCAGGAAGCCAAGCCATCCAGCTGCTATCAGGCCTGCCTGCAGTATCTGCTGAGTTAGTTGAATCCCTCACCTGTAGCAACTCCACCTGAGCCCACGCTCCAGGCTTTAAGGCCCATCTCAGTAGCCCTCCTACTCGTTGCGGCCCAGAGTGTGTGGGGGTTCCGCAGGGATGCAGAGGCATCTTTACTGCTCCCCTTCTACTCTTACCAACCGCCAATGATGGTAGGGCATGGGCCTGACACTCCAGCGCCAGCCATCTTCAGGGCTCCCAAGCAGGATACCAGGCTTTCTTTGTGGCATTCTTACTGGCTTCAAGTCTTTAGAGTTCAGACAGGGCTCTTTAAAACATGATACTCCAGTCAAAGTTTTCCGCTAATAAAACCACTATTAGGAACTAGTCTTATTGAATATATGCAAAGAAATGTATTGCCATGACTTATTTAGCATTGCCAGATTTTGGAGGAATTACATAAGGAGAAAAACATACTGATCTACTCTAAGATTTTCTGACTTTCCTTGCTAATTCCTTTTCATGGATTTAAAACAAAACAGTAACTGTTGGCATAAAACCTTCTTTCTATGCATAACCATGCCTCAGACCTTCTATTCTAAACAGGCTTTTTCCAGCTTTACTACCCCTGACATGGGCATGGTGACTCAGGCCTGCAAGACAGTATTACAGGCTGCCAACTGTTAGCTGTCTCTCAACAGAGACCAAAACCTGATGGGCACCATTCCCTGCCCAGTTGGGTACCTGCCCTCTTGGAAGCTAGACACCCTTTACTTTTGGGGGTCACCCCACACAGCTCCCTTCCAGGACAGCCAACATACATTCAAACCTGCAAAAGAATCAAAGGTTAATATAACATCATCTACTAAACATGTGATCCTATAAATGGTCCTTGTCTCTTTGGAGCCATGTCCATGAAGATGCAGGCATCATCTAAGTTTATTACACAGTATTGTGGGGGGCTCCTGGTGACCGGAGTGATCGCGAGCAATGTTACCAGCATCAGGCAGGTCGAGCACGCTTCAGCTTGAGCTTCAGCGGGTTGCATTGATCTCGATCGATGCTCCATTTGGTGATGAAGTCTTTCCGGGTCATGGATGGGTTCGCTGACCGGACGTGAGTGTGATGGACCCAGGTCGTGACGCCGTCTACCTTGAGAGCGGGTGGGGGGTTGTCAGCACCACAGTATAGGGACCCTTCCAACGTGGCTCTAGGGTCTCCCGGCGGTGCCTTCTGATGTAGACCCAAGCTCCTGGTTTGTGCTGATGAGGAGTTGGGGTTGGGCTGGTCTCGTAGATAGCGTGGAGGCGCGGCCAAATGTCCTCGTGCGCCCTCTGGAGCCCTCTCAAGGAAAGAGATAGTTAAAAAAAAAAAAAGGGTTTTATAGGGGGTGGCCTGCCAAACATGATAGGAGAGCCACCCAGTCCCCGCCAGTCTCCGAGTCAGATTCCTCCTCTTTTGGAGAACTTCAAAGTCCTGATGGCTTCTAGGTAACCCTGTTTATTAGTTACAGCACTCTGCTTTCTTGCCTTTCTACCAGTTCCCTTCGTGGCAGAGCAGCAACCAGGCCTCTTTCAAGGGAGTGCGCTAGAAGGGGGTATCAGCCCCTCCCCTTTGCTAGCAGCAACAGGTACCAGACCCTTTCAGTACATTTGACCAGCTTCATTCCCGCCCACCTTTACAGATTCTAAGTCCCATCGTTTTCCTTTAACCAGCCAGCCAAATGACACTGGTCTGTATTATTTAATTCAGCACAGGCAGGGGGAAGGGCCCATGAAATCTCTGCCCCGAGGAACTGTGAGCCCCACCCTTAAATGTCCCAATCAGACTAGAAAAGCCACAAATACCTTTTAAATCTACCGCAGAATTCCAAAATCCCAAACCAGCACAGAATATCACATAGCAAATCAAAGTTCCCAGCAAACAAACAGACAGATGTTTACTAGTTAGGCGGGCCAATTCCACCTCTGACAGAGAGCAAGCGCTCTTGGGGAAAGATCCCAGTGGCCACTCAAGGCACTTTGCTATCGGTCAGAGCACTCGGCCTTAAAGAAATCAAGCGTGTGCCTTTTTTTTTTTCACAGACTTCCACACTTACATGAACAAATAATTATACCCAAGTAGACATACAAACATCAAATAAATATTTCAAAGGAGCCACCTTTTGGCCGCTTGACCTTTTCTGGGAAGGTCAGCTAGCAAAAGGTGTAGCCATTTAAATGCAAACTAACATCCCTAAGATGGCTGCTGGCGGGAATTGGATTACCTGCCTGCTAGGGGAAGGTCCTGTCTACCCCTCCCTCCACTAAAAAAAAGGTGTAGCTTTAAACTTTTTAACGGCAAGAAAAAAGACCTTAAACTTTCAGAGCTTTAAATCTTAGGTAGCAAATTAAATACTTGGCATTTTTCAAATCAATACTTTTACATTTAAGGATACATTTCAAATAAAATATAAGGCATTTTCAAGTAATAGATTAACTTCTATCATCTAGACTTCATACTAGGCATACTCAGATAGCCACACAAAGGAGGGGAGAAGGCAGGCCCCCTCCCTCCACATTCACACACTCACCAGACATTCATTCAGAGTTTAAACAATCCATTCAATTTCTAACAACTTCGCAATTCCTGAGGGAGCTCTAAAGCCTCCCCAATATCCTTGAAATGATCAATCACAATACCCAAAGGAGCAGTCTGAGTCCATCATAACATCCGTCCAGCAAGTCCACAAAATAAAACGGAAACACAAACAACTAAAGGGCCCAAAAAAAGTACAGCCTTCCAACTCCATGGAAGCAAAAACCGAAAGCTAGACGATGGCTGCGCACCAACCAGCGGGAGCAACCTGCCTTGTCTCAGATTGAGGGGTTCCTACAGACCTTCCAACTCCGCGGAAGCAAAACTGCACCCCTTCAGATGGAGGATCGAGGTGTCCCCTGACTCCTCCGCCCATGATCCCCCTGTGCGTCCACTTAGATCATTATTATGGGCATTTACAGATTTCAGAAACGAGCTCGCACAGAACAGAACACACAACAACACAGACACCTACCGCGGTCAGTCACACTCTCTGGATCGGGGGTCCCTCGAGGGTCTTGGGGATCCCGGTGAGCCCCCAAATGTTATGCCCAGATTTCAAGATCCCCAACAGACCACGCGAGGGAGCCAGCCGTGTCCGATGCAAAAGCAGAGAGTCCTTTATTTGAACTAGTTCGGCTCCCCGACCACACTCACCAATGCAACGATGCAACAGTAAGCCCAGTGGCAGAGAGAGACCTAGCCCGATGGGAAGAGGAGTTTTATAGGGGGGGTAGAGTAAGGGCAGGAGAGGGGACTGTGGGCCCCGCCAATTGGCCAGGAGCAAGTCGGTGTCTTGTTACACAGGATGTGGTCATATTGATGGTGTGCACTTCCCTTGATTATCATTGGTTAGTCCAGAGAAACCCTGGGTGTGGCTAGCAGAGGCTTGGGCTTCTGGGAAGAAGCCTTGCCGAGCACATGGCTCTGCCCAAAAATGGAGGACCCAGGGTAAGATGGAGGACATAGTCCTCGCCCTTTCAGATTCATTAATACCAGACAGCTATTTTGTATTGTCTGCTGTCATCATTATTATTTGATAGCCTAAGAGAAAATAGGCCAATGTCCCTGACTAAATAGTCACATGTTGCATATTTAAAAAAACTTTGTGGCACACTGGTTGAAAATCACAGCTTTAGACCAAAAGCTAAAGAACAAGCAGTTCAGAATATTGAGCCTCTTTCTCCAAAGGCTCCTGACTCCTGTTTCTGCATGGCTTTTAATTCAATACCTTAAAGATTTGGGCATGGAAGCTGGATGGAAACATACACACGCTGCCTTGGCCCAGCCCTGTCCTCTGCCTCGGATCTGAGCAGTCCTGTGAATGTGCCCTTCATCAACTGCCTAGAAGCCCGGCAATCATTCCACAAATATATTTGCCTGCCTACATTGTCCTCAGTGCTGAAGTTATTATGGGGCCATTTTCCTTCTCTTCAAAGTGCTGGCTGCAGAAGAAAAAAAAAAAAAGAACTGGTTTTTTAGAGGGTAGTTAAAATCGGGAGGACATAGAAACCTATATATCATAAGGTGTCTACATTTTATTTGAAGTGGTAAAATCTTGATTCTAAGTGGACTGGGAAAAGTTAAGCATGTGTATAGTAATTTCAACATAAATAACTTCAAATATTTGCTATAATCAAAATCACAATAAATAAATAAATGAGTTTAAATGGAATACTAAAAAAATCAAATAACCCAGAAGTAGGCATGAAAAGGGAAATAGAGGAACTGAAATAGAGGAAATAAACATAACATATAATAAATGATGGACATAAATCCAAACATATCAATAATTATACTGAGGCAGGCTAGCGAGCTGGGAATATTCCTCGACAAGTAGAATTGGGAAACTGAGACGGAGAGATGAACAAACTGGCCCAGCAATTTACAGCAGATACGGAGGGCCACTTCCCTAGAGATAACATCTAGGCTTCAGGTGTATTTCAGCTTCAGGCCCAGAAAAGGAGCAAAACCAGGTAGGTGAAGCCAGGACCACTGCAATGACTAATAGTGCTGACCAATCAGTGGAGACCACAACCCTGACAGGGCACACCTGGAAAAACCAATGAGTATTGTATTGAGATCTCCCCAAAGCCCTCCCCTAAACTCCCAGCCTTCAAAGACCCTCATCCTGAGCTCTCCCTTTCCAGACCACGCCCGCACCTTCCCCTTCCCCTTTTCCTTCCCCCACAGGTGTGCATTCATAAATGCTAAGGGTGCCCATGAGATTTGCACCAGGGGAGCAATGGGTAGCAGCAACTCAGCCCAGGCTAACCCCCTGAACCTCTCTGCCTTCTCAGTGAGCCAAAGCAGCCCTGCCTAGGCTCATTTCTTCCCTACAACATTTCTAGAGAGCCAGACATTTCTAGCGAAGCACAAGACCTTATCTTCCCTAACCAAGGAAACTTGAGAGTAAATGGTTTACACCTCTCCTCCCTACCCAGAGACTAAATAGTTTAAATCATCCTGGTCAGAGATATAGATAAGAAATAGAATTAATGCCATTTGTGCCAGCTGAACGGGTGAAGTCTGGGGAATAACTAACAACAACAATGAGAGTCAAAGAAATCCAAGATAGAGGCAAAGCTAAACCTTAAATGACCTGGTCGCTCTATGCCTCATTTTTGTACATCAACATATTAATGAACACCCCTGGGAAGCTGATGAATATTCTGCTAAAACCCGCCATGAGACCTCTCCTAAGATTCCTGCTCCAAAGGAGATAAAAAGCCTCAAGACAAAAGACCCAGGTGTTCTCTCTGGAGCACGGCCAAGATGCCTTTTCTTTCTCAGGTGTGAACGTTCTCCTAACTCTAAGGGTCCCCATGAGACTTGCAATCAGGGGAGCATCAAGCAACAGCAGCTCATCCCGGGCTTACCCCCTGAACCTGCCTCCAGTGCCCCTTTTCTCTGACTTTTTAATGAGCTAGCAGCAGCCCTGCCTTGTCTCACTCCTGTCACTGTGACTTTTACTTCTCAGTGAGCTAACAGGAGCCTTCCTTAGCTCACTTTTGCCAGGGTGCTTCTCTGCATCTAGAAGGGTTCAGGAATCTGGAGAAGGGGCTGTGCGTAAATTAATAAAAAGACTAGAAATATAAATTTGGAATACATGGGGGAGCCAGAGGAGGCTTAGCTATAGTATCCAAGTTCTCTCTAAATCTCTGGACCCAGGGCTTTTTATTCACACATTTTGGCCTATAGCAAAGCAGATATACATATCAAAGGTAAGTTTGGTAAACAGAAGCATTGTCAAGTTAGGGGAACTGCCCTCAGCTGTCTGGTAGCAGGCAATCATATGTACATTTTCAGGTTTGGGGAAATGCTTTCAGCTATTCCAGCAGGCCATGATATATATCTTCAGCCCTGCTGAAGCCTCAAGGTTCCATCAACCTTTTGATGTAACTTCTTGCATTTGTGACATGATGGAATTAGCCTCCAGCACACTTCTTTCCTATAATATTTCTAGAGAGCCAAAGCAGCCCTGACAGGGCTCTCTCCTGTTGCTTCTTCTATCTTAAGCCCTTCCTTTGTTTCAGTATCCCCAGGTTTAATAAATGTACTCTCAAAGTCCCCTGGACTCATGAAATCACATACAACAGGCCAATACGAGGCAGATCGCTCTGGGCCTGGTCCCTTTCCAGTGAGTGACAAGAAGACCTTCTAAATGTGTATGCATTTAACAACACAGTTACGAAATATATAAGTAAATTATAGAAATGTAGGCCTGAAACCTATATAATTGTATTAACCAATGTCACTGCAACAATTGTAATAAAAAAGAAAAAATTGCATATAAGTAAAAACTTGAATAACGGAAAGAAGAAACAGAAAATCCACAATTACAATTGATGACTTTAATGTATCTCTCTCAATAACAAATATAATTGGTAGTCAGAAAATAAGCAAGGATATAGAACTGAACAACATCATCAGTCAGCTGGATATAACTGACATTTATAGAACACTCCCCCTAAAAACAGAAGAACACAGTCTTTTCATATGCACATGGAATATTTAACAAAATAGGCCATACCCTGGATTATAAGACAAACCTTAGCAGATTTAAAAGAATTGAAATAATATAAAATATATTTAGCCCTACCTGGTTTCGCTCAGTGGATAGAGCGCCGACCTGTGGACTGCAGGGTTCCAGGTTTGATTCCAGTCAAGGGCACATGCCTGGGTTGTGGGCTCAATCCCCAGTAGGGGGCGTGCAGGAGGCAGCCAATCAATGATTCTCTCTCATCATTGTTGTTTCTATCTCTCTTCCTATCCTTTCCTCTCTGAAATCAATAAAAATATATTTTTTAAAAAATAAAAAAGTATGTTTATGATGGAATTAAACTAGAAATTAATAACAGAAATATGACTAAAATTTTTCAAGCAGTTGGAAACTAAACAACACACTTCTCTATAATTCATGGGCCAAAAAGAAAATCTCAAGGGAGATTAGAAAGCATATTGAACTGATTGAAATGGCAACACAATATATTACAAATTGTGATGCAGCTATAGAAGTGCTTATAGGGAAATTTATAGCATTAAATGCTTACATTGGAAAAGATGGAAAGTCTCAAATAAATACCGTAAGCTTCCACATTCAGGAAAAAAAAAAAAGAGCTAATTAAACCCAAAGCAAGCAAAAGGAAGGAAATAATAAAAATAAGAACAGAAATCAATGAAATTAAAAACACAATATGTAAATCAATAAAACCAAAAGCTTGGTTTTTTAAGAAGACAAATAATATTGATAAGCATCTATCAAGACCAACAAAAGAAAGTGAGAAGACACAAAATTCCATTATCAGGATTAAGAGGGAATATCATTGCAAACCCTATAGACATTAAAAGGGCAATAACAAAATACTACACACAGGCATGTTATAGATGTTGACACAAGGAATAATTGGTCCTTTATTAAGATGGCAACACCTTAAGAAGCTTCACAGACAAAAAAAGGCTAAGGGAGTTTATCACCACCAAGCCAGCAATGCAAGGAATGCTAAAGGGACTGGTATAAAAATAAGAAATAAAAAGCTCAGAAAGAAAACAGCCACACACAAAAAGAAATGGCTACAAACAAATACCTTTCAATAAAGATGGCAACACCTAAAGCCTTTCTGGCTTCAACTTTAACAGAATATATATAAGTAATTAGAAGAATCAATGTGAACTCTCAGGGGCTCAAATTATTCTGCTTGTGTCCATGGACTCTTGTCCATACAGATTTTGGAAGCAAAGCCCATTCTTTAGTTATTCCTTGAAGGATACATATACTAGTATGTATCTCAGATGTTCAGAATAGTTAGAATCTGATGATGCGTAGGAGAATTCTCTGGAACTTCAAAAGAAGAGGAAGCAAGTAAGAAACAATAAAATGGTAGATACATAGTCTTTCTGCAGTTTATCTTTACTTTAGTATTTTATATTTCTACCCCAGTTGAATTCATATTCTGATTATAAACCTGTCAGCAATGAAGATGTGGACGTAGGAACACTAACAGATTTCTCCAGCAAGGGAAAGACATTTTTCTTGATCAAAAAGGTACATGGGGGACATCTGCAATAGTGTCAACAATAAAACATTTAAATAAAAGTAAAAAAGAAAAGTACAGTGAAGGGTGTTTTGGAAGACACTTCTGGTCCTTCAAATCCTTGTAAGTAATCCTGCTCTAATTATCATGATGGCTCTCTTTCCTCATCAAGTCCATAATATTTATAAATGGAACTAACAGTGTAATTCAGTTCCCAGAATTAACTGCTGGGTTTGGCTTTCAACAATTTCTATTTTGTGGGTCTAAAATGTACAAGAGCCGAAACCGGTTTGGCTCAGTGGATAGAGCGTCGGCCTGTGGACTGAAAGGTCCCAGGTTCGATTCTGGTCAAGGGCATGTACCTGGGTTGCGGGCACATCCCCAGTAGGAGATGTGCAGGAGGCGGCTGATCGATGTTTCTCTCTCATCGATGTTTCTAACTCTATCCCTTCCTCTCTGTAAAAAAAATCAATAAAATATAAAAAAAATTAAAAAAATAAAATGTAAAAGATTATTTTAGCATAGCCTCAGAAAAATCTGCACTCGATTCTGTTTTAGATGAGAATTTTTAATATAATGCAGTTGTGTGTGTTTGGTTTTTTTTGTCACCTTAAGATACTTAATGGGGTAAGACAAAACCATTCTGCGGAAACATCGTGGATTTCCTCCTCCTTCTAAATTGCTCTACAGCAACCCAGCCGCGTGGCTCAGTGGTTGAGCACCAGCCTATAAACCAGGAGGTCACAGTTCAATGAGGGTCAGGGCACATGCAGCTCTATCCCCAGTGCCGGTGTGCAGGAGGCAGCCAATCAGTGATTCTCTCTCATCATTGATGTTTCTATCTCTCCCTCCCCTTTCTGCTCTGAAATCAATAAAAATATATTTTAAAATAAATAACTTGCTCTCTAGCAGAAGCTTCTCATCTCTCAGATCTTTGCCTGCGCGTGGTGTAGCTGCCGCCACCGGGCGGCGCAGATGTACTGGGCAGCTCCCCGCTGCCCTCCTCCCGCTGGTGCGCCCGCTGGCCCCCAGCGCCCGATAGCCGCCTCAGGAACTGTCAAAACGACACCGCTTAGGATGGCCGCAGCCGAGGGGTCATCGATCTCTGCCAGAGCCTCCCCTGACCGGATGCCACCGCCTCCCCGAAAGCTGCAGCAGCCTCAGCTCCAATGGTCTTCTCTCTGCATCACCATCCTCCTCGCCTTCCCAGTCTCCTCCCAAGAACCCCCTTGCATTTCCCCTGGCTCCCCCCCCTCCCCAGGTTCTTCTTTCTCCCTCATCTCCACCTGCCTTCCTGCCCTTTGCCGGGGTCCTCAGAGCCCCTGGCCAGCCGGTGCCTCCCTCCCCAACTCCAGGAGGCAGCTGAGAGGGATTGGGGGGAGGGGGGGAGGGGAGATACAGATCTTGGACTCCTGAGGAGGGACCTCCCTGCCCGGTGCAGTCAACCCTCCTGGAAACTATGAAGATCTCACTCTGCCCCCGCCCCCCGCCCCCCGCCCCACCCCACCCCCACCCCCAGTTTTCGAACCAGGATTTGCCCAGAGGCACATGCATTTGCCCCCTCTTTTGAGTACAGACATTCCCCCACCTCGTCTTCCGCCCAGGACTCTTCCCCCAGTTATTCTCTGGCAGCGATCTCTCGTCCAGAATTCCACTCAATTGTGTATTTCCTTCTCCTCTCTCAGAGCTGGTGGAACCCGGAACAGCTGCTCCCTCTGCCCTCCGCCCATGTGGAGGGAGAGATGGGCTGCCGTGGGGCACGTATAACAATGTAAATTATTAGGCATTTTTGGTTGGATTTCTTTTGTAATACGCTACTTTTGTAACACAAAAAATAAAATTAAAAAGAGGACTGGGGTAGCAGCAAAGAGTTATTTTTAGGCTTTCTCAGAGGAAACAAAAGGAGGGAATAAAAGAAAAGAGGAGGGAAAGAAGAAGGGAGAGAGGAAAGTCACTGGTATCTAATAATTATTTAAAGATTCTGAAAGAGGTGACTTTCCTGACAAGGGAAGAGCTTCCAGGGGCTTCTGCTCTGCTTCCCTGAAGCCATAGGGAAGCAGCAGCAGGTAAAGGAGGAACGGACTCAAGGAGAAGTGTTCCTCTGCTTTAGCCTAAAGTCTGCTGCTTCTACCTGCCCAGGCTGCGCCTTTCTGGAAAGGGCCTGAGGTGCACAATGGCCACTCAGAGCATCATGGCCGAGTCCTTCCACCAAGGCCTCGCAGACACCAATGAGCTTCAGGCGGCAGCTTTCCTGCTCCTGCTGCTTGCCTGCCTCCTGATTGTCTCTGGACACCTGGTCACCATCCCCTTGACGTCCTTGGAAAACCCGCCTGCAGACGCCTATGCATTTCTTCCTCCGAAATCTGTTCTGCTTAGAAATTAGGTTCCAGACTCTCATCGCACCCAAGGTGCTGCTCAACATCGCCACGGGGACCAAGAGCCTCTGCTTTGCTGGCTGCATCGCCCAGGACTTTTTCCACATCTTCCTGGAGGTCACGGAGTTCTTTTCCCTTGTGACTGGTGGAAGGGCATGTAATAGGAACAGAACCACAGTTGTTTAGTGGTTACTCGCCTTACTAACTATAGATAAGAGGTTTTCTTTCAGACCCTGGGAAACTGGAGGATATGTGGCAAGAAGTAAAACAGGGCTGAGAAAGACAAGACCCCTTGGAGCCCGGATGGATCCATTACTCAGAAAAGAAAATACTTTTTGAGAGCAGGCCAAGGACAGGACACGCTTCGACTTGATCTACGCCTGGACCCTGACCCCCTCCAGGAGTTTTCCTCAGGAATGCTGACCATTCGCTGGTCCAAGGAACGGGCTGAGCTGTTTTTAACCTCATAGAAGATTAGCCAACTTGTTATCAGACTTCAAGATCCTGGAAGAACACATACTGACCACATACCATACAGTCTTTAGCCTGGCTCCCTGCCCCTTGCGCTCAGCTCTTCCTCCTTATCCCAATATAACCAGCCGGCTAGTAGGAGATGTTAGAGCAGAATTTTCAGAACGACCTCCATAGTTATCTCTCCATACTGCCGGCATTATTGGAATAAACATTCATGCATGATTCATCCCTGTCTCTGCTTAATTTGGCTCAAGTGGTGACAGGCAGCCTCAGACCCATTTGTGTCCGGTATCACTTACAGCCATGGCCTGTGATGGGTACATTGCCCAACACCAGCCCCTCCACTACCCTGATGAGCAGCAGAGTCTGCACATGACTCATCCTCACCTGCTGGCTGGCAGGATTCTCCATCGTTGTGTCTGTCATCTTGACCAGTCAGCTTCCATTCTGTGGCACCCACATCAAGCACTTCCTCTGTGAGTATCCCCCTCTAATGGAGGTGGTCTGCAGTGGGCCGAAGGTGCTGGAGATGGTGTCCTATATCCAGATTCCTCCCACACCCCTAGTCCCAAAGCTACTTCCATATGTTAGGTGTTTGTTATGGTGGCACCCCACTTCCAGGTACCAGAATCTGTATTAGTTACTTTTTGCTATTTAACAAATTATGCCCAAAACCTAGTGACTTAAAACAACAAACAATTATTATCGCTATAATTATTTGCAAATATTCCCCATTCAGTTGGTTTCTTTTGCTGTGCATTTTAGTTTGATGTAGTTCCATTCATTTTTGCTTTTGCTTCCCTTACCTTTGAGGTCACGTTTATAAAATCCTCTCTAAGACAGAGGTCCATACATTTGGTACCTATGTTTCATGAACAAAAAAGTGTTTTACATACAAACCTGACAAGTACAGGCTCTACAAACTGAGAGACCAAAAGTAACCACCTAAAAATTCCTAACTAAATGCAGATCATGAAGGGTAGTCCCATCCTAGGCCTGTAGCTTCCTTGACAAAGGTCAGTCTTTACCTGAATTGAGCCAGTCTGTTGTCTTTTGGCATCTGAGATAACATACCTTTGGAATGTCAAAGTCTTTACCAGACCCCTCAGGGCACACCCACTGCATCAGAGCATGAGACCACAGAATCCTCATTGTTATATTGTTCCCCTAATGCCATCTCTATGTGCCGGAATTGTTAACTATCCTATACCCACCAATATTTTTTTTAAAGTATGTGTCTCTCCATTTTACTCTTTATCTAATTTCAGTGATTACCCTGCTTTGCTTTCTCCTGCCTCCCTAACCTACCACCAAAGAATTTCATGTAACCTTCCTTACCTCTCTTCCTTTGAGTCTAATACAGGGTACCCCAAAAACATGTATGCACATTTTGATAACTCACTTAATTTTCACTCCTTTTCAGGTTTAACTGATTTGAAATAATGGATGAAGCCAGACTAAGCTTTGCACAAAGAAAATTTATACACTGGACTTTTTTATGGAGATAGATAAAAGATTAAGTTATGGTACAAAAACAGCAACAGTTGATGAATTGAGGGCGCACAAATACCAAATGAAATGATTCCATTGCTTTGAGTTATCAGCAGTGCCTGGACCAGAACAGTCACCAGTTTGAAAACAGGTGTTGACAAAAAAAAATTATTCATTTCTGTGGATTCTTTTACATTTTGAAAATGAACTGTATGTTAATAAACACTGACTTCATAATCATTCAAATTGTGTACACATTTTGGGGGGATTTTCTGTTTCGGAGGTCTATCCATAGCTGCCATTGGGGTACTTAGGTCCCCTACTATAATTGTGCTTTTGTCAGTTTCTCCCTTCAGTTCTGTTATTAGTAGTTTAGGGGGCATGCAGGAAACAGCCAAAAAATGATTCTCTCTCATCATTGATGTTTCTCGCTCCCTCTCCTTTCCCCTCTGAAATCAATAAAAATGCTTTTTTTTAATAAAAATAGGAAAAACCAAGATGGCGGCATAGGTAAACACCGGAGTTAGCTGCCTCGAAAAACCACTTCACAAATACAACTAAAAGACAGAACGGACATCGCCCAGAACCACAGGAAGACTGGCTGAGGGGAAATTCTTCAACTAGAAGGAAAGAGAACAGCAGACGAGACTCAGAGGAGGCGCAATGCGGAAAATACAAAGGTGCGGAGGTATACGAGGAGTAGGCTGGCAGCTGAGGGTGCGCTTGTCGTTTTCAATTGGGAGGGAGTCTCAGATTCTGAGCTCCAGTTCTGGGCGAGTCTCTAGGGACCCAGACTCAAACGGGAGAAGCGGGACTGTCTGGCATCGGTCAGAACGCAAGGGCAGCTTTCTCTCCAAGGTTTGCAGCGGTTGCTGGGACTCTGAGAGGCAGAGCCTCTGGGGACAAGACTGAGAGCAGCCATAACTGCTCCCTCCACCTGCTCTGTTGATCCCGTGCGACCCGCCCCGCCCAAGCCCTGCGCAGAGCCATTTGCCAGATAGCCTTAGGCAAAGGCTAGATTAGCACCTCCCTAGAGGACAGAAGTTTTCCCACTGCAGACACAGATGATTCTCACAGCCACTTGGCCTGGAGGTCAAATCCCCCTAGTATTAACTACAACAATCAAGGCTTAACTACAACAAGACTGTGCACAAAGACCACTAGGGGGTGCACCAAGAAAGCATAAAAAATGCGGAGACAAAGAAACAGGACAAAACTGTCAATGGAGGATATTGAGTTCAGAACCACACTTTTAAGGTCTCTCAAGAACTGTCTAGAAGCCGCCAATAAAGTTTTTGAGATCCTCAAGAAATCTAATGAGACCCCCGATGTTGTGATAAAGGACCAACTAGAAATTAAGCATACACGGACTGAAATAACGAATATTATACAGACTCCCAACAGCAGACCAGAGGAGCACAAGAATCAAGTCAAAGATTTGAAATGCGAGGAAGCAAAAAACACCCAATCAGAAAAGCAAAATGAAAAAAGAATCCGAAAATATGAAGATAGTGTAAAGAGCCTCTGGGACAGCTTCAAGCGTACCAACATCCGAATTATAGGGGTGCCAGAAGAAGAGAGAGAGCAAGATATTGAAAATCTATTTGAAGAAATAATGACAGAAAACTTCCCCTACTTGGTGAAAGAAATAGACTTACAAGTCCAGGAAGTTCAGAGAACCCCAAACAAAAGGAATCCAAAGAGGACCACACCAAGACACATCATAATTAAAATGCCAAGAGCAAAAGACAAAGAGAGAATCTTAAAAGCAGCAAGAGAAAGAAACTCAGTTACCTACAAGGGAATACCCATATGACTGTCAGCTGATTTCTCAACAGAAACTTTGCAGGCCAGAAGGGAGTGGCAAGAAATATTCAAAGTGATGAATGCCAAGAACCTACAACCAAGATTACTTTATCCAGCAAAGCTATCATTCAGAATTGAAGGTCAGATAAAGAGCTTCACAGATAAGGAAAAGCTAAAGGATTTCATCACCACCAAACCAGTATTATATGAAATGCTGAAAGGTATCCTTTAAGAAGAGGAAGAAGAAGAAAAAGGTAAAGATACAAATGAACAACAAATATGCATCTATCAACAAGTGAATCTAAGAATCAAGTGAATAAATAATCTGATGAACAGAATGAACTGGTGATTATAATAGAATCAGGGACATAGAAAGGGAATGGACTCACTAGGCTTGGTGGGGAAAGGGGTGTGGGAGATGCGTGAAGAGACTGGACAAAAATTGTGCACCTAAGGATGAGGACAGTGGTGGGGGGGGGGGGGGGTAAGGGCAGAGGGTGGGGTGGGAACTGGGTGGAGGGGAGCTATGGGGGGAAAAAAAGAGGAACAAATGTAATAATCCGAACAATAAAGATTTACTAAAAAATAAATAAATAAATAAATAAATAAATAAATAAATAAAAATAAAAACATATTTTAATATGTTTTATATAGTTTGGTGCTCCCTGATTGGGTATATATATACTGATAACTGTTATGTCTTCTTGATGTATTGTCATCTTTATAATTAAAATATATCCATCTTCGCCCTAGCTGGTTTGGCTCAGTGGATGCAGCTTTGGCCTGTGGACTGAAGGGTCCCAGGTTCAATTCCAGTCAAGGGCACATGTTTGGGTTGTGGACTTGGTCCCTGGTAAGGGGCATGCAGGAGGCAGCCAGTCGATGATTCTCATCATTAATGTTTCTCTCTCTCCCTCTCCCTTCTTCCCTGAAATCAATAAAAATATATTTAAAAAATAAAAATAAAATATATCCATCTTTGTTTCTTGTTACCTTTTTTATCTTGAAATCTATTTTGTAGATATAAGTACAGGTACACTCACTTTTCTCTGGATGCCATTTGCGTGGAGTGTCATTTTTCCACCCTTTCATATTGAGTCTATATTTGTTCTTGCAGCTGAGATGTGTCTCCTAAAGGCGGTATATGGTTGAGTTTTGTTTTTTGATCCAATCTGCTACTCTCTGCCTTTTTATTAATGAGTTCAGTCTATTTACACGTAGGGTGACTATTGATGTATGAAGATTTCCTATACCATTTTATCTTTTATTTTCTGACTAGGGGCCCGGTGCACAAAATTCGTGCACTGGGTGTGTGTGGGGAGGGGAGTTTCCCTCAGTCCAGCCTGCCCCTCTCACATACTGGGAGCCCTCAGGCGTTGACCCCCATCACCCTCCAATTGCAGGATCGGCCCCTTGCCCAGGCCTGATGCCTCGGCCAGAGGCGTAGACCCCCATCACCCTCCAATCGCCTGATCGGCCCCTTGCCCAGGCCTGACGCCTCCGCCAGAGGTGTCAGGCTTGGACAGGGAACCCCCATCTCCCCCCGATCACTGGCTCTGGCCCCCGCCCAGGCCTGAGGCCTCTGGCCCAGGAATCATGCCTGGGCAGGGGACCCCCATCTCCCTCTGATCGCTTGCTCCACCCCCCGCCCAAGCCTGACGCCTCTGACCCAGGCTTCAGGCCTGGGCAAGGGGACCATCATATCACCCCAATCCCCGGCTCCGCCCCCCGCCCAGGCCTGATGCCTGGGCCAGAGGAGTTGACCCTCATCACCCTCCGATCACCAATCACCAAATCGGCCCCTTGACCAGGCCTGAGGCCTCTGGCAGAGGTGTCAGGCCTGGGCAGGGGACCCCCAGCTCCCCGCGGTTGCAGGCTCCACCCCTGCCCAGGCCTAACGCCTCTGGCCTAGGCGTCCGGCCCGGGCAGCGGGGACCCGCAGCTGCAGCGGCCCCACGATCGTGGGCTCCACTTTAGGCCCAGGCAAGGGGCCCCTAGCTCCTGGGACTGCCAGCTTCTACCGTGCCCAGCTCCCATCGCTGGCTCCACCCCTACTTCCTGCTATCACTGGCCAGGGCGGAAAAGGCGCCTGATTCTCCGATCATGGCTGGGGGGCAGGGCAAAGGCGGCCCCAGGGCCGCCTTTGCCCTGCCCCCCAGCTCTTAGCTCCCCCCTGGGTTTCCGATCACTGTCAGTGGCAGAGGGCTTCTTCCTGCTTTCCCTTTCGCCTCCCTGCATTGTGCCCACATATGCAAATTAACTGCCATCTTGTTGGCAGTTAACTGCCAATCTTAGTTGGCAGTTAACTGCCAATCATAGTTGGCAGTTAACTGCCAATCATAGTTGGCAGTTAATTTGCATATAGCCCTGATTAGCCAATGAAAAGGGTATCGTCGTACGCCAATTACCATTTTTCTCTTTTATTAGATAGGATACCTCTGTGTCTCCATTGTTTCTTTACCCTTGTGTTTCTGTCTCCAATTTTACTTTGGTGGTATTGATATTTGTCCTCTGTCTCCTTTCTTTTTATGTTATATGTCTCAGTTCTAGATTTTTATATGTGGTTACCATTAGGTTTATGCAAAAGTAAGTTTCCTATATACAGTAGCCCTTTTTCCTCTGACTGCATCTTATCTCCATTCCCCTGTGCAAATTCAGACCTTAACCACTCCCCTTTTATGTTTTCATTGTCTCAAATTATCCCTTTTTATGCTGTGAGTTTATTTCCTAATTGCAGAAGCTATTGTCTTCTTCCTGTCTCTTTTAAATGTTTTTATTTCTGTTAACCTTTATGTGATATTAAGTGTATAGTACCCTATTTTGAAAAAAGGGTTGCAATAACCTGCTTCTGTCTGCCTGTTGGTGATCTTACACATAGCTTTATGACCTTTTGCTTTTTGTTTAAGGTAGAATAACCCCCTTCACTATTTCCTGTAATGTATGTATTGCAATGGTAAATTCCCTCAGGTTCTGTGTGTCTGGAAAAATCTTTATTTCTCCTTAATGTCTAAAGCAGCCGTGGGCAAACTACGGCCTGCAGGCCGGATCCGGCCCATTTGAAATGAATAAAACTAAAAAAAAAAAAAAAAAAAAAAAAAAAAAAAAAAAGACCGTACCCTTTTATGTAATGATGTTTACTTTGAATTTATATTAGTTCACACAAACACTCCATCCATGCTTTTGTTCCGGCCCTCCGGTCCAGTTTAAGAACCCATTGTGGCCCTCCAGTCAAAAAGTTTGCCCACCCCTGGTCTAAAGGATAACTTTACTGGATATATTGTTCTTGGCTGGTAATTTATCTTTTCAATAGTTTCAATAGTGGAATATTTGCTTCCACTTTCTCCCAGCTTGTAGAGTTTCTGCTGAAAAATCCAATAATAATCTAATGGGATTTCCTTTTTAAGTTACCATTTTCTTTTCTCTAGATTCCTTAAGAATTCTTTATCATTAATTTTTTAAAACAAATACATATCTTTTTTAATATAAATGGAAAATAAATATTCACTGATACCAGAAATAATCTATCTTCAATTCTGGGCTCTTTTCAAAAGATACAAGATCATTGTTTCAAAAGATACAAGATGCGCAGATAAATCACATTCACTCCTTACAAATGTTAAATAGCACACAATTTAAATTCATAATGAACAGTGATAATTTTTCAGTAGCTTGAAATGTCAGTTGTCCATTCCATAATTTTTTATGAGTAAAAAAAAGAAAGAGCTAATCAAGTACCTTAATATTATCATTATGTATTACTCCAAAGTACAAACCACTCAAAAGATAGAGTCCCATGCTTACATGTATTAAAAAATACTGAGACATGTATCGGTCATAACTCATATAATGAAAACTGTATTTTGGAATATGTTTCACAAAGACAAGTCCAACATTTCTCTTTGGTTCATAAAATACAAGAGGTAGATTCAAAGACAGTAAATGCCTATTATGTCACTAAATTTTCACTAAAATGTTGGCAATTTATAACAGCAATTACTAGAAATCAAACAAGTTTAGAAACTAAGTTTTAAAAAATGGTAAGAATAACTTCAACTAATAAATGTTATTCTAAGTCCTAATCACATAAATCAGAAAAGATAGTTGATTACAAAAAAATAGCTCTAATAAAATAAAAACATGCTATCAATATTAAAAATTAAGTTTTCTATATCATAACATGTTCTAAAACTTGGGGCAAGAGAGCTTATGAATGTGTATGTTCATAAATTGGGCCTTTTGTTTAAATATAAGTACCTAATATGGAAGATTAATATTTGCTACTACTAATATGTACTATTCTCTTAGGTTTGTGCTGCCCAAAGTGGAGAATTGCAGGTTTAAAGAAATTCAACAGGGAGGGAGGACAGGGAATGTCATTCACCCATGATCAACCCACTTCGAGTAATTAAGACATTTCAGATGACAAAGAATGGTCCCCAGAAACCTTCCTAGTTAAATCTGATTCAAGTAGGAAACAAAGGATGAAAAAAAAGAGAGACGCTCCTCAAAAGCTGATCTCCATAAAAATGTTTTGTTTCCTGGTACTTTTCAAAGCAAAGACAGAATATAAACAGAACCCTTCAAATAAGTTGCCTTGTGTTGATAACGTAACAGGAATATGCTGACAGTCTGTGTGTCCTCTTAGGAACCAAATTACAGTGCAAGGAAAAGAAAAAAAAGGCCCACAGAAATAAGTTTTATTTCATCACTCCTCCTTATACAAAAATGATATCAATAGACAAGGGTATTCGCATGCCTTGAAATCCAGCCACTTATGTTCATTCTTATTCAGCTTAAAAGAGGGTAAGAATAGAAACCCTATATTTATTTGCCTGCCGGAAGGTATGTCTTTCATGCAATGACTTTCTATTAACAGCTCTACAAGGAAATGTTAAGAAGTCTACACAGGCATTCAAAATATATAAAACAGTTTAAGTGTTGAGGTTTTCTAATCATCTTGCGTTTAAGAAAAAGACAAGTATAAAGAAGCTGTCATAAACTTGAACCATCCAAAAATAAAGATGGATGATTTATGATTACACCACACAAAACAGATTTAGTTCAAGCAGGTTCATGTTTCAGATTGAGGACTCAGGACAGAGATTTGTAGAAAGGAGTAAGAAAAAGAGATAAAATTCAATTTTCTGGCTTTTTCAAAATTGTATGAGCTTATCAAAACTATGATTTTTTTAAACATTCCTGTATATAGAAAATTGAACCCAAATGTTTAAATGATCATTGATAAGCTCTTCCTTTTTGTGAAAAAATACTTCTTTTGCCATCAATTTGCAATTCTAGAAGAAAAAGTCCTTCTAGAGATTACTGAGAATCTACACTAATAAAAGAGAAAAATGCAAATTCATAGTACTTTCATGACACCCACCAGCCAATCAGGAGTGAATATGCAAATTAACCCAACAAAGATGGCAAGTTAATTTGTATGTGCAGGCACCAAGCAGCCAGCATTCCGCATAGCCCCAGCCGCTCCGGGCCTCTGGGCAGCATGGGAAGGCAGAAAGGCGACTCCGGCGGGAGCGAAGGCGGTGCCGGCAGCCACAGTAAGGAAGGCCCATTCTTGCATGAATCTTTGTGCATTGGGCCTCTAGTTTCAGTATAATCGCGCTAAAGCAAACAAAAAGTTCAACATATTATTTTGGATGACTCCTAAAGTTTGTTTCATATTTTCATAAACCACATAGCTGACGCCTACAGCCGGGAGCACCTTCATGAATTTTGGGTGATGCCTCAGTAAAGTCCCAGTATCCCGTCTTTGGAAATGATTCGTGGAAAGAAGCCAACCATGCGCAGCTGTGGGCTTCCTTCGATCATGGCTTGAGCCTGCGTGTGTGTTCTCACCAAAGCCAATGGGTAGCTGGCCAGCTGCCCACAGGTGCTGGACAAGGTGGCACACCCCAGCAACACTGCCACTCCGGGGTTCACAGTGTTTTTGGCAAAATGATCCAGCCAATGGGACTTCAGGAGCTCATACACAGCAAAGTCCATACCTGTGTAAGGTCTGATGCCTAGTAGATTGGGAATATAACCTTTGAAGAAAGCTCCCATGCCCTCGTGTTTCAAAATCTTCATTGCACAATGGAACAGGCCAGAGTACTGCCCAGTTCTGCCCCCAGCCAGTGTGGTGTTCAAAACTTCCATAGGATAAATAAACGTGTGTTCAGGTGCTCCGGCCATGGAACCAAAAACAAATCTCTCAAAGGTCCCTGTTTTTTGTCCTTCCTCAGTAAGCATCTTCTTGTTCTGTCCATATGCTGAGAAGTTGACAGCCATCTCTAGGGCAATTTTAAGAATATTTGTGCTGTTTCCTCTCCAAAGGGAGTGGATACCTCCTTCTTTCACCATCTGCCAGAAGCCACCATATATGTTCATTTTGTCAGATTTTGGACCATGGACCTGCATCATGACTTTGAGACTATCCAAGGGCACAGTGCTTGTGTGGGAGATGGCACCCGCAATGCCTCCTACCAGAAGCTGCCTCCACCACTGTCCCGACTTTTCTTCATCTTCCATGAATTCATCCGGGGTAGTTCAACTGTCTCCTATGTCAGTACCACGGAATGTTTCCAGAAACGGATAATTCCCTTGATATCTGTAACAGGATTAAGTAAGAAGTAGTCCCTCCCTTCCTCCCAGCCCACTGCCATCGTTCTATCACTATCAATGCTTTGAAGAATCAACTCTGCTTGCTTTTCAGAAATAGTTATCCTTAATATCTGGAGAGACTGGACAATTTCGGAAGCCTCAATTTTTCCATCATTATTTTGGTCCAAACTCTTAAATGCCAATTTCATTTTTTTTCTCATGGTCTGTAAGGTTCTTCATAAATTCTTCAAAATCCAGCTTCCCATCTTTGTCGATATCACTAGTAGTAAAAATTATCTCCTCGGCGTCCTGGCCCAGGGGGATACCCAGGTTCCAGATCCTCTCTTGCAGCTCGCCGATGTTCACCATGCCATCCCCGTTGCAGTCCAGCTGCTGGGACAGGGTCTTATAAGGCCGCAGTGGCCCAGTGTCTTGGCAGGCGGCCGCAGCCAGCACAGCATGGTCCCAGAGGCACAGGGCGACGCGGCCCTTTATCATTAACTTTTGCAGTTTTAATATAATGTGCCTTAGAGAAGGTCTTTTGGATTGAGTTAATTAGTTGTTCTCTGTGCTTCCTGGATTTGAGGATCCAGATCTTTCCATAGGTTTGTAAAATTCTCATCAATTTTGTTTGTTTGAATTGGTTCTCTCTTCCCTTCTTCCTCTCTTCTTCTGGTATAACTATTATTCTTATACTAGAGGCCCGGTGGACAAAATTCATGCACAGGGAGACGGAGTCCCCTCAGCCCAGCCGGCACCCTCTCCAATCTGGGACGCCTCGGGGGATGTCTGACTGCCGATTTAAGCCCGATCCCGGAGATCGGGCCTAATCTGGAGCTGAAGAACTAAATAAAAGAGATGAAGAACTAGCTAACAAGTTTAGGAAATAGAGCTGATCAGATGGAGGAAAGATGGATATTTTCTCTCACAATCTGGGACCACTGGCTCCTAACTGCTCACCTGCCTGCCTGCCTGATCACCCCGAATTGCCCCTCTCACCCTGCTGGCCTGGTCACCCCTTACTGCCCCTCCCTGCCAGCCTGGTGTCCCCCAACTGCCCCTCCCCCGCCAGCCTGGTTGCCCCCAACTGCCCCCCCCCTCGTCAGACTGGTCACCCCACGCAGCCTGCTGTTCAGTCATTTGGTCGTCCCTCACTAACCCCCCTGCTGGCCTGGTCACCCCAGGCAGCCTGCTGGTCATTACTGTTACTGTGATGGCATCCTGGACAATTTACATATTCCTCTATTATTACTATAGCTTGCTCTTTCTGATGGAATCAGATAGTTTTTCTCTCTCTCTTTTTTTTTTACTCTCAAATCTCTGCTTTCTTCCATCTTTATCATTTCTAGATTTCTATCTTCACTATCACTAGTTCTTTCCTCCATCTGATCAGCTCTATTTCCTAAGCTCGTTAGCTAGTTCTTCATCTATTTTATTGAGTTCTTCAGCTCCAGATTTTCTATTTAGTCTTTTTTAAATATGGAATCTCTTTAATAAAGTTCTCTTTTTCTTTGTTCATTTTATTTCTTTTTTTATTGATTTTTTTTTTTTTTTGCTTAAAGTATTACAAAGAGTATTACATATGTCTCCTTTTTTTCCCACCCTTGACAATCCCCTGGCCTCCCCTACCCCCCAGTGTCTTATGTCCATTGGTTATGCTTATATGCATGCATACAAGTCCTTCAGTTGATCTCTTACCCCCCTCCCTCCTGCCCCCCAAACCTCCCCGGCCTTCCCGCTGCAGTTTGACAATCTGTTTGAGGCAGCTCTGCCTCTGTGTCTATTATTGTTCATAAGTTTATAATGGTCTCTATTATCCATGAATGAGTGAGATCATGTGGTATTTTTCCTTCATTGACTGGCTTATTTCACTTAGCATAATGCTCTCCAGTTCCATCCATGCCATTGCAAATGGTAAGAGTTTGTTCATTTTATTTCTGAGTTCATTAAGCTGCCTATCTGAGTTTTCTTATATTTCATTGCATTTTTTCAGAACTGCAATCTTGAATTTTCTGTCATTTAAATCATGTATTTCCATGTCTTTAAGTTTATTTTCTGGAGATTTTTCATTTTCTTTCTGAGCTGCCTTGTTACCTTGGTTATTCATGGTATCTGATGGATTATTTCTCTGCCTAGGCATTTATGAGAATGAAATCTGCTTTTTTTATTGTTGACAGTATATACCCCTATGTTCATAGCAGCATTATTTACAATAGCAAAGCCCAAGTACCCATCATTAGATGAGTGGATGAAATCTGCTTTTTTTAAAAGTGTTTATCACTTCTCTGTTTAGCAGGTTGATAAGGAATATTTCTTTTATTTTCCAGTAGGTGGCACTGAAGCACAAGTTTTTAGTTTCTCTTCAATTCTCTGGTATCTCGGAGCTCTGAGGGGTGGTGGAAATGCCCTGTATTCCCTGGGGAGGTGGGAATCTCCTCTGTGACCAGGTCACCTTGGTCTCAGGGCACCACCCTGTGGGGGGATACGGTGGGCACTGGGGTTCAGCGCCTGTGAGATCCCAGAGTTGCCCCCTAGATGCTGCGAGCAGTACAGCCTGAGGTATCCCAGGTGCCCCCACTGAGCTCTGCCATGATGGCTCGGGGAGGGGAGGGGTGGGCTGGGAGAGGCTGGCTCATGCGTTTGTGGCTTTGTTCTCCTCCTAGTAATGGTAACTGCCAGATCCCAGCTGCCTCGCCTCTGTATCTCCACCCGTCACTGAGATTCGCCACAGCGTGTGCCTGCCACTCAGAGAGGAATTCTTCTGCCTCTCCAGTTCTCAGGGCTGTGGAGAGTGTGCTCTGTAACTCGACACCTAACTGCTACAGCTTCATCTAGGGCCTGCTGCTAGCTCTGGGAATGCATGGGATGGGGCCAGGCTCTGTAGCTTTGTCTGCCTGGCAATGGTGGCTGCTAGACCACAGCGGCCACACCTCTGTGTTCCACTTCTGCCCTGGTCACTGGGTTCAGCCACAGTATGTGTTGACTACTCAGGCAGCAATGGCTATGCTACACTCAGGCAGCAATGGCTATGCTACCTCTCTGTCCTGGGGGCTTCAGAGTGTGCACGCTGCAGCCTGATTTGTCCCCTGCTCCCACAACCCACAGTGAGCTCCAGGTTGCATCCATGGCCCTGTCTCTGCTCTCCCCTCTTATTGCTTCCCTTATTTGCTCCTACTCACCCACCTTCAGAGGTCTCAACACGTAGATCTCTCAGACATGCTTGTGTGTTGAGCAGGGAATCCTTTGTTGAATTATCGCTGTCTGACTTATAACTTCAAGGGGAGAACCCAGAAGGACCTCTCACACTACCATTCTGTTGATGTCACAGAGAGATTATTTTTTAGGATAATAAGACACAGAGATTTATCAAGAGTTTCTTCTCCCTACTATGGCCAAGAAACCAAGAATCTCAACGGATGACAACAATTCTAAATCTGGAACTGACTCACTGAGAGATACATGAGATGCTTAAAAAGGTAGGAAAACATGACCCATGTGGTTGTGTAACCAGACAGTAATCAGTGGGTCCGGGCTGCCTGTCACTACTTGAGCCAATTCAGCAGAGACAGTGTTGAATCATATATGAGTGTTTATTCCAATACTGCCGGCAGAATGGGAGAGCAGCAGGTCATCCACAAAAATCTGCTCTGCCTCACACCATAAGCCAGCTGCTTATTTTGGGTAGAAGGACAAAGATTACGTGGGGAAGTAGGCAAAAGGGATAAGAATGGGTACACAAAATGGGCAGATTACAGGTGATGCAGGCTAGGGGTTTGCAAAGGCCTGTCGGTATGCAAAGGGCTGGGGTTTTCAAAGGGCTGGTGCCGCTGGTTTCTGCAACAAAGTTGTTCATCTTTCCATGATAATAGGCAGCTACCCAGGATGGGCCGCATTTCCTGGTGAGCTCCCAGGTCCTGAGGGCAACTGCCTGCTAGGTTAGAATGTGCTTCCTTTAATCAGAATAAAACAATCACGGTTAACAGAGAGAGAGGGTGTACAGGCCTTTCATGGGGGACTAGGTAGGGACCCAGAGTTTCAGGGCTCACTCTTTGTCGGTGAATTTAAAGCATACCAGCAAGAATTTGAAGTGCAGAAGAGAAAAGAACCTAGTAGCCCAAATGATCAGTTATAAAATCAACCAAGATCTCTAAATAAAGGGACTTCGGTGGGGGGATTTGGCCTGGCTCTACCTAGCGGCTGACATGGGTTTATTGGAGAAGGCTTTCTCTGAAGTGGATGCTTCTTTGAAATGGGAACATTAAGTCTGGCACTTGCATTACAAAGAACAAAATAAACTGTCGCGGCTAACACTTCCTGCTTGGTTAGGACAATGTGAGGCTAGCAAGCATAATGCAACCTATCTGTTCATGTTGACCAACTTAATAAATACAATTTTTTAAAAAGAGAGGGCAAGAAGAACCCAGCTGAACTCTAGGAAAGGAAGTTTAGCTTGCCGCTTGTGTCCAATTTGAAAGCATCATGATAAAATTTAGCAAGAGATATAAAGAGCCCTGACAGGTTTTGCTCAGTGATTAGAGCAACAGCCCAAGGACCCAAAGGGCCAAGGTTTTGATTCCAGGTCAAGGGCACGTTCCTCCATTGCAGGTTTGCTCAGCGCCCGTCAGACAACCAGTCAATGTGTCTCTCACATCAATGTTTCTCTCTCTCTCTCCCCTCCTCCTCCCTCCCTTCCACTCTCTCTGAAAATCAATGGGGGGAAATATCCTTGGGTGAGGATTTAAAAAGAGAGAGAGAGATAAAAATGTTCTGATGCTTAGTATCTTGGAAATTTATCTTATAGAAGTAATTGAACAAAAGCAAAATCATATACATAAAGCTGTTGGTTGCAGAAGTACTTTAAAAAGCAAAAAGCATGGAAACAAATGTCCAGTGGTACACAACTGGTTTAGTAACTTATGGTCCACAATCTAACACTTACCATATGTGTTAAGAAGGAAAAACTGAAAGTATGTGAAATGAGTCAGCATTACCCAACCTAGAAGTTAATATGTAAAAATTAATTATAGTCATATTAGGGTGGTAGAACTATGCAATATTTTTTTCAGAAATGTTATCAATATGATCGTTACATCTTTTAATTGATAATATTAAATGAAGACATGAAAACTATAAAGTAAGTTTGATAGGTTACTTGAGTGATAAGTGGACAATAATTGATGACAGGCATAAAAGGGACCAAGTAAAAGCTTTTCTGTGTCTCCATCAGATGCGCACTTCTTAAAAATCCTATATAATAAAAGCCTAATATGCTAAGTGTCCATTTGTCCAGTCGGCCATTCAACCAATCAAAGTGTAATATGCTAATGATATGCTAAGGCCACTCAACCGTTTGCTATGACGTGCGCTGACCACCAGGGGGAAGACACTCTGACTGGTAGGTTAGTTTGCTGCTGGGGTCCAGCAGATCAGGACTGAGTGAGATGGGCCAGACATGCCCTGGAGCCCTCCTGTGGTCCCTCCCCAGCTGGCCAACCTCCCATGCCCCTCCCACGTCCCTCCTGGCCCCGATCGTGAACCAGTGGGGTCCCTTGGCCTGGCCTGTGCCCTCTCACAATCGGGCTGAGGGACCCCCCCATACACCTCCAGTGTACGAATTTCATGCACCGGGCCTCTAGTAACTTTATAACAACTTCTAGACCAATGTTTGAACAAACAACTAGGCACTATAATTTAGTGAAATTGGCACATAAAATTAACCACCACAGTTTTCTTCTTATACGGAAGAGCCTCAGGAAGAGGTGGTCTCTGTCCTTTCTCTGAATTATGACTGCTTGAGGACACTAATGAACCACCGAGTCAACAAACTTTGAAGACCACCTGCCTGTGGACTTCCTTTTATGTAATGAAATGTATTTATTTATTGTCTAAACCAATTTGAATCAGATTTTTCTTACTTGTTGCTGAAAGGACTCTAACATATACACGAGTCAAATAAACTTAAGTTCTAGTTACTGCTTCATAATCTTCAGCATGTGACTTAACCTCTCTAAACTTCAGTCTTTTCATTTGTAACATGGGAATAACAAGTGTGTCTCACACTTATATTCTCAATAATAATAATAATAATAAATAATAAATGTATTAGAATGTAAAACACCAGTGTAAACTATGGATTCTGGGTGATAGTGATGTGTCAATGTAGGTTCATCAATCATAACAAATGTCCCACTCCAGTAGGGGATGTTGATAGTGGGGGAGGTTGTGCATGTGTGGGCACAGAGAGCATATAAGAAATCTCTGGCCTAACCGGTTTGGCTCAGTGGATAGAGCACTGGCCTACGGACTGAAGGGTCCCGGGTTCGATTCCGGTCAAGGGCATGTACCTGGGTTGCAGGCACACCCCCAGTAGGAGATGTGCAGGAGGCAGCTGATCGATGTTTCTCTCTCATCGATGTTTCTAACTCTCTATCTCTCTCCCTTCCTCTCTGTAAAAAATCAATAAAATATATTTAAGGAGAAACCAAGATGGCGGCATAGGTTAACGCCGGAGATTGCTGCCCTCAAACAACCACTTCAGAGATATAACTAAAGGACAGAACGGACATCATCCAGAACCACAGGAAGGCTGGCTGAGTGGAAATTCTACAACTAGGAGGAAAGAGAATATCATACCCAAACTCAGAAGAGGCGCAGCGCTGAAGTGAAATACTCAGGTGCGGAGTGCGTGCACGGAGCAGGCTGGCGGCGGAGGGCGCGGTGGTTGTTTTCAATCGGGAGGGAGTTTCAGACTCTGAGCTCCAGATCCGGGCGAGTCTCTGGGGACCAAGACTCAAACGGGAGAAGCGGGACTGTCTGGCTTCGGTCGGAACTCGAAGGCAGCTTTCTCTCCGAGGTCTACAGTGGTTGCTGGGACTCTGAGAGGCAGAGACCCTAGGGACGGAACTGAGAGCAGCCATAACTGCTCGCTCCGCCTGCCCTGTAGATCCCCGGGGACCCGCCCCGCCCAAGCCCTGCGCAGAGGCATTGCCGGATAGCCTCAGGCAAAGGCTAGATTAGCACCGCCCTAGAGATCCAGCACAGAAGCTCTCCCACTGCAGACACAGCGGACTCTCATAGCCAGTTAGCCTGGAGGTCAAATCACCCCCGGTATTGCCGACATCAATCAAGGCTTAAAGGCAACAAGACTGCGCACAAAGACCACTAGGGGGTGTACCAAGAAAGCATAAAAAATGCGGAGACAAAGAAACAGGACAAAACTGTCAATGGAGGATATTGAGTTCAGAACCACACTTTTAAGGTCTCTTAAGAACTGTCTAGAAGCTGCCGATAAACTTAGTAAGGCCCTCGAAAAGACTGGTGAGACCGCCGATAAATGTAGTGAGATCCTCAAGAAATCTAATGAGACCCTCGATGTTGTGATAAAGAACCAACTAGAAATTAAGCATACATTGACTGAAATAAAGAATATTATACAGACACCCAACAGCAGACCAGAGGGTCGCAAGAATCAAGTCAAAGATTCGAAATGCGAAGAAGCAAAAAACACCCAACTGGAAAAGCAAAATGAAAAAAGAATCCGAAAATACGAAGATAGTGTAAGGAGCCTCTGGGACAGCTTCAAGCGTACCAACATCAGAATTATAGGGGTGCCAGAAGAAGAGAGAGAGCAAGATATTGAAAACCTATTTAAAGAAATAATGACAGAAAACTTCCCCCACCTGGTGAAAGAAATAGACCTTACAGGTCCAGGAAGCGCAGAGAACCCCAAACAAAAGGAATCCAAAGAGGACCACACCAAGACACATCATAATTAAAATGACAAGAGCAAAAGACAAAGAGAGAATCTTAAAAGCAGCAAGAGAAAGAAACCCAGTTACCTACAAGGGAATACCCATACGACTGTCAGCTGATTTCTCAACAGAAACTTTGCAGGCCAGAAGGGAATGGCAGGAAATATTCAAAGTGATGAATACCAAGAACCTACAACCAAGATTACTTTATCCAGCAAAGCTATCATTCAGAACTGAAGGTCAGATAAAGAGCTTCACAGATAAGAAAAAGCTAAAGGATTTCATCACCACCAAACCAGTATTATATGAAATGCTGAAAGGTATCCTTTAAGAAGAGGAAGAAGAAGAAAAAGGTAAAGATACAAATGAACAACAAATATGCATCTATCAACAAGTGAATCTAATAATCAAGTGAATAAATAATCTGGTGATCATAATAGAATCAGGGACATAGAAAGGGAATGGACTGATTATTCTTGGGGGGAAAGGGGTGTGGGAGATGCGGAAAGAGACTGGACAGAAATCGTGCACCTATGGATGAGGACAGTGGGTGGGGAGTGAGGGCAGAGGGTGGGGCGGGAGCTGGGAGGAGGGGAGTTATGGGGGGGGGGGGGGAAGAGGAACAAATGTAATAATCTGAACAATAAAGATTTAATTAAAAAAAAAAAAAAATATATATATATATATATATATATATATATATATATATAAAGAAATCTCTGTACCTTCTGCTCAATTTTGCTGTGAACCTAAAATTGCTCTGAAATTTTGTCTATTTAAAAAAATAATAATAAAGGCCTAGTGTAAAAAAAAAAACGTTGAAGACATATCAGACTGTCCAAGGTAGGCTGAGGTCCTTCTACAAATAATGCTGTTGTGTGTGTGTGTGTTACTGTAAATGTTTTTATAAGATAAATTCATAAAAACAAAAAATTAAAAGACATACCAAAAGCAAGGGGGGAAAACACTGTCAAGAAATAGAACCATCAACTGAACCAAAGATGATCCAAAAGTTGGAACTTTAAAATACTGTAATTAATACGTGCTTGTACCTAGTTTAAAATGTGGACAACAGGCATGAAAAAATGGAGAATTTCATCAAAGAGAGAAACAATAAGAATTTGTTAAAGAGAAATGCTAAGAATAAAGGACACAATATCAGAGATGAAGCATTTTCTCAATGGGCTCATCAGTAGACTTGACACAGCAGAGGAAAACATCAGTGAACTTGAAGAAAGATCAATGGAAATTAGCCAAATTGAAACAGGAAGGCGGGGAGGGTGAATATATAGAACAGAGCATCAAAGTGCTGTGGATCAATATTAAATAGTCTATCATAGGTATAAATGGAGTCCCAGTCAAAGGTCAAAAGAGCAATAACAAGCCCTGATCAATGTTGCTCAAAGGTTAGAGCATCGACCCATGAACCAAAAGGCCCCGGGTTCTATTCTGGGTCAAGAGCACATACTAGGGTTACAGGTTCAATCCCCACCCTGTTCAGGGCACCTGGGGGAGGCAACTAATCATGTGTCTTTCTCACATTGATGTTTCTCTCTTTCTCTCTTCCCCCTTCCCTCCCTCCTTCCTTTCCACTCTCTTTCTCTGAAAAGCAATGGGAAAAAATATCCTTGAGTGAGTATTAACAAAAAATAAAATAAAGTCCCAAGAGTTAAAAATAGAAGCAATGGGTGAGATTGATAAGGAGAAAAATCATGGCTCAATATAACAAAGAAATTTCTAATAATCAGAGGAAATCAAAACCACAATGCTCTACCTCAAGAAATTTAAATGTAAAAAATATTCAAGATTATATGACTCATCTAAGACTATATAACCTCAAAATTCCCTTTCAACTTTCATAGGTAACTACTTCTAATCAAAGAAATAAAGATGTGTCTCATAGCAAACATGGAATTTGAGTTGAATCTTGAAGAGTAAGTAGGATTTTAATAACATGAATGAGACTGTTCCACAGGAACAATGTGTGCAAGTGCATGAAAAGATGAAAGAACAAGTTGTGTGCTAAAGTTTAGGAAACAACTGAGTGTTGCTGATCACAAGGCTCTGAGAAGTACAAATAGTAGAGAAGAGAATAACAAAATGGCCAATAGCTGCCCCTTCTCCCCAGAGGGTTGTTGCAAGGGTCTAATGATCTGTGCAAAGGGGCTACTGCAGAATTCCAAAACACCACACTAAAAGGCAGTATTCTCATTAGCAGTATTGCCGCTGAGATATACAACTTTATCCATCAGAAAACACCTAGGTCATAAGAGCAGCTCAGGCTGTATGGTCACCTGGTGTCCCATGGTCAGATGTTCATCTTCTACCAGGGACCAAATAACAAACAAGGAGTCATTTCTCAAAAGTACAACTGTTATTAGCTGAAGAGGGCATGGATTTTCTCTAAATCCTTTGAGGCCTCTACTATAATTCTCCTGGATGTAACACCTTTAGATCCCCTTTGACATAAAAGCAAGGCAGAGCTGCATTGCAGCCTGGATCAGCTAGAAGCCCTATTTTGCTTTAGGATCCTGCCAAGCTAGTTTTTGGTGCGGAGCTGGAAACCTAAAATCCTGAACCTGCCCATGTCTTTCTTTGAGCTGTCTACAGCAGTTATAAAAAGCGGCCCAAACCCACTGTCTTCTGCCTCCTGTGTCCAGAACACTATGCTATGAAGCCATAATTCAGTGGCACTTCAGGGGACAATAAATAACCGTTTATGTCACTATTTCATGACTGAAAGCCAAGACTACCAGACCAGTTTTTCCATCCTCTGATGGAACCTGGTTTCTCACTGTCCTTAAGCCCAGTGAAATCAAATGATCAGTCCTATATTCCCATCCTTGCAGCCATCTCTGATACTAAATTCTGTATCAGTGTATCTTTCAGGATTTAAACAGAAATGTTTAATTCAGAAAATTAGGTACTTACAATACAATGTTAATAGAAGGACTGGAAGAGAAGATTCTCAGCTAAGCTTCTGAGAAAAGTTTTAGAACAACACTGTAGATCAGACCTTCCAAGGAACCTGATACCACTGCCAAGATCACAAGGTTGGGCAGTAGGAAGTCAGTACCCGGCTTCTGGCTCCACAACCACATGACCTGCACCTCTATTCACGCCAGCCAAAATGGGTGCTCCGGGCCCTGACTCTTGACACCCACAGTGCTTGAGACGCCTGCTACCACTGACACACACACACACACACACACACACACACACACACACACACACAACTATATCTGTCAGGAGAAACAACAGAAGCAAAATAAGCACAGCCCTCAGCAGATAGAACATCAGCCTGTGGACTGAAGGGTCCTGGATTTGATTCCGGTCAAGGGCACATGCCCAGGTTACAGGCTCAATCCCAAGAGTGGGGCGTGCAGAAGGCAGCCAATCAATGATTCTCTCTCATCATTGATGTTTCCATCTCTTCCTCTTTGAAATCAATAAAAATATTTTTTAAATTTTTTTAAAAGAAAAAAAAAATGAGCACAGCCTCTGCTTCATTTCTTCTGCCTTCCATATCTCACACAGAGACTTCAGCTTGGTGGAAACTAGGTCACAAGTAGAACCTGAGCTATAAATAAGTTTTGGGAATAAGTACAGTCTTTAGCTTTCTAAACTCCAGACCCCAGGGGACAGGAAGTCTTGGACTGGAACTGAAAGAGCAATCTGTAATGCCCGTCAAAGCGCCTCAGCTAAGCTTCTCCCCAGCTCCTCCTCTAAGTCTGAAGCTATGAACCCAGCAAAGTCCTCGCCTGCATGAAGCGTGCTTTCTAGTAGGGGAGACATGCACTCACTACACAAACAAAAAAACTAACATTAAGTTCTGATGGAGATGCATGCAATACAGGATGTGAATAAGGTGGCCAGAGTGTGGTGCTACTAGCTTTAGGGCACTTTGAGAACACCTTTCTAAACAGGTGGAGTTTGGCGGAGATTTGAATAATGAGAAGGCACCTAAGGGAAGACCTAGGGTCAGAGCCTCTGGACAGAGGAAACAGCAGGAGAAAAGAACTGTGTTTGTGGAAGAAACAGAAGGCGAGTGTGGCTGGAGCATTGTGGACAAGAAAGACAAGAGCAGAGTGTTTTTAAAATGAAGATTTTATTATTATTCCACCATGGTGAGGACAACAGAGCAGGAGACAATTGCCACGGAAAAGATGGCTTGTTTCTCACTGTTCCCAAGAGGAGGGGGCCTTGCCACACCACGCAGATCCACACGGAAAAGCACCAGGGCTGAGCGGAGGCAATGTGGGCAAAGCCTTTGTTGTGATTTTCATGGGATGGAATGGGTAAAGCAGGGCAAGCAGACTAATCAGGTTTAGGATTCCTAGTTTGAATCATTCCAATGGGCGCTGGGTGTAGGGGCTATCTCTAGCTGTCTGGTTCCTGGCCTGGGATGCGTAGGGCAGGGGAATATTGGATCAGAGTGTCAGAAGCTAACAAAGGTGGCAGCTGAGGATATGGACTCTGGATTGGTTGGTGTGTATGAAAGACATGCTTGCAGGTAAGTCTAATCAGGGTCACTACTGCCCCAGATGTCAAAACATCAGAATAAAAAGCCATGCTTAATACATAGGGGCCAAATCATGAGGGTCATATAAATTAAGAGAAGAATTTTGCATTTTATTCTACTTACAATAAGAAGCTATTTAGCTATGGGGGCATTTAAAAGGAGGGAAATGACATCATCTGACTCACATTTGGAGAATATCACCCTGGCTGGGTGGAGACAGGATTGTAGAGAATGGGAATAGCCCAGCTGAGAGACAATTTGCTGAACTAGGATTTTAGCAGTAACAATAATGAGAGGTCGTTTTGGGGGGTTAAATATTTGAGGCAGAACTGACAGAATTTGCTCAGAAATTGAATGTGGAGTGGTAAGAAAATAAATGAACTAAAATGATCTGAGCAACTGGGTAGCAACTTACTGTGATGAGGAAGTCACTTACTGTGATGAGGAAGTTTGGGAGAGGAACAAGAGTTCTATTGGGGACATGATAAGTTTGAGATGCCTCTAGACATCTAAGGAAAGACACTCACTTGGATTAACAAGGAGAGGCCAGAGCCAAAGATGTACGTTCGAGAGTTACAGAAGTTAAAAAATAAAATGTTTCAAGAAGGAGAGGTGCCCTGGCCAGTGTGGCTCAGTTGGTTGGGTGACATCCCATGCACCAAAAGGTTGCTGGTTCAATTCCTGGTCTGGGCACATGCCTGAGTTGTGACCTCAATCCCTGGTAGAGAGAGTGCAGGAGGCAGCCCATTGATGTTTCTCTCTCACACCAGTGTTTCTCTCCCCCCCCCCTCTCCGTTTCTCTCTCTCTCTCTGAAAAGTCAATTATTTTAAAAAAAAAAAAAAAGGAGAGGGGATCAAATCTGTCAAAGATAGAGATTAGGAATGAAAACCGGAAAGTATTAAGTTTGACAGCTCGGGAATGTTAGTGATCTTATAAGAGAGAATCAATGGAGCTGCAGGCACAAATGAAGAAAATGGGAGATAGAAGTGGAGGCAGCAAATGTCAACAAGAGGGCACCAGGTGTTGGGGGAAAGGCTCAGGCTACTGCAAGTCACACCTCTGTTCTACCCCCAAACTGCACCACCCTTCCAGACTAAACACATTCAGAAGGCTTAACTCTGTATAAGGACCCCACTAAGTCCATATGCAGTCACCTGAACCTGGCGATTGAGGGGAATCCTGCCCTCCCTGCCAGGCAATGTCTTCACTGGAACACTTCCCATCTAAAAGGCAAACCAGGCATGGAGATCAAGGTGACTACATTATACTTCACTGTTATAACATCTAGAAGTTTCCAGAAGCGTCTACATTGGACAGGGAGCCACGGTTTCATGCAGAGGAACCAATTACCCATGGTGAAATTCTAAACATAAGGGAGGGAGACCCTCAAATCTCATGCCATTTGTGACCAAAGAGACCCTACAGTGAGTGAGAAGACAAAACTTAGCCAGGAAAAGGAACCAGGTGTGAGGAAAGGGAGAAGACACAGGATCACCAAGAAAAATGAGATGAAGGGGAGGAGAAAGGAGACAGCAGGCAGTGGGGACATGGGCAGAGTCACCTGGCCCATGACATCACCTCAGCTCAGAGTTACCCAGGGAAACCCCACAAGTCAGGGCCTCCCAGGTCCCCAGGGAGTGGAGGCACAACAGCAGCCGGAGAATAATTGTGGGCACCTCAGAGGCCAAGACTTCCAGAGAGGAGGAGGGAACCGCAGAGCCCACACCTGTGCCCAGCAGCCCCTGCCCAGGCTGGGTGGCCATTTCCATCTCCCCCAGGTAAGTGCTCCACACAACGCTGGACAGCCTTGGCCTTTCCCTGACAAGGCTGGACCTGCCGGGAGCAGAGGGCAGATCAGGGCCCACTCAGAGTCTTAAAACCCTTTCTATGGGCTTGGGGCCAATACCTGTCCCTACTCATGAGAGAAAAGAGCCAGGTGAGGGTTCCCACATCTCTACTAGTGCACTCGCAGAGGTGTGAGTCAGAGGCCACCAGCCTGGCTGGACAAGAAGAGGGATGAGAAGGAGACAGGGAGCCTTGGACAATTTCTCCCAGATGGAATTGCACATAAGACAGTAAGGCAAGTGTGTCTACACTCAGTCTGTTCAAATCTTGGAATGTGTTCTGTGGGTTGGTGTGCTCTGGGGTGGGCCATACCATGTAAGAAGTTTGGCAATCATGTAATATGCATGTTTGTAGTGTGCCTAATTGGGTGGGGGGGTGAAGTGGTAGGGGTAAGGCAGTGTGAGCAGGTTTGTGGGTTTACAAGTGGCGTGTAAATCAGGTGGGCATTCATAGCCTCCGTACTGTCTATGGTTAATGTCTGATAAAAACTTAGGACATTCTTTCTCGGGTTCCTGTTAATGGTCCACATCTCAGAGACCACAGATGAAACAACCTGCATGCCCCATTTTCTCTCCCCCCCCCCCATGCAAAGCAAAGCTCCAAAGCTCCCACTAATACTTCAGACAAATATATATATATATATATGAAAAAAACAAAGGCAAATTGTCTGGCTGTGCGCCGCCAGATCTCCTTGATTCAATGAAGGCCATCTTTCTCCCCATCCCTCACATCCCCCACCAGGCTCCGGAATTCCAGCTCCCTTGCCCACAAGGTGCCAAACCTTCTTTCATGAACTGTTTTCTATTCCAGACACTCCCTCACCTCCTGCAGCCAGGGCTCTCTGGGCTGACCAGTCATGCAGCCAGCCAGCCACACCTTTGTTCATCCTCGTCCATCTAGCCAGATATCCACAGGGTATCCATCCTCATGCCCACTAGCTAATCAATTTACCCATCTGCCTGTCTCACTAAGATTTATCGAAGGGGGGCCGTCCTGCTTTAAAAATAGCCCTGGGGAGGGGTAAACAGGGAGCTGTCTAATAGTTATAGAGTTTTAGTTTTTATTCCATTCAATAAAGGACAGAACCAATTTTATTTTTATTAATCTAATCCGAAACAGTCCACATTTTCATCTGAGCCTTGCAGATGTTTCATTTGGAGTTTGAAGCTTTTTTATTGCATTTTGTTTTTGGAGCACTTCATTACCTGAGGTTAGCAATTAAAGTACAGGTGCAGTTTTCTTTTAATTTTATGCTGTTGTTTAGGTAATAAGAAACAGTAAGTAACTGGCTTTAGGTTTTGTAATTTTTTTCTCTATGTTCCTGCTTAGATTTCTAGTAGTCTGTTTATTTTCAGTGAAATGTAAAAATATTCCCATTCTCTTTAACCAGTATTAATTTTTTGAGACCTTATTGCTTGTCACTTGAATCTTGTAGCTGTCATACATAAGCAGCATCATAAATGACTTTACTTTCATTATTTCTTCTGGAGGGCAGGGGAAAGAATATGAATAGGCAACTCATAAATGAAATAATTCAAATAGGCAGTTTGATAAGTTGCTCAATTATCTAAATTGATTAACTTTTCTTTCTTATGTATCTTTATTGTTGAAAGCATTACTTCTTAAAATTTTTAATTGCAAACACAACATTTTTTTATTTGAAAATAGCAATATTTCTCCCATAAGCTAAGTGGTGTGAGCATCTCAAAGGTTATCAACAAGAGTGAAGAAGACCAATGGACTCAGATACTCCTGTTCAAACTGGATAGATGGAGTTTGTCTTCCAGAGTGTAGGTGAAGTTGTTGGCCTCACTGGACATACAGTAGGTGTGGTGAAATCACAGGCTCCAAGTAACAATTCTGTGTTCGCCACTCACTAATAGTGTGATCTTTGGTAAGTAATTTAAGCTCTCAGAGCTCTTGTTCCCTATCTGCAATGACTAAATAACAACTATTCCTAGAATTGTTATAAAGTCAGTTGAGATGTTACATACTGCAAAATGCCCAACACACAGCAATCTCTAAGTGTTAACTGTAGAGTAAATGACTTAAGGCAAAAAAATATATATATGGTGAGAGGGCAAAGTGAGTATGGGAGGAAGGTTAGGTCTATGCGCAATGGGCAGACAGTTTGAAACTATCCTGCCTTAAGATGAAGGTTGCTGAGCTAATCTCAAATGTGGGATGAATGTGGGTGATAAAAGCTCTTCAAATCTTGGGAACCAAGACTTCAAAAAGACTTGGGCCCAGTGTCCTTGTCTTTATCAAACTAGCTGCCTATTTTAGACAATCAGGTTCCGTCTTTATAAGTGGGATTTACTCATTCATCTCATAAGTATTTAGCTGAACACTTGGCATGTGCAAGGTGCCATGCCAGTTGTTCTGGTGAATAAACCAGCCGATAAGACAGTTGATAACTCAGTGATTAAGAGCAGAGGCTCTGGCGTTAGGCAGGCCTAGATTTGAGCCCAAACTCTCTGTTACTAGGTTTGTGGTTTTAAGTAAGTTTCTAATATTGTCTGGACTTCCATTTGCTCATCTGTAAAATGGAGAAAATATAGGCTTCTATATCATAGTGCGATTGTGAAGACTGGAGGTTTTTTGTTTGTTTGTTTTTAAATCCTCACCCGAGGATATTTTTCCATTGATTTTTAGAGAAAGTGAAGGAGGGGGGCGGGGGGCAGGGAGAGAAACATCAACCGGTTGCCTCCTGCAAGCGCCCTGGGGATCGAACCTACAACTTCGGTACATGCCCTTGACCAGGAATCAAACCTGTGATCCTTTGGTCCATGGGCTGGCATTCTAACCACCAAGCAAATCCGGCTAGGGCATGACTCAAGATTTTAATGACTATTAAGTCCTTTAGCCAGGCACTTGGGAAATAGCAGCTATTAAAACAGACGCTCACCCTAGACCCCTCCCCCCACCACCACCTCCCCAACTTGTTCTGCAGGATCTATGCAGTGGAGACCTTTATCTAAAAAATTCTGGGACCAAGAACACAGTGCTGTCTCACGTGAGCCCAAATGAAGGTGCTTTCTTCAAACACTTGAAGGGCTGTCTGGTGAAATAGGGCTTAGACGTTCTATAAAATACTAAGAATTTAGCAAAGACTAGTAGAATGAAGACTTTTCCTACAGGCAGACGGGGCTACCTCAGTAGATGGTGAGTTTTGCTGCAGATGTTCAAACAGACACTGCACATCAGCCTTCTAAGATGTTGTAGATGAAATCTGAGCATTGTCACACTGAAATATATGACCCTTAAAGTCACTTTTAATTCTGAAATGCCATGAGTAATTATTTCTGACCATGAGGAGAAGGGAAGGTGCCATAGGGATGGTGGAATTTGAGCGGAGCCTGAAAGATGAGTGGGATTTTAATAAGATGCATCCCTGCAGGGGGCACACTCTGGGAATGCGTAGGGCAGTGATGGCGAACCTTTTGAGCTTGGCGTGTCAGCATTTTGAAAAACCCTAACTTAACTCTGGTGCTGTGTCGCATATACAAATGTTTTGATATTTGCAACCATAGTAAAACAAAGACTTATATTTTTGATATTTATTTTATATATTTAAATGCCATTTAACAAAGAAAAATCAACCAAAAAAATGAGTTCGCGTGTCACCTCTGACACACGTGTCATAGGTTCGCCATCACTGGCCTAGGGGCTGGGAAAACGGAGGGTACCACCGAGACAAAGCCGCTGGAGTGATAATTACAGGGACCAATAAGAGGAGAGCAAAGTACAATATGGCCAGTCCCTGCCACACTCCCCTCACAGGGCAGGGGCCATGGGCTAACAATCTTTGAAAAGGAGCTCTATAGCATTCCAAAGCATGATACAATTGGGCAGTATTATCTCCAACAGTTGCGTTATTGCCTGACATCCTAAGTCCATGGCCCACCACGGTGATCATAAGACACCAGCCTGTGACAGCCCCTGACTGAGTCCACAGTGGGGGTGTCACATAGTTTGTTTCAGGCTGGGGTTTGGAGCCAGACTGACAAAGAAGTCTGGGGCAAAGCAGCTGCTCCATCCCCACTCTGGAGGAAGACCAAAGTACATGTCTGGGGTCTCTACACTTGGGAGTCAGGCCCTGCACCCAGGACCCAGAGCTTAGAGGACATGGGAAATGCATGGAATTTGGAGTCAAGAAACCTGGATTCAAGTCTCAGGCCTACCACTCCCTTGGTATTACCTGGGACAAATTATTTAACCGCTCAGAAACCCATGGCCTCATCCATAAAGCGGAGACCCTAACTGTCTCGGTCAATTTGAAAGAGACTGTATGAAAAGTGCCTTACTAAGCCACAGAAATGCTGATTCCATGTAAACTTCTCTTTCTTGGCTGTGCCATAGGTTCTAGCCTGAAGTGATGACTAAGGAAAATCAGACTCTGCCTGAATTCATCCTTTTAGGATTCTCCGACCTCAGGGCCCTGCAGGGCCCCCTGTTCTGGGTGGTGCTTCTGTTTTACCTGGTCACTTTGCTGGGTAACTCCATGATCATCCTCCTCACCCAGGCCAGCCCTTCCCTGCACTTGCCCATGTACTTCTTCCTGCGCCACCTCTCGGTCGTGGAGCTCCTCTACACCACCGACATTGTGCCCAGGACCCTGGCTGACCTGGCCTCCCCGCATCCCCAGGCCATCTCCTTCCAGGGCTGTGCAGCCCAGATGTACATCTTCATTGTCCTGGGCATCTCAGAGTGCTGCCTGCTCACAGCCATGGCCTATGACCGCTACGCCGCCATCTGCCGACCCCTGCACTACTCCATCCTCATGAGCAGGCGGGCCTGCGTGGCCATGGTGAGCATCTCCTGGCTCATGGGCATCATCACAGCCACCACCCACTCCTCCCTCATCTTCACTCTGCCTTTCCCCCGCCACCCAATCATCCCGCATTTCCTCTGTGACATCCTGCCAGTCCTGAGGCTGGCAAGTGCTGGGAAGCACAGAAGCGAGATCTCTGTGATGACAGCCACTGTGGTCTTCATCATGGTCCCCTTCTCTCTGATTGTCACCTCTTACGTCCGCATCCTGGGCACCATCCTGGCAATGGCCTCCCCCCAGAGCCGCCGCAAGGTCTTCTCTACCTGCTCTTCCCACCTGCTTGTGGTCTGCCTCTTCTTTGGAACGACCAGCATCACCTACATCCAGCCCCAGGCAGGCTCCTCAGCGACCACAAACCGCATCCTCAGCCTCTTCTACACGGTCGTCACACCCATGCTCAACCCCATCATCTACACCCTTCGAAACAAGGAGGTGGCGGGGGCCCTGCGGCACATGGTGAAGAGGCAGGTCTTCTCACCCTGAAGGGACTCGGGGGTGCCTGCTCACTCACTGACTGCCTTCAGGTGCTGGACTGAAGCCACAATCTAATAGAAACCATGCAGCACCTGAGAAAAATAAGGCTCCCTGGCAGAAAATGCTGGCATTAAAACAGAAGTAAATCTGCATCTTACCTCCTAACCACACCCCAGACTCACCATCAGAGCTATAGGATAAGAAAGAATGGAGGGGGCCCAGCCAGCATGACTCCGCGGTTGAGTGTCAACCTATGAACCAGGAGGTCATGGTTCCATTCCCAGTCAGGGCACATGCCCAGGTTGTAGTCTTGATCCTGGGGCCTGCAGGGGGCAGTCAATCAGTGATTCTCTCTCATCATTGATGTTTCTCTCTCTCTGAAATCAATAAAAATATTTTTTAAAAAAAGAAGAATGAAAGGGAATGCTGCCTATGGGGAAGAACATTTGGCATCATCTAAATTATTCTAGATCCCTGAACAAGGTGATTGCCCTGGCACACCCACAGTCAGAGGTCCGTGTCAGTCCTGAAAGCAGATGCTATGAACTTGACATCCAACTAAGTGGCCCCCCCGGAGCCTGTGGGGGAGTTTACCTGGCCCTTTAATCTGGTTTTCTCCCAGAAGCACACAACAGTCTTACGCTCTCGATGCCTTTTAGAAGAAAGGGAGCTGTTCCCCCTAGAAATATTCCACATGAATATCCTTCCTTGCTTTTCCTCACCCTTGATTTCTGACATCCATAACTGCCTATCACACATCCAACTGGGCAAGAGGGTGTCCCTGGCTTCCCTATTCTCCTCCCACCCTGTGGCATCAGCTTAAACCCATGCTCCTTGGCCAGCCCCTCAGACTGAGAAAAGCCCCGGGTCATCCTGGATAGGACCTAGGGAGCAGACATTTACCACGCAGTGTGGCCCTCTTTCAATCTCTGGAGAATTCCTCGCTTTAGAAAGAGGAATTCCTCTCTGGGGCTGAGAACACTTCCTTAGCCCCCCAGGCATGTGATACAGTTCCACTGACTGACTTTGACCGAGTGTCTGCAAGAGGCACGGAGAGGTGCTCTCTCTGATGACGGCAGCGAAGGCTGTAACAGCAAGTTCCTGCCATAAAAGTGGCAGAAAGTTTCTGACCCATTCCTGGTGGCAGCACCCATGGTTTCCTCAGCTGACCAGTTAACGTTTGGGAGTTATTCCTGGGTAACAGTGGCTGTCCTCCCAACAACACTTCATTTTAATAATTGTTTTTCTGCTTCATCATCCAGACAGCTTCTGTCTCTGCCAAGAATTCTGATTAACACAATCGGTTTGGAGGCTGGAGGCAGGAGAGGGAAAACGTTAACCCTGCTGCCCTAGAAATAATGTGGAAGACCAAGCGTGTCAAACCCACAGCCTGCAGGCCCCATGTGGCCCACAATGAGTATTTTTGCAGCCCAGCCAATATAACGGTATGTAAGAAATGTTCTAATAAAAATTTTGTAACTTAATTTTTACAATATCCAGTTACACATCATCATTAATAATGAACTACAACGTTCGCCAATGACTCATTACTATAACCGTGTTACATTCATTTCCCTTACGCGCCTTACCCGCAGGCGCACCATTTCTCTCCACTAATACTAGCAGCGGATATTTTAGCAGCGGATTGCCATGTCGTTAGTCTGGACTGACTTGATTGGTGTGTGCAACAGGAAATATTTCACTTTCGGAGAACAAGAAAGTAGGTTTATTTGCGTTATGCTTATTAATTTGTGCAGTTATTCAGTATCTAGTAAGTTAATGTTCAAGAAAAAATACTATTTTTTATTAAAATGTTCTATTATTTTATGTTAAAGAGTACTCATTTATTTCAGTCCTTTGTATTCAGCATGTCTCTATCGAAATAAACCTACGTTTCTATGAAAATTGAAGCTTTTGTGTGTGTTTTTGCGGCCCACAGAAACTTAAACCTTGTTTATTTGGCCCGTGTTAGCCTTTGGGTTTGACATGCTTGGCCTAGAACCTGCTTAGAGAGACCAGCTCCAGGGAACTTGGGGTCAGAAAACATCCTCAGGCAGACACAGAGTCAAGGAGCCCAAAGCTATACAGCATTACTGATATTTGGGAAAACAAATCCTTGCCCTCATGTGACTCCTAATCTAATGGGGGAGGAGGGTGTGGGGAGAATGGAGTGGACAAAAAACAAACCAGCAGAAACATAGAAGGAGAGCAATTATAAAGATATGTAAACACGCATTGGGAGGCAAATCATTGATAACAGTTTGGCGGTGTTCCAGGAAGGCTTCCTGGAAGCAGAGGCTCAGTGCAGTGCTTCCGACCTTCCTCACACGGTGGCACGTGTAGGAAGTGCTAATACTTGAGTGGCACACCAGGGTCAACTGAAAGCATGTGCTAGAGCTTGATGGGAGGCGGGAGGGGCGGAGCCAGGCGACGGCAGTGTCCCTGTGGGATCTGGCTGCACAGGGGGACTAAGAAAGAGCCACCACGAGGCAGACTGTCGCCATGGGTAAAGGAGGCCAACAAGTGAAGGGGCAAGATGTCCTCTTACGCCTTCTTCGTGCAAACCTGCGGGGAAGAGCATAAGAACATCCAGACTGTTTTGTCAATTTTGCTGAATTCTCCAAGAGGTGTTCAGGGAGATGGAAGACTGTGTCTCCAAGGAAAAGTCAAAGCTTGAAGATATGGCAACAGTGAGAAATTCACTATAATGGAGATTTTTTAAAGTATGTTCCTGCCCTAGCTGGTTTGGCTCAGTGGATAGAGTATCAGCCTGTGGACTGAAGGGTCCCAGGTTCGATTCCAGTCAAGGGGACATGCCGCAGATGCCGGCTTGATCCCCAGTAGGTGGTGTGCAGGAGGCAGCCGATCAATGATTCTCTGTCATCATTGATCTTTCTATCTAAATCAATAAAAGTATATTTTTTTAAAAAATTATGTTCCCCCCCCCAAAGGTATAAGAAAGGAAAGAAAAATACCCCAATGCTCCTAAAAGGCCTCCATCTGTTGTTGTTTTTTATGTTTTGCTCTGAACATCGTCCATGCGGGATACCGCCAAAAAAACTGGGTGAAATGTGGTCTGAACAGGCAGCCAAAGCTAAGCAGCCACATGAACAGAAAGCAGCTAAGCTAAAGGAGAAATATGAAAAGGATATTGCCACATACTGTGCCAAGGGCAAAAGTGAGGGGAGGGAAAAAAAGAGTCCTGGCCCTAGCTGGTTTGGCTCAGTGGATAGAGCATCGGCCTGTGGACTGAAGGGTCCCTATGTTCAATTCCAGTCAAGGGCACATGCCTGGGTCGTGGGCTCGATCCCCAGTAGGGGGCGAACAGGAGGCAGCTAATCAATGATTCTCTCTCATCCTTGATGTTTCTTTCTCTCTCTCTCTCTCTCTCTCTCTCTCTCTCTCTCTCTCTCACTCTCTCTCTCTCTCTCTCTCTCTCTCCCTCTCTCTCTCCCCCCCTTCCTCTCTAAAATCAATAAAAATATTTTTTAAAAACTCAATGGAAAAATATCCTCAGGTGAGGATTAACAACAACAAAAAGACTCCTGGCAGGCCAACAGGCTCAAAAAAGAAAGATCCAGAAGATGAGAAGGAGGAGGAGGAAGATGGAGATGAAGAATAAATGGCTATCCTGTAATGATGTGTGTGGAGTATATGTGTGTGCTCAGGCAATTATTCTGCTAAGGATGTAAATTCAAATGCAGCTCAATATTAGCTTCAGTATTAAAACTATACAGATTTTTGTATAGCTGATAAGAGTTATAGTAGAGAAAACACTGCTTTAAAATGCAAGTTGTAAAAAGAAATGCAAGTTGTAGCTTTTTAATATCTTTTTTATTATTGATTTAAGGGAGGAAGGAATAGGAAGAGAGAGATAGAAACATTAATGATGAGAGAGAATCATTGATTAGCTGCCTCCTGCATGCCACACACTGGGGATCGAGCCCACAACCCAGGCATGTGCCCTTGACCGAGAATGGAACCATGACCTCCTGGTTCATAGGTTGACATTCAACCACTGAGCCACGCCGGCTGGGCTAACTTGTAGCTTTTTGAAGGGCTACTACAAACAGTTAAATTTTAAGGCTTCTAGTACTAAATGTTTCATATATTTAATGGTTTCATTAATTTCTTGATTTGTGTATGGTAGCACAGCAAACTCCTAGGAATTAGTATCAATAGTAAATTTGGGGTTTTTTAGAATATGGCATTTTGGAGGTTTCTTTAATTTTATAATATTACAAATAAAATTATACATATCAAAATTTTTATTGCACCCTTTTACTATATAATTACAACAAAAATAAAATATGCAGTAATATTTCATTTAAAAGTATATAGTAATAAATACTGGTTTCACAAAAACTTCCAAATAAAATTTAATAGATATTAGAAACTTGAGCTTCTGTGAATATAATTACTATATTAGATTTGTGCTTGAAAAATGGCTAAACACCTCCTGGTCAAGATCTTTAAGTACTGATTTTTTTTTTTTTTTTTAATATATTTTATTGATTTTTTACAGAGAGGAAGGGAGAGGGATAGAGAGTTAGAAACATCGATGAGAGAGAAACACCGATCAGCTGCCTTCTGCACACCCCCTACTGGGTATGTGCCTGCAACCAAGGTACATGCGCTTGACCGGAATCAAACCTGGGACCCTTGAGTCCGCAGGCCGACGCTCTATCCACTGAGCCAAACCGGTTAGGGCAGTACTGATTTCTTAAAATAACTGATGGTCACCATCCAAGAAAACTACTCGTAGAAGTGGATGATAAAAAATGAAAAACCTTTTCAGTCATTCAAAATTATTCAATCATTGAAATTATGTATAAAAATATATTTACATTTACTAACTTTTCTTTCATTGAAAATTCTTGTAATTTTATAAAAGGATTTCATTTTCAATAATATTTTTTCTCTTTTTTCTTTTTTTTCTTTTTTTTTTTGGCTTAAACAACAGCAATCTACTTCCTCACAGCTCTGGAGGCTAAAATTCTGAGATCCAAGTGTCCACAGGTCTGGTTCCTTCTGAGGGCTATGACGGCCTCTCTTCTTGATTTATAAATGGCCATCTTATCCCTGTGTGTCTTTTTTTATTGATTGATTGATTACAGTTGACATACAATATTATATTAGTTTCAAGTGCACAACATAGTGATTAGACATTTATATCCCTTACAAAGTGATCACTCTAACAAATCTAGTACCTGTATGGCACCATACACAGTTATTACAATACTAGAGGCCCAATGCACGAAATTTATGCAAGAGTAGGCCTTCGCAGCTGCAGCGGCTGCCTCGATCCCTCCCTGCAGCCACGGTGGCTGCCTCAATCCTGTGGATGCAGCCCCGGCTTCATCTGGAAGGTCGTCTGAAAGGTCGTCCAAAAGGACGTCCAGATAGCCATTCGGTCGATTTGTATATTATGCTTTTATTATTATAGATTACTGACCATATCCAGTGGTCGCCAACCTTTCGGACCTCATGGACCACCACCAGTGGTCCGTGAACCATTGGCTGCTGCTCCAAAGGTTTCCTTATTACTTGACAACCATGCCTACATTCAACCACACTTTTTCATGTCAGGTATTTCGATACAGCATTACTGGAGCTCTACTGTGCAGATTGTGCATACAGCCACCATGCAGCCAGATTATATACCACAATAGTGCACCTTAGCAGGTAATGGGCAGAAGTATTGGATACACCATATATGAAGACGAAGATTCAGGACCACCATGGAGAGCTCAGGAGATCCCCAGGACTCCTCACCCTCCAACCCTTGAGGGCCACACCTTGGGCTCGGAACTGTGCTCCTTGTCACATGAACCCCAACTCCTCCACAACTCCATGAGCCCCCCATCCACAGTGGGCAGCAGGACACTTGGGAGCTGGCTACAAGAGTAGACATGAAGGTTACAGAGCACCTCTAGGCTGCCCTAACCTAGTGAGGCCAAACAGTGTCTAGCACTCATTTTTCTCACCAGCTGCAGGAACCTCAGGGTGCATTACCAACCCCACACTTTTGGGGGCTTCCCACTGAGTAGCCCCAGGCAAGGCTATTTATGGCCAGATGCAATGAGCCTGGGAGCTCTGTCCATTCCAAGACCCCACGATGCAGAAACCAAGGGCAAAGAGGATCACACTCTTACAGATACTTTAAATCCATGGCCCGCCAGTGTGCCGTGGTGTACCCTTGGAGAAGCTCAAGTTTAATACATTCATTCAGAAAATACCATGTCAAGCTGTGTGCCAGGAATTTAGTGCAAAGGAGAATAAAACCAACATAATGGGGGAGATGGAACAATTAACAGGCAATTACAATTTTATATGAGACGTGTACAAACAATAGCAGCAAGATAGGATGGTTAGCAGTAAAAGGAGAAGTCCCAAATCTAACCTGAGAAGGCTCCAAGGAGGAGGAGATACCTTAACTGAAGTCTGCATAACAAGAAGTTATCCAGAGGAAGAAATAAGAAAGGGAATAGAATGTGCAAAGGTCCTGAGGTCAGCAAGAGTGTGGCTCACTCCAAGAACTGCAGGATGCACATTATAATCGAGTATGCTGGGCAGTGGGAAAGTGACAAGAGAGGAAGGAGGCATGCAGTATCCGAAATTGTTGGAGTCTGAAGAGGTCTCCTTAACCACACATCTCTCCCTTTGGGTTCTCTACCAACTAGGAAAATACACTGAAGTTAGGGAGCAAACAATCAGCTTTATTACTAGTCAAGCTGAATTGGAGGATATGGCTTGAATCCAAGGTCGGAAAGAGCTTCCTACTCTCCACAGTTCCACTACCCCCAAGTTAACAGCAGAGAATCTATACAAATGACAGGTCACTCCAATTGGGCCTGTCCCGAAGCTCACTACCTGAAGGATGAAAGACAGGCCAGCTGAGAAAGAAAGCCAAAGAGGGCTTACACCACACATGCACAAAAATGCTTTCTATTATATCAGTAAAGTTCACTCCTCCTTCCATAAGAAGCGAGTGCTATGCCTGAAACTAATACAAAGTAATGTTGAATGTAATTGAAAGGTAAAATTTTAAAAAACAAGAAATGAGTGAAGGGTTAGAGAGAAAGATGGGAAGCGTTTCTGTCCTTGTTCCCTTCTGGAAGTGGAATTTTAAAAATCCTTTCATCTTGAGGTAAACCTAGTAACAGGATGACGGGTTTGCTCCCACCTCCGCCCAGTACAGATCATGAAGGATGTTGGGGTGGCTTGAGAATTCAGGGACTCATTCTGAGTGACAAGCTCAGATTTCAGTTTTTAAAATATCATTGTAGCCAGTGTGGATCGGTGGTTGAGCATCGACCTATGAACCAGGAGGTAACAGTTTGATTCCCCGTCAGGGCACATGCCCGGGTTGTGGGCTCAATCCCAGTGGGGAGCATGCAGGAGGCAGCTGATCAATGATTCTCTCTCATCATTGATGTCTCTCCCTCTCTCTTCCTCCTGAAATCAATAAAAATATATTTTAAAAAATAAATAAATTATAAGATGCTACTAATAAAGAAAACTAGAGGTGGGGTGCATGGAAACAATATATGCTACTACCTTCACAATTTTTCTGTAAGTATAAAACTATTCTGAAATAAAGTGTTTTATTTTTAAGCTAATTTATTGACATGGAAAGATGTTCACAATAATATTATTAAGTGATAAAAGCAAGGTAAAAAAATAAAAAATAAAAAAATAAACAGTAAGTTCTGCCCTAGCTGGTTCAGCTCAGTGGACAGAGCATTGGCCTGCGGACTGAAGAGTCCTGGGTTCAATTCCAGTCAAGGGCACATGCTCGAGTTGAGGGCTCCATCTCCAGTGTGGCATGCAGGAGGCAGCTGATCAATGATTCTCTGTCATCATTAATGTTTCTATCTCTCTTTCTCCCTCTTCCTTCCTCTCTGAAATAAATATATATATTTTTAAAAAACAGTAAGTTCTCAATATAAAATATATATTCAGATAGATATTAAGATATATATACACCAAAGTATTGACAATGATAGACTCTGGATGGAATGAGTCTTTTTTTGTGTGTTTTTTTAATATATTTCTCATCCATTGATTAGAAATAGGGAAAAGTCATATATAAAACAGCAAAAGAAAAAGATGGAATTTGTTTAAACAGATTTTTATATTTTTATTTTTATTTATTTTCAACCAATTATTCCTTTTTATGCCTTTGGAAATGCTTTTATTAATAATTTAATGCTTCAATTTGGTCAAAAGTGAATGTTTCTGATTGTGAGCACACATTTTTCAAATATAAACATCGTAGAAAGGCTGTGAGTAGAACACAGATAAGGACACTCATAAGTCTGGTTGTTTCCAGATTTATGATGTTGAGCATTTCTGCAGTTTCCAATTAAAATGCTTTATAAATAAAAAAAGACAGAACGGGGTGCAGAGTGGGAAATGGAGCCACAGGGACTTTTTCCTCAAGAGCAGCGTAATGCGGAGGTTTTTTCAACGTGGGTTCGCATCGCTCCCGTGTGGTGAATCTCCAAATCGCCGGGCTGGGCGTCCCCTCCCTGAGCTGTGTGAGGAGATGGTGAGGGAAGGTGCTGAAGATCTACTCGTCCAAACCCCATCTACAGAGGAGGAAACAGGCCTAGGAACGCTCCCGGGGTTTACCCAAGATCGCTCAGTGAGTTCAGGGCAGAGCTGAGACCAGTGATAACATGTCATCTACACCTCGCCAGCCTGGGAGCAGAGATCACCTCACTTCATGCTGACATCATGAGGTTCCGTTAACCTTACCCTATAGATGAGCTCACGGTGAGAAAGGAAGTGTCTTGTCCAAGGTCCCACCGCCTGATTGCAGCAGAACCAGAACTCAAACTCGGTCTATCTGCCCCCAAAGCCAGAGAGTAACTGAACACTGTCAACCCAGCCTCCAAAGCCACTGCCCAGCCCACGTGTCTTTAACATGTCTGCACCTAGATCACAGAAAGGAGATGCCCTGGAGACACCCGCTCTAACTCCATCATGTCACAGAAAAGGACATGGGGGGGGGGGGGATGTGACTTTTCTGTAGTGACTGAGGGCCAGAGCTGGGGCTGGACCCATGCCTCCAGGCTCTTCAACTAATGTCCTCTCTGGGCCTCTGTGCTACCTATTAATCTACTGCAACTCTGTGTGCACACACGCGCGCACGTGTTTGTGTGTGTGTGTATGCACCTGCATGTGTGCCTTATATGTGCACATGTATTGCATACATATGTATAGCATGTATGTGTATGTGCAGAGACCATCCTACACATAGGAAAAGTAGCCAGGAAAAGCCCTGAGAAACCCCCCACTGGGATTGGCACCTGCCCCTTTGCAGAGCCTGGAGGTCAGAGTTAGAGATTAAAGAGTTTAAAGGAAGAAAGGGGACACTCTGGGGCCCTAGGGGACTGGGGGTGCTTCAGTGGGTGCAAGATCTCAGGAACATACTATCCTGAAGTCCCGTGTGCAAGGCCCAGAGGGACACATGAGACCACTAGGAGGTCAGACTCAAGCCACAAGCTTCCTGTTTCCTCCAGGACAAGAAGTCAGAGAACCAAAAAAGAACCTACCCCAACCTCTTTCATGCTCTTGCCTCATCAGCGGAACTCAGTGTCTGGGCCTCTACGTGGATCCTGGGCAGGGGAGCAGGCACACGGAGGGAGGAGCAGAGATGGTATAAGAAGTAGCACTGGCAGGAGAGGGGGAAGTGGCCAGGGACAAGGAGGCACTTCCCTGAAGCCCCAGAGGTGCGAGCGCTGTGGGCACCAGTGAGCTCATGCCAGGGACCTGAGAGCAAGGTGTAAGGCAGCATAGGACAAAGGCACAGCCCCTATGAAGACGTGTACCCCTGACAACACAAGAGCCCGCTCTCGCCTCAGGTCGAGCATTTCCATCCAGGAGGTGATTCCCACCACACCAGAGTTCACATTCCTGGACGACACTGTTTGCTGTGCCCCTGCCTGAGAACGTTCCTCCACCTTTTCCTCCAGTTTACTTCCTGTCCACCATCCCAGGCCCAGCACAGAACACCTCCTCTGAGAAGTCTGCCCTGGTTCTCCCACAGAAACCACATTACCCCACAGCCTTCCACCTTGTATTGCCTCAGAACTTAGTAACTTAAAGCCACAAACATTTACGTATGAACTCATGGTTTCTGAGTCAGTAATCAGGCATGACTTAGCCAAGGGCCTGTGACTCTCATGAAATTTAATCAAACAATCAGCAGGATGCCCTTATCTTAAGGCTCCCCTGGGATAGTCTGCTTCTAAACTCGCACACAGAGCTGTTGGCAGGCCCCCGGTGCTTACCGGGGCTGGGGGCATCAGTTCCTCACCACATGGGCATCTTCACAGGGTAGCTCACACCGTGGCAGCTGCCTTCCCTTTAAGTGAGCAAGCAAGGGAGAGAGCAAGAGCGCATGAGCAAGATCGAGGCCACAACCGTTCTGTAATCCCATCTCTAGTTTCTGTGCACTGTTAGTTAGAAGTGAGTCATTGATTCCAGGCCAAAAGGCCCAGGTTACAAAAAGACTGTGCCTCTGTCTTGCTGGCTTTGTCTCACTCTCTCCTTTTCTCACTCAGAGGGGCCTGCCGTGTTGTGAGCTGCCTAATGAGAGGCCCATACAGCAAGGAACTGAGGTCTCCATCTATTCAAGGGGAGGGGACTACATGAGGACTTGCACGCCAGGAGGTGGGGATCGCTGGGGGCCGGCTGAGGGACTGCCTATCACACATGTGACAGTGGCACTGCCTGAGCATCTACTGAACCTAACGCTAGGGTGATCAATCATGTTACTTACTAGTAAATCCCATAATCCATCTGTGAACCAGGCATTAGTATTGCCTCTTTGCAGATGAAAAGGCCAAGGCCAAGAAAGGTGATGTGAGTGACTTGCCCGAGGTCCCATCAGCCAGTGATCAATCCAGGATTCACACCCGAGCCTCTGACCCCACGCCCATGCCCTTTCTATGGCAACGGCCTGCCAGGGATCACCTTCCACGCTGGACTCCTGGCTTCACCACCCACAAGCTGTGTGACCTGGGCACATTATTTAACTTCTCAGAGACTCGGATTTCTCACATATAAACAAAGACAATTCCTACCTCATAAGATTATTGCAAGAATTAATAACAATGTATGAAAAGCACTTAGCACAATATCTGGTGTATAATAAAAATCAGCATTATTTCACATGGATCAGGGGAGACAGAGAAGGTGAGTTTACTGTGTACATTTTCACCCTGGACTGAGATGACAATAATTTTTTTTTAAAAAAAGGTACTCAAATGATACCAAAATCAAAGAAAGTATGGTATTGAAGACAAAATATATTGTGTATTTTTAAAGTATATTTTTATTGATTTCAGAGAGGAAGGGAGAGGGAGAGAGAGAGAAACATCAATGATGAGAGAGAATCATGGATCGGCCACCTGCACACCCTACACTGGGGATCGAGCCCACAACCCAGGCATGTGCCCTGACTGGAATGAAACGGCGATCTCCTGATTCATAGGTCAATACTCAACCACTGAGCCACGCCAGCCGGGCGAAGGCAAAATATCTTGAAAGTTGCTACTTTGAGTGGAGAAAAGGCTTAGGTCTTCCTCGCCCAGCCTCAAGTGCAAGAAATTGCTTTCTTGGTAAGGTCCTATGACTTTCTCAGAACATTCTTATTCAGGTGAAAATAGAAATTTGTTGGCTGCAGTATCTGGGGTGGGGGGTGTTGATAAGGGACATGAGGGGAGTCAAGGAGAGGGGAAATGATACCAATGGCATACTTCACAGATCTAGAATGAACTCTCCAAAAATTCATCTGGAATAAAAAAAGACCCCGAATAGCTGCAGCAATCCTGAAAAAGAACAAAGTAGGTGGGATCTCAATACCAGATATCAAGTTGTATTACAAAGCCACTGTTCTCAAAACTGCCTGGTACTGGCACAAGAACAGGCATATAGATCAATGGAATAGAATAGAGAGCCCAGAAATCGGCCCGAACCAATATGCTCAATTAATATTTGACAAAGGAGGCAAGAACATACAATGGAGCAATGATAGTCTCTTCAATAAATGGTGTTGGGAAAATTGGACAGATATATGCAAGAAAATGAAACTAGACCACCAACTTACACCATACACAAAAATAAACTCAAAATGGATAAAGGACTTAAATGTACGACAGGAAACCATAAAAATTCTACAAGAATCCAAAAGCAACAAAATCTCAGACATATGCCGAAGCAATTTCTTCACTGATACAGCTCCTAGGGCACTTGAAACTAAAGAAAAAATGAACAAATGGGACTACATCAAAATAAAAAGCTTCTGCACAGCAAAAGAAACCATCAACAAAACAATAAGAAAACCCACTGTGTGGGAAAACATATTTGCCAATGTCATATCTGATAAGGGCCTAATCTCCAAAATATATAGGGAACTCATACAACTTAACAAAAGGAAGATAAACAATCCAATCAAAAAATGGGCAAAAGACCTAAATAGACACCTTTCAAAAGAGGACATTCAGAAAGCCAAGAGACATATGAAAACATGCTCAAAGTCACTAATCATCCGAGAGATGCAAATCAAAACAACAATGAGGTACCATCTCACACCTGTCAGACTGGCTATCATCAACAAATCAACAAACGACAAGTGCTGGAGAGGATGTGGAGAAAAAGGAACACTTGTGCACTGCTGGTGGGAATGCAGACTGGTGCAGCCACTATGGAAGACAGTATGGAGTTTCCTTAAAAAACTGAAAATGGAACTCCCATTTGACCCTGTGATCCCACTTCTAGGAATATATCCCAAGAAACCAGAAACACCAATCAGAAAGGATATATGCACCCCTATGTTCATAGCAGCACAATTCACCATAGCTAAGATCTGGAAAGAGCCTAAGTGCCCATCAGTAGATGAATGGCTACACGATGGAATACTATGCTGCTCTAAAAAGGAAGGAACTCTTACCATTTGCAATGGCATGGATGGAACTGGAGAGCATTATGCTAAGTGAAATAAGCCAGTCAATGAAGGAAAAATACCACATGATCTCACTCATTCATGGATAATAGAGACCATTATAAACTTTTGAACAATAATAGATATACAGAGGCAGAGCTGCCTCAAACAGATTGTCAAACTGCAGCGGGAAGGCCAGGGAGGGTTGGGGGGCAGGAAGTAGGGGGGTAAGAGATCAACTAAAGGACTTGTATGCATGCATATAAGCATAACCAATGGACATAAGACACTGGGGGATAGGGGAGGCTAGGGGACTGTCTAGGGCGGGGGTGGGGGGGAAATGGACACATATGTAATACCCTTTGTAATACTTTAAGCAATAAATAAAAAAAAAAGGAGAGGGGAAATGAACTGAAGAATAACATGAAAATGAGAGAAAAGGGGTCTGTAGCTGTCAATCAACCCCACAAACTCTAGAAGATGAAGCTGGCCTCAAGTTGCAGCGGAAGACATGATTAGATCCAAGAAACTAGAATTGTGGTGGCCTTCCCCATAGAGATCATGAAAAAAAATGTAAGTCTGGGAAAATCATGTACCCTGAATCCCAGACCTTCCTGTTCTCCTGGCAAGCTTTCTCTTTGTAGGAAAAAAAGAATGTGTGAGTGAAGATCTCAGAGGTACTAAGAGCTCCTCGGAGAGAGAGCCTGGGGCAGGGGACTGGCCTCCCCAAACCCCTGGGATCCTTTTTACTCTAAAAGTCTAAGCCATCACGTACATATATCGGATGCAACTTAATAATTAACAAATGCTTTTTCCGTATGGATGCTGTGTAAGTTTTAATTAGTTCCCTGGGGTCAGCCAAGTCTCTCTGTTTCACTAGGGCCTGCCCCACAGCCTCACAGCCCCCAGTGCCTCTGCAACAGTAGTTACCTTCCAAATGGGACTGTCTCTACCAGCATAATGGTAATCATGGCCACGGTAACTCCACAATTATTTTGGTCCCTTGACATTTAAAAAAAATAAAAAGTTTACAGCCTAGCCATAATAGAGCACCTGGGCAATTTCCTTTCATTATCTCATTTGGCCCTCACACCAACCCTAGAGATAAGCCTAGCAGGTCTTACTAAGTGACAGGAAAACTAAGGAACCACATGACTGCAAAGTCACTTGCCCAATAAAGGTAGAACTGGGACTTGAAACCTAGAAGTTAAATCCCCAGCTTCCAGTCCAGGACATTCTAACATGCCACCCAGTCCTGCCCATCTTGGGACCCCCTCTCCTATAAGCTGTGTCCCCACATCTGTAACTTGTTCTCTGGAAGCCCAGCTCCTTCCAACAACAAAAGGCCACAGTGTCCTACACAGCAACCCGGGAACAACTGGTCTGCTCTAAGAATCCCCCTACTTCCTCACACCTTGTCCCCTCACCTCTGAGCCAGGCTTCTGGAATAAGAACCAATACCCCATATGGGGAATTCGTTGGTCCATGTCCCCAGTTCTCACTTCACCTCTGTTACTCCACCCATCACTCTGCCTCCTTCTACTTCCCACTTCCATCCTAGTGCGATAAGGAGAGACTCACTGTTTATATTTGTTCATTCAGTGTATTGTTTCTTGTTGCCCCACATAAATAACTTACCAAGACAGATCAACCAACACAAGATGGAAAATTTTTAAAATAGGAGCAAAGGAAATAAAGAGAAGAAAATAAAAAAAATTTTAAAGAAAAAAAAAGGTAGAGGTATAAAATGGAGCCAGGAACGTCACTTGAAAATGTAAAATATAAGATCTATGCCCTTCCCAAAGGTGAGCCACAGGTTTGACTCAAAACTGTTTAGAAGCGAACCCAAAAATCTAGTCTGTTCCAGAGCTCACAGTGTCCCTGAGATAAAACAGAGACAGACTATTCAGGGCAATACAGCTATTCTTGGAGCTAAGACCAGGCAGAAGTTTCTCCAAAGGCAACTCCTAGAGAGATGACTATGGTTCAAGTCCTTACCGTCACCTTCACAGGAAGTTTCCTAAGATGACTTCTAAAAAAAAAAAAAAAAAAAAAAAAAACAAGATGGCAGCATAGGTAAACACCGGAAATTGCTGCCTCCCACAACAAATTCAAAAATACAACTAAAAGACAAAACTGGCATCATCCAGAACCACAGGAAGGCTGGCTGAGTGGAAATTCTACAATTAGAAGGAAAGAGAAAAGCACACTGAGACTCAGAGGAGCTGCAGAAGTGGGATGCAGAGGTACGGAGGCGCACACGGCAAGGGCTGACAACTGAGAACACAGTTGTCTTTTTGAATCGGGAGGGAGTCTCAAGCCCCAACTGCTCTGAACTCTGGTTCCGGGAAGTCTCTGGGGACCTGGACTCATGCGGGGAGAGACTGGACTGTCTGGCAGTGGGCAGAACTCAGAACTCGAGGGCGGCTTTCTCTCAAAGGTGCTTGCAGCAATTACCAGGACACTGAGACACGGGGCCCCTTAGGGCAGGGCTGAGGATCAACCATAGCTGCTTGCTCCGCCCTGTTGATTCCCTGAGACCCCACCCCACCCAAGCTGTGGCAGAGGCTTTTGCATATGAATGCCCTGGCCCTTTGCAATCTGAAAATTACCTAACAAACTGAAGCTGGGCCAGACAGACCCAGAATTTCCAAGAGAAGGCCCAAGGCCCCACAGCAGCTTGCACTGCTTCACAACTGGGCCTCATCTGGGCACCTCCAAACCCCAAACAAGGAAGGGGAATCTGCAGATCTCTCCGTAGCTCCTGCTGGGTAGCCTCAGGCAGAGGCTAAATTAGCACCTCCTTAGATCCAAGAGCCAGTGTACCCAGTGGTCAGAGTGGGACCATCCAGATTACAACTCCTCAGATCCATAAGGGACACACTCAGGCAGCAGACTCAGTGAGCACCAAAGCCCCACTGAAGCAAGTCTTGACCCAGAAGGGTGTCTTCAGCACAGAAGATCTCCCACCGTAGACACAGCTGACTCTCACAGCCAATTGGCCTGGAGGTCAATTCCTCCCAGTGATACCTACAACAATCAAGGCTTAACTACAACAAGACTATGCACAAAGCTCACAAAGGGGTGCACCAAGAGTGTCCACCTCAGGTAATTGGGGAGGCTGAGCCACTTGGCCCTATAGGACACCTAGCACACAAAGCCACTCTACCAACACAGGGAAGCATAAAAAATGCGGAGACAAAGAAACAGGTCACAAATGACAGAAATGGAGGAAAGCAAACTACTGGATATAGAGTTCAAAATCACACTTTTAAGGTTTTTTCAAGAACTTTCTAGAAACCGCCGATAAATTTAGTAAGACCCTCAAAAAGTCTGGTGAGACCGCCGATAAATGTAGTGAGACCCTCAAGAAATCTAGTGAGACCCTCGAGGTTATGAAAAAGGACCAACTAGAAATTAAGCATACACTGACTGAAATAAAGGATATTCTGCAGACTAGAGGATCGCAAGAATCAAGTCAAAGATTTGAAATACAAAGAAGCAAAAAACACCCAACCGGAAAAGCAAAATGAAAAAAGAATCCAAAAATATGAAGATAGTGTAAAGAGCCTCTGGGACAGCTTCAAGCGTACCAACATCTGAATTATAGGGGTGCCAGAAGAAGAGAGAGAGCAAGATATTGAAAACCTATTTGAAGAAATAATGACAGAAAACTTCCCCCACCTGGTGAGAGAAATAGACTTACAGGTCCAAGAAGCACAGAGAACCCCAAACAAAAGGAATCCAAAGAGGACCACACCAAGACACATCATAATTAAAATGCCAAGAGCAAAAGACAAAGAGAGAATCTTAAAAGCAGCAAGAGAAAAACAGTCAGTTACCTACAAGGGAGTACCCATACGACTGTCAGCTGCTTTCTCAACAGAAACTATGCAGACCAGAAAGGAGTGGCAAAAAAATATTCAAAGTGATGAATACCAAGAACCTACAACCAAGATTACTTTATCCAGCAAAGCTATCATTCAGAATTGAAGGTCAGATAAAGAGCTTCACAGGTAAGGAAAAGCTAAAGGAGTTCATTACCACCAAACCAGTATTATATGAAATGCTGAAAGGTATCCTTTAAGAGGAAGAAGAAGAAAAAGGTAAAGATACAAATTATGAACAACAAATACACATCTATCAACAAGTGAATCTAAAAACCAAGTGAATAAATAATCTGATGAACAGAATGAACTGGTGATTATAATAGAATCAGGGGCATAGAAAGGGAATGGACTGACTATTCTTGGGGGGGAAAGGGGTGTGGGGGATGGGGGAAGAGATTGGACAAAAATCATGCACCTATGGATGAGGACAGTGGGGGGGGGTGAGGGCAGAAGGTGGGGGGGGGGGAACTGGGTGGAGGGGAGCTGTGGGGGGAAAAAGAGGAACAACTGTAATAACCTGAACAATAAAGATTTAATTTTAAAAAAATGACTTCTAAGAACTGCCCTCAGCATAAGGGAAGCCATTGCACCTCTGCAGCTGTGGGAGAGAATGGAAATTCATGTAACTTGAACCCCAGACACCTCTGATTCTCCTGGGCCAAGCTTTCTCTTTGTAGGAAAAAATGTATGAGTGAAGATCTTATAGGTACTAAGAGCTCCTGAGAGAGAGAGAAGACTGGGGCAGGGGACTGGCCTCTCCAACCCTCTGAAACTGGCCTCCCATTGGCATGCCAACAGAAATCAAGGCTCACCTACCATAGAATGGTGTGCACAGCCCACCCGGGGGATGCATCTGGAATGCCCAGCTTGGGTGATCAGGAAGACTGTGCAACTGGACCCTACAAGACACCTACTACATAAAGCCACTCTACCAAGCCCAGGAGACGTAGCAGCTCTACCTAATACATAGAAACAAACAGCCAACATGAGGAGGCAAAAATCATGTCCCAAATGAAAAAAAAAATAAAAACTTCAGAAAAATAACTAAACAAAATGGAGACAAGCAATCTACAAGATGCAGAGTTCAAACCACTGTTTATAAGAATGCTCAATGAATTTAGGGGAAGAGTAGATGAACGTAGTAAAAACTTCCACAAAGAGATAGGAAACATAAACGGAGCTAGGCCCTGGCCATTTTTGCTCAGCAGTTAGAACGTTCAATCCAAGGACTAAAGGGTCACAGGTTCAGTTCCCGGCTCCTAACTCAGTTGCAGGCTCAATCCCCACAGGAAGCAACCAATGAAACGTGTGTGTGTGTGTGTGTGTGTGTGTGTGTGTGTGTGTGTGTGTGCGTCTTGCTCTCTTTCTCCCCCTCCCCGCTCCACCTCCCTTCCATTCTAGGTAAAAGCAGTGGGAAAATGTCCTCGGGTGAGGATTAAAAAAAAGTAAAAATTTAAAAAACAGAGCTAGGCCCAGTTGATGCGAGTCAGTGGTTGAGTGTTGACCTATGAACCAGGTCACAGTTCAATTCCCACTCAGAGTACATGCCTGGATTGCAAGCTCCATCCCCAGTGAGGGGCGTGCAGGAGGCAACCAATCAATGATTCTCTCTTATTATTGATGTTTCTATCTCTCTCTCCCTCTCCCTTCCTCTCTGAAATCAATAAAAATATGTTTTTTAATAAATGCCAGGACAGAGTTATTAAAATATTGCTATATTTTCGATGTTTATTTTTTTTTATTGCTTAAAGTATTACAAAGGGTATTACATATGTATCCATTTTATCCCCCCGCCCTAGACAGTCCCCTAGCCTCCCCTATCACCCAGTGTCTTATGTCCATTGGTTATGCTTATATGCATGCATACAAGTCCTTTAGTTGATCTCTTACCCCCCTACCTCCTGCTCGATGTTTATTTTTAACCAACCAAAACTTTGAGTACAATCAATAAATACAAAGACAATGTGACCTTATTTTGCAATAATAAAAAAGTCTATACTTGAGGCCCTTCATGAATACAAGGCCCAGGCCAAATATTTCTCCTGGTTTCCCACGTGATAAATGAGCCCTAGCTGGTTTGGCTCAGTAGATAGAGTTTTGGCCTGCGGACTGAAGGCTTCCAGGTTCGATTCCGGTCAAGGGCACATGCTGGGTTGTGGACTCAATCCCCAGGAGGCAGCTGATCAATGATTCTCTCTTATCATTGACTAATGGCCGGGTGCACGGATTCATGCACATTGAAAGGAAATTAATTAGAAGAAATATTTTAATATCACTATTCACCCTTTCTCTATAATACAAGTGCCAGAGATGAGAGAAAATTAGTAAAATGTAAATGAAAATAATACATAAATTGATTAATAAATAAACAATAACAACAACAAAGACATGATATAAAAACAACAAAAACATGACATAAAAACCACATTGATAAAAACAATGACTGATAAATTGATTAAACTCATTCTAATATCTCCCTGCATACCACATTAAGAGTAAAAACACTTTCAGAGTGCTTGACTAATTTCCCTTGTGATGAAGTATTTAAACTTTAACTTTAGCATCACACGCTCTTCAAACTTGAGAGAAAGCAACATATGACTGACCATGTCCGAAAACGGGTTCAGGTCGAAATATTCCTACTCTGTCTAGAGTTTGTCCTTGTGATTTATTAATAGTCATTGCAAATACTGGCTTCACAGGAAACTGTCTTCGAATTAACTTAAATGGGAGGCCAGTGTTAGAGGAGGACAAATCAATTCTTGAAATCAGAACAACCTCTCCTTCCGCAGATCCTGTTAATACTTCAGCTTCGATTATGTTAGGTCGAAATTTTTTGATAATAAATCTAGTACCATTACAAAGACCCGTTTACTATTAAAATTTCTCAGTAACATGATGATTGCATCTACTTTTAATTTTCATTTATGACACGTCATTCCCGAATGACAGATCGAAACACACACGTGCAATTGGCGCCAGCGAGAGCTTTACATGTATCGCACATGCGTGAGTCATATGTTCCCGTCGGTTGGTCAGGCGGATGGTTGGATAGACATACGGTTGGTCACTTAGCCTTTTATATAGAGAGATATTTCTATCTCTCTCTCTCCCTCTCCCTTCCTCTCTGAAATCAATAAAAATATATTTAAAAATAAAAGAATATGCCGAAACCGGTTTGGCTCAGTGGATGGAGCGTCGGCCTGCGGACTGAAGGGTCCCAGGTTCGATTCCGGTCAAGGGCATGTACCTGGGTTGCGGGCACATCCCCAGTGGGGGGTGTGCAGGAGGCAGCTGGTCGATGTTTCTCTCTCATCGATGTTTCTAACTCTCTATCTCTCTCCTTTCCTCTCTGTAAAAACTCAATAAAATATATTTTAAAAAAAATAAAATAAAATAAAAGAATAAAAATAAATGAATAAATGAGAATTTTCCTTTCTGTCCTACTGGGGAGTTCTTTGCTCCCTATGGGAGGAAGAAGTAGAAATTCAGATAAATTAATTTCAAGTTTTCTCTTGACAGGAGAGCCACCTGCAGCTCAGTAGATCAGGAGCCTTGGGCTCCTCCTAGCAAACCCAAGGAGGCTGAGAGAAGTGCATCTTCCCCAATCCATGGCCATAGCTCAGCCCTGCCAGCATCCTTCGGCCTTTCCACACTTCCCCAGGGAAAAGAAAAAATCTCTCCCAGTGCTACAATGGACTTATACACCATTTCTTTCCATTCTGGCCAAGAAACTATTACAGAGCAGTCCAGAGAAAGTGGAAGTGCTGTTCAACCCATTCCCTGTATCACACAAGCAAAAGACCCCTATTGACCTCGGTCTTAAAAAGAAAAGGTTTTTGTAGACCCTTCTCTCTCAATCCATGTTCAAGCTTCAGATTTTATCTAAACGCAAGTAGAAGTTTTCCTCTGTCCAGGTTTTAGACGATCCAAAATGGGGAGGAACTGTGTCTGATTTTATGAGCGGAGTAAACATGGTGTGCTGGAGGCATTTCCTCACAAGTTACCTAAAAAGTAAGCACACCTCATCATAGCAAAGATTAATTTTTCCCCCAAGTCAATAAAACCTGGTTACATAGTAAGAAAACATATGTTGCCCCTAATGTTAAGATTTTGACAGCAGCCCAGCCGGTGTGGCTCAGTGATTGAGTATCGACCCATGAACCAGGAGGTCACGGTTTGATTCCTGGTCAGGGCTCATGCCTGGGCTGCAGACTCGATTGCCAATTGTGGCGGGAGAGGGGTGCATGAGGCAGCCAATCAATGAATCTCTCTCATCATTGATGTTTCTATCTCTCTCTCCCTCTCCCTTTCTCTCTGACTTCAATAAAAACAAATTTAAAAAAAAAGATTTTGACAGTATTTGTTGCCAAATGATGACCTTAACACGACTGCTAAGGAACCCTTGACTTCTTCCCACGTCTGCATTAGCCAGCCCCTCCCAGGCCAGGGGCAAACTGAATTCTGACCCACGATCCTCTCCCCTGGCAGGAGGAGAGACCTCAGTACTTCTTAACATGTATCATAGTTCACATTTTAACTCATATCTGATGGCTTCCATTATTTTTGCTATAAAATACCAACGCATCCTATTTGAACACAAGAGGGTGCATGCAGAAGCCACACCAGCAAATACAGGTGACAAGAGCACACTGTAGGGCACATGCTCTTCCGCCACTCCACCCCAAGCTCCCTGTGAGTTGTCCATATGACCAGAGGCGACCTGAGATAAAAGTCTGCCCATCGCAGTACAAAGCAGAGCATTTAGCACGGCCACCCCTTCAAAATGTGAAAGTATTGCTTTGGACGACCAAGAATGATGTTTACACTAAGCTTTCTGACCCTTACTCCAACCCTGAGCCTCGCCCCATTCCTGAAGCTGAGGGCCCAGCCCCAGTCCCTGCCCCAACCACAGGAATTGTCTCCTCTGATCCTCCTCCCGGCCCAGGCTCACTGACCCAGACCTCAAGCAGTCGCGCCTACCAGTTCCATCCCGGTCCACCTCCAGCCACACCTGGCCTGATCCTGGCTGGACTCCACCTGGACCTACTGAGCCAAGCCCAGCCCCAGGCCCCAGACAGCTCGTGTCTGACCCTGCTTGTGAGGTACTCAGTGTCTAGACCTGCCCGTCTGGGTACAGCTGCTAGACTGAGTCCTTGGCCGCCACCACTTTCTGAAGTCAAGCTGTGGAATGTCCAGCCAGACCAGCTCCACAGAGCGCTGCCTCCTGGAGGAGCAAGAGGGATCAAAAAGTCTGAGCTCACAAGCTCCATCCCCTTTTTCAGCCAATAAGCGGTTTCTTAATGTGGATGCACATATGAATGACCTGCGGATCAACGCTCAACCACTGAGCCCCGACGGCCAGGCTGTCCACCAGATCTTAAAAGTGTATATAGAGGCCCTAACTGGGTTCAGTCACACACACAATCCAGATGGTCTCAACAACACCTTATTCTCTCAAGGCTATGTCCTTGGAACAGCTCCCACTGTGGGAACGGCAGGCAAAGTGTACATTCCAGGGATAGGGAGGGTGTGGGGGAGCTCCAGTTGCCTGGGCCAATCAGCAGTCACAGCTTCTCAATGGCCTCCCCCAAAAGGTGGCTGCTAAGGAAGATGTGAAGTCAAGAGAGGGCTGGTTTGTTATTAAACTGACATATATTAGAACATATTAATATGTTAAATAAAAGACCCAGGGAGAGGCAGAGGGAGAGATTAATGATTTAAGAGAGATAAAGGATAAAAGTAAGGTTAGAATTCACACAGAGGGGAGGGAGGTTAGGGGGCCGGCTGAAAAAGGTGAAGGGATTGAGGAGTACAGATTGGTAGTTACAGAATAGTCGCAGGAATGTCGAGTACAGCATAGGGAATAAAGTCAATAATATTGTAGTAACTATGTATGGTGTCAGGTAGGTACTAGAAAATCCAGGGAACACTTTGTATAAGTATATAATTATCTAACCACTATGCTGCACCCAGAAGCTAATACAAAATAATATTGAATATAAAAATATATATATAATTTTAATTAAATAAATAAAAATTAATACAAAAAATTAATTCATAGCAGCATTCTTCATAATACCCCAAAAGTGGTAACAACCCAAATGAACACCAATTGATGAATTCATAAACAAAATATAGTATATCTATACTATGGAATCTTATTTGGACATCAAAAGGATGAAGCATGATCTATGCTATAACATGGATGAACTTTGGGAACAATATGCTAAGTGAAAGAAGCAGATGCAAAAAGCCACATAATGTATGATTCCGTGTATATGAAATGTCCAGAATAGGTAAATCCGGAGACCAAAAGTAGATTGATGGTGATGGAGGAGTTGGAGGAAATAGAAAGTAGCTGCTGATAGGCCTAGAGTTTCTTTCTGGGGTGATGAAAATATTCGAAAATGAGTTATGACCACCCGGTGTGGCTCGGTTGGTTGGAGCATCCTCCTGTACACCAAACCCACATCATGGGGGTTTGATTCCAGTCAGGACACCTACCCAGGGTTCAGGTTCAGTCCCCAGTTGGGGCATGCACAGAAAGCAACTGATCCATGTTTCTCTCTCCCATCGATGTTTCTCTTCTCTCTCTCTCTCTCTCTCTCTCTCTCTTCTCTCATCAATAAAAAGTATATCCTCAGGTGAGGATTTTTTAAAATGATTTGTAGTGATAATGGCACAACACCACTGAATTGCATAATTTAAAGAGCTGGATTTTATGGCGTGTGAATTGTAAATTATATCTCAATGAAGCTGTTACATTATAAACTGAGAGGGTGAAAGCTGGCCAAAAGAAAGGCATTTTCTCAACGAACTAGTGTTTATTATCAAACCCAAGGCTTCAATGCCCTACAAATAGAAGAAAAGAAGGGGGGAAAAGGTATAATAGAGAAGGGTCGAGAGACCTGGGTCCCAGAATTAGTTCTGCCATTCACTTTGTGTTTCTTTGGGCGAGTCTTTTTACTTTCTGGGCTCCAATTTCTCGTCTGTCAAATGGGGAGGTGAGGAGAGACTGGATGGGCCTTAACCAGTCTCTAAGGTCTCCTCCCCTCACATTTGTGTGATCTAAGGAGAGTGAGGTAAGAGAGGAAGCAGGTGACCCTCGGTGTCCTCACAACAGAGGGCAGTGGCTTCTGGACCCTAGGCTTAGGGACCAGGCCAGAGACTGCCACTGAGCAGGGAAGTCTCAGAGACCAGACTTTGGGGTCACAAGCACCTTAGCAGAAAGTCCCCCCGGTACGGAAGTGGTGGCTTCTCTTTTGGCAGAAGCTTCCCTCAGAGTCTTGGGGGCAGCTTGTCACAGACAGTCCCGAAGGCTCCACACCAGCTACACAGTGGCCAAAGGAAATTTATTTAGAGGAAAGAAAACCAGCAACTTGGCATTATACAAGAGGAGAATTACAATAGTCTAAACTCTCACAAGGAACATTTCCCAGGGCCAATGGTGGCCTCTGGGAGGACTGTGTTTTAAACAGAGTCCCTGGTTGAGAGGGGGCTCTGTCAAAGTCCACTGCCTCTGTCCCACCAGTCAGACCCACTGGGGGATCTTCCCTGGCCTGTGGAGGCCTTAGAGAAAGGTCTGGGCCCTGGCTGGTGTGGCTCAGTTGGTTGGGTATCGTCCCATGCACCGAGAGGGCAACGGTTTGATTCCTAGTCAGGACACATGCCCGGGTTGCAGGCTCAATCCCTGGTAGTGGGCACGCAGGAGGCAGCAGATTGATGTTTCTCTCTCTCTCTCTATCCCTCTCCCTCTCTCTTTCTAAAAATCAATAAAAACATATAAGAAGGAAGGAAGGAAGAGAGGGAGGAAAAGGTCTGAGGACAGCTCCTGAGTCAGGTAGGGATGAGCTATTTTAGAGAAGTGTCCTCTCTACACAGAGCTGCCAGAGCCAGGGGTGGGCCTGGAAGAGAGGTTTCCACAGTAGGAAACCACGGAGCTCCTGTCCTCAGGAGGTCACAGACACGTGAACAAAGATTCACAAACCCGCAAGAAAACGCCAGAGACTGAAGACTGTTCAGAACACGCTGTGAGCACAGAGTGACTTTCTGAAGGATTAGTGAAGAGAGGGGAGTAGCCACGCCAAATGGGAGACAAGAGGAGCTTCAGAGCCCGGCTAGGAAAGGAAGGGTGTTTCTGGCGGAGGAAAAGGCAGGTGTACAGAACTGGGACACGTGGGACAGATGCTGTCTGCCCCCATCTGGACAGGGTGAGACGTTTAGTTTATTTTAGTGAAGAATAGGGTGAGTTGGAAAAGTGGTGGGAAATGAGGTCAAGAGAGCAGTCATTCCTTAGCAAAGGTTTCTTTTCATTTTCAAAAGAGTCATTGAAGAGTTTTGTTTTGTTTTTAGAAAGGTAAAACTTTCACATGCTACAAAAGGGACTATGGGGAAAATTATCTTCCACCCTAGTCTCCCAGTCACTCAGATCCCCTCTCTGGAGGCACTAAACTTCACATCACCAACCTCTTATGAATCCCCCTGGAGATGGGGAGTATCTGTGAATGAGCAGAGAGTGAATGAACAGGTAACGCACACACCACACAATTAGATGCATATTCGTATGCACACATACATATTCCCCTTTCTTTACACAAATGGAAGTACATTGGACACACTATTCTGTACCTTGTTTTATTGGGTATAGCAGACAGTGCCAAAGAGTTCCAGAGTGGCTATATCAATTTACACTTCCGCCAGTAATATCTGGTCTTATGTCTCTTCTCGTTTATTCATTTATTCATTCAGATTATTATTGACTCACAGATTTTCTATTTTATTCAGTGGGTTGTAACCTAATTCCCTACTTACTTACAGTTTTATTGAGGTAAAAGAATGAGTGCATATTTATGGTGTACAACTAGATGAATTTTGACCTATGTATACACCTGTGAATACATCACCCCAATCAAGATTATGAACATGTCTACCACCTATGAAAGTTCCTTGTGCCTATTTGTGACCCATTCTTCCCTCTTCCATCCCCATCCTTAGGTAACCACTGGTCTGCTTTCTGTCATTTGCATTTTGTAGAATTTCATATAAATGGAATCCTACAGCCCTGGCTGGTTTGCTCAGTGGTTAGAGGGTTGGCTCACAGACTGAAGGGTCATGGGTTCAATTCCCAGTCAGGGGTATGTACATCGGTTGCAGGCTTCATCCCCAGCCCGGGTAAGGGCATGTGTGGGAGGCAACCAATCGATGTGTCTCTCTCACATCGCTGTTTCTCTCTCTCTCCCTCCCCCTCCCTTCCTTCCACTCTCTCTAAAAACCAATGGGAAAATATCCTCATGTTGGGGTTTTAAAAAAAATTGGGCAAAGGACCTAAATAGACACTTCTTCAAAGAGGACATACAGATGGCCAAGAGACACATGAAAAAATGCTCAAAGTCACTAATGATGCAGAGTGATGGAAATTTAACAACACCTGTCAGAATGGCTACCATCAACAAATCAACAAGCGACATCCTGGTGAGGATGTAGAGAAAAGGGAACCCTCGTGTACTGCCAGTGGGAATGCAGACTGGTGCAGCCACTGTGGGAAATAGTATGGAGTTTCCTCAAAAAACTAAAAATGAAACCGCCATTTGACCCAGTGATCCCACTTTGAGGAATATAATCTAAGAAGCCAGACACACCAATCAGAAGGATATATGCAGCCCTATGTTCATAGTAGCAGTATTTACAATAGATAAGATCTGGGAACACCCTTCAAGTGCCCATCAGTGGATGAAAAAGCTGCAGTGCATTTACATAATGGAATACTATGCAGCTGTAAAAAAGGGGGGATCTCTTATCCTTTGAGACAGCATGGAGAAACCTGGAGAGTATTATACTAAGCAAAATAAGAAAGACAAGTATCACATGATCTCACTCATATGTGGAATCTAATGAACAAAATAAACTGATGAACAAAATAGATCCAGAGACATGGAAGCATGGAACAGAATGATGAATCTCAAAGGTAAGGGGGAGGTGGGAAGAGATTAACCAAAGAATTTATATGTAGATATGCATAACCCACGAACACAGACAATATGAGGTAGGCCTGGAGAGGGGATGGGTATGGGGTGTAGGGCGTCATTGGGGTTTCACCCCCATTTTCAGGTGGGGGACATCTATAATATTTTCAACAATAATTTTTTTAAATAGTTCCTTTTATTGCTGAGTGATAGTCCATTGTATGAATGTACCACAGATTATTTATCTATTCAGCCATCAAACAAACCAAATGATAGGCACATAGGTTGTTTCCAGTTTTTGTCTATCCTATATAATAAAAGCCTAATATGCTAAGTGTCCAGTCGTTCGTTCAACCAATGAAAGCATAATATGCTAATGATATGCTAAGGCTGCTCAACCGCTCGCTATGACGTGCACTGACCATGAGGGGGCAAATGCTCTGACTGGCAGGTTAGCTTACTGCTGGGGTCCAGCTAATCAGGACTGAGTAAGATGGGCCAGACATGCCCTGGAGCCCTTCCACGGTCCCTCCCCAGCTGGCCAACTTCCCGCATTTCTCCCCAACCCCGATCATGCATCGATGGGGTCCCTTAGCCTGGCCTGAGCCCTCTCACAATCCAGGACCCCTCGGGGGATGTCGGAGAGCCAGTTTTGGCCCAATCCCGCAGGCCAGGCCGAGGGACCGCACTGGTGCACGAATTAGTGCACCGGGCCTCTAGTTACATCCTCTGAGACCACATCCATGCCTCTCCAGGATCTGGGCACAAAATTCAGGATACATGCATCGTTGCCAGGCCCCCAACCTCCCACCCACTGCCACCTTCGTCCTGAGCTGTGGGGGTCAGAGAGAATCAGGCCTTGAGGGTGAGGGAGCAGAACTCAGCAAAGAGGCCAGAGGTTTGTTCCAAATATTTTTTTAATAAATAAACAAAATCCACTAGATTGATGCATCAAACTAAGGTCAGAGGAGAGGGGAAACGAGGGAGGGAAGAGCCCCTGAGTCAGCAATGCCACCTCCTCCCCAACCTTCTGGGCTAAGGCACTTTGGGGGAGACAGGTCCTTGGGGTCCTGTTATACTAGGGGAATGGGAGCGGGAGAGATTAGCCTCATCTTGCATCAGGACATCGCCGCCCTTCTCACCCTACCCCGCAACCCTATTCCTGATTTCCCCTCTTCTCTCACAGTGTTCTAAGGGGAAGTTTGGGGGGGAGAGGTCTATGCCTCTGAGGAAACAGATCCTGAAAATCCTGCTGGGACACCAGCAGCCCACTCTGCCCTCTTCATCCTGAGGCGCCATCTCTGGGGAAGGGATGGAGGGGACACACGGCCACGCTGGGACCCAGGACGCTATGCAGTGCCTGGCACAGGGTGCCCATCGGAGCCCAGCTCGGGGTGCCCGTCAGCAGCCAGGATGGGGTGTGCATCGGGGCTCTCCCGCCGGGGGCTGCCCCAGTTGTTCCTCAGAATGGTGCCCGTCTTTTCCTCCTTGAACTGCTGTCGGTCTTCTCGCGGGATCTTTACCGCGTGGTACTGGGGCACGGTGGCCTCGGGGTACCGCGCCCGCTTGAAGAATCCCATCTGTGAGAACACCAGGCCAGACGTGAGGAGGCTGCAGGGCTGAGGTGCTGCGGCAGATGCCCAGCACCGCCCAGCTCCTGGCTCCACCACCCCTGGGACGGAAAGAACCAAGTGCAGCAGGAAGGAGCCGGGGGAGCAGCCCCCACAGTGCCCCCGTCAGTGCTCAGTGCCCAGGTTCTCGTTTACAGCAAGAGGAAGACCAGGGGGGCCCAAGGAGCAAGACCAAGGACATCTCCCTTGGTACCGGAGGGAGGGGTTGAAGGTGGGACATCAGGACTGCTGACCCCAAAGGTCCCCCAGCACAAGCTTTTCAGGTGACCCACTAGCATTGCCCAGGACACAAACGAAATCTGAAGCCATGTACACGTACAGCCTGCGTCCTCACTGGCAGCACCCCCTAGGACAGGGCCTTCTGTCCATGAACTTGGTGACCCAGCCCTTCCCTAAATCCTGAACATGCTACACTCACGCTCGGGACTGCCAGAGCCTGGGACATGCTCAGACTGCACGGTACCTCCGTGCATGTTTGTCTCTGCACTTCATGCCCAAGAAAAGGCATGCATGGCACCTCCCTGCACTCCACATGCTCACACTGCAAGACCCCACCCAGCCCTCTGTGCATGCCCCCGGCTGTGTGTACTCACTCTTAAAGCTCATCCTTACATTATCTTCCACCCCAGTTCCTAGGACTCACTCCACCCTCATGCAATCTCATTTCTTCACCCTGAATGTTCCTGAATGCTGGGCACGCTACTAACACTCACACACACACACACATACACACATACACATACACATACACACACATATTTGTACACACGCACACACACACACATGCACACAAACAAAAATTACCCCACAGTCCCTGGACCCCCAACTTCCACAGCCGAGGGCTGCACGGCCAGACGGGCCCGGTGATAGTTAGTGGGAAAAGATGAGTTCTGGCTGCTCCGACGGAAGAAGCCACACTGGGATGTCAAGGGAGGAGGGGAGCAGATGAGGGGGAGACAGGAGACTGAGGAAGGGTGGGGCTGTCTGTGCTCTGCCCCTTCTGGGGGAGCGGGGAGCCCGGATCCTGGCGCCAGTTTCACGAAGGCAGCAATCTCCCCCAAGGACGACCAGCTTCCCATAGTGGGTGCCACTCCAGAGGCCTGGTCCCCTGATGACTCTCATTGGTCAAAGGGTGAGTTTGGTCTGTGATTGGCTGGGGCTGGGATGGGAGGCTGTTCCCCACAGAGCCCTGAGGACAGCACGGTTGCATACAGTCTCGCTGTGGCATGTGGGTTCGGGTATGACCTGCACTGAGTGTGCTTTGATGTGGAGCCCCAGACACAAATTTGATTCTGTCTACACTCTGTGTCTACAAGAATGTCCACGGGGAACCTGGTATGTGGAGGCTCCAAGTTCAGCCCTAGGGGCAGTTTCCTGGGATAGGTCTCCAGGCTGTTCGCCTTCATGGCGGGTTTCCTTCCCAGCCTCACCCTGCCACGCTCTAATTAAGCCAGACCACACTTCCCTGCCTCCGTGGCTCCCCCACCCCCTCACCTCCCACATCCAGATCCTACTACCCCACCTTCTTCTCGCAGTGGTTCTCAACCTTCCTCATGCCGCGACCCTTTAATACAGTTCCTTTAATACAGTTATGTTGTGGTGACCCCCAACCATAACATTATTTTCATTGCTACTTCATAACTGTAATTTTGCTACTGTAATGAATCGTAATGTAAATATCTGATATGCAGGATGTATTTTCAGGGGTCGCAACCCACAGGTTGAGAACCGCTGTAAGGCCTGGCTCCTGGGCCTCCTGCCCGCAAGCCATTTCTCCTCAGAACTCCCACTGCACTTTCTCGACTGACTGCCCATCCTTGGCTGCAAGGCTCCCCTCCCTCACTAGACTGTCAAATCCCTGAGGACAAGATCTACATCTGACTTGTCTCTGAACCGTCCAGGACCTGACAGAGTCCCTGGCACGAGCAGGGCAGGTGCTCGGTGCAGGTTTGCTGAGTAGATGAAGTGGGTGGGTGAGGACCACGCAGGGAAGGCCACCTCCTCGCCAGGGAAGCCCAGCCCCACCGGCCCCAACCTCCCCAAGCCGCACCTTCCACAGGAGCAGCACCAGCAGCGCCAGCACCAGCAGCCCCGCCAGGACAGCCAGGAGGATGACCCACCAGGGGACTCCCTCTGCCACCACGGCCACGGGGTCCAAGTACACCATCACCGGGATCTGGGGAGCGAGGGGTTAATGGAGCAAGAGCTGGGGCAGCAGGAGAGAAGAGCTCCTCCACCCCACCTCCAGCCCTGCGGCTCACCACTGTGGAGGCATCTCTGAGCACCAGGTTCTTGATGGAAGACTTCACGGTGATGTTGGCTCGGACAATCACTTCCAGGGACTTCACAGCTGAGTACTCCTAAGGGAGCAGGGAGGCAGGCCCTCCTCCTAAATGCCCCCGTCCCCTCACCCCCGCCCCCGGCTCCTGAAATTGTAGAATGGTGCCCAACACAGAGCGTGTTTCTGCCTGTCTAGGTTTAAGAGTGTGCTGCAGCCCAGCCAGTGTGGCTCAGTGGTTGAGCACCAACCTATGAACCAGGAAGTCACAGTTTGATTCCCGGTCAGGGCACATGCCCAGGTTGCAGGCTTAATCCCCAGTGGGGGGTGTGCAGGAGGCAGCCGATCAATGATTCTCTCTCATCATTGATGTTTCTAGCTCTCTCTCCATCTTCCTTTCTCTATGAAATTAATAAAAATATATTTAAAATTTAAAAAAGAGTGTGCTGCATTTGGAAAGGGAAGAGGTAGAAGAGAAGTGAGTCCTGGAGGGGCTGCCGGGGAAGAGGACGCCCAGTCCAAGCCCTCGTCACACTCTCACCTCCAGGAAGGTGCTGTTCCAGAGGCGGCCCCAGACATGCAGCACAGCCGCGCGGTCGAAGCTGTAGAGTGGGCAACTGAACAACACGCAGTTGGCGGTGCCCCGGGCGCAGTCCTGGGGACCAGACGGACAGGGCTTTGAGCTGCTGAGCCTGCCCAGGGCCCAGTCTCCTCACAAACGCAGTCACACAGACAGAGTCTGCCCGGAGCCTTCATCCATCCCTCCGTGAGCCTCCACATCTTGGACCCCTTTTCTCCTTGCTCCTCACCCATATCTCTATTTTCATGACCAGGCCTCAAACTCCCCTCCTCCAGGAAGTCTTCCCAGACTAACCCTAACCCAAACCTGGGCTATTTGGCTTTGAAATGCATGGGGGAGCAGGGCAAAGGGCTCTTCCTTGACAGCAGCAGGCAGATTAGCTTCCCCAATTGATGTTGATGTGACCTAATGTTGGTCCCATTACTTGAGCACCTACTACCTGCCAGGTACTTATCTCATTTAAGCTTTACAACTATCCTGCAAGATGCATATTATCATCATCCCCATTTTTCAAATTAGAAAATTGAGGCTCAAAGTGTCCAGGTGACCTACCTTAGGTCCCAGAACTAGCAAACTGATAAGTGGTGAAGCTCATATTTGAACCCAGGTCCATATTGGGCAAAACCATACTCCTACACTAAGCCCAACTCACTGACAGGAGAGGAGGCTGGGGGGACTCAGGCCCTGCTCCTTCCAGGCCTGACCCATATCCATTTGGCCTAACTTCACCTAATGGTCTACTTGCCTGAAAACATACTCAACACACTTCAGAGACAGCAGAATGGCTTGAGAGTGTTTGAATTCTGTCAATCGTCTTTTATTTGGCTACTTTTGAGCAAATCAAGAACCCTCCGTCAATGTGTCTAAAAACAAGGCCTTAATTTTAAGTTAAAGAATTGATTTCAAAGTTCTGAATGAAAAAGGAGTTCTTTCAGAGGAAATTAGCCTCATGGAGAAGGTCAGGCCACCCATACAACAGGGAAACAGCAGTCGCCTTATCCCCAGGCACCTTCCTTTGCCTCAGGCCTGCTCTCGGGGAGCAGGGGAGCGGAGGGCCAGGAGGCACAGGGTGTCCGTGGAGCTCCCTCCCAGACCGATGAAGCCAGAGCTGGCCCAACTGCTGACATTCCCCTGCAAACAGTCTTCCACTCCTTGCCTCCATGCCTGGCTTCACCTCCTGGCAACTGGACAAATACCCCCTTAATCGTGTTCCCCCCACACTCTCACTGCAGCACCATTCTCAAGGGGTGAGCATAGAGAATATGCCAATTTGCTCCATAAATCCACTTAAAGAACAAAACTTTGTAAAACAAGCAGGAAAAGGGGGGCAAAACGGCTCAAAAGGGATAGACTTAATGAATCACACATAATACACTATCGTTTTAATTATTAGAACTTCTTAAAACTTAAAATGCTTCGGACATTGTAAAAATCAAACAGGTTTTCTTACACAAATTGACTTTTTTGTCCTAAAAGACTTCAAAAGAACAACAAACAGAGTTCAAAGGTAGCTAAAACTATCCCATCCCTATGAAATGTTATCTTTGGGCCCAGCTGGCGTGGCTCAGTGGTTGAGCATCGACCTGTGAACCAGGAGGTCACAGTTTGATTCCAGTCAGGGCACAGGCCAGGGTTGGGGGGTTCGATCCCCAATGGGGGGCGTGCAGGAGGCAGCCAATCAATGATTCTCTCTCATCATTGATGTTTCTATCTCTCCCTCTTCCTTCCTCTCTGAAATCAATAAAAATATTTTTTTTTAAACTGAAGTGCTATCTTTGGTATAAATGTGAGGAGCACCGAATGCACAGCCAACTGCCCCGCGCTTGGCAGGTGTGCGAGACTGTCCATCAGCCCTCAGCAGGCCAGCCTCCCTGGACACCCACCACGCTGAGTGAAGCGCCATGCCCCAGCATCCTCTGTCACACCCCCACACCCCCTTTCTGCCTGCACACATCTGCCCTGCCCTCACCAGGGTGATGTTTTTCTTCTTCTCAGCAGAGGACACTGGCCACCAGGATGTGCTAGGCTCCTGCTGCTCAGGAGGCACCTGCTGCTCCGGCTGCTCTGGCTGCTCCAGCTCTCGACGCCTCCTGTCCCTGCTGTCCACATCCTGGATGTGGGGAAAGGGGCCCGGTGAGTGTCCCTCCAAATACAGCAATCCTGAGATGGCATCTCCTCCCCACTGCCTTCCTCCCGGTCCCCCCACCCCCCCCCCCACACACACACACACACATGCCCACCCCCATGACACACTTCCCGAAGTCTGACCCCCCACACCCTGCCTCACAGCCCCACCACCCCGCCTCACCAGGTGGAGGATGTTGGGCCTGGGGGAACAGAGTCCCTTCTGCCCAGGGCCCTGCCCGCCCTCCAGCTCCACCCGCATGGGGTACAGCAGCCACTTCCCGTTGGCAATCTCGTGGGGCCACATGATGTTGAGGAAGGCAGAGCCAAGGGTGTTGAGTGACTGGCCCTGGTTGGAGACCTGTGACACAGAGAATGTGAAGGGAGGGAGCTGGTTTCTGGGCGGCCCTAAATCACAGAGATGGAGGGGGTAGGGTCGAGGGGAGGGCCTCGGGAAGCACAGTTTCAACAAAGATTCAGGATCTGAGACCCCACTAGGCACCACTCTATGCCAACCCCAAACCCAGGAAAACCTGGGGAGGTCCCTGGGAGGTGTGGGAAGCCCCAGAGCAGAGCTCTGAGGAGAGACATCAGCCCTCCCCCATGTTCCCATCCCCCAGCTGAGGCCCCAGACAGACAAGCTTCCCGGGGCTCTCATGGCCTCCCGGCAGAGATGACCAGGAAGCGCCTGCCCACAGCTGAGGTCCAGGAGCAGGGGGAGGCCTCGAACTCGCCATACAGTGGAAGACCCCACCCTTGGGACCTGTCTCAGACACTTCTCTGTGCCAAGAAGGGAGGGCGACCATGAGGGACCACATACCAGGACACTCACCGTGACCTCATACTTGACCTTGCTGCCCACATCCCGCTCAGACCGCATGGCACTTTCCCCCCGCACCACGCCGGAGAAGAAGAGCTGCTGGGGAATGGCCACCCTAGAGAAGAGGAGTCAAATGGGGACTGAGGAGGCCTGAGGCCCGACGGAGGGTCAGGAGGCAGAGCCCAGGCCTGGGCTTGGGAGTGGCAACGCCTGCCCCTCCAGCGCAGGTGCCCACTGGGGCCGGGCTTACCCCGTAATGGACAGTGGCAGCTCAATGAAAACATTGGCCCGGGCAGAGACGGGGTGCAGCTCCTGCTCGCTGATCCTGGTGTGTGGGCAAAGGCAGCAGTGGGCACGGGCACCACCTCAAGGGTGAGTCCCTTCTAGGTAGACATCAATTCCACTGCTCCCAACCTTTCCCACCCCAGGCCCAGCAGGCTTACGTGGACAATAGCAGCTCCACCTCCAGCTCTGTGGTCTCAATGGTGATTCCTGAGGTGCTGAGGATGAGGTAGAAGGCGATCTAGGCCAATGGTGGAGCGGGATTAGAGTCAAGGGAAGCCAGGAACTTGAGGAGGAGTCAGGGGTTAGAGGTCACTCAGATAGGGATAAGGGCAGATGTGCCAACCTGGGCATCTCTCTTCATGGGGTTCCCCAGCTCACACTCAACACGGGAGGCATTCTCATTGGACAGGCACAGGGGCTTCTCCTGGAGTGGGGAGAGGAGAGGTCAGTCTGGGTTAATGCAGACCCCCAAGACCATGCCCCCTGCCCGGTCCTCACCGCAGGATCCAGGGCCCGCACTCCTGAGTAGTGCAGAGAGGCAGGGAGGCTGACCAGCAGCTGGGCTTCATGGGCATCGTCCCCATCAGCCTGGGGCTGTGCTGGGTCCGAGGGAAAATTGGTGACCTTCAGCTCCAGGCCGATGAATGGCTGCCCACTCAGTGCAAACAGGGCTGTTGTCCCATCCACATCCCTAGAGGGTCAGATCCCACTCACTCTAAGATCAGAAAATCTCCCCCTGCCTCGCCCACGCCTGCCTCCCTCCCCCAGTGAACGCCACTGGCCTCCACGCCCTGCGCCTCTGCTCCCACCAGTCCAAGCCTCAGTCCTCCCCATGTTCCAGAGATCCAGGAGGGGAGCCAGGGGGCCTTCCTTCTGATCCCAGCTCCACCCCTGACTCACCTTGGGCAAGTAACCCCTGAACCGCTCTAGGCCTCTGCTCTCCATCTATGCAGTGGGACTAATAATAATTCCTACCTCACAGGGGCGGGAAGGACTGCTAGTCCTTGCACGGCAGCTCCTGTGCCCCATCACTGACCCTCATCTGCAGTCTTCTGAATCATCAGCAGGTCTCCCCCAGCCTTCCAGCCTCCCGCTGCAGGCTCAGCCCCTCCCTCTGCCTGGCCCTCCTGAAGGAGCTTCCTTCCGTTCCCTGAACTCTTGCCTGCCCACCCCCCCTGCCCCCTGGCCCCTCACATGGGCAGAGGCTGGAACTCCGTGTCGCTGACCCGGGCACAGAAGCGGGCGTGGACCAGCTGCAGATTGCTCTGACAGATCTTATCTTCACCACAGCCTTGCTTCAGGAAATGGACCTGGGGAGAGAGTTTTTCTTATTTGTTTTGTTTTCTTTTGTTTGTTTTATTGATTTTAGAGAGAGGAAGATGAGAGAGAGAGAGAGAGAGAGTGGTTGCCTCCTGCAGGTGCCCCAACCAGGCATCAAATCGGCAACCTGGGTATATGCCCTGACCAGGAATTGAACCCACCACCTTTTTGAGTACCAGATGACGCGCCAGCCAACTGAGCACATTGGCCAGGGCTGGGAAGAGATTTGAGGAGAGGGTCATTCCTAGGGGACAAGAAAGGGTACAAATGTGTCACCAAGGCATATGGTGGGGTCGAGTGTCACAGGATTACACAACCTGGGTTCAACTCCCAGATCTGCTGCTTGCTGCCTGTGTGGTATTGAGCTGGTCAGCTAACCACGCTGAGCTGTGCCCTCTCAGTACAACGATGGGGGTACTGTGATGCTGCAGCAGACACTAGCAGGCTGGTCCACTGCAAGGCCCTGTCTCCCCAGCCTTCCTTGCAGGTAACTGATTCCAGATTCGGAAGGTGACGAGAACATGAAGAGCGCCACTCCCAGGCTGTCCGCGAGAACCACACGAGGAGCTGTGTGCTCGCCCTCCTGGCTGAGCAGGACGGAGGTGACCTAAAGGCCTTGGGAGCCACATTTGAACATGGCAGACCCACATCAGCCTGGGCCCCTGAATGACCCATAGAATCAAAGAGCACCGCTCCTTCTGACTAGGAACACATGACCCTTTGGGCCATTCTCCACTCGGAGGTCTAGTTGTTACAGCACCTGGAGACATGAGGAGCTGCTGGGACACACGTGAAGGAACTCTGCAAGCTATGAGCGAGTGTCACTGATGAGGGGCTATGATCACTGCTCCTCCCAGCAACTTTTTCTGGCTAAATCAGAACCCATGCTCACCTCTGCTCGGTGGGTGCTGGGCTGGTGGGCATTGAGGATGGGGGCCACTGGGGGCAGCCCCTGGCCAGGAACCTGTCGCCGAAGCCGAGGGGTCTGCAGACTATAGGACAGGGTCACCACAATGGCCCGAAGCTTGTCTTTGACATTCTCCTGGAAAGGGGAAAGATGAAATGAATACAAGAACAATCCCCAGGCCATAGCCTTGACCAAAGCCCCACCCAGATCTAGGATAAATTCTTAAACTTGGAAAGAAGTTTAGGGAGATGAAGGAGAAAAGTAGAGAGCTGAGCAAGAAGGAAGAGTGACTAGGGTGGAAAAGGGAAGAGACCCAGGATTTAGGGCTTTTAGGACCAGATGTGACAATGGACCCTGCCATCTCCATCTCCAGGGAGTACAGAACTTGGCAGGAGACAGAAGAAGGCAATAGGTGAGGAGGAGGTCAGCCCGTAAGGGAGGCTTCCCAGAAGTCCAGATCTCAGGACGAGGTGTGCGTGTGTTAGGGAAGAAGCTAAGAGGAATCCAGGAGAAGAGATCATGCCATGACCATGACCCTCAGTGGCCAAGGGGTCAGTGTCCACCTGTAACTGAAACATGGTGTCTCCGCAGACTCGGTCATGCTGGTGTTTCAGCCACACGGTGCCTGAGGCCTGGTGCTTCAGGTCATCTGGGCCACGGCTCAGGAAGGTCACACGGGGAACCTGGCCCCGGAGCCTTCGGTCTGTGTCCCCGTCTAGCACATAATTCAGGGCTTTGGCAAGTGGGGAGAGGAGAGGAGACAGTGAGCTAGGGAACTGCTTCAATCTGACCCTGTTCCCAGGGGCTCATCTCTCCACCTTGGAGTGACCCGACCAAAGAGGTGGGAGGTGGGAAGGGGACCTCACTCACCCACAATAGGGCTGTAGCTGCTGGGGGTTGCCATGTAGCTGAAACAGACTCTTATGTCCACACTGTGGGGGGCAAAGGGTAGCTGATGGGCCAAGGCCCCACCCCCACCCTGCCCACTCCAGACCCAGTCTCAGCCCCCAGTGCCAAACTAGGCAGAGAAATGGAGAAGGGAGAGGGGCCTGGAGGCCCTGAAGTCCCCACCCCTCCTCCCTCCCCTTGGATCCCGCCTCACCAGACCAAGTGGCCGCCAGCACAGTTGGGCTGTTCTAGGTCAATGGCTCGTGGAGCAATGATGACCTCGTGGGAGACATGGAGGACAGGTCTGGCCCTGGGGAATAGGGAGTTGAGGGCACAAAGAACGTGAGAAGATTGGGCTGGGAAATGGGAGGGGGCTCTTCGGTATCAGATTTGGGGTGAGTGGAGCTTATGTCCTCAGGAAGGGAGAAGACAGGAGCTCACCTGAAGAGCACAGCAGTATCGGCCAGGGAACCCACCAGCAGGTCAGGGTAATGGTTCCCATCCACGTCCAGGCCGCCTGACAGAGAGTAGCCGAAGCTCTTCAGGCTCACGGCCTCGCCCTCCAGCACCTGCAGGTCCTGACTGTCAGCCAGCACCCCGCCTCCCCTCTTCCCCTGCCCTCTGTTGCTATGCCCCTTATGGCACCCTCACCCACTCCCTCATCCCAACAAGCCGCTCACCTGGGAAGGTTTGATGACAACCCCCAGGCTGCTCCCGTGGTAGATAAAGACTTTCCCATCCCCATCAAAGGGAGCGCCCACTGCGATATCTGTGCGAGCAGAAAAGGCAGTCAGCCTGTGGGGGCAAGGGTGACGGGGTCCAGGCCCCAGCGTTCCCTCCGTCACTCAGTTCCATACCATATGTGCTCTATTTCACTGAGAAGCCACTGAGTCCCAGGCACCTTACACACCTCACAGCTCATTTTTTAAATATATATTTTATTGATCTCAGAGAAGAAGAGAGAGGGAGAGAGAGACAGAAACATCAATGATGAGAGAGAATCATTGATCGGCTGCCTCCTGCACACCCCGCACTGGGGATCGAGCCTGCAACCCAGGCATGTTCCCCGACCTGGAATCAAGCTGTGACCTCCTGGCTCATAGGTCAAGGCTCAACCGCTAAGCCACACCACCGGGCCTCACACCTCATTTTTAAACCTCTCAGCTACTCTCTGCAAATATTACTAGCTCAGAAAGGTTAGGTAACTTGTCCAAAGTCATAAAGCTGGTAAATGATAACGTTCAGGTGTGAGCCCATGTGGCTTCTCTCCCTGAGCCCTCAAAAGACCTCCCCTTGGGGGGAAATGGGCAACATCTGTAATAGTGTCAACAACAACAACAACAAAGAAAGAAAGAGAAGCCCTCCCCTGACCTCTGAGGCACCTCCCTGCCCCTGCCCTTCCCCTCCCTCTCCTGAGCCCTCCAGTTCCCGTCGCACCTGGGAAGCCATCGTGGTTGAGGTCCCCGAGGACAGCCAGGCTGATCCCAAACATGGAGTCGGGGGAGCCACAGAGCCGAAGCGGGGAGACCTCAGCCCAGTGACCCCCCTGGTTCATGTACACATACACGGCACCCCCCAGCTCTTCTTGGCGCTCAAAGAAGTAGGGGGCACCCACTACCAGGTCTGCCCAACTATGGAGAAAGAACGACAGTCAGTGTGGGGTCCTGCCCAGCCAGGGAAGTCAGGAGGAGATGCCAGAGGCCCCTCGGACCTTCTGGACCCAGCTCCCCCGGCTCCACCCCCGGCCGCCCACTCACCCGTCATTGTTGAGATCAGCCACGGCCAGCGAGTAGCCAAAGCCGGAGGTCAGGCGCTCCCCTGACAGCATAACTTCGGGCACCAGGCGACTGGCACTGTCTTTGCGCAGAATGACCACAGCCCCCTTGTGGTTTGCACGGGGGGCCCCTGCAACGAAGCTCAGTTCCTCTGCGCGCACCAGGCTCTTCCCCGAATCGATGGAGAAACCTGGGCAGGTGTGACCTCCCAGTGAGCTCAAGAGCCAGGGCGAGTCACAGCCCCCCACCTCCTCTCCTCACGGGTCTGGAGCCAGAGACGGAGCCCCCCTCCAAGTTATCACCGCCACAGCTGGACTTCTCCGCCCCTCCAGAGGCCTCACAGCCCCCCACCCACCCAGAGACTGGAGTCTGGCACAAGAAGTGCAATGAGATCAGCCTCGGGAACTGGGGAGGAGAGAGAAAGGCAATGGCTGAGAAGCCAGACACTGGGCAGGAGCAAACCCACCAGCAGGAGCTGGGGCAGGCCCCACCCCTCCGATTCCCAGAGAATTCCTCTGCCCTCTGCACGCCCAGGGGGCCCCATCCTGTCCAGTGCACCTTCTGCGCCCCCACTCCCACCATCCTGGCAGGGAGCGAAGTCTTCACATGGAGGCAGGAGACAAGGGAAGTGGGGAAGAGCTTGATCCACCCCAGTATCTCCCAGGCCTCCTTTCCTCCTCCTCTGCCGTGGGATACAGATGAGACAATGAGAGGGACTTGCCAACACGGCTAGACTTTTCTGCGCACACACTCACACTCACAAGCCCCTGTGGGTGTCCACCATCCATCCCTGAGAAAACGTCCTCCTGGAGGTCTGCCTCCTTCCTTCCCACGTGGTGTCCACCCACCGCATAGGTTCTTCTCACCCCCAACCCCTGCCTATGAAGACCCCTGTTCACAGCCCCTTAGGTCGTCCCCCATGGGGCCTCTTCTTCTTGGGCCTGGTCACTGGGCCCAGCTTGTCTCTGAAATTTGGGCCCAACATGTGTTTCCCTGGGTGTGTGTTGGGGGAGGGAGGGGAAGCAGGCCAAGCCCCCAGGGCCCAGGAGGACGTGGGTGGGCGCTTACAAACCTAAGTAGCTATTCAGGGCCAAGTCTCCGGCTGGTCCTGGGAGCCGGTCAGCGGGGTCCAAAGTTTTATACACCAGCTGGTCGGGGTCTGAGCTATCAATGTTGGTCACAAAGAGCAACCCTGTGGGGGCCGGGGGGGGGGGGGACAGGGAGAGACACCGGGGAAGGGACATCCAGAAGACGGGCCACGGAGTGGAGAAACAGAGCCAGACACAGGCAAGAAGGAGCCGAGGAAAAGGCGGAGAAAGAATATGCGAGACACAAAGAGGCCAAAGGGATAAGAATAGAGAAACAAAGACAGAGATCGAGACGGACAGAGACAGGAGGGTGGGAGCGTGGAGAGGGAGGACAAGAGAGAGGAGCAGAGGGTTAGAGAGGCTCTGGGCCAGGAGGGCTCCCTACCAAAGTAGCTGTTGGCAGGGACCGGGATGAGGCGGGGGTCCTGCTCCTTCTCACCCCCCGCCTCGTAGGGCCCGTCGTCCAGGTGGGCCAGGTCCGCTGAGCCCTGCGCACAGAGCTCCACCCTGGCAGTGCCTGCAAGGACAGACCTGTTAGTGCCAGGGCAGGAGCCCCCTTTAGGCCAGATGCTAGTTAGACAGCCACACAAGGAAGCCCCTCCTCTCCTTTCCAGCACCACCTCCCCTCCCCCCCCCAAGCTTCTGGGGTCCCACAAACTTGGCACACACTCACCGAGTGTCAGCTCAGCCAGCGGCAGCGTGCGGAGACGGGAATGGGAGTGATGAGGTGTGGGCTGGTGTGGTGGGAAGGAGGACCAGCCGTGCGTGTGGGCTCATGCCAGCGTGTTGAGGAACACTCGGCCATGCGAAGGAGAGGAGATACCTCCATTCATGTGTGTGCTGGCATGATGGGGTGGAAGGCGTGGCAGTGCCGGGGGCTACATGGCAGTGAACATGTGGGCATGCTTGGCCACGTGCTGCCCGCAGTCCCCTCTCTGAGCTAAGAGGGCGGCTTGGTTCCCTTCTCCCCTCCTGGAGGAGTGACTCACCCTTCCAGTTATAGGTTCCTGGGGCCCCAAAGAGGAGGTAGTGGCTGTCAGGGGAGAAGGCAGCGGCTGCGCCCTGCTGGCAGAACCCAAACTGATCGTGGCCCTGGGGGCGCCCCTCACAGAACTTCCACTCGCCACCATCCAACTCATCGTGGATGGCCAGGTCCTGGCTTAGCACAAAGCAGCGGCCGATCACGTCCCTCGTCTCCAGGATTTGGTCCACTCGCTGCCTGGCCTCATATCTGTGTGCACAGGTCTGCAGGAGGAAGGAGGCAGGGGCCATTCCCCTGGGTGGGCCCGGGGCCTGCTTCAGCCACGCTGCCCACATGCAGACACGAGGCAGGCGCTGGCTCATGTGCACGTACCACACACCTCACAAACCCCTGTGCGGGCACCACTTGAGCACCACCAGCCCAGTGTTACCATAACCCACTGTCCCATCAGCACCCACTCCCTTGCCCTGGGCACCCACAGGCATGACTAAGCCAGAACACAGGCCTCATGGCTTCGTGTTTAAAGTTTGACCCTGTCTCTGGCCCTTTGTGACATCACCTCGTCTTCCCCCCCACTCCATTCTCCAAGTTTTCAGTTATTCCTGAAAGCCTGGCTCAGATCGCCCCATCTGCAGGAGTCGTTTCTCTCCACGCCTTCAGACTTCGATCATCTGGGACTATACGCTCACTTAACATTAACAATGCTCGGCCCCATACTGACTTGAATTCCTAATTGTGGCCCTGGAGCATCCCATGCGCCCAAAGGTTGCCAGTTGGATTCCCTGTCAGGGCACAAGCCCGGGGTTGCAGGCTCGATCCCCAATAGGGGGTGTGCAGGAGGCAGCTAATTGATGTTTTGCTCTCACATTGGTGTTTTTCTCTCTCCCTCTCCCTTCCTCTCTCTCTCTAAAAATCAATTTTTAAAAGTCTTTGAAAAAAATAATAATTGTGTATTTGTGCGTGTTAGTAATGCTACAGAGAGAGACAGAGAAGGAGAGGATGAGAATCTCCATATGTGCAGTAGCTATTTGAGGCACGGACCAAGCCTTTCCCTGTCTTTACATAGTCTCTCCCAGTAGCTAGCACAATGCCTGATGCTTAACAAGTTCTCAGTAAGAGTTTGACAGATGGGTAAATGGATGAAATGTTTAGATGGTTTAAATTTATAAGGACAGGGGCCATGTCTTATACTTTTTTTATATCTCCTTGAGTTCCTGGAAATCAGACCATGATACAAATGCCCAACCTGTGTTCTGTAAGCACATCTATGCATTTGCGCGCGCGCGCGCACACACGCGCACACACACACACACACACACACACACCCTGTCATGCGGTTACGGAAGTGGTACTCACAACAATCTTGCCCCCAGGACCCTGGCTCCGAACACTAACTCCCAACCACTGGTTCTCCTTGCTCTCCTTCTGCACATCAGCTGGAGGCAGGACACTGGGAATTAGGGGAGGGAAGAGGAGGCCAAGTCCTCTCCTCCCACTTCATGTGTACCCCCCCACTCCACTCCCACAGCGCACATACCTCCCTGGTCAATGTCCACTCTGTAGCAGTCAGTCTCCTCCAGGCTCAAGGGGCAAGCGAAGAGGCCTCCAGTGCGGTTCGCCTGCTGCCCAGGCAGAGCCAGGGCCTGGGGAGCGCCCACCAGCAGCCTGTGCCACAGGGCAGGGGCAGGAGTTAGCAGCCAGAATGCTCCCCCTCCACAGAGCTGCCCTGGCCCAAACCCTCAGTACCAAGCAAAGTGTCGAAGGACTAAGAACAAAGGCCAAAAGGCAATTTCCCAAGTCCTGACCAGGGCAGGTTAACATACTTGGCCATGTAATCATCATGTTACATATGCACATACTCTCTGGATGAAGAACCACATGCACAGTAGATACACACACACACACACACACACACACACACACACACACACACACACAGCAACCCGACAGCCTGGCCGGCATTGCTGGTTTGAAAGAACCGCCTGTTTCCAGCACCTGTTCCTGACCAGGCCTTTCCTACCCGCTTCCTGGCCCCATTCCCAAGCTCTGCCCTCCTCCCCAGTCCTGTTGAAACCTTCCCAGAAATGCCGAGAATGCTGGGCGCAAGCGTAATAGAGGCCCAGACTGGCACCATGAGGTGGCCCAGGGATCAGGTTTGGAGGCCAAGCAAGAGGCTAGACATGGGCCTACTTCCCCCACCCTTTCATCAGGGACCCGCCAAAGACCTCACCCCAGCAACCCTGCCAGCCCAGGGTTCTATCAGTCACTCCAGCCGGCAGGCAGCAAGGTAGAGGCAAATTTCTCATTTGGTCTCCAATCTTCCCTCCATTCTCCCCCCACTTCCTGAAACCCCTTTCCCAGCCTTCCTTCTCCTCCCACAGCTATGGTTTTCCCATTCCTTCCCCCCCCCCCACTCCCTCCCGCCCCCTCCCAGGCTTCTCTCCTACCCCCCCCCCCACCCCCCGCCCGACACTTTCCCAGCTACAACTTTCTTGGCAGGACAATTTTCCACAATCACAGCCAAGGCTTCTTCCCTGGGAGAGGACTGTGCTGGGAAGGGAGGCTGCCTGGGTCCCTTGGGGCTGAATCCCCAGGCCAGGAGTAAACGGGGGTGGGGGGTGGGAATGAGGTGACTGTCACCCAGCTGGACAAGGATCCTCTTTTCGAAGAAGGAGAGACTGGAAAGTGGCAGCAGGGCAAACCTGGAGGCCTCTCTCCCACGCTGTTGCCCTCCATCCCCCTTCCCGGGGGGAGGCCCAAAGCTGTGTGGGGCAGCGCCGCAGGCAGGCATCTGTGGGGCACTGTGCCATTTCTGATGGTGCAGGGGGAGGGGAGGGCACAGAGCCATCTCCCTTCCCACAACTCCTCCTGGGCTCTGCCCAGCTGTCATCCTGTGTCAGAGCCAGTGTCAAGAGGCAGAAGGAGGGGGGTGGAGTAGCAGTAGGGAAGAGAGCATGGCATGCATTCGGCGTTTGTTAACAACTATTTTTTGAAAACCTATCTGCCAAGCCCTGCGTCAGGCACTGGTGAGACAAGGAAATCATATTTATTCGGCACCTACTCTGGGTCAGGCTCTAGGCTAAATGCCAGGGACATGAGGAACTAGCATGTATCGCCCTCTACCTAGGTGCCGGGGCTGGGCAAGTCACATGCATTATCTCATTTAATCTCCTCCACAACCCACGTGAGGGTCCTTTTCTGGGCGTTAGAGGAAGACACTCGCGCAGAGACGTTCGGTAGTGTGCTGGGACTCAGATGCACGTGGGCCCAACGCCAACGCCACGCCCTTCCCACCATACTCAGGGACAGGCCCGCGCCCGAACAGGGACCCCTCCAGAAAGGGAAGAGGAGGAAAGGGAGGGAAGAGGACCCCTGAGCAAAAAAAAAAGCAACTGAGTGGCATGGCCAACCTTCAGACAAGTCTGCAGGAATCCTGACTCGTCTCCCACACAGAGGCAGCCACCTCTGAGAGGTGTCTTGCTCATCTCTGCACTTGCCCCCTAGGAGGCCGGTACCTCAGATGGTCAGCGCACAGCTAAGCACCGGGAGGAGCTAAGTCAGTCAGTGTTCAGTGTTCACCTCTCCTCTGGAGGTCAGGAAGAGAGAGGAGGGCGGAGGGGAGGGGGTCTACTGGGAGAAGAGGAGTCAAGCACATGAATCCACCCAGCCCCACCCTTGGCGAACAGGCCAGCCCATCCTCCTGGAACAAGAGTTCCCACACACAGCCTCTGGTCCCTCCACCTCTGCCCCAGCCGCACACTCCTTCCTGGCTTCCTCCCACGATCCCCAGATACCCCGGGCCTCTGGGCAGAACAGTAGCCACAGCTGCAGCCACTACAGAGAGAAAAGCAAAGGCATGTCGGCAGCTGGGGCAGCGGGACTCCCTGGGATCTGAGCTTAGCGGGGGTGAACGAGAAGCCCACAACCACTGCACCCCTTGGTTCTCCACAGCCCCAGGCTCTCACCCAAGCCCAGCCCTCTCTGACTCTCAGTCTGGGTGGTCCTCTGCAGAGAGTGCTGGGCCTGAAGGCTAGCCAAGCCTTTGGATCTGGGCTTGCTGTAAGGTGCTAACGCTATTCTCTAACGCTGTGGGTCCCAATACAGGAATTATCCTATTGGAACAGTCCTGCACTGTTCTAAGCTTTTTTACGTGCTGGGAAAGGAGAGCTGGGACTCAAAAGCTAGGGATGAGCAAGGTACTTGGTCTCTCATGGGCCAACAGGCAGCAGAGCGCCCCCTGCTGGAGCAAAATGCCCGCTAGGCAGTCAGGCCCCTATGGGAATGCCCTCCGCTGGACTCTGGGAGACAGAGTCAGGGGCCACCTTTAGAGATGAGGGGGAAATGACAAGAGACCAAGCTATTAAAAATAACCTAGAATTTGTCTGGAAATAGCCCGGAGAGTTCAGCATGTCCTAAAAAGGCCTCCAGTTCTGGAACTCTGGCAGATGGGAGAAGGAGGGAGGAAGACAGATGAGGGAGGAAGCAGACAGAAGGCTGAAGAAGAGGTGAAATCAGTTGCTTTCTATCTCTCCCAAACTTTTTTTCTGGTGGGGGGCGGGGGGCACTGACCCTGCTCCCTGATGATGGGGATAATGGAAGAAGAAAGATCAGAGCTGGCCCCTCCTCCCAGCACAGGAAAACCGAAATGAGCTCTTGTCCCTACCCTCTGCCCCCAGGCCAGTGGCTGGGGGGAGAAGACAGTCCCTGTGGAGGGCATCGATCCCAGTAATGGACACTTAGTGTGGCTCAGGCTGGCCTAGAAAAGCCCCGGCAGGAGGGGGTGAGAAGCTCTCTGCCCCTCCCCACCTCTCTTTTTAAAATCATACATGTAGCTGGAGCGAATAGTACAGGAAGCATGGCAGTCACAGGCCTCACACACAAGTGTCCTTCCTCCGTGGGTCCTGAACTGATTAGAAAGTAACCAGAATCGCCCCCTGCCCCTCACTCCTCCCTGCCTTCCCCCCCCCCACTCCCCCCACCGCTGCTGAGATGCCTGGGCTGGAAATGTCCTGAGGGGGAGGAAGGGCAACAGCCTGGCCAGCATCCTTCCTGGACCTCTCTCTCTCTCTCCTGCTACTGCTGCTGCTACAACTTTGGGGGCTCTGTTTTCTGCCCCTCTATCACTGAGGCGCCTGGAGCAGGCTGCCAGACCCTGCCGTCCTCTCCCAGCTTCCCCGGGTCTCGCCACAGGAGTGGCAGGTCTCCCCTGGCCTCCCAGTGCCCCGCTGCCCTGGTTCCATCCCATGGCAATGCCCTGGTTCCATCCCTGGTTCCATCCTATGGCAATGCCCTGGTTCCATCCCTGGTTCCATCCTATGGCAATGCCCTGGTTCCATCCCTGGTTCCATCCTATGGCAATGCCCTGGTTCCATCCCTGGTTCCAACCTATGGCAATGCCCTGGTTCCATCCCTGGTTCCAACCTATGGCAATGCCCTGGTTACATCCCTGGTTACATCCCTGGTTCCATCCTATGGCAATGCCCTGGTTCCATCCCTGGTTCCATCCTATGGCAATGCCCTGGTTCCATCCCTGGTTCCATCCCTGGTTCCATCCTATGGCAATGCCCTGCAGGAAGTTGCTTCTGGAGTCTCCCCTCCACCCCTCCCATGGCACCTTTGGCCTCTCTGTCCTCTCCCCCTTTTCCTGTGCTAAGAAGAGACAACATGCTCAGTCCCCTCCCTCAGGGGATTCGAGCCTCTGAAGAAGGAGGGGAGCCACCCACCTTAGGATGCAAACGGGTGGGGGCAAACGGAGACGGTCCCTGCCCAGACCAGAACCTTGCTCGCCAGCGCACCCCCAAAGCAAGAGCCCGCGCCTGGGGCTGAGGGCAGCCCTGCAGACCCGAGGCCGCCGAGGCGCGGCTCCAGCCCGGGTGCAGGAGAGCTGGGGGCAGCTGAGTCTTGGCGGGGTTCGAAGACCGAGCGATGAAGCAGGAGCGGGGGTCTGGGGCTCGGCACGGGGACCGCGGGGGGCGCGGTGACTCACCAGCTCTGGGGCCGGGGCTGTAGCTGCCGGTGCAGGGCCACCGAGAAGCCGAAGAGGCTCCCCGGCTCGCCCTCCTTGCGCAGCGCGCCCATCACATCCAGATTGAAGGCGACGGCCCCGGGGGAGAGCAATCCGGAGAGCAGGGTGCCCAGAAGGTAACAAATCCCCGCGGGGCCCCGAGGATCGCGGCCCGGAGTCCCCGCCATGGGGACACCCCTCGCGCGCTCCCCGGGAGCGCAAGGAAACTCGCTCGCGCCCCAGACCCAGGTGTCCCAGGCGGCCCCTGGTCCCGAGTCCCGCGGGTCTCCGCAAAGCTTCCACCGCTCCGCCGCCCCACGCCGCCCCGCAACTGCGGCAGCCGCGGCCGGGCGTCCACGGGGGCTCCCGCCTCCGCCCCGGGCGCCGCCCCGCCCCGCCCTCGGCCCGCCCCCCGCGCCGCGGCAGGTGGAGGCCGCGCGTCGCGGAAGGATGCCCAGGCGCCCGCCCCGAGTGGGACCTGGCCCTAGGGTGGGACCTGGCCTCGCTGCACCCCCACCCCCCCCCCAGCCCCGCCCCAGCGCCCTCACTCTCTCCTGCCCTCTCTCCTGCCGAGCCCGCGAGGGGTGGAGGCGGCGCCTAGGAATGGCGAGCGGGAACGAGGGAGGAGTACAGAGAGAACGGGACCGAAAAAGAGGAAAGAGGGTAGGAGATGTGAAGGCGGGGAGAGAGGGGCAAACAGAAAGAGAGGCGATGGAAGGGCAGCGGTCTCCAGCCGGCCCCTGTGGTCCCTCGGTGCTCCCCTCTCGCCTTGGTTGCATGAGGCACTTCTCGTGCTGTTCCAGTCACACCGCTTCCCCCTCTTCCCACCCCGCTCCCCAAGGCCCGGCAGTGACACAACATTTAGAGAAAGAGAGAGAAACTCAGCAGGCCTGGGGAAGGGAGCAACGGAGGCGGGAAGAAAGAAACAAGAAGAAAGAGATGGAGAAAGAAGGGCAAGAGTTTGATCAATAAGGGAGGGCCGGGCTGGCGTGGCTCCGCGGTTGAGCGTCAACCTATGAACCTGGAGGTCACAGATCGATTCCTATCAGGGCACATGCCGGGGTGGTGGGCTCGATCCCCAGTGTGGGCGTGATCCCCAGAGGGGGGAAGGGGGGAACGTTCAGGAGGCAGCCAATCAATGATTCTCTCTCATCATTGATGTTTCTCTCTCCCTCCCTCTCCCTTCCTCTTTGAAATCAATTTTTAAAAAATTAAAAATTAGAGATGGGCCCTAACCAGTTTGGATAGAGCGTCGGCCTGCGGACTCAAGGGTCCCAGGTTAGATTCCGGTCAAGGGCATGTGCCTTGGTTGCGGGCACATCCCCAGTAGGAGGTGTGCAGGAGGCAGCTGATCGATGTTTCTCTCTCATCAATGTTTCTAACTCTCTATCCCTCTCCCTTCCTCTCTGTAAAAAATCAATAAAATATATTTTAAAAAATAAAATAATAAAATAAAAAATAAGACATGGGAGAAAACAAGAAAAAAGACTGACGATGATAAAGGAAGAGGAACAAAAAGGCAAAGATGAGAGATGGGGCCCAAGAGGCAGGGGGATGGGAAGGATGTCTGCAGTTCCCAGGCCCTTCCTAGGACTGGGCATTTCCCACCACCACTGGGGAGGGGATGGGAGGGCGGAGTCCTGGCTGGCCCAGGCAGGAGCTGGGTGGGGCTTCCCAGGGACCTACCAGCAGGCCTGTCCCTCTTCCTCTCCCTTCCCCGCAATGCTGAGGCAGAAGCAAAGGGAGGGGGGACATTTTCCAACTCTGCTATTTATAACTCCAATCCAGAAATGGAGCCAGGAGGAGAGATAGGGAATAATTTCGCACAACTAGAACCTCATTGTTCCCACCTTCCCTCCTCTTCCTAGTTGTCTTTCTTATTGGGTGTTGGTCTTGTGCATATCCATCTGTCCACTGCTCGCTCTCGCTCGCTCTCTCTCTCTGGTTTTGTCTCGTCCGAAACTCTATTTTTGTCCCCCTTCTCGGAATCTTTCACAGACGATTTCTCAATGTCTCTAATGTTTTCTCTGCCCCTCAAACACTGTCATATTCTTGAGATCCTGTCTTCTCCCTCCCTTTCTTAAAAGCCCCAATGTGACCTACCTAGTTCCTCTTCACATGCTCACTTTGTCTCTCTTACTTCTTTGTCCAAGATTATGCTTTTAACCAAGCAAACTAACAGGTAGGCTCTTACTCTTCTGGCCCTGACACAATTCTCGGCCTGCGTGAATTACTATCCCCCTTTGGGCCTCCGTTTTTTACAACACGACACGTGTGGCCATCTCCCCCAGGGGACTAGGCAATCTCTGCACAAGTGCTGCCAGCAGGCTGACACAGGGCTCTGCTGTTATCAGCCCCCAGAAATGCTCTCTCCATTACTTTTGCACTTCAGAGCCACAGACAGTAGGGAAGAGCTGACGTGAGGATACTGGATAGTAATGTCAGGATAGGACCGGGGACTCCCCTCCCCGACTCAGCCCAGACCCACAGCCGGCCTCGGAATACGGTTAGAACCCCAGCTGCCTCCTTTCTGCACCTACAGCTTCTGCCCCCCTCCGGCTCCACTCCTCTGGCTCCTGCTAAATCCAAGGCTGAAATCAGATGCCAAAAATCTGCTTCTGACCTCCTCTGCGCAAATATTTGAGAAGTCACCTCACTGCTACAGGAGGAAGGAGAGAAAGGCCGCCCAAATTAGCCTGCCTATAAATAGTGGGGCAAGGGTTGGCGGGAACAGGCGAGAGCTCCAGCGCAGCCTCGTAAGGTTAGACACGTAGGTTTTTCTCTAAAAGAAAAGTGAGACAAGATTGCTGGAGTGGAAAGCAATATCATGGGAACTCTGTAGGTGAAGGGGGGAATGAAGACGCTTGAGGGGTCCTGAGAATGGAGGAAGCTGAACATTAGAATAAGCAACCTGCCAGAGAACTTCCTGTATTTGAGTCAAGAGTTTGGGAATTCTCCCTAGCCCTCTTGGCTCAGTGGATAGAGCATCAGCCTGTGGACTGAAGGGATCTCGGGTTTGATTCCAGTCAAGGGCATATGCCTGGGTTGCGGGCTCGATCCCCAGTAGGGGGCGTGCAGGAGGCAGCCAATCAATGATTCTCTCTCATCATTGATGTTTCTATCTCTCTCTCCCTCTCCCTTCCTCTCTGAAATCAATAAAAATATTTTTTTAAAAGCTCTGATCACAAGAACAACAAAAAAATTATTTAAAAAAGAGTTTGGGAATTCATTAAATTAAAACCAGTGCTGATACTATATGATTCCACTCATATAACATTCTCAAAATAATAAAACTATAGAGATGAAGAACAGATTAGTGATTTCCCAGGGACAGGGATGGGGGGGGGCATATAAAAGAATAGTATAGGCAATTCTTTTGTAGTGATGAAGAGTTCTGTATCTTTTTTTTAAATATACTTTTATTTATTTCAGAGAGGAAGGGAGAGGGTGAGAAAGATAGAAACATCAATGATGAGAATCATTAGTTGGCTGCCTCCTGCACGGCCCACATTGGGGATCCAGCCCACAAGCCATCGAACGGTGACTTCTTGGTTCTTAGGTCGACACAACCACTGAGCCACGCTGACCGGGTGAGTTCTGTATCTTTTTTGTTGTTATTAATCCTCACCTGAGGATATTTTTCCATTGATTTTTTAGGGAGAGTGGGAGAGAGAGGGAAAGACAGAGAGAAACATTCATGTCAGAGAAACATCCATGTGAGAGACACACATCAATTGGTTGCCTCCTGCACAAGCCCGGACCAGGGACTGGGCTGGGGAGGAGCCTGCAACCAAGGTACGTGCCCTTGACCAGAATTGAACCCGGGACCCTTTGATCTGCAGGCCAACACTCTATCCACTGAGCCAAACCAGCTAGGGCAGAGTTCTGTATCTTGATTTTGGTGGTGGTTATTTGAGACTTTACATAAGATGAAGTAGTCTACACGCATGCACACACACACAAACGCACACAAATGAGTGCGTGTAAAACACTGGTGACAATTGGATAAGGCCTGTAGACGAGTTAATAGCATCATAGCTATGTCAGCCTCCTGGTTCAGATATTGTGCTACAGCTATGTAAGACATCACCACTGGGGGGAGGGTACTCAGGACTTCATGTACTATTTTTGCAACTTCCTCTGAGTGGACAACTATTTCAAAATAAGTTTGAAAATTGATAAATGCCCAGGCTCGGCGAAGACTTGCCTGACTGGAAGCTGGGGCTTTCTCCAACCCCTTTCCCCTCTCACAACTTTCTTCCCCTCCATTGGGATCCCTATTTTGCAGCCCTCAAGCAAATACTTGCAGAACACACACTCCCTCCACCTCATCTGGCAGCAGAGCCTGGGCCCATATGTCCCAGGGTCAGCCTTTTCCTCCTCACCACACAACGTGGTGCCTTTCTCACCCCAGCCGCCTCTCCAGCACCGGAATCCTCCGCCTGCCTCTGAGTTCTGGCTGTGGCCAACGCTTCAACTATGGGAGTGGCTGGGAGAGGAAGAATAGAAATGTGATTGAGGGGAGTCACCGGAGAAATGGCCACTCTGGTCTTTGAGGATCTTGGGGAGAAGGACTAGGAGGTCACTTCCCACAGGGAGCCATTTAAACGGACTTGAGGGCCTCTTTTCTTTGAGCGCTGGCTTCAGGCCAACATTTGGAACTTGGCCAAACCACCAACAGCCCCCTCTTGAAGCCCAGCCAGATTTCCCGGTTTGAGAAGCTTCTCCACTCACGCCATGCCCTCCCTCAGTCCTCACCAACCCCAAACAACCCAGCAGCTTCCGGCCCTACAGTTTAGCCCAGTCAGTCAGCTTGGAGCTTGCTAATTAAAGCTAACTCTGAAAGAGACCTCAAAAGAGCAGGGAAAGGAGTGGAGGAAAAGAGCATGGAGTTACATCCACTCATCCTAAGGGAGAATAATCAGGGTGGGAAATTGTAAGGAGAGGTGGGCCGAGAGAGGTTTCAAATATCAAGACTCGTTCAACGGTTACAGTGCAACTTTTCTCCATCGCTACCAAAGATAAGTGGGGCTGAGCTTAAACTGCAGCAGAAACTACGCGGTTGGACGGTCAGCAAGAAGGACCCAGCAAAAGAGCAGCTGGAGGACGACCCTGGAGAGATAAGCTGCAGGCCCCAGATACGGGACCCATGTCCTCTGTCCAGCTCTAGGGCACAGGAACTGCCAGTATGCGGGAGGAGAGGGCGGGGCTTATGTCTGCAGCGTCCTGGCAATCTCTCTGCTGATTGTGAAAATGTCAGACGGTTGTGCCAAGCAGGGTGAGGGTAACACAGGATGGGCCTGGCACACTCCCTGTGTCAGCCTATTCTTAACATGCACAGACTGACCACTGAAACCCCCAACACCAACCACCCTCATTAGCCCCTGCCCTCACGCCCCTCAAGTCATCATTCTCTGGTACCTCTTCCAACCCCTGCCCTTCTTTCCCAGGCTCCACAGCTCTGGGAGTGAGACACCAGGCATGTTCCCGGCTGCCTCTATTTTGCTTGCTCACTGCAGTTAGAAGCAGGAGCCAGGGTGGAGGTGGGGGGAGGGCCGGGAGAGGCTGCCCTGTGATGCTCTCACTCTTCCCGCATTTATTGATCAGCCGTTCTCTGGAGTGGACCCTCTTCCCAAACACTCCTCCCCTGCCAGGATTCCCTTCACCTGAGGTCTGAGCTAGAAGGGCCTGGTGGCAACAGACAGGGCCTCCCGTCCCAGGGCCTCTCCCACAGTGTCTGCAGCACAGTCGTTCCACTCAGGCTTTGGAACCAAATAGCCTGGATGTATAGCCGACCTCTACTTCTAGTGCGCTCTGTCACTATTTCACTGCTCTGTATCTGGAATTCTTCATCTGCAAACTGGGCATGATAATTATAATACTTTACAGGATAGTTCTGGGGATTGGGATTAAATTAATAATACATGTAAAGTGCTTGGCCCATGGTAAGTACTCAGGAAATGTTGGAAAAAGAAGTTATCCTATCTAATAAAAGAGAAAGATGGTAATTAGCGTACGACTGCCACCCTTCCCATTGGCTAATCAGGGAGATATGCAAATTAACTGCCAGCCAAGATGGCGGCTGGCAGCCAGGCAGCTGATGCGAACAGGGAGGCTTGCTTGCTTCAGTGACGGAGGACTCCAATGTTCCCTGCCTGACTTGCCGGCCTCTCAACTGCAACTCTAAGCAACTATGTTGCAAATATAGAAGCTAAAAACCCCCCAGAAACCTGCTTTACTCATCCGGGCTTCAGCCAGCCGGACCACAACATTGTATCAAATACAAATGGTAAACAAAGGCCAGAAACCTGTTTTCAGCAGCCGAGGCCTCAGAGCTAAAGCTGGCCCAGAATAAAAAAAAAAAGAAAGAAAGAAAAAAAGGAGCGGTTGGGAGCTTCAGTCACCCGTCAGCCTGAAAACAGCCCTCAGCCCCTCAGCCAGACTGGCCAGGCACTCCAGTGGGGACTCCCACCCTGATCCAGGACACCCTTCAGGGTAAACCAGCCAGCCCCCACCCATGCACCAGGCCTCTATTCTATATAGTAAAAGGGTAATATGCCTCCCGGCACCGGGATCAGCATGACAGGGGGCAGCACCCAAACCCCCTGATTGCCCTGCGGCTCTGTGTGTGACAGGGTGCAGTGCCCTAACCCCCTGATCAGCCCTGCTCTGTGTGTGACAGGGTGCAGCACCCCAACCCCGTGATCAGCCCTGCTCTGTGGGTGATAGAGGGCGGCGCCCCAACACCCCCCGCCCACGGGCCCTGCTCTGTGTGTGACAGGGTAGAGCCATAACCTCCCCATCGGCCCTGCCCTGAGTGTGACAGTGGCGATGCCCCAACCCCCTGATCCGCCCTGCTCTGTGTGTGACGGCGGGCGGTGCCCCAAACCCCCTGATGGGCCCTGCTCTGTGAGTGACAGTGGGGAGCTCATCAACCCCCTGATCAACCCTGCTCTGTGTGTGACAGGGTACGGAGCCCCAACCCCCCTGATGGACCCTGCTCTGTGCATCACAGGGGGCAGCGCCCCAACCCCCTGATCCGCCCTGCTCTGTGTGTGACAGGGGGGAGCTCCTCAACCTCCTGATCAACCCTGCTCTGTGTGTGACAGGGTACGGAGCCCCAACCCCCCTGATGGGCCCTGCTCTGTGCATGACAGGGGACAGCGCCCCAACCCCCTGATCCGCCCTGCTCTGTGCATGACAGGGGGTGGCGCCGCAACTTCCCTATCGACCCTGCCTTGAGTGTGACAGGGGGTGGTGCCCCAACCCCCCGATCGGCCATACCCTGAGCGTGACTAGGGGTGGCATCGCAACCTCCAGATCCTCCCTGCTCTGTGCATGACAGGGGGTGGCGCCCCAACTCCCCGATCAGCCCTGCTCTGAGCCCAACCAGGGGCTGCACCTAGGGATTGGGCCTGCCCTCTGCCACCTGGGAGCAGGCCTAAGCCAGCAGGTCGTTATCTTCCAAGGGGTACCAGACTGTGAAAGGGCACAGGCCGGGCTGAGGGACCTCCACTCCCCCCCAGTGCACAAATTTTTGTGCACCGGGCCTCTAGTCCTATATAATAAAAGCCTAATATGCAAATCGACCAAACAGCAAAACAATCGGTGGAACGACTGGTCGCTATGACGTGCACTGACCATCAGGGGGCAGATGCTCAATGCAGGAGCTGCCCCCAGCTCGCAGGCCCCAGGCCAGCCAAGGCAGGTGCCAGTGGGTGCCCCCCAATTGCCCCGACGGTCGCCCCGTAGAGGGAGGCAACCTGTGGTGGCGGCAGGGGGGGCGGGCCAGCAAGCAGGCGGCACCAGGCTGGCCAAGGCGGATGCTAGCGGGGGGTCCCCCCAATCGCCCAGCTGGTCGCCCCACAGATCAGCCCTGATGGCCAGCCAGGCCTAGGAACCCTACCTGTGCATGAATTTCGTGCACCAGGCCTCTAGTAGTACACATATAAGCATAGACACATGCACAGTATCCAGCATTTTTATTCAGAATTTTTATTTTGGCACTTAATGTTCTGCTTTCTGCTACCACTTAACCAATTCACTCCCTAATCTTTTGATGTTCACACATCTCCCAGGAAGTAAGACGCTACTCTGCAAGCCAAAACCGGTTTGGCTCAGTGGATAGAGCGTCAGCCTGCGGATTGAGAGGTCCCGGGTTCGATTCCGGTCAAGGGCATGTACCTGGGTTGCAGGCACATCCCCAGTGGGGGATGTGCAGGAGGCAGCTGATCGATGTTTCTCTCTCATCGATGTTTCTGATTCTATCTCTCTCCCTTCCTCTCTGTGAAAAATCAATAAAATATATTTTAAAAAAAAAAGATGCTACTCTGCAAATAGCTGAATGAATCAAAGTAATCTTCAACTCATCCTCAGAAAATTCAAAAAGGATGTTTTATTCTAATTCAGTCAGCACCCATTTCTCCACCTCCTGCAAGTAGATGTGATAAAGTCAGTTTTCAACTATGTAACTGAATCACAAAATGAGAAAATGCCAAAGTTTGAAATAGCTTCAGATATGGTTTAGTCTAGTGATTCTCATCCTTTGATGCATTTTAGAATCACCTGAACAACTTTTTTAAAAAATACTTATGTCTGGGCTCCACTCCTCTGAGGTTTAATTAGTCTAGGGTCAGGGAATTTTTTTAAACTTCCCCCACGTGATTCTGATGTTTAGACCTTATTTCACAAAGGAAAAAGAACACAAATCCAGAGTGGAGAAGCAATTTGCCCAAAGTCACCCAGCATGTCAGTACATGGTGCACCAAGAGAGACTGTGGCCATAGCAAGAATATGTTGATGATGTTTATAATTTTTCTTGTTGGAGTTATCCCGGAAGCATTTTTCTTAGTTCAGAGAGGTATTATGTCATTTACCTTTTACTGTGACAACAGCAGTTATTCTTCTGGTAAGACTGAAATGGGTTCCAATTCCCTGACCACAGAAGGCCAGAGATGGCATTGCGCATTACTGCACTTAGCCCCAATTAGCAAAGCTCCCTAGGAGGCCACGTGGGGTGGGTGCCCGAAATACTGCCTCTCTACAATGATCACCCCGCGCCGAGGGGCCGCAGCAGTGGTGAGAAGAGAGAGAGCTGGAAACCAAAGGAAAGCTGTCCCTCCTAGAGGGAAGGAGCTGAGAACAACTGAGAACCGGCCAGAGCTGCCAGGAGGGCAAGGCAAGAAAGGAAAAGAATTTCAATGAGCCTAGGGAGCCGCTGCTCCGCCAACAACCAAACCATGATGGACAGCCTGGCAACATCCACCTCTCCCCTCGCCCCCCCCCCAACCCCACCCCCCCTCCACTCCCGCCCCTCCACACACACCACACACACCAGGAGACTGAGATCCAAAAGAAATGTTAAAAACTGGCTCTGGCCCTAGCTGGTTTGGCTCAGTGGATAGAGCATTGGCCTACGAACTGAAGGGTCCTGGGTCCGATTCCCTCAGGGGCATGTACCTCACTTGCAGGCTCCTCCCCGGCCCAGTCCCTGGTCAGGCACATGCAGGAGGCAACCAACCGATGTGTTTCTCTCACATTGACATTTCTTTCTGTCTTTCCCTCTCTCTTCCACTCTCTCTAAAAGTCAATGGGAACATCCTCAGATGAAAAAGTTGGCTCTGCACCTGGCCAGTGTGGCTCAATGGTTGAGCATCAACCCTTGAACCAGGAGGTCAGGGTTCCATTCCTGATCAGGGCACATGCCTGGGGTTGCAGGCTCCATCTCCAGTGGGGGGCGTACAGAAGGAAGCTGATCAATGATCCTCAGCATTGATGTTTCTACCTGTCTCTCCCTCTCCCATCCTCTCTGAAATCAACAAAAAAAATATTTATTTTTAAAAATTGGCTCTGCAATGTGAGTGGTAGAGAAAACGTCTTCCAACATTCACCAAAAAGTGAACTCGCCATAAAGACAAGAGCTCACCCGCCCCCAACTCTTGACTATTCCCTTTCTTCCCAGCCAAGATCTCACTACCTGCCAACCTGGGCTCAAAAAGGGGGCGGGCCCGACGTCACGTGACGGCGCGGTCACGTGGCCCGGGCCCCTCGGCGCTGAGCCGTGCGTCCGGCTCCGGGAGTCTGCGGGGCCGGGCGCGTCCAGCCTCCCCGCCCTAGCCTGACGCGACCATGCTGTCCCGCCTGCTGAAGGAGCACCAGGCCAAGCAGAACGAACGCAAGGAGCTGCAGGGTGAGCCCACAGCCTGTCTGCCTGCGCGTCCTCTCCCGCCGCGGCCTAGCCTCAGCCCGGAGCCTGGACCCCGAGTAATGGCCCAGATCCAGGGAAGGACGCGGACTCGTGGGCACGGGCGTCGGAGGAGGGGGAGGTGGTGCTTCTTTGGAAAGTCCGTCCGGTGCCAACGGGCTCTAGTCCCTTTAGCGGCACCCGTGTCCCCTCGGAGACGCCCCTCGGCTGGGCCGCCGGCCTCGTAGTCCCGCCCCTGCTCCAGGGGCGCTGTGCCGATTGGTCCCGGCGGCCGCTCCTCCCGGGAGTGGGCGGGGCTCCAGGAGGGAGGAGGGTGTTGGGGACCCGCCCCAGATGGGATTCTCGCAGGCCGGAAACGGCCGAAGCAGGTGTGGGCGCCCGTTTGCTGAACCCGGGCTTGGGATCCGGAGTTGCCGACCCTGAGGCCAAGGAAGCGGGGAGTCTGCACCCCTGCACCTTGACGTCCCCGGGCAAGACGCTTCCCCTCTCCGGGCGCCGGGCTCCGCGCCTATGACATGAAAGCTGTTTCTGTTGGGCCAAGTCCTTTGCAGCTCTGGCGCTGAGATCGGTTGACATGTTCCCACAACTAGCAGAATAGTCATGAGTAGGGGGGCCTTCAAGCAGCCCCCCTCAAAAACACCTCTTCGCCACTCCGATCCCTTCCCCCTCCTCCCCGCAGAGAAGAGGAGGCGAGAGGCCATCTCTGCAGCGACCTGCCTGACAGAAGCTCTGGTGGACCACCTCAATGTGGGGTATGAACCCTCCCACCCACACCAGCTGCCCGCCCCGCGTTGAGGCGCAGGCAAGACCGAGGGCAGCCGCTCTTGAAGGGAGGGATGTGCTGCTCATCCTTCCCTCCCCCACGCAGCTTACGGTCAGGAGAGGCTGAGTCAGCTCTGACCCTCAGCACGTCAGGGAAGAGCAGCCAGCTCTGTCCCTCCTCACAGTGACCTCCCTGGTGCCCACCACCTGATGCCCTCCGCCCACCTCCTCGCACCCCTCAGGCCAGCTGTCGCTTTGGTGGGAGGGCGGTGCCCTCCTTCACCATGGCTGACTGCCTTCTCCACCGCCCACCCTCTGGCCGGCCGGGGAGCAGCTGGCAGGAAAGAGAGGCACAGCTGGTGAGGGTGAGGGTGAGGGTGAGAGCAGGACCCCTGCCAGGCGCTCCAGCAGAGCCCGGCTGTCTCTGCCCTTCCTTCTGGGCCTCGGGGGCGGGGCCTTTTTTGGAAAGTCTGTCCCGGTGCCACCAGGGACTACCCTCTGCTCCAGTCCTAAGTGGAAAAAACTTGGGAAGGAGCAAAGAATATTCTCTTGACCGGGAGTGACCCGGGAGGGTACAGAGATGATGGTTGTCGGCCGTTTATTGGAAGAAAGGAGGCAGTTATGATGCCTTCCACCCCAGGGCAAATAGTTGTGAATCCAGAGACTGAGTCACCCAAGTGAGCCAGGCAGGGGCTGCCATCTTCATGACTCATTTCTGGGGAAGATTAGGGCAAGAAAGGCTGTGGTCAGGGCCTCTGACCGCCCTGCCCTCCAGGCCCCTCCCTCCATTCAGTTGAATAGTGGAGAGCAGGAGATCAACAGGAAAAACAGATTTTAGAAACTCCCAGAGGAATCTGGAAACATGGGAGCCCCCTACTCTTACTGTTTCAGGTCCTACACTGCCCCCTGCTGTGGCCACCTGTCCCCAGGGACAGGGCCTTACCCCACACGCATACATTGGCGCCTCCTGGCTCTGCTGAGACGTTGGCCCGGGCTTCTTGCTCTCTTCTGACTTTGCTAGGGGCCACCCCACTTTCAGTTGAGAGGGCAGCTAAGCCAAAGCCAGATTAGAAAGGGTTTTGTGCTGCTGCCCACGGCTCCTCTCATTCCCCGGGAAGGAACACAAAGGCCCCGTCTATCTCAGCCCCTGTCAGGTGCCCTTCCCACTCTCTCCACACCCCCAGCCCCTTGCCCTCTCCAGCCCCCATGGATTCCTGTGGGTGGGGGCACCGGATGTGGAGTCTCTCAGCTGACCTAGAGCTTCGGGGCGGGTAGTGGAAGATTCACCAGCCAGTAAGGGAGAACAGTGATTGCACAGTTATTGCAGGAGGGTCGGGGGGTGGAGGCGGGCAGAGAATTGAGGATACCAACCTCACGGCAGTCATGGTGATGGCAGCCAGCATCTTGATTGAGGAGAAAAGAAAATAGAGCAGAGCGGAAGGAAGGGAGAACGTGTGCATGTGTGTCCATTTGTGTGGGCGGGAGGAGAAGGGTTGGGAGGGAGACTGAGCCAAGAAGCAGTCCCTGGGAGATCTCCTCTTGACCCCGAGTTCCTGGGGAGGGGGTTGCTCTCCCCTCCGACCCCAGGTCAGGGAGCGGCCGAAGTTTCCTTCCCAACTTTGCACAGATCCCTGGGCTTCAGTGGCTGCCAGATGTGTCCCTGCTACTGGATTTTCCCAGCTTTCCCCATCTCCCCCTTCCTTCCCAGCTCTTTACTCAGGGATACCCCCCTACCAGGCTAGCCCTTGCTTCCCCCACGCAGCTTCAGGAACTCTTCTCGGGGTAGGAGATGGTGTGTTTCTACACAGCTCCCAGCGAGGGTCTCTGAGAATCCTGGGAGCGGGAGGAAGAAGCTGGGTTCATTTGCATGTACTAGTCTTGTTGCGTCACTTCCCAGTATGGTCAGTCACGAGGTTGTCCCCAGCCTGACCCCTGGCTGGCCTCCCACTCTCGCAGTGGGGTGTTAGTCCTGGAGACCACTCTCACCAGTTGGGTGGGTCGATGTCCTCCCTTCTCCAACCTCTAGTGTGGCCCAGGCCTACATGAACCAGAGAAAGCTGGACCATGAGGTGAAGACCCTACAGGTCCAGGCTGCCCAATTTGCCAAGCAGACAGGCCAATGGATCGGGATGGTGGAAAACTTCAACCAGGCACTCAAGGTGGGCCACACTCCCGACATCAACATCGCATCCTGGGCCCCCACTGGCTGCCTCCAGTAGGGTCACCTCAGACCTGGGGCTAAGGAAGAGGTGGGATGGCCCCAGAAACCCCATCTATGGCCCAAGAAACCCCATCTATGGCCCCAGAAACCCCATCTATGGCCCCAGTGTCAGAGAGGCTAGCGAAAGGTAAAGGGAGCTGGTGGGTCCAAGCAAAGCCCTTTGTAGGGGATGGGTGGGAAGTGCCCCCATTCATCCACTAGGGCCACCCTCTACTCACCCTGATTTGAGGACCCCCACCCTCTCCCCTTCCCAGGAAATCGGGGATGTGGAGAACTGGGCTCGGAGCATTGAGATGGACATGCGCACCATTGCCACTGCCCTGGAGTATGTCTACAAAGGACAGCTGCAGTCGGCCCCGTCCTAGCCCCTCCCCCTCCCCCTCTGCCTCCTCCTACCCCTCCACCTCCCCTTGGGGCAGGAGGGAGGCTGGCAGGCCACAAATAAAACACAAGCCTCAGTTTCTCTGTGATACATTTCAAGGAGCTACTAGCTGGGCATCGGGGGTGGGAGGGGAAGGGTCATAGACCCTAAGGGACAGGCCCCTGGTGCAGGCACCCGCCCGTTGGGTGACCAGAAGTCAGGAGTTTCCCACACCTCTCCAGAGAGGGTCCCAGGAGAGGCCCTGCCGGCAAGCATCCTGACTTAGGACTTCCCTTTCCTGCAGGGGAGCAGGAGGCAGGGAGCGGGCCTGGTCCCGCCTCTGGTGCTCTGCCTCTCCACATACCCGTGGCCTCTCCCAGCCTGGTACTAAGCCGTGTCATGAGTCTGGACCTTGTGGGAGATTAACTCGTGGGCATGGGAGCACTTTGGAGGAGAAATGACAGGTCCGAGGTCACCCACAGGCAGGGGCAGCTGTCATACTTGATAGATCCTGCTCCTGGGAGCCTACGGCAGAGGTGGTCTGGAACCCCGGCTGGAAAAGGTAGCCATGAAGGGGTCTGGGCACGCCTGGCCCGTGCCAAGCCGCGGCTGACCGGCTTCCGCTTCCCTGACTCCGCCCCTCAGTCCCCCCCCCCCCATATACTTAATACCTCTGGCACCCAGTCCACCCGCAGTGGACTTTGGCCTCAGCTGTAGCTCTTGCGGGAGCCGGGAGGACTGGGAGCAAAGGAAGAAGCATCTGGTGCAGCACCTGCCAGCTTTCCCCAGAGGAGGTGAGCCGGGCGGGAGCTGGGGTGCTGGGAGGACGTGCCAGGCATCGCATTGCTGATAACGCACACGTCTCCCTTCTGATCCTGCACAACTCCCCATTGGCCTGTGGGTGCTGGTCCCACCTGGCAGGTGAGAAAACAGGTCCAGAGACGCAGTGAGAGGCTCAGCATCACACAGTAAGTTAGGGGCCACCGGACTGAAGTGCAGGGCTCTTTGCCCCGTGTGTGTTCCCTAAAACAAGGCCCGGCTTAATTTAGAGAGTTCAGGTGTCCCTGGTTCAGCAGGAGAGAAAAGGGGACAGCAGATGAGAGCTGCTGCTCCCACGCAGCAGGCTGCCCTGGAAGGGCTTATCTGGTTTTCATTGTTACCCACAAGCATAGGGGCTGCCCAGATCCTGGCTTTGCCTAGAGGAGGCACAATTTGCCATTTATCTGCCACGCAGATGCTGAGACCAGAGACTCCCAGCTAGGGAGGCTATTAGGGGCAAGGGCTCGAGGGCCAGAGTAAACCGCACGTGTTCTCCTGCCCAGCCCGGCTGCCACCTGCAGATCACGTGGGCTCCGGCCATGTGGCTGCCTGTGCTGCTGGGAGTCTTACTCTGGGCAGCCCTGTGGCTGCTCAGAGACCGGCAGAGCCTGCCCCCCAGCAATGCCTTCGTCTTCATCACCGGCTGTGACTCTGGCTTCGGGCGGCTCCTGGCACTGAGGCTGGACCAGAGAGGCTTCCAAGTCCTGGCCAGCTGCCTGACCCCCTCGGGGGCAGAGGACCTGCAGCGGGCTGCCTCCTCCCGCCTCCACACCACCCTGCTGGACGTCACCGACCCCCAGAGCGTCCAGCGGGCAGCCAAATGGGTGGAAACATATGTTGGGGAAACAGGTGAGTCTGGCTGAGCCGCTGGGAACATGGTTTAGGGGGTTCACTCACACGGGCAGTGGGAACCAGGGGGACTGTGAGGGGAAGGAGCAGTGCTCAGGCCGCCCAGGAAGGAGGGCCTTGGAATGCCTGCCCTACCCTCCGTGACTCCCGCCGCCCCCCCCCCACAGGGCTTTTCGGTCTGGTGAATAATGCCGGTGTAGCTGGTATCATTGGGCCCACACCATGGCTGACCAGGGATGACTTCCACCGGGTGCTGACTGTGAACACACTGGGTCCCATCGGGGTCACCCTTGCCCTGCTACCTCTACTGCGACGGGCCCGGGGCCGGGTGATCAACATCACCAGCGTCCTGGGTCGCCTGGCAGCCAATGGTGGGGGCTACTGTGTCTCCAAGTTTGGCCTGGAGGCCTTCTCAGACAGTCTGAGGTGAGGGGGCAGGGCCCCAGGCTCCCAGCCCACTCAAAAAAGAATTAGTGTCTGCCCTGCAAAGATTGCTAAAACATGTAATGGAATACTTCAGAGGAGATAGTCTAGGGCTCGACTCCATAGCCCAGCCTCTCATGTGAGTTTTGTGACTGTAATAGGTTAATTTTCTTATCCCAGTTTATTCCTCATCTGTTGGATCAGGATGAGAAGACCGATGTCATGGGTGTTGGGAGTGAAATGAGATACATGTAAAGCCAACAGTACCTGGCACATAGAAAATGTCCCAAGCCCTAGCTGGTTGGCTCAGTGGATAGAGCGTGGGCCCGTGGACTGAAGGGTCCCAGGTCCAATTCCAGTCAAGGGCACATGCCTTGGTTGCAGGTTCCCCGGCCCTGGTCAGGGTTCACGCAGGAGGCAACCTATCGATGTGTCTCTCTCACATTGATGATTCTCTCTGTCTCTCCCTCTCCTTTCCACTCTCTAAAAATCAATGAAAAAATATCCTCAGGTGAGGATTAACAAAAAAGAAAATACCTCCAAAAGCCTGCTATCATTATTAGTATTATTAATAACTAGAGGCCTAGTGCACAGGTGGGGTCCCTTGGCCTGGCTGGCGATTAGGGCTGATCAGGGCCATCTTGCCCAGTCCTGATTGGGGCCGATGGGGGCCAGCCGGCCAGGGAGGGACCGTGGGAAGTTGGCCGGTTGGGGAGGGACTGTGGAGGGGCTCCAGGGCATGTCTGGCCTGTCTTGCCCAGTCCTAATTGGCCGGACCCCAGTAGCAAGCTAACCTACCAGTCAGAGCATCTGCCCTCTGGTGGTCAGTGCACATCATAACGACTGGTCGATTGGTCCTACCAATTGATCTGACACTTAGCATACTAGGCTTGTATATAAAGAGATGATTATTACAATGAGCTAGTACCTTTACATGTTTTCTTATTAATTCTCATGGTAGGTATTAATACCCATAGAGTAACATAACTTACCCAAGACCACTGGAACTGTGCTCACCTACTGAGCCTGGTCATTCTGTTCTCCTGCCCCTCATCTTTAGATGGTAATGTTCAAAGTCCCATGAGAGCACAGTGAAGACTTGACAAGAACGACATGGGAGCAGGGCCTGAATTTTAAGATTTTTTTATATTTTTAGAGAGAGGGGAAAGGAGAAACATTGATGTGAGAGTGAGAGCGAAACATCTATCAATCGACTGCCTCCTGCACACTCCCTACCCAGGGTTGAGCCCACAACCCAGGCATGTGCTGAGTGGGAATCAAACCAGCAATCTTTTAGCGCACAGGACAGTGCTCCCACCACTGGCCAGGGCTAGGCCTGGATTCTGAGCAGAAGTACAAGTCCCCCAAGCCAAACCCACCTTCTGAAGGAAATCTGCCTTTGTCACCATCACTCCACAAGTAATTTCAATATCGACATTTTTTAAAAATGTGTTTTTATTTTACAGAGAGGAAGGGAGAGGGACAGAGAGATAGAAACATCGACAAGAGAGACATTGATTGGCTGCCTCCCAAACGCCCCTTCTCCCCCCACTGGCATGTGCCCTGACTGGGAGTCAAACCAGGGACCTCTTGACTCATGGGTCAACACTCAACCACTGAGCCACACCGACCAGGTTCTACTTTTGTCCCTATCCATCTATCTTTTAATTTTCCAGTTGGCATCACGAAACACATACTTTATACTTGGACTTCTGCATCTGTGCCGGGGTGGTTGGATGTATCCCCACTTTCCTCCCAGCAAATACTAGTCTACACCTCCCTACCCAGCACTCAGGACTCCGCCCTGTGTTTTGGGAGCTAGGGAATGGGGTTCTTCTAGGGCTGGAGTTGGCAAACCGTGGTTCTCAGGCCAGATCTGACCAGCTGCCTATAAGCCAATAAAGGCTTTTACATTTTTAAATGATTATATAAGTACCTACATAATATTAATTTAGTCCTGCATTACAGAAAGTATTTACTATCTAGACCCAACCCCTGCTCTAGGTTGTATAAGAGAATACACAGGGGAAAAACCTCCCTCCCTCCCTCTCTCTGTCCCCACTTGCCCCTCATCCCAGGGCAGCAGCGTATCCCTTAGGACCCCTGTCCCTGGTTTAATAACTTTCCCATCACAGTCTCCCACCCATGTCCCTGAACATCCCCTCCCTATTAGGGCAAGAACCCAAAAACTTCCCTCTACCCCACTCCAGGCGGGATGTGGCTCCTTTTGGAGTACGAGTCTCCATCGTGGAGCCTGGCTTTTTCCGAACCTCTGTGACAAACCTGGAGAGCTTGGAGAACGCCCTGCAGGCCTGCTGGGCACGGCTGCCTCCAGCTACACAGGCACACTATGGGGATGCCTTCCTTACCAAGTGTGAGTAGCTGGGCCCATACAGGGGGAATGAAAGTGCCAGAAAGGTCAGCCCCGCACCAACCTACTGGGAGGAAGTAGGAAGGGCAGTCAGGGAGTGGGTGAGGGTGAATGGGGTGCTTTAGGACACCCAGGCCATGTGGAGCCTGCCCATTCCCCTAACTGGGGACGGGATTAAGGATCCCTCTCGCCTCTGCTGGGCAACAAGCCCCAGGACCCAGAAGAGGGCCCGAGATGGGCTGCAGTGGGACAGGGACACTGATTCCAACCACCCACTGGGCTGCAGACCTGGAAGTGCAGCAGCATGTCATGAACCTCATCTGTGATCCGGACCTGACCAAGGTGAGCAGGTGCCTGGAGCATGCCTTGACTGCATGCCACCCCAGAACCCGCTACAGCCCAGGCTGGGACGCCAAGCTGCTCTGGCTGCCAGCCTCCTACCTGCCAGCCAGCCTGGTGGATGCTGTGCTCACCTGGGTCCTTCCCAAGCCTGCCCAGGCAGTCTCCTGAACCCAGCCTTCCAGCAAGAGATTGTTCTTCAAATGCAAGAACTTCATTCCTGTCCCCACCCTGCTACTGGCACAAAATAGGCACTCAATAAATGTGTTTTTAAAAATGTAGATGAGCAGCCCTAACCGGTTTGGCTCAGTGGATAGAGCGTCAGCCTGCGGACTCAAGGGTCCCAGGTTCGATTCCGGTCAAGGGCATATACCTTGGTTGCGGGCACATCCCCAGTAGGGGGTGTGCAGGAGGCAGCTGATTGATGTTTCTAACTCTCTATCCCTCTCCCTTCCTCTCTGTAAAAAAATCAATAAAATATATATTAAAAAAAAAAAAGTAGATGAGCAGAAACGAAGGTGCTCCGTTTAGTGCTGTCAGTGCCTGCAAAATAACTAACACCCACTGGAGGGCGCAAGAGGGCTGCGTCTCTAGTTGTCTTTAAAGCTGCACCTAAATGGCCACTGGAGGGCACTATTGGACGTCTCCTTTCTTTTCTGCATGGAGTGATAGTAGAAATGCAATGCAGCGTTTGGGAATGGCCCTCATGTATTTTTCTTGGGGGGCAAGGGAAAGAAGTATAGAGGGGGCACGTCTAGGCTGGTAAAAAGGTAGTACTCACTTAAATTATTATCTAACTCAAGAAGGATGACACTGGCCACACAACTCATCACCACCCTGAAAGGAGCCAGGCCCCTGGGCCCCGAGTTGGACAGAAGGCCAAAGAGATGTCCGTGGTAGATGTCATGGCGGGCCTCTCCCAGGTAGGGCCTTTGTGGGTTTAACTGCAGTACTGAGCCTAAGCACACTAGGAGATGGGGAGGGCAGTGGGCCACAACCTCCTCCCAATCCCGCTTCCCCGGCCAGCCCAGCCAACCATTCCCAGACACCCCCCAAAACAGGCCTTCCTTCCTGGAGGTGCAAACAGAACACAGGCCCGGAGTACAGGAGCATGGATGAGGAGAGAAAAGGGATAAAGTATCACTCAAGACAAACAGTCTTTTTGGTCTGAAAAAATAATCAGTTTAATTGAAAAATGTGGAGCATATTACCCCTCTCTCCTAGATGAGGGGCTAAAGAGACCAGAGTCCCTACATCACTTCATAGCCACTTTGGATACTCTTCACAAGGCAACAGGCAAAGACAATTCCCAGGACCTAGAAAGAAAGATGGGGGAGGAGGGGGTTTAGTGAGAGGAGTCAGAAAGGCAAGGTACCCTCAACCACCCAAGAGCCCCAAACACACACAGGATGAGCACCTCCTGCCCGCTGCCCCTACTCTCCAGATGCCCTGGAATGAGTCCCAAGGGTGCCTCTCACCTCCACAAAGGCAATGCCCAGGGCTGCCGCAGCCACCACCAGCACGTTGCTCCTCAGCCAGGCCCCAATCTTCTCCACACAGCCCTGAGGGTAGAGACAAACAGGGTGAGGACACCATCAAAAACCTCCCTCCCACCTCCCGTGTGTCCATGTCTCTTCACCACCCTCTGTACCAGTGGTTCTCAACCTTCCTAATGCCGCGACCCTTTAATACAGTTCCTCATGTTGTGGTGACCCCCAATGTCATTGTTACAAATTGAACATAATTAAAGCATAGTGATTAATCACAAAAACAATATGTAATTATATATGTGTTTTCCAATGGTCGTAGGCAACCCCTGTGAAAGGGTCATTCGACCCCCCAAAGGGATCGCGACCCACAGGTTGAGAACTGCTGCTCTATACCTTTCTCCCCACCCCTAGCATTCCCAGATCCCCTCCCCATTCCTGATCCCCAACTTCTCGGAGCCCCAACCCTCTCCACCTCCATCCCTGGTTCCTCTCGTCTCTTGAAACATTTCCCAGGTTTCCCAAGTGCCCTGCTATCTCATCTCAGCCTTCTCCCTACCTCAGTATGGATGTCCTTCACCTTGAAATTAACCCCGCAACCCACAGTGACGTTGATGCAGCAGGAGTCAGGGACACGGTCCTTGGGCTCAAGAGGGACCGTCTCCCAATCCGTGTAGTTAGCCGCCCCGCAGCACTTGAACTGGGGGAGAAGAGAGATACGGGGAGGTTGTTAGGTGAACCTCCACCTTCAATATGAAGATGAGAGCCTCTTCCTCCATTACCCCTGATCCCAGCAACCCCACTCACTTTTTTCTGCATCTCGTCCAGGAAAAGATCAGTCTGGTTCTGTTTGGGATAATTCTTCATCTGCTGCCGGAAGTCCTTATTAAATTCTGACCTCACCTGGGAGTAGGGAAGTTGAGGTCAGAATGCAGGGTACCTGGGCAGCAGAGCCTCTGAGGGAAGGCCCTCCCCTTATTCCTTGCTTACCTTGTCTCGAAGCACATAGCCAGCAATGGCGGTGGCCACCTCCACCAGCACAATAAGAGACAGGAAGATGACAAACTGCAGGCACGAAGGACAGGAGTCAGGTTTGGAGTCCGGGTGAGAGGGGCCTGCTGTGGCCCAGCCAGTGTCTGGAACGCTCACAACGGCTTTCCGCGCCCACCCACTGCCTGAGCCCCGCCACAGAGGTGACCTTCCAGAAGTCCACACACACCCGGGCCCACTGGCCACTCACCGTCAACATAAGACAGTAGCTCTCCTGGCAGGCCCCACAGCAGCCCACAATGGCCACCAGGAAGAGGAAGGCACCCACTGCAATGATGACCACAGGCAGCACGGAGCTGGCGGTCCCCTGGCTGACCGTCTGATTGAAGATGAACAGGGCCCCTATGCCCACAGCCATCAGTCCCACTGCACAGGCCTGCGAAGAAAGCAGGTCGGGGTCAGGCCAGACCCACACCCATCTGGAGGGCAGCGGGCGCACCCAGGAGTCAGCCTTAACCCCATCCTGGAGCGGCAGATGCTCACCCCCAGAAAACGGCTGTGGGGGAGGATGACCCATCGTCACCCACAGTCTGACCGACTGCAGAAAGGGAAGTTCCCAGGAAGCTTTAACCCCGGGGCACACATTCCTAACCGAGTAGTGTTCGCTCGGCCCGGGCCTCCTAGAGCCACCCCGTCTCTAGCCACGCCCAGCCCTTCCCATCAGCTGTGCAGCCGGGAAGGGGTGAGCGGCGCCCCCGGGCCCTGGTCCTCCCAGGACCCCAACACCGCAGTCTGATCCCATCAGAGCACAGGCAGGAATCGGCCAGTGAAAGCACAAATAAGTGGAACAAATCGATGTTTCTCTCTCTTCCTTCCTCTCTCTTAAAATCAATAAAAATTTTAAAAGGAGACTGGGGGGGCCCTCCCTGGACAAACAGTGCCCACGGCAGCGATAGCATCAGCCGTTGGCCGGTTGCCCCACTCACCCTATCACAAGGTTGGGTCACCGGACAGGAAGGGCCAGGAGGGGCGGGGGAGCCCGTTCCCACCCGCACCCGCCTCGGGGGCCCCTGACGGCGGCGGAGGGGTGGCCGCGCCGCCGACAGCCGCCCGGGCTCTCCTCCCACATCTGGTCTCCAGCTGCCTCCGTCCCCGGCCCCGCGCCCCGCCAGCGCCCCGGCACCCCCGCGACTCACGAAGAAGGCCAGCAGGAGGACGTAGTGCAGGATCTTGACACATCGCATGCCCCCTTCCACCGCCATGGCTGCCGGGCCTGGGCAGGGCAGGGCAGGGGGATCAGGCCGGGCCGCGGCCGGGTTTCCGGGCTGCGGCCGCCCTCGAGGCCTTCCCGGCGCGGCCCCCTCCCCGCCGCGGGCACATCCACGTCTCCCGGCCCCTCCTCTCCGCCCGGGGGGCCGCGGGCACATCCACGTCTCCCCGCCCCTCCTCTCCGCCCGGGGGGCCGCGCGCGGGGCGCCCGGGACAGACCCACGTCTCCCGGCCCCTCCTCTCCGCCCGGGGGGCCGCGGGCACATCCACGTCTCCGGGCCCCTCCTCTCCGCCCGGGGGGCCGCGCGCGGGGCGCCCGGGACAGACCCGAGGGCGCGGGCAGGGGGAGCCGCCGCCAGCCCCTGGCTTTAGACGCCCGTCCCCGCCAGACCGGCTCCGAGAACGGCCCCGGCCCCCGGCCCCCGCCCGCCCCTTCCCTGCGCTCCGACCCGCAGAGAACGCGGCCGCGGGAACTTCCCGCAAGTTGCAAAGTTGCGAGGCCGCGGAGCGGCCGGGGCGCGGCGGGTCTCGGGGGCCGGGCGGAGCCGGAGCGGGGCAGCCAGCGACCCCGGCCCGAACCCGGCCGCCTCACCTGGGTCCCGAGGCTGCGCGCTCCGCTCCCGCCGCCGCGCTGGACTCTCTGGCGGCCCCCGCGCCCCGCCCGCCGCCGGCCCCGCCCCGCCCGCCGCCCGGCCCCCTCCCCCCGCCCGCGGGCTCCCTCATGTGACGCGGGGACCGCCAGCTGGGGCCTGAGTCACCGGCGGGGGAGGCCGGGCCCCGCGCGGTCGGGGCCACATGGACCCCCCCAGGTCAGCGCCCACCTCCGGCCGAGGGAGGGCGCCGGGCAGGACCCGGGGCGCCCGGCAGGACCCGGGGCGCCCAGGGCCCCTCTGCGCCCCCGCCCGTGCCGCCGGGGCTGGGAGAGCGGACGGAGCCCACTCCCTCCGACGGCTCCACTCTGCACCCCGAGGGCAGTGCTATTGGCTCCGGGGATCGGGTGGGGCCAGAATAAACCCCCAGAGCCCCGGCCCGCACCCTGGGGGGGAGCCCCCGCATCCTTGGAGGGAGCCCCCGCATCCTGGAGGGAGCCCCCGCATCCTGGGGGGAGCCCCCGCACCCTGGCGGGTGCCCCTGCCCCCTCGCCAGTCCCTCTCGGTGCTCAGGGCTCTGAGCGGGGGCTGGGGGAGGAAGCCCTGGACCAGCCGCACAGCAGCGCCGCCACCCCGGGAAGTGCCCCCCGCTCCCGCTCAGCCCGTCGCGGCCGAATGGACACGAGGCGGGCGCCGCACAGACCCCGGACTTCCGCGCCTCCGGCCGACAGCCCTTCTCGCCACGGGCGCGACTAGACGGCGAGGCGGCAGCCCAGGCTGCCCCCCTCCTCCTCCCCCCCCGTCGGCCCGCGGGTCCCGGAAGGAGCGGTGGGAACAGGCCGAGGCCGGAGCCGGCCAGTTGGTGGCCACGCCCCCGGCCCCGCCCTCGGCCCCGGCCCCGGCTCCGGGCTCCGGGCTCCGGCAGCGCTGCCTGCGTCCTGGTGCGCGTTCGCTGAGAAGGAGAGAGACCGGGAGCGGAGGGGAGGAGGCTGGGCTCCGGGCTCCGGCCCCGGGATCACCACCTCCGCAGGACACGCCAAGCCCGCCCTGGACCTTCCTCCGGGCACCACCGCGGACAGGCGTGGAGGGGCGGAGATGCCGAGACAGGAGGGTCCAGGTGGTGGTTCCGTGTTGTGCCGCCGGTAGATGCCAAGCAGGTGCTGGGCACGGGCGTGGGGGCAGCGAGGCGGGGAGACAGCCGCCCTGCCCTCCGCCAGCAGGCGGAACCCGGCCCGCACTGAACAGGCGGAACCGCTGGTGGCGATGAGAGGCCCGGAGGGAAGGAGAGGGGAGAGGAGGAAAGGACTGGGGGTGGGGGCGGGCGCGGTGCTCTCCAAAGGGACTTCAGGCCGGAGCGCGCTCGCCGTTCCAGGGACCAGGAAGGCCAAGTGGAAAGAAGGACTGACTCCATGGCCGGTTGGGCTGGGGGCCCGAAGGCCGCAGGATGGATGTGGCGAGAGGTGGACGGAGGAAAGGGCCTGAAGTCAAGATTAAGAAGCTTTAGACCAGGGGTGGGCAACCTTTTTGTGAGTGCGTGCCGACCCTAATTTTTTGAGAAATGTTACGCCTACTTGATATCTCTTAAGGTGTACGTATGTGAAGAACCATGAAGAAAAAATAAAATTCATTCGAGCGACAAAAACACAGTATATGATGATGAAAAATACATTTATTTTTAATGTATACATGTACACTGATAGTCCGACAGAAAATTTTATGACTCTATTTGATATTACCAGTGGGACTTTTGCTGCTGCATCACTGATGACAGAGATTTTACATCAGGTTTATATTTCATGACCTTCAGAGAGATGCACGAGCTACTACCTTCATCTGTCAGGCTACTCCTATTACGAGACTTAACAAAATTCATCACTGAGAACAAAGATTCACAAGCGTGTGTGGATGAAAACATGGAGAGTAACGCTGTTGCAGTTTTTTAAACAGAAAAAATTTTCTGGAATGGCATTCCAAGTCCTCAATAGTTCGTTTTCGACACTATTGGAATTGCTCTTCCCCTCTCTCATCAATCCATGTCTATGGTCTTTAAGATAACTTGTTATGTAAAATTATTTATTTATCTAAGATGCACCTACACTGAATTTATCTGAAAAATAAAAAAGTCGATATTAAAAAAATTGTAAATGGAAGATTATAAGAGAGGGTTTCGCGTGACAGCAAAAGTTACTGGCGTGCCATGTTTGGCACGCGTGCCAGAGGTTGCCCACCCCTGCTTTAGACAGCTAATAACCAAGGATAGTGCTGGGTCTTTGTTTGAATCTTTATTTTTTTTTTTTAAATATATTTTATTGATTGTTTACAGGGAGGAAGGGAGAGAGATAGAGAGTTAGGAACATCGATGAGAGAGAAACATCGATCAGCTGCCTCCTGCACACTCCCCACTGGGGATGTGCCCGCAACCAAGGTACATGCCCTTGACCGGAATCGAACCCGGGACCTTTCAGTCCGCAGGCTGACGCTCTATCCACTGAGCCACACCGGCCACAGCAATTTGTTTGAATCTTTAAACAAACAAACCATGAAAGATATTTTGGAAACAACTGGAGAATTTTGAATGTGAACTGAGAATTAGACATGAGAACATGTTTTTGTTAGCTGTGACGATAGTATGATTATATGGGAAAATTACTCTATTTTTTTAAAATATTTTTATTGATTTCTTTGAGAGAGAGAGAAATAAAACATTGATGTGAGAGCAGAACACCCATCGGCTGCCTCCTGCAACCCCTAACAGGGTACAAGCCAGCACCCTGGGCCTGTGCCCTGACCCCATGACCGGGAATCAAACCAGTAACCTCTCAGTGCATAGGTGACACCCAACCAGCTGAGCCACAAAAGCCAGGCTACTCTTTTTTTTTTTTTTTTTTTTTTAAGATGCATGCTAAAATATTCATGGAGAAATTTCATATCTGCAATTTGCTTTGGAATACTTCACACAACACTAGGTGAAGCACAAAAAAGACAGTCTAGGTGACAAGACTGCTGAGAACATAGAAGGCTGTGCTGGGCATGTTCTAAAGGCAATGGGGCGTGTGGGGAGTTATCGACGGGTGAACTGTATTGGCATTGGGTCTCTATCAAAATGAGGAGGGATGGATGTCAGGTGTTCTGGAAGGTAGCTGGGACATCACTGCCGCAGTGCAGGGGAGAGCTGATGAAGGCTGGGACCAGAGAGAGGAGGCAAGCCCCAGGGGGCATTTCAGAGGCAAATTAAAGGACTGAGTGACTGCTTATCTGTGGGAGGGGCAGAGGAAGTAGGAAAAGTCCCAGGTGACTCAGAGGGGTTCCCTTGTCTCTCCCCACACAGCAAAGCCAGGCTGCCCTCCAGCTCTTTCTGTTTACTGAAAGCCTCCACCCCTTGCCAGCAGCAGGGCATGGTAGCCACACGTGTCCCAAGTGAAGGTGGTGCCCTCTGAGAGCGCATGGGCGCTGGCCAGAGCCACTGCAATGCAGAACAGCCTGTGCCAGTGCCCATGGCCGCCTGAAGCCCACACCCACACCAGGAGCCCAGACAGCTCTCCACTCAGCAGGGCCCCTAGGCCCCCTGCCCAGGCCCCACGGGGAGCGGCCTGCTCAGAAAGGAGACTCCGCTGTTCCTGAAATACCTTTCACAGGTGCCCTGGTAGGATAGGCCCCGGAATTCAGAACTGCCACCCGCAGAGACCAAATGGGGGGTGGCAGGGGAAGGAGGGGGGGAAAGGGAAGGTCTGAGGAAAGTTGGGGGCGGGATGAGGAGATAGAGGAGAGAATAGAGGAGGGTGGAAAACATGGGAGAGGTTGGGGATATGAGATGGAAACAAAGGCATGAGGGACGGGTGGGGAGAAGGAAGAGAGCCGGGAGGGGAGAAGGAAAGGAAGCTGCGTCTGCATGAAGGCCATCTCGCTGGGGAGGGAGGAAAGGTAGTGACTGCAATGTCATGGCAAGAGGCTGGGTCTGAATTGGGGGCCTGAGAGTTAAATCGAGTCCCCAGCTTTGGATATGAGGAAGCACCAGTGCTTCATGGCAGTTCCCAGACTGCAAAATTAGATCAAAAGCTATGGCTCTGGGGGGCGGGGGGCGGGGGGGGGGATTAGAGATCTACCAAAGGACTTGTATGCATGCATATGAGCATAACCAATGGAGCGGTGGGAGTGGCCAGGGAGGGGGTCAATCAGGAAAGAGGAGACATATGTAATACTCTTAACAATTAAAAAAAAAAAAAAAACTGCCCTGACTGGTTTGGCTCAGTGGATAGAGTGTCAGCCTGCGGACTCAAGGGTCCCCGGGTTCGATTCCAGTCAAGGGCATGTACCTTGGTTGCAGGCACATCCTCAGTGGGGGGGTATGCAGGAGGCAGCTGATCGATGTTTCTCTCTCATCGATGTTTCTAACTCTATCCCTCTCCCTTCCTCTCTGTAAAAAATCAATAAAATATATTAAAAAAAAAAAAAAAAGCTATGGCTCTACTGGTCATGCTGGTAGAAAGGTTCACGGACCTCCCACCCCCCAAAAGTCTCCCCAGAAAGGGAGAGACCCTGATGAGCACCAGGGCTGAGGGCAGCCCCAAGAGGAAGATACCCCACCCAGGCTCAGTGGGGACAGCACCGCTGAGGTGCTGGTTGGTGGAGTCGCTGTGGTGGCCAGTTCGGACTCCCCCAGCTCTTGGGGCAAGACTGGGTCACAGGCTGCACCGTGGTGCCAGGAGAGCATCATCTGCGTCACCTCACATCCCCGCTTCAAGGGAAGGGAGGTTTGGAGAGGCTCAGCCGCTCACTCAGGGGCCACCTGGAGGGAGAACCAGGTCCTGACACACAAACACCGGTGCTGAGTGCCCCACGCGCCCCAGCAAGGCGCGCCCTGAGGGCAGAGCCCTGGCAGGAGACAGGCTCTGCCCCTCACGCGCCAGGAAGGGTGACTGCTTAGCTCTCACCCACCCTGAACTCCCACCGGGCAGAAGGAAAGCTACTCCTTCCTCACCTCACAGGGTGGTTGTGAGGATCTCAGAGAAATGATGGGATCAGTTTCGTTACCTTAAGAGTAAAAGCTTTAGTATCCTGCTAAGTGAAATGAGGCATTCAGAGAAAGACAAGTATCACATGATCTGGCTCATAGGTGGAATCTAAGGAATAAAATAAACTGATGAACGGAGTGGATCCAGAAACATGGAAGCATGGAACAGAGTGCGGAATCTCAGAGGGAAGGCGGGGGAGGGTGGGCGGGCGGGAAGTAATAGTAAAAGAATAAAAGCTTTATCATGCTCTGTTTTTATTTATTTTTAATCCTTCAGAGTGAGTGGAAGAGAGAGGGAAAGACAGAGATATATTGATGTGAGAGAAACTCATCGACTGGTTGCCTCCTGCATGCGCCCCAACCAGGGCCGTGGCTGGGGAGGAGCCTGCAACCCAACCGAATGAGGAACTTGCCCTTGACCTAATCGAACCCGGGACCCTTCAGTCCACAGACCGATGCTCCATCCTCTGAGCCAAACCTAGGGCTATCATACTCATGGGAATGAAAATGATTTCGAGAAATATCTAGACTCCACACACACCCTTAAGGTTGCCAAGGGTTCAGAGGGACAATCCGGCCCCCTTTGGCCCCTCCTACCCAGCTTGGCCTCAGCCCAGAGCCCCAGTTCACGCTCGAGTTCCAGCCCCACCAGATCCTGCCCCCACTGCCAGGCCCCGTCCTCAGTGCTCCGCCTCCCTTCTTGCCCTTTTCCTTTCCATACTCCTTGGGCCCCCAGTTCTCCCCACCCTTGCCTGGCTCCTGTCCCAGCCGCCTCCCAGCCATCAGGGTCAATCTAGATGCCCCGCTGGTATCCTGCCAGGACCAGGGGTCGGCTGCTGGCTGCTGGCTGCTGTGCGGTTCCGGTCCAGGACCAGCTCAGGAGAACAGTGGTCTCCACGGAGAGTCACAGACCCAAACAACTAATGAACATGGAGAAATAAGAGAGAGGCAATGCTGGGGAGGGTGGTTACCTCAGGCTTCTGTTCCTTGGGGCTGAGAGGAACAGCCCTCTGCCTAACCAGGGACCGAGGAGGAATTCATTCATTCATTCATTCATTCATCTGTTTACTGAAAGCCTAAACATGCCAGGCATTGGGACTATACAGAGGTGAGTAAGCGTGGCCCAGCCTTTAAGGTGATTACAGTCTGTAGGCACTGATTTTAAAATGCAGTGTGGAGAACTATGACAAAGAGAAGTCCTGGCTGGCTGGCACGGCTCAGTGGTTGAGTGTTGACCTATGAATCAGGAGGTTATGGTTCAATTCCTGGTCAGGGCACATGCCCAGGTTGCAGACTCCATCCCCAGTGTGGGGCATGCAGGAGGCAGCCAATCAATGATTCTCTCTCATCATTGATGTTTCTATCTCTTTCTCCTTCTCCCTTCCTCTTTGAAATTAATAATATATATATATATATATATATATATATATATATATATATATATATATATATATATATTTTAAAAACACACAAAGAGAAGTCCTGGATGCTGGGTGGGGGTGCAGCAGGGCATTGCAGTCCTTGGAGCATTCACTCCGGCTCTTCTCAACTGGTTGGACTCCTCCCCATGACTGTGGTTTTGTAGCTCAAGAAACTAGGGACGAGGAGATGAGGCAGGGTTTGAATGGAGGAGAGCGCACACACACCCCTCATCTGCCAGCAGCCTGGACCTTCACTGCCCTGTGCTCTCTTCTGGAGACTGAATTCCCTCTGAACATTCCTATCCAGCTCCCTCTGCTTCCCAACAGTGGCCCTCACCTGGCAGCCCAGATCATGCTCCGTCACCTCTGCCCGTGTTCTGAAGTCCTTGAAGTAGGCATTGTACTCGGACCCCTCCTTTTCTTGGCCAGCAGCTGGAATAGTGGTGCCTCCTGCCCGCATAGCTGTCAATGGGGCCAGCGTTGGCTGATGCCCCCAAGCAGCACCCCAGCACGGGCCTGGAGAGGGAGCAGTAGGAGGGTGAGGAGGGTAGGCAGGCAGAGGAGGGTAGGCCTGGGATGGGGACAGTGAAGGTGGGAAAGAACTGGAGGGCTGGGTCTACCCTAAGAGGAAAAGTGGAAAATGATGGGGGTGGGGGTGTCTTCCAGGAGGCCAAAGGCAAAGGAAGATGTGGCTCCAAATGACTCAGGGAGTCCCCCACTTGTATCCCACCTCTCCCCAAACACTAACTCTTTGGCGCCCTCCTCCCAACTTCCAACTTTTCTTCGAGGGCCTTGGTAACAGGGCGGATCCGGCAGGATAATTATAGGGTTTAGAATGTGGTGCGGAGAGGATGGTAATTACCGTGAGGTCCTCTGGGGGGGGGGGGGGGGGTTGTGGGCAGAGACCTGGAAGAGGTCCATTCCACCAACAGACCACCCCCAGCCCAAAATAGTCTCCCGCCCCTCACCACACCCCCAGAGGCTTGTGCTGGGGTGGGGGAGGGGGAAGCAAGCCCTGTACGGAAGCCCCTCTCCCTCGGCTGCTTCTCAGTAACCCAGCCCACCCATCCCCTCCTTGGAAAGACTTGCCATGCCTTGGACATGAGTCCACTGACCCTAAAAATAGGGTCTTTACCGGGGGAAATGCAGAAGAGAGAAAACTAGGGATTCTGAGTTACTCCCCACTGAGCCTAGCTCTGCACAGGCCGTCTGTGTGTGCGTGTGCGTGTGTGTGCATGGGCGTGTGTGTGCATGTGCGTGTGTGTGCGTGTGTGTACTGTGTGGTAAGGGATAAGGCAAGCAGTAGTCCCGTCTCCTCACGGTGGTCCACGTTCTGGGGTCAGCTCCGAGAGTGGCCCAGGTGCCTCTGGTCTGAAGCCTGGTGACCAGCGCCCAGGACCTGCAGTTCCCCTTCCTGGGGATGTAATGGACCCTCTACCAGGGCTACGCAAGCCCCTCTTTCCTTCAGCAGCTCCTGATAGCTCATTCCCGCCCACTGAAACCCTCCTGCTTCTCCCCGGCAGCTCGCACTCTTCAAACCTCAATGCCTCCCTTAGGTCCCGACCCACATTTTCTATGAACCAGTCAGGACCTTGAAGGAGGCGGGCCTGAAGGTTGCTTGGGTAACGCAGGAAGAGCGGCACCCCCGGCCAGAAGACAGTTGCCAGGGAGATCAGGACAGTGGGCGGGGCCCCAAACCCTGGTTCGCCTGCACCGGGATGAGGAAGGATCTGAATGTTCAGCTCTCCCAACTCCTTTTCCGTAAAGGCAGCAGGGCTCTCCTCTCGGGACTGGGTCTCGGGAGAGAGGAACAAGGCTTAATGCATTATGTTATAGAACTTTTGGGGCTAGAAATCTAAAGTGAAAATATGTAAGGAATTCAAAACAAAAAGAAAAAAACAAAAAAAGGCGTTTAGTCCCATTCCAAGAAGTAGCAATTCCAGAATCTAACACCAGATGGCAGTCTTCCCTACTCATTGGATTAAGTGCGGTCTTGGACGTCTTGGGGAGGAAACCAGGAGGTGGAAATCTTTCTGTCTCAGAATTTGTGCCTGATTCCTGCTCTCTGGTATTTGGCAGGTACCCATAACTCCGCATGACCATAAATACAGTTTTCTCTTCCCAACCCAGCTCTGACCAGGTCCAGTCAGCAGGGTTCATTCGTTCTTTATTCAAAGCAGTTAAGAATAGAATACTTCGGTGGGGAAAAAAAAAGTAAGGTGGGCCCTAGCAAGTTTGGCTCAGCGTATAGCGCATCAGCCTGGGGACTGAAGGGTCCCAGGTTTGATTCCGGCCAAGGGCACACGCCCAGGTTGCGGGCTTGATCCCTAGTAGGGGGTGAGCAGGAGGCAGCCGATCAGTGATTCTCCCTCATCATTGATGTTTCTATCTCTCTCTATCTCTCCCTCCTCCCTTCCTCTCTGAAATCAATAAAAAATAAATAAATTTAAAAAATTTAAACAGTAAGGTGGTAAGTTGGGCTAACAGTAATGACTAATGAATTCATTTGAAACTGTGTGCCAGGCAGTTCATCTGCGTAATCTTATGGAATAGATACAATATTGTTTTCCTCATCTTATAGGTGAGGAACCTGAAGCATGGAGCCAACCTCACACAGTCAGGAAAAGGGGGGAACAGGAACTTGAAACCAGGCAGCCTAATGCCAGAAGCTTTGTGATTAACCCCCATACGCACACAAAGTGGTGCAGATGAGCTAGGAGGAGCATCTACTCTAAACTTGGGAGTCAGGAATGGACTTCTCGAAGACATGTCTAAAATCTCATCTGTACTGAGAACTGAGCAAGAAGTGAATATGGCCAAGAGATTGTATGTGCGTGTGAACAGGTGAGGTAGGACGGGGAGTTGTTCTAGGAAGAGGAAACAACTTGTACAAAGACTCAGGTGATCGCCCTAACCGGTTTGGCTCAGTGGATGGAGCGTCGGCCTGCAGACTGAAGGGTCCTGGGTTCGATTCCGGTCAAGGGCATGTACCTTGGTTGCGGGCACATACCCAGTAGGGGGTGTGCAGGAGGCAGCTGGTCGATGTTTCTCTCTCATCGATGTTTCTAACTCTCTATCCCTCTCCCGTCCTCTCTGTAAAAAAATCAATAAAATATATTTAAAACAAAAAAAAAGACTCAGGTGATCAAGAGAAAGAGGCTGCGTAGCTAAGTTGGTTAGAGCGTCCGTCATCACAATGTGCCAAGGTTTCAGGTTTGATCCCCAGTTAGGGTGCCTACCGGAGTCAACCAGTGAGCACATAAATAAGTGGAAGAAGAGATCGATGTCTCTCTCTCCCTCTTTCTCCTTCCTCTCTCTCTCTTTCTCCCTCTTAAATTAATGAATAAACAATTTAAAAAGAGAGAAAGAAAATGAAGGCTTCGTCCAGGTTTGTGGACTGGATGATTGAATGTCATTCACTATAAATGAAAAACATCAGGAAGGGGATGCATTTTAGGGGGAGGGAGAGACGTTCTCTAGCTATCCCGTCTAACCTTTGAGCTACCTTGCGACTTCCGGATGGAGATTTGGCCAGTACTGTTCACCTAGTGTCTTGTCTAGTCTATACGTTCCCTAAGGAAAGGGACTATCTTATTTATCTTGGCATCTTTCACGCCTAGACCACCAATTTATTCCTTCATTCCACTCCAGCTCCCAGTCCAACTCTGTCCTTATACCTAGTGCTTCATCAAGACAACTGTAAGACACTGTATTGGGCTCTAATCCAGAGAGGAACCCAGTGTCTCTCTATTCTGCCTGGGAAACCCAATTATGTTCTCCCATTGGTTCAATAAATGTTGTGTATGCCAGGAAACCAGCAAGATCCAGTCTCCTAAACATGTCCAATCTATTGGTTGTCTATTGACCTCCAGGACTGTAGGATCGAGAAATAAGCCGGGAGAAACTGAGGCCTGGGAAGAGGTATCCAGAACCAGAAGCTAACCACTTTGGAAGCATTTGAGTACTTGGCAATCTTCTACTCTGCCCTCTGGCTTACCCAAGGTCACACTTGAAGACTGGGACTGGTTCCACATCTGGGTTTCCCTCTCTACAACTTGCTGTCTCCAACTCAGGCATCCGAGGGCAGATGTCTCCCTTATTCTCACCCCTAAAACTACTGGCCCCTTCTCAGATTTCTAAGACCCTGCAGGTCCTAAAGTATAGCTAGGAATCCAGAGATCCAGATTCCTCTGCAAGCGTAGTGGTCTTCACCACTGCTTCCTCCCATCCCCCCCCCCCCCCCCCTGCCTCCTCCAACCTGCTAATTACCTTATCCCTTTCAAGCCTCAATTTCAAGCTCATGACCTCTTCCCAGCTCTAAGTCTTCCTCTGGTCTCAGGGCTTCCCACACACCTCTCCACCTTCTCAGATTGTCCCTGTCCTCTTCAGCTCCTGGTCTCTCTGGCTAACCCCCATGTCTAATCCCTCCATTTTCTCTTTCTGATTCCCCTGATGAGACAGCCTGAGGCTCCCCTTCATGGCTTCTTCTTCTTTTAAATATATTTTTATTTATTTCAGAGAGGAAGGAAGAGAGAGAGAGAGAGAGATAGAAACATCAATGACCATCAATGATGAGAGAGAATCATTGATTGGCTGCGTCCTGCACGCTCCCTACTGGGGATCGAGCTCGCAACCCGCAAAAATCGGGCATGTGCCCGTGACCAGAATCAAACCTGGGACCCTTAAGTCTGCAGGCCGATGCTCTATCCACCGAGCCAAACTGGCTCGGGCCATGGCTTCTTTAAACATCTTTGGGCTAAGCGAGGGCTCCTCTGGACTCGCTTTCTCCCCCTCCTCCCCACCAGGCTCTCCATGCTCCCACCAGGCTGGCTCTTGTCCCTGTGCTGCCTCTCCTTGCCCCGGGCGCCTGTCTTCTCCGCTCTGCCTCCCTCGATCCCCCGGGTGGGCCTCCTCACGGGCTCCCTTGCTTTCTCCCTCCACCACCTCTTTCCCAGGTCCGGTCCCTGCCCCATCAGTTCCTCTGCCTCGGCTCCACCTCTCCGCACACCTGACCGCTGGAGGACGGGCTCTGTAGACCTCCTCTCCCCTGTCTAGCCGCCCCGTCTCTCTAGCTAAGTCTCTGCTCCCCGCGTCTTCCTCTCCGACTCCCTCTTCCCCCGCCTCCCTTTTGTCTCTCTCCTCTTCCTCCTGTTTTTTCTGTTTCTGTTCCTCCGATCGGTTCCTTCCCTCTTTCGCTCTCTGTCTCCCCTTGGTCGCTGACTCTCCCCCCCCCCCACCCCAAGATCGCGGTCTCCCCGTCTCGCTCTGGGCCCCGGCTCCCTCCCTCTCTCCCTCTTCCACGGCTCTCTCCGGCTCCCTCTCTCGCCTCGGATGACAGCGCGGCCTCTTTTGTTGGCTCCGCAGCCAATCGCGGCCGCTGACGACACGGGGGCCGGGGCTATAAAGGGCCTGGCCCGGGCTCGGGCCCCCCCAGCCTCCCGCCCCGGTCGCCCGCCCGCCCCGCCCGCGCGCCCGCCGCCCCCGGCCCCCCCGGGTCCCCCTCGGCCGGGCAGCCCCCAATCCCGCGCCGCCGGGACCCCCTCCTCCTCCCTCCCTGTTCCCTCCGCCCCCTCCCCGCGGGACTCCGGCGTCCCCGCCCCCCAGTCCTCCCTCCCCTCCCCTCCAGCATGGTGCTCGCGGCCCCGCTGCTGCTGGGCTTCCTGCTCCTCGCCCTGGAGCTGCGGCCCCGGGGGGAGGCGGCCGAGGGACCCGCGGTGGCGGCGGCGGAGGCGGCGGCGGCGGGGGTCGGGGGGGAGCGCTCGAGCCGGCCGGCCGCGTCCGCGGCGCCCGAGCCCGACGGCTGCCCGGTGTGCGTGTGGCGGCAGCACAGCCGCGAGCTGCGCCTGGAGAGCATCAAGTCGCAGATCCTGAGCAAACTGAGGCTCAAGGAGGCGCCCAACATCAGCCGCGAGGTGGTGAAGCAGCTGCTGCCCAAGGCGCCGCCGCTGCAGCAGATCCTGGACCTGCACGACTTCCAGGGGGACGCGCTGCAGCCCGAGGACTTCCTGGAGGAGGACGAGTACCACGCCACCACGGAGACTGTCATTAGCATGGCCCAGGAGAGTGAGTGGCGGGCGGGCGCGAGCGGCGGGGGGTGCCGACCCGGGCTCCGGGGAAGTGAGCGCCTCCTGCTCGGGAGCGGGGCGCTCCGGTGGCTCCGGCCCGGAAGCCTGTTCTGCGAAAACTTGACGGATCGGGGGGGGGGGGGGCGGGGGCTGCTCCCTGTAAGTTTCTCTAGCGGTGGAGGTGAGCGCGGAGTGGCGTGCACGCCCCGTCCCTGGAGGGGGTGGGGCGGCCAGCCCCGAGGATCGCCGGGCAGCGCCTTCTGCCCCGGGTGTGCGCGGAGGACCGTGCGAGCGGGAGTCCGGAGCAGCGGGGCCGGCCGCGGCCGGGGAGGGACAGCACCGAGTCCTGAAGAGTCGCGGTGGAGGGGCTGGGGACGGAGTCGGAGGCTGCCGGCCCCGCGGTCGTGGCGGGGCTGCCGTGCTCTCCGCCTCCCATGCCCCCGGCACCCACTCGACACCCGCTCCAACCCCGGGCTCCGCGACGCGCCCCCGGGCTACGGAGAACGGAGTGCGCCTCTCCCTCCCCCAGGAACGCGATCCCAAAGCCCCGTGTCTGTCCCGGTACGTAGCCCACCTGGCACCCCCTCCGCCAGGAGCCCTCTGACACCTGGGCTCCCCGAGGGGCAGGAAAGTTGTGCCTTCTGGGTACTGACTGGCCCAGAGAACCCCACTCCAGGCGCCGCGGTTACCGGCACGGGTTTGGCGGCTCAAACCTGAGTGCTCCACCCCTTACTCACAGCCCCTACCCGCACCCGCACTTGAGAGAGAGGAAGACCCAAGGAGAAAAAGAAAGAAATACATGGGGAGGGGGATGCAACCAGGCATCCAAGCCCCTGGCCAGAGGAAAGATGAACATGTTAATAGACTTGTGCTGCTTTGAAATTTTATGGCCTGGAAAATCCAGGCCAACACTCCCCGCAACATCCCCAAACCCCCCTGCTCTCCCCAGGGTCAGACGACTGCCTTTCCCCTCCCCCACGAGGGCCCCCCCACCCCACACCCCCACCCCTCCAGGGAACCAGGCCCTCTTAGAGGTTTGGCAAAGTACCCCCCCCCTCACACACACACACACACACACACACACACACACACACACAACTGTTTGGTTTTATGGCTCTGAACAGAAGAGGGGGAGATGTTTTATTGGCAGATGGGTCATAAAAAGCTGGGGGCTGAGGGGAGTCCTAGTGGCCCACTCCCATGGGAGAGGCACAGGAACCCAGGTGTGCATCTGGGAGGCAGCGTGCTTCACGCCGCCACCAGTTTTTCTGCAGACTAACTCCACAGCACTGGGTCAGGGTCGTACAGAAAAGAAGACTCAAAGAACTAGGACATTAACTTTGGGGTGGGGTGGAGGTGCCGGCTTGGGATCTGAGCTTGGGTTTCCCTCCGTCTTCCTTCTGTTCTTAAGGCTTTTGCTTTATAGAAGCTAGGGTTAGTGCGCTGTTGACTGAGGGCAGCGATGGGGGTGGGGGTTTGTGAAACAGTTATAGAGGAATTCTGGAAGAGAGTTTGCTGGGCGATGAGCAGGGAAAAGGTCCTCTGGCCTATGTGGAGTCGTATGTGCGGATTTCCAGATGGGTGATAGAACCGTGGGCTTCCCTTGCTCTTTCCTATCCCCAGCATCCCTTAACCCATGGGCCTGAGTCCAGAGTTAGCCCAGGTGAAGGGGGTGCGGGAAATGAAGGGCCAGGACTCTGCATGCCTGGATTGGGACGTGCAGGTTAGGCGGGGTCACGGGTGAAGAGAGAAGGACACCCTCATGCCACCCCAGGACGCGGATAACTAGGGACTGGGTCTCTGGCCAGGTGTTGTACGTCCCCTTTAAGAGCCAAGCCGAGCTCTTAAGAGAGGGAGGGGGAGTGGAGGGGAGGGGAGGGGAGGGAGAGAGGGGAAAAGGAAAAAGAGACTTTTATAGTCTAATCCCCAGGGACCCGCTTTAATAAGAGACTTGTGCTCTGCTAATCGGGGGAGGTGTTTGTCAGCAGAGATGGCCTCCGCTCCCCTCCCCCTCCTCCCCTCCCCCAGTCCTCAACCCTGGACCCCAGCCCCCACCTCTCCTAGGCTGCAGTGCCTGCCCTAGTTCCCTCCACCCTCTTAGGCTCTCCCACCCCAGCCTTCATCCTGGGAACCCAGCCCCCTTGCCCTTCTGGGAGCCAAGCCCAGCCCCTCAGTTTCTCTCTCCTCCCTACACCAAGAGGCCCCGGTCCTCTCAGCCCAACCTCCTGCCCCTAGGCCTTCCAGCCGGGGTTAGAAGAGTGTGTATGTGAGTAGGGGGGCGGGGAGGGCGAGGTGGTGAGCAGTGAGGGGGTTGGGCTTTTGCTGAAAATAGTGCAATGACCTCTCTCCAGACCAGCACCGCCTACTAAACCTGACCTGCTGCCTGCCACCAACCCGATCAATCCAACACAGATGTGGCTCCTTCCCCTCCCCTTGGGAGCTGGGCCTATGTGTGTGTTGGGGACTCTCTCAAGCCCCCTGCTTCCCTCCGTGGCTCTACCTGGTTCTCCTTTGTTCCTCCCAGTGTATCCTTCTGTCCTTTCTCTTCATCCCACTGGGCTTACCTACCACCCTCCTTTTGCTGCTTAACCTCCACCCGCTCCTATAAATTCCCCCTTTTCACCCAGTAGTCTCCCAATCCCAAGCTGATTTCTTCCTCTACCATGATCCTCCCTTCTCTTCCTTCTCCTCTCCATTTCTCTGCCTATCTATCTCTTCGAACCTGCCTTCATCCCTAACAGTCTCTTCTATTATCTCCCTCACCATCTCCAGTCTCTCATCTTCTCCTCTTTACTTTTCTTTTTCCACGCATTGTTTTAGTCCTGTCCCCTCATAGGACCTGATTGTCCCCACATCCACTGGGTGAGAAGTGTATGGTGATTCCCTGGGGTGGGGATGGGGGGACTCTGCCTAGAGACTTGGGAGATGGGGCCCTGGGGCCAGCTTAGGAAACTAACAATAAAACAACATTTATTGAGAAGCTTCTGCTATTTTCAGATTCTTTATTTAATGCTCAGCACTCCTATGGAGCAAGGATTATTATCTGTATCACTGAGAAGTTTGGTGGGTAAGGTCAGATGCTGGTTAATGAGAAGTCAGGCGGTGATGAAACCCATTTCAATTATAGTCAGAGAACAGAGCTGAGATGTCAGGAAGGACTTTCCGGCACTGGCCTGTACAATCTAAGATTGGGAGTTTAGGGAGCTCAGTCAGCATGCGTTTAGTGAACACTGCCTGGTACTATGGAGGCACTAAAGCCACAATGAGCAAAACACACAGTATCAACGGTGTTCACACGCATGGGGATTAGTACCTCATGGTGAAGACACAGGAAAAGAAGACAATCCTTGTGCTGCAACGAGGCATAGTGTGCTGGTTGGGTTGGCGCTGCCCCCATCTCACCAGCAGCTCCCCTGCCCAGCGCTCCTGGTCTCTGAGTTTCCACTTTGGAACCCTACCCCATTGCACCCCACAGCTCCAGCGGGAGAGTAACTGGGAGCACGACCAGTGCCCCGGGATCTCAGAGAAGAACCAAGGGGAAGGAAGCTGCAGAGGAACTTGGTGTCTTGTGTCCTGAATACATGAAGATCATTAAGCACTTTCCTCCCCATCTCACTTGGAGGACCCTCCTTCTTCTGGGGTGGGGGTGGGGGAATGCTGGTGGGAGACCAACCGCAGATGCTAAGTCCTCCACGATTATGCAGAACTCTGAGACCTGGGCACGATACATATGGACTTGACTTCCTAATCATTCTTACATGGCTCTGGAAGCTCCTTCCCGAATCTTCCTCTCTGTCCATTTAGAATGAGATGGCTATTCCTGCCCAATGAAAACATGATTTAAGGCATTTCCAACTGACTTCAGGGATTAGGAAGGAAACTGAGAGGAGCTGCAATGAAAGCAGAGGCAAATATGAAGCATCATCTTTTAGATCCAAGAAGAATCAATTTATGGTCCAGAACAAGGGGAAATGGGCCAAAACGTAAAGTTTGGATGTTAACCTTTGCAAAGAGTTGCTGGCACTGGACAGGAAGCTCAAGGGAGAAAAGACTGATTACAGTTTATCTGGTGTGCTGAATATTATTTCTGATGCTTTGGGCAAGTAGGAGGAAACAACATAGAGGTAGTTTTTCCCTCTCAAAAGCTGAGGTGGTAACGGTGATGAGGATGAGGAAGCAGCTGAGGAAACTGGTTTCCAGGTTAATGGGAGAGTCAAATGCACAGGAGTGCTTGAGTAGTTCGTGTTAGTTCCAGGCGTATTAGTTCTAGTGTGAATGATGCCAGGAAGCCTAGATCTGATTTACTTCATGAAATAAATTTAGCCCATGCTCTCTATCTGGACCATGGGTTATCCACTCTCTGAGGTCATCTGTTTTGTTTTATATTGTGTGTGTGTTTTGGGGGGGGCATGGGATGCTATAACAGGTTCCCCACCTGGCCACCAGACAAAACAGAGCAAAACTGGGACAAGGTGACCTGAGGACAGCAGGTGTGATATGAGGTTTGGCTTCTTTGAAGAGCATCAAAGGTTCAGAAGTTAGAGCCCTACATGTTGGGGAAAGTTGGAGAAAGGGAAGACTGCAGATGGAAGAATCCTCTAACCACCACCTTTGCAGGTTATCTGGTAGAGGAGAACCTATGCATTAGGGCAATTGGATTAGGGAATGGGTACCTGATAGAGCAGTCTTACAGCGGAAAAGAGGAGACACTGTTCTGGGTATCAGTGACACGGTAGTCAACAAGACAGGCATGGGAGAAGGGTGAAGAACTGGAAAACTCAGGCTGAGGACTCCAAGTTGCCAATGCCACCCAGGACTGCTGACCTCCTCCACAAACACTTTTGCTAACCTTGTACCCCCTTCTCTCTTATCAGCGGACCCTGCGGTGCAGACAGATGGCAGCCCTCTCTGCTGTCATTTCCACTTCAGCCCCAAGGTGATGTTCACGAAGGTACTAAAGGCCCAGCTGTGGGTGTATCTACGGCCTGTGCCCCGCCCAGCCACAGTCTACCTTCAGATCTTGCGGCTGAAACCCCTAACTGGGGAAGGGACTCCTGGGGGAGGTGGGGGAGGCCGACGTCACATCCGTATCCGATCACTCAAGATTGAGCTGCACTCCCGCTCCGGCCACTGGCAGAGCATCGACTTCAAGCAAGTGCTACACAGCTGGTTTCGCCAGCCACAGAGCAACTGGGGCATCGAGATCAACGCCTTTGATCCCAGTGGCACAGACCTGGCTGTCACCTCTCTGGGGCCAGGAGCTGAGGGGCTGGTGAGCAGGGAGCCTGAGATGGTGGCGGATATGTGTAACCTGGCCCTGAGGAGGTGGGATGTTGGAAAAGGTAGATCAGGAATGTGAAGAGGGTTGTGGACTAGCATGATTTATCTGGGGCCAGAAGCTGATTCTAGAGGAGGAGTTTGGGAGGGAAGGGGAGTGGCAACTATCACTTTTCAGATATCCAAGCCAGGCCAACAGCTGAAAACTGGATTTGGTTGAAGGTGTGAGTTAATGGGAGATCCGTGGGAACACAAAAATGGACTCTTGATGAGGCCTCTGGCCAAGGGGCTGATGAGAGTTAGTTGCCAGGGGAGGAATTAGGAAAGGTGAATTGAAGGAGAGATGGCTAGCTGGCAAGAAAAGTGGGCAGAAGACACTGGCTGGGGATGGGAGCAGTGGGAAAGCTGAGAGGTGGTCCCTGTTCTCCTGCCCCTGTTGAGGGGCAGGTGAGAAAGAACACTGAGTACGAACGCTTCAGGACTCTGTCACATCTCTTTCTCCTCTCCCATCCCAGCATCCTTTCATGGAGCTTCGCGTCCTAGAGAACACAAAGCGGTCCCGGCGGAACCTGGGCCTGGACTGCGATGAGCACTCCAGTGAGTCCCGCTGCTGCCGATATCCCCTCACAGTGGACTTCGAGGCTTTCGGCTGGGACTGGATCATCGCACCTAAACGCTACAAGGCCAACTACTGCTCGGGCCAGTGCGAGTACATGTTCATGCAAAAGTATCCACACACCCACTTGGTGCAACAGGCTAATCCAAGAGGCTCTGCTGGGCCCTGCTGCACTCCCACCAAGATGTCCCCAATCAACATGCTCTACTTCAATGACAAGCAGCAGATTATCTACGGCAAGATCCCTGGCATGGTGGTGGATCGCTGTGGCTGCTCCTAAGGTGGAGGACAGAGGATGCCTCCTCCACAGACCCTCCCCCAGATCCCAGCCCTGACCCAGTTCCCCCACAGGCCCGAGATCTCCCTCCACTCTTCTCACGAGCATCACATCTTGTTCCCTGCCCACGCAGTGTGCAATACAATAGAGGGAGGCAGGTTGGGGATTGAAGGGTGAGGGGTTTGGGGGAAAGGGAGAAGAGGAGGGGACAGGTCAGGTGGGGAGTGTTTGAGGTTTGCAGGTGAAAAGGTTTGGCAAGAAGACAGAGAGGCATAGAGAGAGAGGTAGAGCAGAGGGATAGAGACAGAGGAACACTAAGAGCAGCAGTGAGAAGGCGACGGGATGGAGAGGCAGACGAGACAGACTAGGCAGAGATAATGAGAAAGAGACTGAAAGGGAGTAATAAGAGAAAGCCCCATACCAAGCCTCCTTTCTTCCACTGGCAAGGTGAGGGGCTTGATATGTTCTGGGGAGACCCCCTGACTACCATTTTCAGTAGGAAAGGAAATCAAAAAATCCATTCTTAGTTCTTCCCTTTCTCTCTCTCTAGCAGTGGCCAGGGGAAGGGAAGTGAGGGCAGGAGCAAAAGTGAGGATTTTGGAATATTATTTATTTATTTATTGTGACTTTTCATTTTTTGGTATTTGGCTTTACTGAAATAGAAGGGCCCCTGTTCACTGTGCCCCATTTGTCCCTTATTCCCTAAACCCTGTCCTCCCTCAATACCCACCTACTTAAGCACTTGTATAAAGCCTCTAGGGTTGGGAACGGGAGTAAAGGACAAGAGGGCTGACATATGGGGAAGCTTCCAATCCATAATCACCCTACTTAATTAACCTTCCTGAGCCAAAGGGGTGGAACTGCCAGCGGTCACGGAAACAGTAAGCGGTTACGGTTTAGGAGCTGGGGGAGCCAGCCTTCAACATCCAGGATCTGTACGAGAGCCACTAAACTCACTCAGATCTACCCTCAGAGTACTGAGTTATTTACCTAGAGGGTGTGGCCTGTTTATGCCCAAATTCCCACCAGCCAAAAGAGAGACCAAAGAGCCTGTGGAATGCCCTTGCTCCCAGCCTCTACCTTCAGGTCAATAAAAAGAAGAGTATAGAGAGGTCTGGGAAGGGTTAGGAGGGGTTAAGAAAGGAGTAGAGAGGAGGCTGATGGTTACAGGGCATCTGAATCCAAATTACTGCTCTGGGCTAAGGAATAGAGCCAGCAGACCAAGGTGGAAGGGATTCTGGAGGGGGGGACATTTTAGTTCCTCAACCCCAAAGCTCAGGGTGGAAGGGGGGAGAATAAGGGAGCAGAGTGTATAATTATTTTTATGTTTTATTTTTGGAATCTAGCAGTACCTGGCAGCAGGGATGGGGACAATACAGTGGGTAAAGGCATCTGACAAGGCCAATTAGAGCAGAGGATGGGAAGGCTGGAGACTCCCTGGTTTGTTTGAAAGGCTAGGAAGCAGGCAGGGATTGGTTACCACTCCAAGTCACTAGCTGGGCCTGTTCGTTCCTCCCACAATCCTGACCCACCCTCCTCTGGACTCACTGTGCCTCAGTTTCTTCCCCTCGATGGAATGAAAAATAGCAGCACCCGCCACAGCCAAGAGATGAATTCTGAGCACTTACCACGGGCACTTTATGGACATAAAATACCTCTCGCTGTGGGACATTATGATAACCAGGGCACCAGAGTAGTGGTGAAGAGATGTGAGGCTCAGAGGAGTCACAGGCTTCAGAGTACAAGTTCCCCTCTGCCTCCCAGCTGGACAGTGCCTGAAGCCAAGGAGCTGAAACTCTCCTGACCCACACCCTACCCATACCTCACCACCACACTTCTTGGCTCCAGGCAAGAGCCTAGAGGGTCAGGAGAGGAGGGGGAAAGAACCTTCAGTAAAATTGTTATTCTTCAGTAGAGTCAGTAGTTACGGTTCTTGATACAAAAGGTTCTGAACAAAGTTAAGCCCAAGCTGGAGAGCTGACCAGGAAGGCTTGATTTTCCCAAGAGCATGACTCTCCCACATGGTCCAGCCAGTGGACGGGGCAAAGGTATGTGACCACCCTTGGGAAGGTGGTGTTGGTGAGCTTTAGTATCTTATTCCCATTCCCATAGTGAAAAAGTGAGATACGGTGTTTCAGTATAGGAATGGGCGGGGGCTATTAAGCATTTCAACTTGCCTCCTCGCATACAGCAGCTACGCTAATCCCCAGCCTCTCCTCTCTGACTCTATTCTTTATCCTTCCTTCTGGCCCAATCTTGGAGAACCGGCAACACCATTCACTTTTTCTTGGTGAAAGGAGAGGAACAGAGCAGTGAAGAACAGAAGATGCCTTCTCCAAGGTCAAATGCCCATGCCTCTTGATCTTGGCACAGGGTGGGGGTTTGGCAATAGGTATCAGATGACTTCCCTCTACAAATTCTATAGAGTTGGGGCATTAGATTTGGGGACACTTAGAATATGCCCCTTTAATACCACCAAATAAAGACCTTTGGGGGAGGGTATTTCTCTTATGAACATAAACCTGAGTTGAAGTCTCCTTTCCCTGGTTCTTCCACCCCCGAAAAGGCCGGGGGGCATAGCCCAGCGGCCTCGTGGAAACTAGCACTCCCCTCCCACCTCATGATGTGTGTGGACCTCACCAGTGCCCTCAGATCATAATTAGTGTAATTATTATTTACTTTGTGTATTTGTTACACTGTGTGCGTGATTGCCTTTGTTTGTTAAGGGTGTCTGAGGAGTATGGGGCCGATGGGCACTGGAACGCCGGGAAGAACTTTTCACTGAGATCAAAGATTCCTGGAGGGAACCATTGCAAAAGGCCATCAGGCAGTTTTCAAGTTATGTGACAGAGGGCAAAGATGGCCATAGGGTGCTCTGATTTTTGGGATGGTCACATGACACAATCCAGCACTTGAACCTGAAAAAAGAAAAATAAAAGCAGTCAAAGAATTTAGAATTCAGTGATGAGCTCTTCTCCCTAACTAAGCGCGAACATTTATACCTCAGACCAGGAACAGAAGAGGATCTGGGAGCACGGAACCTTGTGCTCAAGAACTAAGAAGATGGCAGTCATTGGAGCAAGGGAAAACCACTATTGTCATCTGGGATGATGGTTGGGACATGCAGACCAAGGGAGGGGACCTAGAACAACTCTCTAGAGAGCTTTATCAAAACAGTCCCAAAGATTACAAAACCCTCTCCCAGCTTCCTAAGAATGGAAGATCTAAAAGTTCTCTTGAGACCATCCTGCTAATGTTTATCCTATTCTGCAGTTCCCTGATCCTAGGGTTCCTCAGCTAAGTTTTACAAAATCCACAAACCAAGCTAACATGGCCATTCACCTTGCCAGTGCACCAAAAGTGGTTAAGCATCTCAAAAATGTCTCCCGTGAGCCTAGAGCAGCTGTGGGCAAACTACGGCCCCGGGCGTTTGAAATGAATAAAACTATTGAAAAAAAAAGACCGTACCCTTTTATGTAATGATGTTTACTTTGAATTTATATTAGTTCACATAAACACTCCATCCATGCTTTTGTTCCAGCCCTCCGGGCCAGTTTAAGAACCCATTGTGGCCCTCGAGTCAAAAAGTTTGCCCACCCCTGGCCTAGAGCATACTTCCAAGGCAAAAGAGTTAGGTGTAGCAAAGGAATCTTCCCTAACTTACATTAAAAAAAAAAAAAAAGGAAGAAAAGCTACTGTAACATCGATCTGATCCAGAATGGGGGGACAGGGCCATGGAAGGTTTAATATGCCACCATGCATTCCTGTTTTGTTAGTTCTATCTTCAGAATGACCCCACCTCAGACCAAACCACAAGACCGAGGTTGAGAGGAGAAAAGTGCTCCACACTGTCCTCCCAAGGAGCTGCTGTATCCACACCTACCCCTAGCGTTTTACCTGAGCTAAGACTTTTTTCTCCCCCTACTGCTGTTTCCTGCTTTGAGAGGACATTCAGAAGAAACCGCAAGATGACTTTTATCCCCAACACCCTCCCACCTAATGCATGAGTAGCTAGCCTATACTCTGTCTGTCCATTTGGGGATGTCAGGGGCTCCAGGCTAAGCACCACAGGCAGTGGCATTTATTTACAGCTTCTGCTCTCTAGTGAGGCTGAAGCAGGGAAGTCTGCCCCAGGCAACAATGTCAGCTTTCCTACCGATGAACTGGGGGTAAGGGCGCAATTAGACTCCTACCTCTTTCCACTCTCTGAACCTCCCACCATTGTACCTGCATATGTAGTAGACACACACATACACATACTCAACCTAATCCACTCAATCCCTTACCCTTTAGCTGGGACCTACTTGGGGAAAAGGAAATCTCACTGTAAATAACCTAGTAAAATTAAGATTTCATATTTATTGAACGAATACTATGCAAACTATGGTAAAAAAAAATTGTGCCGAGTACATAACATCAATTTTCACAGGGTTGTTGGTACAGGGTCTGGAGAGAGTCACAGAATAATTAATTTGTCCAGGGTCCAGAGCCAGTAGAGCTAATGTGGTAGAACAAGGAATTGCACTGAAGTAGTTGAGAAAAGCAAGCTAGGAGCACCCTGGGCTCAAAGGGTCTGCAAAGGTGTGAATTCCACCATTATTTGGTAATTTCTTTGGAGTTTAAAAACAAGTGTGGACATGTTGCAAGAGAGGCAGAGGTTAGTTTCTGATGGATTTCAATAATCAGGTGAATGACATTACCTATCAGAGGCCCTCATACAACAGGGAAAACAGTTAAGTTCTTTCCTTCCCCTTCATCTGTTTCTCCTGTCAGACATGGAAACAGGGCTCAATATCAAGAAATCCTGCTCCTATTCACATCTTTCTACACCCCTTACCCCCACAGAAGCTCCTAACCTTGAATCTTCAGAAGTTCCCAGGAGTTGGCGTGGGGGAAGGAGTTTGGAGTGATGGTGGAGAAAAAGAGAATGATCCTTGGAGAACCATAAAAAGGTGCAGATTTACAGCTGAGGAAGCTAGTTCCCGCCACATCTTTTATAGACTCCCTCATTAAGAGCTTCCAGGTATGCAGAGAATGTCACAGCTTCAGGACAGAAAAAGAAAGCCTCCGTCAGCTAACCACACCTGGATCTTGGATCAGCTACACTAGTGAGACTGGGGCATAGGAAGGAAAGGTACTTGGATCCCAAAGAAAGGATTGGAAGCCTGGGTGCCCATTAATGTCTTAAAAGGGGCTTACTATTTAAAGACTAAATTAGTGGAAAAGACAGGCATCTTGATCTATCCATGATCAAAAAGTATGTGTAGAATGACTATGAGACAAGAGGAGGATTTGGTGATCAGGCTTGGAGATGAGAGATTTCTGACCAACATAAGAACAGCTGCTAGAATGAGATGAAAAGGTTAGTAAAAAATTCACTCTCTCAAGGATTTGGGGAAAGTGAGTTGAATCAGGGAAAGAATGATTAGACTTCAGAAAGAGAAGGCTAAGTGCTTTTATGGAACGTTAGAGGATAAGGAGGTAAAGTGTCCTCTCCATGGAGGATAAAGAGGAAAAAGGACACCTGTGAATCTGAGAGAATGTAAATAGGCTTAAAGGGATGGACTGAGCCAGGCCGGTGTGGCTCAGTGGTTGAGCGTTGACCTATGAACCAAGAGGTAAAGAGATAAGGAGATATACAGTAGAGAATAAGGGGGTAAACACTGAAGTATCCATTGTTTCACTCCATTAACACCATATGCTCCAACCCTTTACCTATTACTAATTTTTATCATTCTTGGGTAAAAAACCCTTACTGAATCTATAACCTCTCTTAAGCTGCAAAACAGAACTAACTCTGTTTTTGTTTTCAGAGTAGAGAGAGGAAAAATTAGTCTCAAATCAGGGCCTGGAGAAAAGAAAAGGGAGGCAGACAGAAGAGGCCAGAGGGAAGGAAACATTTACAGAATTCCCGTCTGTTCACTTTCCCAAAGTCTCAGAATGGGGCAAAAATGTACAACGAACGGTTAATCTTTGGATCTGCTCTCCAAGGCAGTTTTCCTAAAGTGTCTAAACTTAGGTCTCTACCCTCCTCAGCAACCAAAAACACTTTGTGGGAAGAAATTCTTGTTAGGAAGAGGATCAAATTATTACCTACTCCTCACAAAATAAGGCAGAAGGTTTCAGTAGAAATGGGAACAAGAAATTACACCACAGCAACACAGCATCTGATTATGGTACCAAAGTCTTCAGGTAAGGTGTCAAGCTCTTAAGTTTTATTACCAAACAAAAACCAACCTTCTGAAGGTCCAGAAATAAAGATTATGGGGAGAAACCTTATACCAACACATCAAAAAAGATTAAATAGCAGGTCTCAATCTATGTGAAACCAAATGCAAACACACAGCCTGCTTAGGGAGAGCCAAACCTTTCTAAGTTGGAGGCGCAGCAAGTAAAATGGATTTTAGTAATATTTAAGAAATGTTACTGCCAAAGCTGCAATAGTATACTTCGGCAACAGAAGACAAACTAGCACAGGGCTTGATTAGAAAGTAGAAGCATCCTGTCCACTGCTTATGTTCCCAATGATCTAGGCCAGTGGTCGGCGAACTGCGGCCCCTAGAGTGTGGCTCTTCCACAAAATACCACGTGCGGGCGCGCACGTACAGTGCGATTGAAACTTCGTGGCCACACTCAAGGGGCCAAAGAGCCACATGTGGCTCGCAAGCCGCAGTTTGCCAACCACTGATCTAGGCAATAATGCTTAACACCTCTGACATCCTGTCATGCTTTGTTTCCCTACACTTTCTTCTAGCTCTGAGGGGTACCCAGCCCATCTCCTTTCCTGAACTGCCTACCAACAGGGTCCCATATATTAGCTTTGGTTGAAACCAGACAGTATCACATCAGATCACTTTTGAAAATAAGATCCTTCTGGACTCCATTCTATAAGAGACTACCAATCATTAGCCCTTGTATTTCATTCTCTGCACCTCTTAAAACCCACGGTATTCTCCCTATTTCATACCAATGGGTCACATGAACCTAGAGAAGCAAAGACTCAGGGTAAAACTTGGCCTCTTCATGAAGGATAAAGAGGTAAAAGGATGCCTGTTAACATGAGAGAATATAAATAGGCTTAAAGGGATGGACTCAACCCAGCCGGTATGGCTCAGTGGTTAAGTGTTGACCTATGAACCAGGAGATCATTGTTCAATTCCCAGTCAGGACACATGCCCTGGTTGCAGGCTCGGTCCCCAGTAGGGATGTGTAGGGGGCAGCTAGTCAATGAGTCTCTCTTATCCTTGATGTTCCTCTCTCTCTCTCCTCTCCCTTCCTCTCTGAAATCAATAAAAAAATATATTGATGGATTCAATCCTTTTCCTTAACTTCTTTTCTAATGGGTAAAAGACTATGGCTAATTCTCTATAAATGTCCCTGAAGATCCCCATATCTGATTGAATCTGGCTCTAAGAACTCAAAGGAGTACCTAATAAAACACACTGTTCTCTTTTCTAATGATTTTTATTAACAAGCAAAATAATAATTAAAAAACACAACACAACAACAACAATCTTGAAGTTGGAACAGCAGTAAGTCAAATTGCTACTTAGTTCACGGATGTACCTGGGGTACATGCTCTCTCATTGCGAGGCAGCACCTAGGCACATGACTGTGTATTTAGGTATGTATGTGGCCAAGGAGTCAGAGATGGAAACCACTGAAGAACAGAAAGCATTAGGAGTTTCTCATCAGGCAATCCCAAAGCGTTCTGCTCTTTTCCTCTTCTTTGCCTATAAGAAAAAAGCAAGAAGAGAAAAATTAGATTGTAAGACAACAGTGGCCTGGGTTCCTGGCTGCTTTAATCCAAATTCACATGGATTGTCACATGGTTGAAGGAGGGAAGGCCCAGGCTTAAGCTTGGCAGCCAAAGATTTCATTTCTGAATTTCTCTTGTTATCCAGTTAGAGCTGGGGCGGTTTGGTGAAAAAGCAGGGTGAGAGGGGAGAAGATTATAAAGAGATGGGTCAGGAGGAAAAGAGGAGAAAAGTAGTAGTAGAAAATGGAAAGATGCCTTAAGGAGAGAGGACCATTCAGCCTTGTATCAAGTTAGTCTCGAAATAGTGGACTCTTAACAGGCTGGGGAGATGGGAGATTTCATAGGACAAAGGGTTGACCAATGCTATTTGGTGGAAATGAGGGGAATGCCCTTTTGGACAGTCAGGCCCCCAGAGCAGTTATTCCTAGGCCTCTAAATACAAAGAGCATAAAATCTTCAATACCAACGTAATAAACGGGAGAGGTGAGTCCCCAGTATGACCTCTAGGGAGGACACATTGGAGAGAAGGCACAAAATGGGGAGGGGGCGGAGGAAAGAATGACACAAAACAGCACCAAATCCAACCTCATTCCAACCACTGCCCCCAGCAAAGGGGAGACTGCTTTTCCATTTCATTCACACAGGAGGTTTAATTTAGATTAAAAAGAAAAGCTAAGTGTATACAGGCCCAGAATACTCCACCTGGATTATTGACACAATTCTTTTTTTTTTTTTTTTTTTAAGTGGAAATAGAGAGACTGGATGAGGTGAGGTTCAGAAACTTAGCCAGAATCAAACAGTTTATTCTTTTTTTATATATACATTTTATTGACTTTTTACAGAGAGGAAGGGAGAGAGATAGAGAGTTAGAAACATCGATGAGAGAGAAACATTGATCAGCTGCCTCCTGCACATCCCCCACTGGGGAAGTGCCTGCAACCCAGGTACATGCCCTTGACCAGAATTGAACCTGGGACCTTTCAGTCCGCAGGCCTACACTCTATCCACTGAGCCAAACCGGTTTCGGCTGACACAATTCTTTGGAATAAAAAAAAGTCATCTGGCTCATGTAAACTCATGAGCCTCAGAAGTTACTTCTTCCTTACATACACTGACTCTCCCAACAAACGCCAATATTCCTTGCCACCCAACAAAATCCTCATCCGCCTTATGTTGGAGAGGCCAGATGTACCAGCTGAGTGCGCATAACACAATTTCCTTGGGAAAAGGGAGTAATTTAAACTAGATTTAAAACAAGCCTAGATTTATGGTTTACTTCTAGTTCATCCTGGAAAATCAATAAGTAAGCAGATACTTACAATAGGTAATGATTTATTCTGAATTAGCATAAAAAACACAAATCCCTCTAGTTTTTTCCTAGCGAAGATGTAAACTGATCAAATTCCAAAATTTTCAGGGTTTATTATTATTATTTTAAATGTTTTTTAATTGATTTTTTAGAGAGAGAGAGAAACATGGATGAGAATCATTGATTGGCTGCCTCCTGCACACCCTCTACTGGATTGAGTTGGCAACTTGGGCACGTTCTCGACCAAGAATTGAACTGTGACTTCTTGGTTCATGCATGAGTTGATGCTCAACCAATGAGCAACACCAGCCAGGCGGTTTATTTTTATTATTCATAAAAAAAATTCATAAGATTTTCAGTATATAAGTTAATAAATATTCAGAGGATATCTCCAGAGGTAGATGGAAAGAAGTAAACTTGGATTAAATGGGAGAAAGAACATTCTAAACTCCTTTCCACCCAAATAATTTCTATAGTCCAAAACATTTATTATTTCAACTGTTCCTTATGTACACCTCAGGTGATACTTGGTCTCCATTACAGATACTCTCAAATCAGCAAATCAATATTGTCTGCCCATGTTCTGAGCAGTCTTCCAAAGCTTAAGGGTCAGTGAATGGGAGTTATTATTCTAGGGGAAGCTGGAATGTGGATGAACTTAAGTCTTTTTTTTTTTTTTTTTGAACATAAGTCACTATGTTCAAAATAAAAAAGCCACTCTTTCATTTTGAGAAACTATTTGCAAATAAAGTGATAAGAAAAAGAAACCTCATTTGAGTCTATTGTCCAATTCCAGAGGGGAGTTACGCACAACTATACTTGTGTCTGGGCTGGATATGGGCTTCATTAAATGATGAAAGAAATGTGCTTGGCTGATTATCAGACATTGCTTACTGAATACTCTCAATATGACAGGTGCTATGTCAAGCATTCTATACGGAATCATCTATTTTTACATAGAAACATTTCATGCTTAAAATACCACTTCAAGCCCTATCTGGTTTGGCTCAGTGGATAGAGCGTCGGCCTGTGGACTGGAGGGTCCCAGGTTCGATTCCAGTCAGGGGCATGTACCTTGGTTGCGGGCACATACCCAGTGGGGAGTGTGCAGGAGGCAGCTGAATCGATGTTTCTCTCTATCCCTCTCCCTTCCTCTCTGTAAAAAAATCAATAAAATATATTAAAAAAAAATACCACTTCAAGGTAGGTATTATTATCTCTACATCCCAGATGATGAAACAGAGGTTAAGAAAAGTACCGTAACCTGGAGATTATTATAGTAAGTAAAATAAAACAGTCAGAGAAAGACAGCATCACATGATATATGTGGAATCTAATGAGTAAAATAAACTGATGGGGTGCCAGGGGGGAAAGTACCATATTTTGTAACAGCTATCAAGCAAAGGACAAAAGATCTTCTCATCTGAGCACTTAAGAAGTAGGCCAGGGAAATAATAGTGTTTCTCTACTCAGTTTGTTCATCCTCACTTCCCTTCAAGGGCTCTATGAAGCAGCTATGTATATTTTACCTCTGTATCCTCTGTGGTTCCTGTTCCAGCTGAACTTGTGACAATTCCAAATCGCTCCTTCCTCTTTTTCAGCTTCTCGTCATCTTCAGACTGTTCAGGGACAAAGAAAAAGGTTGAAACAGCTAGCCTCCATTCATAAGGTAAATGGGAATAAAATTGTAACTTGTGGATCACAATATGCCAGCCAACCTTATGATCAGAACTAAGGATCACACAAACAGAAAAAAATAGATAAGAAACTGAATAAGCTAGTATACAGCATTTTGTCTCTAAAATGACTAAAAATTTAAGGCCTCAAAGATGGTGGTGGATGACCCCAGCTGACAGGAACAGGGAGATCGGAAGATCACGAAACGAATTATGAACTTCAAGGCAGCCCTGACCAGTGTGGCTCAGTTGGGTAAGTGTCCAGTTCCATTCCTGGTCAGCACATATAACCAGGTTGTGGGTATGATCCCCAGTCGGGGTGCATGCGGGAGGTAATGATCTATGTTTTTCTCTCACACTGATGTTTCTCTCTCTCTCTCTCTCTCTCTCTCTCTCTCTCTCTCTCTCTCTCTCTCTCTCCTTCCCTCTCTCTATAGAAATCAATAAAACTCATTAAAAAAAATAAAAAACAAAACAACTTGGGGGCCGCTCATGGCAATGGCACAAGCATGCTATCATTGATCCTGCCTACTAAAGACCAGATTTCAGGAATGGCAAAATGTTAGCAGTCTGTTGGTTCTGGCTAGTGTGGCTCAATTGGGTAGAGCATCCCTGTGCACCAAGAGGTAGGGGATTTCGATTCTAGGTCAGAGCACTTACCCAAGTTTTGGGTTGGATCCTTAGTCTTGGTGCATATGGGAGGTAAATGATGTCTGTGTCTCTCTCTTTCTCTTCCCCCTCCTCCCCACTCCCTCCCTCAATTAAAAAATAAAAAAGTTAGCAGATGAGTTTAGAATTTCATCTAAAGTAGTGATGGCGAACCTATAACCTATGTCACCTCTGACATGCGAACTCATTTTTTTGGTTGATTTTTCTTTGTTAAATGGCATTTAAATATATAAAATAAATATCAAAAATATAAGTCTTTGTTTTACTATGGTTGCAAAGATCAAAAAATTTCTGTATGTGACACGGCACCAGAGTTAAGTTAGGGTTTTTCAAAATGCTGACACGCCGAGCTCAAAAGGTTCGCCATCACTGATCTAAAGTCATGAGTAAGCCATCTTTCAGTCCTGGGAGCCATTATATCTGTATAACAAAGATTCAAACTTTAAAACAAAGTACCTCCAAATGGCCTGGTTTACTGTGGTATAATTATAACAGAAGTGAAGGAAAAGAAAGTAAACACTGACTGAATATTTCAAACCAATTCATACATTTGTATGACAAAGTCTATACAGAGGCTCTTAGAGCACCACTTTCAGATGATAGCAAGTTTGGCTTCATTATAATAGACTATAGTGGCGTACTTTTTGGCACACTCCAAGGAAACAAATGCCTCCATTTTATAACTAACAGGGGATCTAAGGAATGGACTCCAGTTACTAATCTTTTTAAAAAAATTGATTTGAGAGAGAGAGGAAGGAAGAGGGGGAGATAGAAACATCGATCTGATTGGTGCCTCCCATACACGCCCTGACCCAGGGATCGACTGGGGATCAAACCTGCAATCTGGGTATGTGCCCTAACCAGGAATTGAACCCATGACCCTTCAGTGTATGGGACAACACTTCAACCAACTCAGCCACACCAGCCAGGGCTCCAGTTAGTTATCTTATATGAAAGATTTTCTCAGTAAAATTTGTTTCTAATTCTGGCTAACTGGCTATTTCATCTGTTGAACTGTAATTAAAGAATTAGGAGAGTTTCCAATGAAGATAGGCCTCTCTACATTTTTCCTTACTAGGCAAAGTTTTGCCTACCATTACTAAAATAAAAGAGAATAATTGGTATGGCTCAGTTGGTTGAGCGTTGTCCTGTGCACCAAGTGTTCAATTCCGGCTCAGGGTACATACCCAGGTTGTGGGCTCGATCCCCAGTAGGGGGTGTGCAAGAGGCAGCAGATCCATTGTTTCTCTTCCCTTTTCCCTTTCTCTCTAAAATCAATTTTAAAATATATTTTTAAAAGTGAGTAAGGGATATAAATGGAAATTTCAAAATGATACTCTAGCCCAACCAACGTGGCTCAGTGCTTCAGTGTCAACCTATGAACTAGTTGGTGATGGTTTGATTCCCAGTCAGGGCACATGCCCAGGTGGCAGGCTAGATCCCCAGTCGGGGGTGTGCAGGAGGCAGCCAATCAATGATTCTCTCTCATCATTTATGTTTCTATCTCTCTCTCCTTCACCTTTGCTCTCTGAAGTCAATAAAAATATATTTAAAAAATTTTTTTAAATCTCCATTTCATTAAGTCTCCAGGCCAAGCAGAAAATAAAAGGAACATTCCATCTTATTGAAGAGAGGCAGGACTAGACCATATCTTGCTAAACTTACCACACTATGTACTTATTCCCATTCAAGTCAATCCTAGGGGTACTTCAGCAAGTTCAAATTACAGAGAGGGAAATGCCACTCTTGAAGCCCAGCCATTCTCTCAGCACAAACCCTAGGACCACTCCCTTCATAAATCTCATCACAAAGTCCATCAGGAATGTGTGAGACAACCTTTCTTCTAGTTCTCTATTTTGCTATATCCCGAAATGGGAATTTTGACCTCTAAATTAAATTTCTCATTTCTTATTGAGCTCAAAGATGAGGCAAGAACAAGGGAGGTAAAAGAATAGGAGGAGGGAAAGGATATACTTCTTTAGCCACTGAGGATAGAATCAGAGATTTCCCCACAAGCTTCCTTTTTAAATCACATCTTTGGTGCTTTTCCTGGAGATCCAGGCAGAACATCTGCTCTAAATCTACCAGGGGCTCTAGGTGAAAAAAACAACAATACAGATTCCCCCCCCACTTCCCACTCCCTACAAACAGCCTGCCTAGCCCTCACCCACAGAAAGCAGTGAGGGTTTATTTTGTGCATGCCTGCTCTTTCCTCACCACCCAGAGGCCCTCAGCTCCCCTCCTAAAGCCTCTTTCCTTCTTGCCCTGGAGGGAAAATGCACAACAGGCCCAGTAAATCAACACAGTTCTAATGATCTCTCTCACTTGACCCTTCTAGCGTGACGGTGTCGCATGGAGACAATCGTACAATAAACTTCACTCCATCTTTAGCTCCTTGCTGACAGGTTTTGATTCATGGGATGGTGAGACCCATCTGAGGGAAATTACCTTGATCAAAACGCATCTTACTTTGCATTCATCAGGCCAATGACTCCCAGGTCATGCTCAAGTGCACAAATGGGGTTATGCATCTGCAGGCAGCACTGACTCCTCCAGCTCAGTGTCATATGCATTTACAAACCCTTCCGTTCTTCATCCCCGTACCCCCAAACCTCTCCTGCAAACTCTCAACCACTAACTCTTAATTCTTCCCGCGCATTCTCCTGTGTCAGAAGACTAGTGCTGGAATCTGAAATGCCCTTATTTCCTATTAAATGAAAACTCCTAAAAACATACAATTTGCATCCAGAATCAGAAAAGAAACCTCACTAACTAAACATAGGCATTGGATGTTCAGATTGATCAATATATGGATCAATGTAGTTCACTTCCTCCATCCTGTTACTCAAGATTTAAATAGCAAGCCAAATGACTGATGCCATAATAATCCTATTTTCCCAAAGTTGTCTTTTCTTTTTAAAAGCTCATTGATAAAAATGAAAAAGGGAATTGTGTAAAAGAAGAGAGTCTATCCTATATAGTAAAAGGCCAGCGACCATAAGGGCATAACGACCAGAATGACCGATCGACCAATCGCTACGAGGTGCAGGCTCTGATCACTGGATGGCGAATAGGGAACCACAGGGAACCGGGGTGGGTGGTGGCGGGGCAGGACTGAAAGGTGGGGAATGGTGAGCGGGCAGAACAGCTGACCTCTTGGTCCCTCCCTCCAACCTGCAGGCTCTGACTGCTGGATGGCCAATGGGGAACCACAGGGAACTGTGGTGGGTGGCGGCGGGTCGGGACTGGGGACTGGCGAGCGGGCGGAAGATGGCCCTGATCGCAGGGCACACTATCCACGCATGATTTCGTGTGCTGGGCCTCCTATAAAATAAATAGATAATATGCAAATTGACTGTCACGCCCCACGCACAAGATGGCCACCCCCATGTGGTCATAAGATGGCTGGCAGGGGAGGGCAGTTGGGGAGCGACCAGGTCAGCAGGGGAGGGAGGGCAATTGGCGGGGACCGGGCCTGCAGGGGAGGGCAGTTGGGGGTGACTGGGCCCACAGGGAAGGGCAGTTAGGGGCGACCAGGCTGGCAGAGGAGTGGTTAGGGGGTGATCAGGCTGGCAGGCAGAAGCGGTTAGGAGCAATCAGCAGGCAGGCAAGTGAGGGGTTGGGAGCCAGCAGTCCTGGACTGTGAGAGGGCCTAAACCGGCAGTCGGACATCCCCCGAGGGGTCCCAGATTGGAGAGGGTGCAGGCAGGGCTGAGGGACCCCCCCACCCCAGTGCATAAATTTCGTGCACCTGGCCTCTAGTGTGTGTGTGTGTGTGTGTGTGTGTGTGTGTGTGTGTGTGTGTATGCAGCACTGGACAGAAAGCATGATGCATAGTTAATAAAGCCAATATCCCCATGAATTACTATCACGGTATTTTCCATTATGAAATAAGACAGTTCCAAACTGATCCCTTCAGAAGGCATCTTCAACTTTCCAAAAATCACTTCTGTCCTTGTTTCCCTTTTATAGTTGCAAAATCCTCAGGCAATATACAGAAAAGAATACTTGCTGAGGGAAAAGACTGAGAAATTCAAGACACAAATACAAATTACATGTGTGAATGTGCTCAGTGCCTAGGAACTAACATATAGGTAACTCAATAAATATTAGATATCAGTTTTATTGAAACATTCCTCCTGGTCCTTGAAACAAAGTAACGATTTGAAGCTAACAATGCCATACATTCCTCTTCCTCATTAAAAGTGAAGTCACCGAAAGTTCGTAAGAATCACTCCTTACCAAGGCAACAAGGAAATTTATTTTAGCTGCAAGGCAAATGAGTATTTGGGCAAATGACTAAATTTAGGGTTAAAGTGTGTCAGAACAGCCGGGTCAGCATGGCTCAGTGGTTGAGTGTTGACCTATGAACCAGGAGGTCATGGTTCAATTCCCGGTCAGGGCACATGCCTGGGTTACGGGCTCAATCCCCAGTGTGGGATGTGCAAGAGGCAGCCGATCAATGATTCTCTCTCTCTCTGAAATCAATAAAAATATATTAAAAAAAAAAAAGTGTGGCAGAACAGTAACCGAACAAAACCAGAGTCTTCTCTACCAAGTGCTATTAACCATCTTCTCTTTCTGGAAACCTAAAAAAAATCTATGATGCCAAGTTTCACTGATTTCATCATCCCTAATAATTAATGACTACAAAAAATAGATATCTATATAAGGAAATATCTGAGGGAACTGAGCAAGGATCCAATATCTAACTTTGTGGACCCAATCCCAGGTACTCCAAAATAGCAGTCGCCAACCTTTCAGATCTCATGGACCACCAGTGGTCTGCAGACCACCGGTTGGCGACCACTGCTCTAAAGGCCTCTGAGAAATTGCTTTCACTGAATTACCTGACTTCAATTTCTATCAACAATTTCAATAACACTAAAATTGTAAAATTAATACATTCACCTACTATTCATTCAAATATCCACTGAGTATCTACTTACGCTCAGGCACTGTATTAGCATTAGAAATAGAGAGATGAATAAAACAAAGATCCTTAAACTCATGTGGCTTATGAATTCACAACTGAGTTATTGTAAAGATGTGTGCCACTGTTCATTATAGCACTGCATTATGAGGACCCATGGGAAAATTTTCTTTCTGGTCCCCAGACCCAAAATAATTATGCTTTTGCTGAATAATTTGTTAGTTTTCACCTTCTGAATCCTGTGAATAACTAAATTGTTTAACTGTGTTCTCTTTCTATTGACTATAAGGTTTAAAGCCAACTGTGTGATCTCTCTCTGGGAAGTGATGTTGAAATTATTCCTATTTTTAATATTCTATTACAAAGGAGAGGTCAGCCCTGGCCAGTGTGGCTTAGTTGATTGGTGTGTCATCCCCTGCACTGAAGGGTTGCAGGTTCAATTCCCAGCCAGGGCACATGCCTATGGTTTCGATCCCTGGTTGGGTGCATACAGGAGGCAACTGATCGATATATCTCTTTCACATTGATGTTTCTTTCTCTCTCTCTCTCTCTCTCTCTCTCTCTCTCTCTCTTTCTCCCCCTCCTCTTTTCCTCCTTTTCTAAAGTCAATTAAAAAAAAAAAAAAAGGAAGGTGTGGCCAGAGTATTGTGGTGAAAGAAAAACATGAGATCCAACACCAGATCCCAAGGTAGAGGCTTAGCAGACAAGATGAAGTGCAGTTAGTTTCAGGGTGGCTGCTGTACCCTTAAGAACTTATTCCTCTCACCCTGGGCCCTGGCCGGTGTGGCTCAGTTGGTTGGAGTGTTGTCCCGTGCACCAAAGATTCCCAGTCAGGGCATATACCCAGGTTGTAGGTTTGATCCCCAGTCAGGGCGCATATGGGAGGCAACTGATGTCTGTCTGTCTGTCTGTCTGTCTGTCTCTCTCTCCCATTCCCTCCCCCCATCCCTCCCTCTCTAAAATAAAACAATAAAAACATATCCTTGAGTAAGGAATAAAAAACAACTTATTTTTCTCTAAATATAATGACATTTATTTAAAAAATACCTTACTGTCCCAGGAGGACAAAGAGGTACTAGGAAATAACTAGAAAATTTTAAATTAAGGGCTCTTGTCATAGGTTTCCATGGTATATACACTGTAGCCAGGAATTAAGTCCCAAATAGAAGGCCAACTACAGTAACTGGCAGCCTGAATAGCGTAGATGTACTTTCTAAAACTATTGCCTCTTTTTATGACAGAGTACCAAGGATAAGCTGCTCTCTACCCAAAATGGAATCCTACCTTTGTTATCTTCCAAACCAAACTTATGTCTTCAAGATTCAAATTCAAGAGAACATTTTTCAAAACTTACTAATTTTAACCTGAATACAATAAATACTACTATTCTAAGCTTAGTGTTCTAGGGTTATTTGCTCTGCCAAAAGGAGTCCACTTTGATTTAATTAGCAATATCACCCCATGGACTGTGTGTTGAAAGCATTCACTTTCTTCAGTCTTATTACTAGTGCCACTCTGGGTCATAAAGAGAAACTAGAAGAAACAGAACAGTGACCCAAATGTAACCCAGGCTTATTTAGGGAATTTGAACTCAGTAATTCCCAAAACACAAAGCAAGGGTATTTCTGAATTCAATTAAGAGACATACTCACTTATTCTTAGAGGAGTCCAAAAGCATTAACCAAGCCAGGCATTTTTCCTGGTCAGTGCAACAAGCTCACTCACTTACATCATGTGTAGGAAGCAGAATTTAAATCTAAAGAATTCAGTCAGGCCAGGTTTTGCTCAGTGGATAGAGCGTCAGCCTGCAAACTGAAGGGTCCCAGGTTCAAGGGCATATGCCTGGGTTGCGGGCTTGATCCCCAGTTGGGAGTGTGCAGGAGGCAGCCAATCAATGATTCTCTCTCATCATTGATGTTTCTATAATTCTCTCCCTTTCCCTTCCTCTCTGAAATCAAAAAAATACATATAAAAAGAATTCAGTTAGACTTATCGTTACAAGTAGGAAGGGGCATTTCAGGGAAGCTTAGGTACTGCTATGAATTGGAGCTGGCCATTCTCCAAAATGACCGAGCTATTGTTCACATCCAACAATGTTCAATGTAAAAGTCTCTAATACATTCCCATCAGGACCTAAACTCTGCCACTTTACTTATTCCAGAAGATTATTTTCTCAAAAATTTTCCCCTGGAGTGATGGAAGAGAGGCTAATAGTAACCTAAGATAGTCACATTTTGCAAAAATAACAAATAACTGTCCCCCTTTGTACATGAATTACCACACTATGTTAACAGTTCAACCTGATTTTCCAAGGGAATGTAAGGGAAGAATGAGGCAAAAAGGAAAAGAGGGAACCTTATGGTCACATCTTAACTCTCACTGCCACGTGACTGATGACAAGATGAAAAGCAGAGCCTGAGGGCTTTCAGGAGATGGTGGATTAATAATGATATGGCCTTGACTTCCCAGAGGTAAAGGTTATGAAACACTCCAGGGTAAGCGAGCTTCCAATTTCATACTCTCAGGGTGAATGACAGCAACTGATGGTTTTTCTCTCAGAAACACTTCAATGCTTAAACACACAGCTGTCACCTCCCTGACCCCGTTTCTGAAATTCATCTGTACATGTTAACCCTTGAGCCTTATGCCAGCCAGACCACAGAACATGGGGTGGTCCTAAAAACCAGTACACAGAGCCTAAAAGAGGACTATAAATGAAGGACAAGACTAGGAAAGGGTACAGTTACACCAACAATACACAGTAAAGAGACAGTCCAACACTCCCCCCACTCATAAACTTAATACACTTCCCAGAACAACCAGCTTACCTACTCTCAACTTTCAACTGTGAGATCAGAATCAATTTTCTAGGTGTCAGAAACTTTAAAACTACACCAGAATAAAAGACCACCAGGAACTGTTATCTCCTATCTTCAATGGATTTGAAGTTCCCAAACAGTCAGCTCAGAACCAAACACTCTTCTGAGTCACTAGCTCCTATCACTTTTTCTTTCTCTTGTCTAAATCAAGCTTTTCCCCAACCCCCACTCCTCTTCGACCCCAGAAGAGGTCATCTGGGTCTTACAGTAATTGATTGTAGGACAAAGCAAGGCAGGTGGAGGAAATGAAGGCTTCACACTTGAGACCCCCCTGGAAACCACATTTCTATTAAAAGTCCCCACCCCTCCCTTCCCTTGAAAGCCAAAAAGCTGTTGCTTTTAAGGATAAGCAATGCACAATTTGGAAGAAATGTCAAGAAAGCTAAAAATGTTTGAGGGGAGGAGGTAAATGCTGTCTTGGCCAAAATATAAAGAGAATAAAGGATGACAGTTACCTAAGCATTCACACATTTAGAATGAGCACTAGGAAAAGACTCTTTTCACCTCTAATATTTTAAAATGCAGATTTCTGGCTTCACCAAACTAATAAATATGAATCTCAAAAGGAAGAGCTTAAGGCGCTAAATTTTAAAAAGGGTCCCTTGGGACTCATGTGCAGCTATAGTTGGTAACAATTGCAAATAGCTTTGAATATAGACCAACATTAAAAGAAAAATTCCTCACCAAGTCTAAAGAAGGCTGTTACCACAACCCAATCGCCCCCGCCACCCCCCCCCGCCGCCCCCCAAAGCAGCAGGGCCTTCCTAAAAAGTTTAAGATTCCTACAAACAGGCTATCTCTGCGGCAGGGACCTGAAAGGAAAAGGAAAGTTAGAATCACAGCTGGCTCTAAGGCAGCGGTTCTCAACCTGTGGGTCGCGACCCCTTTTGGGGGGGGGGGTCGAACGACCCTTTCACAGGGGTCACCTAAGACCATCGGAAAACACATATATAATTACATATTGTTTTTGTGATTAATCATTATGCTTTAATTATGTTCAATTTGTAACAATGAAAATACATCCTGCATATCAAATATTTACATGACAATTCATAACAGTAGCAAAATTACAGTTATGAAGTAGCAACAAAAATAATTTTATGGTTGGGGGTCACCACAACATAAGGAACTGTATTAAAGGGTTGCGGCATTAGGAAGGTTGAGAACCACTGTTGTAGATGGAAAAAACTTGTGTGATCCTCTTAGTCATTATGTTTCATTGATCAAGGGCTTATGAAGGAATTAATCCCTTCCTCCCCTTCATCTTTTTTTTTTTTTTTTGGTTAATCCTCACCTGAGGATATTTTTCCATTGATTTTTAGAGAGTGGAAGGGAGGGGGAGACAGAAACACCAAGGTGAGAGCAAACACATCTATTGGTTGTCTCCCACACACACCCTACCAGGGCTGGAATCAAGCCTACAACCAAGGTATGTGTCCTTGACCAGAATTGAACTACTCTGCAGTCTGAAGGTCGATGCTCTATCCACTGAGCCAAACCAGCTAGGGCCCCCTTCATCCCAGATTACCATTTTTCCCAAAATGATTTCTCCATTTGAAAAATTGTATTCTTGCTCTGGCCAGTATGGTTCAGTAGTTAGAGCATTGACCTACGCACCAGAGGGTCACAGGATCAATTTCCAGTCAAGGCATGCACTTGGGTTGCAAGTTCCATTTGATTCCTGCCCTCAGTTAGGGTGCATGCAGGAGATAACCAATTGATGTTTCTCTTTCGCCTCTCCCCTCTCACACCCCCTCCCTTCCATTCTCCCTAAAAATCGATGGAAAAAATATCCTCACTCCTTGGGTGAGGTTTTTTTGTTTTTATTTGTATTCTTTTAACTTATATTAACCACAAGAAAATAAGAATGGGCTATGTATGTGATTGATAGATATAGTGATTGAGAGTGGCTATCAGAAAGGATGAATTTTAAGGAAAAACCAAGACCCAACCTCACATAGCCTTCAGTATTTCTTGGAACATTTCAGGCCCAACCAAATTTAACCAGTCCTTTAAATCCCCTTCTAGTTCATAATAATCTGAAAATAAATATTTGGCATTTTTCATACTGCTGTTTCTCTACCCAACCATTGGAATACACCTTTAGGGGTGAGGCTGTTTAAAGAGGAAACAATAGGGGAAACTCTCTGACCTCAGTTTATACCCTCATCTGGTTCTTCATTTGTCCCTGCTGAGGAACAGAACTTGTCTTTTGTCTGTAACACAAATACATCTTCACCTCCCTCCCTTTTCATTCCCTCCCCCTCCCACCCTCTCTTCTCACTGCCTTCTGTTATGGGTCCAATCAATGATGTCATTATGTGTGCCATTCAACTGCTGTTAAACCACTTGGCTATAGGAATTTTGAAGAGCAAAGAAGCAGAATGGAATTTTTCTCTCCCCTGCCCAGGGCTCTTGAAAATGTATTCTAATTTTAACTAGGGAAGTAGGAGTCAGGCTTTTCTTTGCTCAACAACTTTTACTCTACCACTGTGCCTTAACTTTCAAGCACACACTTTTTACCTCGCTGGGTATGAAGAAAAATTTGACATGAAATATTAGGAATAGAAATTGAACACTTTAAGAGGAAAAGCTTCAAAAATTGGGAGAAGTTGAAATTTTTTTTTTAAATATATTTTATTGGTTTTTTACAGAGACGAAGGGAGAGAGATAGAGAGTTAGAAACATCGATCAGCTGCCTCCTACACATCTCCTACTGGAGATGTGCCCGCAACCAAGGTACATGCCCTTGACCGGAATTGAACCTGGGACCTTTCAGTCTGCAGGCCGACGCTCTATCCACTGAGCCAAACCGGTTTTGGCACAAGTTGAAATTTTTGATGCTATATTAACATTTATGGCTGGTGGTTTGCCCTGTTTACTATAAATTGGATCTTTTAAAAAAATGTTTTTATTGACTTAGAGAGAGAGAGAGAGAGGAAGAGAGAGAAAGAAACAACGTGAGAAAGAAACATCAATTGGCTGCCTCCCATTCGCACCCCTACCAGGGTCCAATCCCACACCCTGGGCATGTACTCTGACCGGAATCAACCAGCAACCTTTAGGTGCATTGGACAACGCTCAACTAACTGAGCTACACCAGCCAGGGCTACAAATTGGATTTTTGAGAAGTTTGTTATAGAGGGCTTATTCTTCCCTAAGGTACATAGTTGAGACCACTAGGATCTTGTACCTTTTTGATTTTTCCCTCTCTGATTTTGTTCATTTAGTTTGAACCCAAAGAATAGATAAAAAAGTCAGATAAAAAATTCACTTTTTTCTATTTCCCCTGCGCAATACCCACCCTCACTAATGTCTTTGCATTCCTTCTAACATGTCAGAACTGATAACTTTGATAAAAAACAAGTTTTATGCCTTTCTCTGGTCTCCCTGTAGTCTTTGCTCTAAGAGTAAACATAGCCTGGGAAAGGAGGGGAATGCTGGGTTTTGTTGAGTCTGTTTTACTTTTAAATATCCTTCAGTTGTTTTTGGCCAACTAAGTTCTTGGGGTGGGATTATTCTTCACGTGTTGGGTTGTCTACAGTGAAATGTGAACTATCTGAATCCACGTCTGTCCATCCTTCGAAATCTGCATGGGAGAAGAAATTTGGGCTTTTTTTTCTTTTCTTTTTTATTTATTTTTTATTTTATTTATATATTTTATAAATTTTATTTTTTTATATATTTTATTGATTTTTTACAGAGAGGGAAGGAGAGGGATAGAGAGCCAGAAACATCAATGAGAAATATCGATCAGCTGCCTCCTGCACGCCCCCCACTGGGGATGTGCCCGCAACAAAGGTGCATGCCCCTGACCGGAATCGAACCCGGGACCCGAGTCCGCAGGCTGACGCTCCATCCACTGAGCCAAACCGGTTCTGGCTCTTTTCTTTTTTAAAAAATCTGTGTGTGTATGTGTTGTTATTTTTGCTGGGAGGGGGGAATTTTGGTGTTCAAAGGGCTCCTCATGATGTGAGAGGTGTACCAGTACAGGAATGTTTAAGATTTATTTTAATACTTGATTAATACTGTTCTTTGGGCTGACACTGATTGGGAGAGGTAATATTTTATTTTTAGGGGTCAGTTCAATTCAGGTTTAATAATTACATGATAATTCATTTTTCTTAATATACTCATCAAAATAGTAAAGTTGCTTTTCATGCTTGATAGCCAAAGTTGGTCAGAAAAAATTCAGTATTTTGGAGATGGAGATGGGGATGAGACAGGGTATCAGATTGGGAGATTTTATACGGGGATATTTGGTGGTGGGTGATGTCTGCAAACTAGCAAAGAGCCTCTCTTAAATAAAATCTGAGATCTTATTAAGATCTAGAAAATGTTAACTTTTTTCCTCCCCTCCTGTACCTTTGCTGCTTTTTCCCCACATTTTCAAAAATTAATTATTTTAACCAAATCTACCTTCTCATCCCTACAGCAGATTCTTAGGACAAAAATAGAAATGTACTTTCAGATTGTTCCACATTTGGAGTTCGTATCAAATATTGAATCTTTTTAAGTCCCTAGCAGTGAATGTGTGTTATTGAGATTGTTTGAAATGCTTAGTGTCTGGATTTTAGGAAGTATTTATTGAGGGAGGAGTTTATTAAGTTATAGAGTAGAGGGATGCAGTTATATACAGAATTTTCACTATTATGCTCATGCTTAGATATGAAATGGTTGAGGAAAGAAAACTGGAAATGAACAGAACTATATATAAGATGAGAGGCCTTATATGATGGCCCTCTTTAGCACTCTAAATGACAAGCGAAACACATGGTCCTTAACATTTATCTGTTCTCCACTTTATTGACATTCTCTCTTTTAACTCCGTATCAGTTCTGTAGGAAAAAATACCTTTGTGTGCATCAAAATAATTGCCTATCTTTTTTCTCCACATACCTGAGCTGTTCCCTGAACTTGTTTTGGCATGTTCTTCCTTTATTGAACTCCTCTGGTTTAAAAGTGTCTTTCTGTTTCTCTATTTGAATTCTAAGAAGGCAGCAAGACAGGTGTGTGTTAAGGAAGAACGCACGAGTCCGAAAGGGGTAAAGAATTATGAATTTATTAGGTCATCTGGAAAACCAAATGGGCTGAGCTTTGGCGACGTGCGTGCAGTGGTTCTCAACCTTCCTAATGCCGCGACCCTTTAATACAGTTCCTCATGTTGTGGTGACCCCCGATCATAAAATTATTTTCGTTGCTACTTCAAAGCTATAATTTTGCTACTGTTATGAATCGTAATGTAAATATCTGATATGCAGGATGTATTTTCATTGTTTGCGACCCACAGGTTGAGAACCTCAGCACTAAATGAAACTTCAATTTCTAGACTCGAAAAAAATAGTGAAGATGCTAAAACTATTAAAAAGGCCCAACTTCTCATTATTGATGAATGCACCATGGAATCCAGTCATGCTATAAACGCCATAGACAAATTACTAAGAGAAATTTGAATGTTGCATTTGGTGGGGAAGTTCTCCTTCTTGGAGGGGATTTTCGACAATGTCTCAGTATTGTACCGCATGCTATGCGATCGGACATAGTACAAACGAGTTTAAAGTACTGCAATGTTTGGGGATGTTTCACAAAGTTGTCTCTTACAACAAATATGAGATCAGAGGATACTGCTTATAGTGAAATGGTTAGTAAAACTTGGAGATGGCAAACTTGATAGCAGTTTTCATTTAGGAATGGATATTATTGAAATCCCCTGTGAAATGATTTGTAATGGATCTATTATTGAAGCTACCTTTAGAAATACTATATCTATAGATAATATAAAAATATATCTAAACGTGCAATTCTTTGTCCAAAAAATGAGCATGTTCAAACAGTAAATGAAGAAATTTTAGATATACTCGATGGAGATTTTCACACATATTTGAGTGATGATTCCATTGATTCTACAAATGATGCTGAAAAGGAAAATTTTCGCATTGAATTTCTTAATAGTATTACTCCTTTGGGAATGCCGTGTCATAAATTAAAATTGAAAGTGGGTGCAATCATCATGCTATTGAGAAGTCTCAATAGCATTACAAAGACCTCAAGCATGGGGTCTTTGTAATGGTACCAGATTTATTATCAAAAGATTATGACCTAACATTATCGAAACTGAAGTATTAACAGGATCTGCAGAGGAAGAGGTTGTTCTGATTCCAAGAATTGATCTGTCCCCATCTGACACTGGGCTCCCATTTAAATTGATTCGACGACAGCTTCCTGTGATGCCAGCATTTGTGATGACTATTAATAAATCACAAGGACAAACTCTAGACAGAGTAGGAATATTCCTACCTGAACCCGTTTTCGCACATGGTCAGTTATATGTTGCTTTCTATCGAGTTCGAAGAGCATGTGACATTAAAGTTAAAGTTCTAAATACTTCATCACAAGGGAAATTAGTCAAGCACTCTGAAAAGTTTTCACTCTATTTTTTTTAAAATATATATTTTATTGATTTTTTACAGAGAGGAAGGGAGAGGGATAGAGAATTAGAAACATCAATGAGAGAGAAACATCGATCAGCTGCCTCCTGCACACTCCCTACTGGGTATGTGCCCGCAACTAAGGTACATGCCCTTTACTGGAATCGAACTTGGGACCCTTGAGTCCACAGGCCAACGTTCTATCCATTGAGCCAAACCAGTTAGGGCAAAGGTTTTCACTCTTAATGTGGTGTACAGGGAGATATCAGAATAAGTTTAATCACTTTATCAGTCATTGTTTGCATCACTGTTGTTTTTATATCATGTTTTTGTTGTTTTCATATCATTTTTATATCATGCCTCTGTTGTTGTTATATCCTTTTGTTACTATTTATTAATAAATTTATATATTATTTTCATATACATTTTACTAATTTCCTTTCATCTCTCACACTTCTATCATAGAGAAAGGGCAAGTAGCAATATTAAAATATTTCCGCTAATTAATTCCCTTTTAATGTGCATGAATTTCGTGCACTGGGCTACAAGTCTAGATATAATCAAATAGTCCTTCTAAAAGAGAGTGAATGGAGACCAGACTGCCATTGGTTAGCCACTGGGTTTCGAATACTAGAAGACAGTGCCCTCCTGTGCTTGGAAATGACTCATTGTCCCAGCTTCCTCTGATATCTCAACACATTTTAGTGACAAGCTCATCAAAAACAAGGCAGTGGTTAGAGCATCGGCCCACAGACTGAAGGGTCTCAAGTTTGATTCTAGTCAAAGGCAGGTATCTCAGTTGCAGGCTCAATCTCTGGCCTCCGGTTGGGGCTGGTGCAGGAGGCAACCAATCAGTGTGTGTGTGCATCTCTCTCTCCCCCTCCTTCCACAGTCTCTCTCTTTCAAAAAAAAAGTCAATGGAAAAAATATCCTTGGGTGCGGATTAACAAAACACAAGGTAGGTCTAATTTCTCTCTCACTCTGAAGTGGTTTATTCCCAACCAATGGGTGAGTTAAAATATGTAATTACTAGAGGCCCAATGCAGGAAATTTGTGCAAGAGTAGGCCTTTGCAGTGAGGCAGCTGCCTAGATCCCTCCCTCACAGCTGTGGCGGCTGCAGCCCTGGCTTAGTCCCAGAAGGATGTCCAGTCTAATTAGCATATTACCCTTTTATTATTATAGAAGATATGAAAGGCTCATAAAAGTAATCACTGCAGCCACCCAAGAATTTTCTAGCTCCCAGCCTCATCAATAAGAAGTGGTCAGTGGAGGGATAGTTTGTTTTCAACCTTTATATTCTGACACTGTGTAACTTAACACAACATTAACAGGGAAGAAACTGGCAGAAATCACAAATCTGAGGAAAGCAGCCTTCAGAGTTTATAAGCCTTAAGATAAATCATTAGCATAGTTACCTATCTGAGAGCTATATGTAGGGAAAACCCAGTTAATATTCTAGTAGAGAAGTAAGGAAAATGTATTAAGATTAATAGGGATACAAGAAGTTTATATTTTCTGATACCATTAATGAATAAGAAGCAGCAGCTCAGCTGGTACAGCTCAGTGGATTGAGCGTCTTCCCATGCAGGGAGGTCATGGGTTCAATTCCTGGTCAGGGCACATGTCCAGGTTTCTGCCCAATCCAGGTGGGGGGCATGCAGGAGGCAGCTGATCGATGTTTCTCTCTCATCGCTCTAATGGATGCAGCAACACATGCTTTTCTACTTAGTGCCTGGGCTTTTTTTTTTTTTTTTTAAATATATTTTTTATTGATTTCAGAGAGGAAGGGAGAGGGAGAGAGAGATAGAAACATCAATGAGAAGAATCACTGATCAGCTGCCTCCTGCACACCCCCCACTGGGGATCAAGCCCGCAACCAGGGCATGTACCCTTGACCGGAATCGAACCTGGGACCCTTCAGTCCACAGGCCGACACTATCCACTGAGCCAAACCAGCTAGGGCGGGGCTTTTTTTTTTTTTTTTTTAAGATACTTAACCCAGCTGGATTTCCTGTAAGACCTAGACCTAAAGTATCAAGTTTACTTTCCTAAATGTGCTAATAACAAAACAACTCAAATCAGCTACTTCAGTTAACACTATAACTCTAGGCCCAGACTTAAGTTTTTACCAAAACTGATGTCCTATGACTGATACACAAGGTAGGGCAAAAGTAGGTCTACAGTTGTTCGCATGGCAAATGATTAATAAATAATAATACAAGAATAAACTCTGTGTTTCGAATACAATTGTAAACCTACTTCTGTCCCACCTTATACTAGGTGTATTGGTTAATAATGCTGATTTTTTTCAATAGATGGAGTTACACATATGTTGCTATATATGCAATCTGATATGTATGCTATTTGTTGTATTGATAGCAAGCTTCAAAACTTCATGTCAAATTTTCTGAAGGTGTTAACATAACAGATATTTTCACGCTTAAAAATGTCGAATTTCGTGCCAAAAAAAGAGCATGTGCGCGAAGTTTCAATTCATTACTTTATTTTGAAGAAACGTGCTACTGAATACTTCGGGAAGCTTATGGTGAACATGTTTCATCTCAAGATACTTGTGAACGCAAGTTTAAACGCTTTAAAAGTGATGATTTCGATGTGAAAGACAAAGAACATCGAGGTCAACTGAAAAAGTTTGAAGACCAACAATTACAAGCATTACTGCATGAAGATGCGTGTAAAACTCAAAAACAACTTGCAGAAAGATTAAACATTGCTCAACAAACAATTTCCGATCGTTTACAAGCAATGGGAAAGATTTTAAGGGAAGGAAAATGGGTGCCACATCAACTGAACAAAAGACAAATGGAAAACTGAAAAGTCATCAGTAAAATGTTGCTTCAACGGCACGAAAGTCTTTTTTGCATCGAATTGTGACTGGCGATGAAAAGTGGATTTATTTTGAGAATCCCAAACGCACAAAATCATGGGTTGATCCAGGTCAACCATCAACATTGACTGCAAGGCCAAATCACTTCAGAAAGAAGACAATGCTCTGTGTTTGGTAGGATCAGGAAGGTGTGGTGTATTATGAGCTTCTAAAACCAGGTGAAACCCTTAATACTGATCGCTACTGACAACAAATAATCAATTTGAACCATGCTTTAATAGTAAAACGACCAGAATTGGCCAGAAGACACGGCAAAGTAATTTTGTTTCATGGTGACGCACCATCACACACTTCAAAACCAGTTAAAGACACATTAAAAGATCTTGCCTGCAAGTATTAACCCACACACTGTATTCACCAGACCTTGCTCCTTCAGATTACCACTTGTTCCGATCGATGACACATGCACTTTCTGAGCAGCACTTCAAAACATATGAAGAAGTGGAAAATTGGGTCTCTGAATGGTTTACCTCAAAACAAGAAAAGTTCTATTGGGACAGTATCCACAAATTGCCTGAAAGATGGGGAAAATGTGTAGATAGCAATGGACATTACATTGAATAAAGCATTTTTGATGTTTCTCTTGAAATTATCATGTTTTCTTTGATTACAAAATCTGCCATTACTAACTGGTACACCTAGTATATCAACTGATCTGGCTTCCCACCTATTCCTTCTATCCATTTCTCATTCCTTTCAGGGATGAGTTTCTTATGTGCCAGGCAAGTGCTGTCCTTCACCAATAGAACTAACCCAAACACTATTTTTCTTGGGAGGCATGACAAAGTGACAGAAAACAACAAAACAACCAGTAGAGCACAAGACTAAAAACCTAGCTGGTGATCAATCAGAACCAATCAGGCAGAGGTTATTTATCTAGGTTCTGTTTTGTTTGAAGGGTGGGAGGTTTCTAAGCCACAGTCACCATGAGACTTACACGAGAAAAGGCATGCCATTCTAGCCTCAAATAGCCCAAAGAGTTGGAGGGACAATTTACAACCTCTTGTGTAAAAAATGTCTATAAATGCCAGTGCCATTCTTTGCCCTGTCACTTCCCATTATCCTAAACCAACAGGATTCTATTCACTGAGACTTAAGCTAAAAACATGAATGGACAGGCCTTTCTTGGGCAGGCAAAAGAGGTTTTGTGCATAGTATACTAATGGAATATATGAACAGTTATACAAAAGTCAGCCTAGGAAGAATAGCTGAGATTCAGTGCCCTCAATTTTATAATATGGTCAAGCTATAAATCTAAAATATGATCAGATTATGACAGTTAAAAAAGAAATCAGCCATAAATACTATTAATCCATGGTTCACTTCCTCTCATACACTTTCCCTCTTTATCATATATAATAAATATATACTTATTATATATGCAGCAAAATCTACTGAAGAGAAATAAGCAAGCAATTGGAGTCTTAACCTGGATCAAGTAAACACAAACCCTGTGCAATGGAGATGACAGGAGGTGGGTTTCTCATTGTACTTTTTAGGATATTAGGATGAAGAAGAGGCATCTCCACACCATCTCCTAACTTACCAGTATTGGCATCATCTCTACATGAATGAGATCTGTGCCTAACGAACCGTAAAACTTAAAGCAGGTGTCTAAATTATGTAGGAGGATGTTATACTAGAATCCAGGACCCCAAAATAAGGTGGACAGAATGCTGATCTGGCTGTTCCATAAAAATAAACTTAATCATGTCACTACCTTGGCCAACCAAACAAATACTAGGTAGAAAATCAGCTCTGGTGATAAAGAACAGTTATACATAAGACAAACAGGCAATTGTCACTGAGAATATATCCAGTTTGCAATTTCAGGCTTTGGATATAGGACACTAGGTTCTAGGAAACAAGTTACTTGAAAAAAAGAACACTTTCTTTTATCTTACTCCTTTTCCTCCAATTCCTCTCTTTCTATAAATTCAGTCTAAAATAGTTTATATTCTAGCCTGGCCAGCATGGACCTATGAACTAGGAGGTTAAGCTTCGACCTATGAACTAGGAGGTCAGGGTTTGATTCCTGGTCAGGGGACACGCCCAGGTTGTAGGCTCCATCCCCAGTGTGGGGCACATGCAGGAGGCAGCTAATCAATGATCCTCTCTCATCATTGATATTTCTATCTCTCTCTCTGAAGTCAATAAAAATATAAAAAATAATTAAAAATGAAACTGTTTATATTCTACAAGTACTGAAAAATTCTGGGCTACAAAAACAGGAATTCAATTTATGTGGTCTGATAAAGGAGTTCTATGCTACTTCCAAGTATAAAAGCTGTGTGGGAGACATAAACTAGACTTGAGTAGTTTAATACACATGTGGCTATTCAATTAAAAATTCAGTTCCTCAGTTACACTAGCTATATTTCAAGTGGCCAATAACCACATATTGCTAATCATTACTATATTAGATAACAGATTATTAAATAGAACAATATTCTATAGACTATTTCTATCACCACAGAAAGTTCTACTGGACAGTAGCAGTCTAGACAGCAAAATATCAACATTTTCTAGGACATTTTAGTGGTTTATGGGGAAAATTAGAGCAAACTGTTAAAATGAGGATGATTATGAAAACCAGGATTTATGATCAATGTATATGGAACTTATACTCAAAGAAGACATCTAAGAAAGTTACAAACCTCCAAGCAAAGTGGTATCTGGAAGAAATCATATACTCTAGTACAGTGCTATTCAAAATGTGATCTGCTTCCTGGTGCTGGTCCCCAAACTGTTTGTTACCACTCTGCAGTTAAATCCAGAAATTGGGAGTGTTTAGAAACTTCTAGAGTAATTTAACATTGCTGTGACATTTTAATTTTATTGTATTTTACAAAAGTACCACTCTGCAATAAACTAGAAATTTAAAAAAGCTAGTCTTTGCCTGGGCTGGTAGCTTAGTGGTTGGGACATCACCCCACACACAAAAGGGTTGAGGGTTTGATTCCTGGTCAAGGAAAAAAAAATAGCTAGTTTTGCCACAGAACTTGAGAGAAACACTACTCTAGAACATATGTGTGACAATGAATATGATTAGAGAACAGAGCTCATATAGTCAGAGTTCTGCCAATTACCACTATCCTATCTAATAAAAGAGAAACATGGTAATTAGTGTACGTCCGCTACCCTTCCCATTGGCTAATCAGGGCGATATGCAAATTAACTGCCAGCCAAGATGGCGGCCGGCAGCCAGGCAGCTTGAAACTAACATGAGGCTTGCTTGCTTCAGTGACGGAGGAAACCAACGTTCCCCGCCTGCCTTGATGGCCTCTGAGCTTGCAATTTGAAACATAGTTACAAACATAGAAGCTAAACAAAACCCCAGAAACCTGCTTTCAGCAGCCGGGATCTCAGAGCTGGAGTTGATACAGTGTTTCGATTAGAGAACACAAACAAACCAGATATCTGCTTTCAGCAGCCGAGGCCTAAGAGCTGGAGTCAGAGCTAAAGCTGGCCCAGAATAAAAAAAAAAGAAAAAAAGGAGCAGTTGGGAGCTTCAGTCACCCACCAGCCTGAAAACAGCCCTCAGCCCCTCACCCAGACTGGCCAGGCACCCCAGTGGGGACCCCCACCCTGAAGGGTGTGTGACCAGCTGCAAACAGCCATCATCCCCTCATCCAGGCTGGCCAGGCACCCCAGTGGGGACCCCCACCCTGATCCAGGACACCCTACAGGGCACACCAGCCGGCCCCCACCAGTGCACCAGACATCTATCCTATATAGTAAAAGGGTAATATGCCTCCCAGCACCAGGATCAGCGGAGCTGCGAGGCCTCCTGGCACCGGGATCAGCGTGTCAGGGGGCAGCGCCCAAACCCCGATCGCCCTGCGGCTCTGTGTGTGACAGGGGACGGGGCCACAACCTCCCTATCCGCCCTGCTCTGTTCGTGACAGGGGAAGGCACGCCAACCCCCTGATCAGCCCTGCTCTGTGCCTGATAGGGAGGAGCTCCCCAACCCCCTGATCGCCCTGCGGCTCTGTGTGTGACAGGGTGCGGCGCCCCAACCCCCCCACCCCACGGGCCCTGCTCTGTGTGTGACAGTGGGTGGCGCCCCAGCCCCCTGATAGGCCCTGCTCTGTGCCTGATAGGGGGGAGCTTCCCAACCCCCTGATCACCCTGCGGCTCTGTGTGTGACAGGGTGCGGCGCCCCAACCCCCCCCACCCCCACGGGCTCTGCTCTGTGTGTGACGGGGTAGAGCCATAACCTCCCCATCGGCCCTGCCCTGAGTGTGACAGTGGCAGCGCCCCAACCTCCTGATCAGCCCTGCTCTGTGGGTGATAGAGGGCGGTGCCCCAACCCCCTGATCCGCCCTGCTGTGTGTGTGACAGGGGGCGGTGCCCCAACTCCCCTATCGGCCCTACTCTGTGAGTGACAGGGGGGAACTCCCCAACCCCCTGATGGGCCCTGCTCTGTGAGTGACAGGGGGCAGCGCACCAACCCCGATTGGCCCTGCTCTGTGCGTGACGGGGTGGCGCCGCAACCTCCCCATCGACCCTGCCTTGAGTGTGACAAGGGGCGGTGCTCCAAACCCCCAAATGACCCTACCCTGAGTGTGACTGAGGGTGGCATCGCAACCTCCCGATCCGCCCTGCTCTGTGCATGACAGGGGGTGGCGTCCCAACTCCCCAATCGGCCCTGCTCTGAGCCCGACCAGGGGCTGCACCTAGGGATTGGGCCTGCCCTCTGCCACCCGGGAGCAGGCCTAAGCCAGCAGGTCGTTATCTCCCGAGGGGTCCCAGATTGAGAGAGGGCACAGGCCGGGCTGAGGGACCCCCCTCCCCCCTGAGTGCACAAATTTTTGTGCACCGGGTCTCTAGTCCTATATAATAAAAGGGTAATATGCAAATTGACCCTAACAGCAGAAAGACTGGGAATGACTGGTCACTATGACACACATTGACCACCAGGGGGCAGACGCTCAATGCAGGAGCTTCCCCCTGGTGGTCAGTGCACTCCCACAGGGGTAACTCTGCTCAGCCACAAGCCAGGCTGCTGGCTGCCAGCACAGCAGAGGGAGAGGGAGGGGGAGGGGGAGGGGGAGGGGGAGGAAAGAGACGAAACATCGATGTGGGAGAGATACATCGATTGGTTGCCTGGTTGCCTCCTGCATGTGCCCCAACCAGGCAGGGGATTGAACCTGCAACCCAGGTACATGCCCTTGACCGGGAATTGAACCAGCAACCCTTCAGTGAATGGGCTGGCGCTCTAACCATTGAGATACTGGCCAGGGCATTACTCCCATTTTTATAGATGAGGATCAAATAAGTTTAATATTTTGCTCAAAGTCACAAAATCAACTAAGGTTATCTCCTTCGTGTTCTGCTCATGGACTGGCAAAATCAGGTCAAATATGGAGAAAGATTATAGGGAAATGAAAAGAAAAGCTGATGTCCCTGAATTGAAACACTATCAAAATAACCCAAGTGGCCTGGCCAGTGTGGCTCAGTGATTGAGTGTTGACCTATGAACCAGGAGGTCACAGTTCAATTCCGGGTCAGGGCACATGCCTGGGTTGCAGGCTTGATCCCCAGTAAGGGGCATGCAGGAGGCAGAGCCAATCAAGAATTCTCTCTCATGATTGATGTTTCTATCTCTCTCCCCCTCTCCCTTCCTCTCAGAAATCAATAAAACACACACACACACACACACACACACACACACAAAACAACTCAGGCAGACAGTGTATGTGAGGGACAAATTCCTCTCAGGAATGTGTCCATGTGAGCTGAGTAGTAGGAGGTACAATGTTCAATTTAATTCATTTTGATGGAACATACGAACATACATAATTCCTTAGAAGAGTGAAGTTATTGCTGAGATTCTCAGACACCTAACCCTCATATACAAAAGGAGATAGATGAAATCCAGGGCCACACATCCAAAGCATCCTTTCCCTTGGCCATCTAGCAAAACACAAATGACTTTGGGTTTATAGTAATTCTTCCCAATTAAGCTGCACGTGGTTTAAGAATCACATACTCTGCCTTTCTCTCGACTCCTAAATTGTAAAAATTTCACACAAACCAGCAAATACTCCTATTGAACACCTATGGTTTCAGCATCAAACTGAGCACACAGAGCTGATGTTGTATTTCTGGTAAACACAAAAGGAAGGGAAGATGAAACATAGCTGTAAGCAAGATTATGAGTCGTTCTCCCCCACTCCTCCCACTGCAGGTACAAGTGTTTACTTCTTAGTGTTCAGTTTTTTTCCTGAGCAAAAATATAACCAGTAACTAGTCAGGTCAATTTTTTCCTATGAATTTCCAAAGAGCTCAATATTTCTATGCTCAAATGGGAAAAAATAATTTAAAAAAATTTTTTTTTCGACAACCAAGAGAAATACAGAGCATGCTCAAACAGCCTAAGTAGAAGTTATGAAAACAATCTGGGTGGGGGGGAACCAATTAGCTTTGTGAAACAATTTCTGTAATACAATCAGTAGTCAGTGAGAGGAGATGAGAGCCAAAGGCCTGTGTGAAACAAAGTGTTACATTCTTTTTTTTTTTTTTAAGTATATTTTATTGATTTTTTACATAGAGGAAGGGAGAGAGATAGAGATAGAGAGTTAGAAACATCGATGAGAGAGAACAATCAATCAGCTGCCTCCTGCACATCTCCTACTGGGGATGTGCCCGCAACCCAGGTACATGCCCTTGACCGGAATCGAACCTGGGACCCTTCAGTCCACAAGCCGACGCTCTATCCACTGAGCCAAACTGGTTTCGGCCAAAGTGTTACATTCTTAACCTGGTAGTCCCTAAGCTGTTCTAACATTGCAAAAGCAGTACTTTACCTTTCTGGAGATTGAAGAAACATTCAAACCAAATCTTTGAGCTCTTTCCTTTAGCTTGTCCAGGTTAACCTACAAAAACAATGGGGGAAAACAAACACCAACAAAAAACCAACCTATATTTTAAAAAACCAAAACAGAAAATACAGAAGGCAGAAACTATGATCCAATGATAAGAGTTAAATAAGCCTACATCAAAGATAATCTATGTGCCAAATTAGGACAGAAAGCAGCACCCGTCCATGCCACTAATTATTAAAAAGGCTTCTTTTGGAATGCAGTGACAGAGTCGGCCCTACCACCTTCATTCATCAAAGGTGGCAAGAACCTCATGAGGGTTTAAGATCAAAGTAGGACAAACACTGCTTGAAAAAGCAAACAAATGTCTAAATCATCACCTCCTAAGTCCTTCATTCACAGTCCAAAATCATCAATTCCTATAGTCTCTGCAAATAGTTCTTAACTCTATCTCTTAGCAAAAAGATATCACTGCACTTGAACTTTCTTTAGAAGACAAATCTACCACCAGTACCCTACTCAATTTTCTTGGAAGCCTTGATATATCAAGATTATCATAGGCATATTTAGGACATTTTCTTTCTTTTTAGGTAGAGGAAGGATATTTTGAATGATTAATGCATGTAATTGCTGAGGCCACTATGTACAGGTAAGAGAGGTGGATATTTCTTTATCTCTTCCCCCTTGGACAGAGTCTTGATGATTTCCTCCCTCTTGGCCTGGAGCCATTCTTCATGGAGCTTGCGTGCTTCCTTGGTCTTAGACCTATGGGCCTCAGCCTGGTCAGCCAGAAGTTTGCTGAGTCTCGTCTGCCTTCCTTCAGCTCATGAATGTGTTCCATAAGAATCCGCTTGTTTCTGAACATGTTACCTCTCACTTTCAGGCTGTGATACATGTGGTGGACAATCTTCTTAGATTCACAGTATCTTCTAAGCATCTGGAAAAGAATTCTCATCCTCCTCATCCAGGCTACCTTCTCAGCCATTCAAGCACTGGCAGTACCCTTTGGTTTACCTCAGCCATATGCCTGCCCTTCTTGCAGGCCAAGGTGTTTTTCAGGGATCAAGCTTGGGGAATGGACAATCACAGGCTTCCAGATCATCAGTCCATCTTTGATCAACTTCCAGATCTGCTGATGGGAGTTGGCAATGGCGATTTCATTGGTCTCACTGGGGTCTAACCCAACCTTCTTTTTGCCACAGAAAAGGACACTGCAGCCAAGCCTCTTCTGAAGCCTGAGCAATACTCATGTATGTGGACACACCGGTAAAAGTATTTGGAAAATTTTCATTACTACTACCACTAAAAATAATGAACTGTAACCACAAAAGCAGAATTCCATAAAGCTGAACATATTTCTTTTTTTATAGTAAACACTGACCTTTAAAATTCTATTTTTATTATTATCATATTTTAAATCCTCACCCGAGGATATGTTTTTATTGATTTCAGAGAGAGGAAACGGGAGACAGAGAGAAAGAAACATCAATGTGAGAAAGAAACATCAACTAATTGCCTCCCGTACATGCCAACCAGGGATTGAACCGGCAACCTGGATATGTGCCCTGACCGGGAATCAAACTTGGACCTTTCCATGTACAGGATGACACTCCAACCAACTGAACTAAGGACAAACTGAACATATTTCACCACATCACTTATTTTCATTTTCTAATCATGCCTACTAGTCACAATGGCCCAGAAGTGTCTTATTCTACTAGTCTTTATTCTGATTTTACATTTACTAGGAGTGCTGAAAAATACCAGTATCTATAAATAGAACTCATTAAGTTGCTTTCACAGATTTTCTTGTGGTAATTAAGAATTAGACATTATCAAAGCCACTGGACAAGGCCTAAAACTGCAGTACCATAAAACAAAGAGTTACACGGGCTGTCCTCTAACAAAATCTATTCATTTGTTCAAGAGGAGTGGTAGGAAAGGGGATGTCTATAGTATTTTTGAAGACATGGAAATTTTCCTGACCTCTTGGTACCTCTAACAATTCTCTTTATTCAGGACATCAAACATTACTGAAAACAGTTACCAAGCTCATATGACCTCAGTTTCCTTTGACCTGGGGAGGAGAAGTCTCTCTAACTTTTATACTAACTGGATAGAGTTAAGTTTTAGCTCTCAAGGTATAAAATAAGATTTCTTACCATAGGCTTGGTGTCAGATGACAGGCCTAAAAAAAGAGAGTTTTATTTAATATTTTAAAAAGTCATAAAGGAAGCTCATAGTCTTCAAATCAAGTCAGACAGCATAGAAATAATATATATGACAAATCTCCTTTATTAGAAGTAAAAGGCAGATTGCATCTAGAGATCATATCTGTATAGCCACTTTGGAAACAGTTTGGCAGTTCCTCAGAAAGTTAAAGCATAGTTTACCATATGATTCAGTAATTCCATGCCTAGGTATATACACAAAAGACATGAAAACATTTATCTATACAAAAACTTGTATATGAATGTTCACAGCAACATTATCCATAGTAGCCAAAGTGTGAAAACAACCCAAATGTTCATCAACTGATGAATGGTTAGATAAAATATGGTATATCCACACAATGGAATATTACCCAACAATAAAAAGAAATGAAGTTCTGATAAATGCTACAACATCTGAATATATTATGCTAAGTAAAAGAATTCAGTCACAAATAACCACAAATTATATGATTCCACTTATATGAAGGAAAATTTATATATACATAAGAAAAAATCAGTGGTTGCTTAGGGGGACAGGATGGGAAACAACTGATAATGAGTACAGGGTTTTGTTTTTGGGTGATTGATATGTCCTAAAATTAGACTGTGATGATAGCTGCACAACCCTGTAAATATAAAGAAACCAATAAATTATATATTTTAAATGGATGAATTGTATGGTATATGAATTATATCTCAATAAAGCTGTTAAAAAATGAGAAAGAAATTCATATCTGGAAAAAAGAGCAGAGCTATTATCATGAGTTAAAATTATGGCCTCTTTTTTAAAAATATACTTTCTTATTGATTTCAGAGAGGAAGGGAGAGGGAGAGGTAGAAACATCAATGATGAGAGAGAATCATTCATCGGCTACTTCCTGCATGCCACACTGGGGATGGAGCCCACAATGTGGGCATGTGCCCTGACCAGGAATGGAACCATGACCTCCTGGGACCTCCCGGGACCTCCCGGTTCATAGGTTGACACTCAACCACTGAACCACACCAGCTGGGCAAAATTATGGCCTCTTTAAGATAATGTTCTGTCTGGAAATTATCACTAAGATGCAAGTAGTAAACTGGTCTATAGGATCAAACCTAATCTAGTGAATAATTACTGACTTAAAACTTTTCAAAAGTTTATTTTAAGCAATCTCAATTTTGTCATTGGTTCTGTAACTTTCCAATGTAAGCATTTATGTATGGATTCAACTTTTACCATAACCCATGTGCTAGGAACTCTTAGATGTTTTTATGTTCTCACTCATAACACTAAAACTCCTTTCAAATGTTCTGTTCAAACATTTTAATTGATTTTTTTAGAGAGAGAGAAAGGGAGAGGGTAAAGAGACAGAAACATTGATGAGAGAAAAACATCGATTGGCTGCCTCCTACATGCCCACAACTGGGCAGTGCCCTGACCAGAAATCAAACCGGTGACCTCGAACTGGTGACCTCCTGGTTCATGGGTCAACACTTAACCAGTGAGCAATACCAGCCAGGCTGTTCTGTTCTTTAGAGCTACTCTGTAATTCTAGGATGTCAGAGTTACGGTAACACTGTAAATGTTATCTATACATTATTTTTACTGATCAGGTTTACTTTTCAGACTGTATTCATCTTAACTTTTGTTCTTTCTTCAAATTGCACCACCTGAGAGAACCAAGATGGCGGCATAGGTTAACGCCGGAGTTTGCTGCTTTGAACAACTACTTCAAAAGTGAAACCAAAAAACGGAAGGGACATCACCCAGAACCACAGGAACGCTGGCTGAGTGGAAGTCCTACAACTAGGAGGAAAGAGAAACGCACACGGACACTCAGAGGAGGCGCAGTGGTGAAGTCAAATTCTGAGGTGCGGAGTGCGCGGAGTGGGCTGGCGGCGGAGGGCGCGGTTGTTGTTTTCAATCGGGAGGGAGTCGCAGACTCTGAGCTCCAGATCCCGGCGAGTCTTTAGGGACCCAGACTCAAACGGGAGAAACGGGACTGTCTGGCTTCGGTCATAGCGAGGGCAGCTTTCTCTCCGAGCCTTGCAGCGGGTGCTGGGACTCAGAGAGGCAGAGCCCCTGGGGACAGGACTGAGAGCCGCCATAACTGCTCTCTCCGGCCCACCCTGTTGATCCTGTGTGACCCGCTCCGCCCAAGCCCTGCACAGAGGCATTTACCGGATAGCCTCAGGCAAAGGCTAAATTAGCACCTCCCTAGAGGACAGAAGTTCTCTCACTGCTGACACAGCTGATTCTCATAGCCACTTGGCCTGGAGGTCAAACCCTCCCTGGAATTAGCTACAACAATCAAGATTTATCTATAAGACTTCGAACAAAGACCACTAGGGGGTGCACCAAAGAAGCATAACAAAATGCGGAGACAAAGAAACAGGACAAAATTGTCAATGGAAGAAATAGAGTTCAGAACCACACTTTTAAGGTCTCTCAAGAACTGTTTAGAAGCTGCCGATAGACTTAATGAGATCTACACGAAAACTAATAAGACCCTCGATCTTATATTGGGGAACCAACTAGAAATTAAGCACACACGGTCTGAAATAACGAATATTAAACAGACGCCCGACAGCAGACCAGAGGAGCGCAAGAATCAAGTCAATGATTTGAATTGCGAGGAAGCAAAAAACATCCAACGGGAAAAGCAAAATGAAAAAAGAATCCAAAAATGCGAGGATAGTGTAAGGAGCCTCTGGGACAGCTTCAAGCGTACCAACATCAGAATTATAGGGGTGCCAGAAGATGAGAGAGACCAAGATATTGAAAACCTATTTGAAGAAATAATGACAGAAAACTTCCCCCACCTGGTGAAAGAAATGGACTTACAGGTCCAAGAAGCGCGGAGAACCCCAAACAAAAGGAATCCAAAGAGGACCACACCAAGACACATCATAATTAAAATGCCAAGAGCAAAAGATAAAGAGAGAATCTTAAAAACAGCAAGAGAAAGTAACTCAGTTACCTACAAGGGAATACCCATACGACTGTCAGCTGATTTCTCAACAGAAACTTTGCAGGCCAGAAGGGAGTGGCAAGAAATATTCAAAGTGATGAATACCAAGAAACTACAACCAAGATTACTTTATCCAGCAAAGCTATCATTCAGAATTGAAGGTCAGATAAAGAGCTTCACAGATAAGGAAAAGCTAAAGGAGTTCATCACCACCAAACCAGGATTATATGAAATGCTGAAAGGTATCCTTTAAGAAGAGGAAGAGGAAGAAAAAGGTAAAGATACAAATTATGAACAACAAATATGCATCTATCAACAAGTGAATCTAAGAATCAAGTGAATAAATAATCTGATGAACAGAATGAACTGTTGATTATAATAGAATCAGGGACATAGAAAGGGAATGGACTGACTATTCTTGGGGGGGAAAGGGGTGTGGGAGATGTGGGAAGAGACTGGACAAAAATCGTGCACCTATGGATGAGGACAGTGGGTGGGGAGTGAGGGCAGAGGGTGGGGCGGGAACTGGGAGGAGGGCAGTTATGGGGGGGAAAAAAAAGAGGAACAAATGTAATAATCTGAACAATAAAGATTTAATTAAAAAAAAAAAGTTAAAAAAAAACAAAAAACAAATTGCACCACCTAATGTCTTAAATAATTTTGTTGTACTATCATCAATCCTATTATCTCTCTCTTGAAATAACTAAAAGCTAGAAAATAACTTATTTCTAAAACACATACTGATAGTGGCCAGAATTTTTCTGGTCTTTTAGAAAGCACAGCAATATAAGATCTTTAGAGGATATTTTCTTAACACACTTGAAACTACAAACAAGTCACTAGGAAGACCGGATTGGATTAGGAGATTACATTTAAATTTTACAGGGATTATGTCCTTTTAAAAAACAATAACCTGCCCTAGCTGGTTTGGTTCAATGGATAGAGCGTCAGCCTGCAGACTGAAGGGTCTCGGGTTCGATTCTGGTCAAGGGCACATGCCTGGGGTTATGGGCTTGATCTCCAGTGTGGGGTGTGCAGGAGGCAGCCGATCAATGATTCTTCCTCATCACTGATGTTTCTCTCTCTCTTTCCCTCTCCCTTCCTCTCTGAAATCAATAAAAAAAAAAAAACCCAGCCGAAACCGGTTTGGCTCAGTGGATAGAGCGTCGGCTTGGGGACTGAAAGGTCCCGGGTTCGATTCCGGTCAAGGGCATGTACCTGGGTTGTGGGCACATCCCCAGTAGGAGATGTGCAGGAGGCAGCTGATCGATGTCTCTCTCATCGATGTTTCTAGCTCTCTATCTCTCTCCTTCCTCTCTGTAAAAAATCAATAAAATATATTTTAAAAAAAAAAACCAATAACCTTTATTTCCTAATTTATTACAAAATGCATATTCATTGTAGAAATTTTTTTCATTGTAGAAATTTTAAAAACAGACAAGATTTAGTCACTCAAAATTCTACCAGAGATAATGAGTATTAACAATTTAGTATATTTCCTTTATTTCCTAGCCATACATGCACTAGGAAATGACAATCTACTGCAAATTTTATAACTTTCTTTTTTCACTTAATATCTTCCTGATAAATATTCTTCAATATCATTTTTAACATCTGCATGGCCTTCTACTATACCATGGTACAAATTTATTTAACCAATTCCCGATTGTGTATTACACTGCTTCCAGTTACTGATCACTACAAATAATGCATGATAAACTTTGTGGCTAAATCTTTAAGTATATCCAAGATTATTTCCTTGTAAATTCCTAGAAGTAAGATTGTTGAGGTAAAAAAGACTCTTTCCCTTTACCACTACACGAAGCAGAATAACAATGGACAGGTACATAATAATTATATACTGATTTGAGACAACAGAATGAGTAAGTGAGGTACTAGAAACTTCTCTGAAAATGTCCAAGAAAAGAAAAAACAAATGTTGGTACTTCTTCCTATTCTCTTCAGTATCTTCTCTAAATTGCCCAGGAAGGCTTACGTATAGTTTTACCTAAAGCAAAGAGGTAAATGTTACAACTTCTCAAAGGCTTCTAAAGCTAGTAAGTTTACCTCAACTTGGGAGAAATAAAATCTGTGTGCCAGTAAAGTAAGAATATAGAGATAACTTTCTCAGAAGAGTTTCTGTATGCTTACCTTTTGAGGGAACTGAAGAAATTCCAAATCTGTAGAAAGAAAAACAAGCTAAATTTTAGGGAGCTGTTCACACTCCTGGTCTCCGTGTCAAGTGTACATATGGCACTTCTTGCTTGTGATCTCAAGGCTTGCAATCATTAGCTAATTCTAACAACCCCATGAAAGAAGTTCCGTTTACTCTTTTTCTCACCAAGAGTCCAAATAATAAGCTAAAAGGAAGCCTTATCAGAAGTATTAGTCAGTTCCTGACTTTTACCTATTACAAAAACCCTGCTCAATAATAAAACCTATCTATAGCTACTATATCCAAATCAACAGAGTTCTGAATAGAGCCAAAAAAGCTTCTTTTCAGCAAGGTCTATATCCTCATTAAAGTCAACAATTATATTTAAAATCATAGCCCCTCACCTTCATACTATCATTATCTCAGGTCCAAAAGGCGGGGGACACTCACCTAGCTGCCCGGGCAGCTTTCTTACTCTCCAAGCTCACAGGTACATTGAATCTTTCAGCTCTCTTCTGCATTCTCTAAGTGATAATGGACAAAAGAAGGGGAAAAGAAAAAATTTAATTTCTGGTTTTCTTCTCTTAAGAGAAAAGTTGTTTAGAAGTTTATCTTTAGAACATGAGGAATAATTTCTTAAAATCTAAACTGAGAATACTGACAATCTTAGAGGATATCAGGTTATATCCATCTGAGGGCTTAACTCAATAGCCATTTCCAGAAAGCAAACACAAAAAGACTATTATTACATTCACATCCTCAAAAACTAAAGAAATAAAACAAAACCCACAATCTGCATGAAGCCAAGAAGAAAAAAAGCTGTGTCTAGTTGACCTTTGAAAAGGGATCAAAGGAACAACTTGGTTCCAACAGTGATGGTACGCTTTCAGTTAGAAATGAGGCAGTATATCCTATGTCACCTTTACTTTAAGGGTATATAAAAGAACACAGATCTCGACTGGAACCTAGTTTCAGAGATTTTAAGACAGAATCCCACAGAAATTTCAATTTCACCAGCTAGTGAGTTATAACTTAAGGGTGATATCTTCCCTTGTTACTTTTCTTTTTTTTTTTTTTTTTTTTTTTTTTTAAATATATTTTATTGATTTTTTTACAGAGAGGAAGGGAGAAAGACAGAGAGCTAGAAACATCGATGAGAGAGAAACATCGACCAGCTGCCTCCTGCACACTCCCCACTGGGGATGTGCCCGCAACCCAGGCACATGCCCTTGACCGGAATCGAACCCGGGACCCCTCAGTCCGCAGGCCGACGCTCTATCCACTGAGCCAAACCGGTCTCGGCCCTTGTTACTTTTCATCTCTCCCAAGGTACAATTCTCCCAAGCTCCAATCCTAGCTTGTAAACAACCTAAAGAGAAATACCACTGAGACCACAGGTACAGTGTTATATACAAAAAGACTATGGTTTCAACGATGACTATGCCAGCTGAAATATTTTCTGAAGTGCAGTTGGTGGAAAAATTTTTAAAGTGATAATACAGATAGAATAAAGGGTAAGAAATAGGAAGATATATGTATAGAGGGCCTGCTCTTCTCCCAGGGAGAATACCTACCTCAGTCTGTGGTATTTCAGATGTAATTTTTACTACTTTCTTTTCCGCTGCCCTGGAAAAAAAGGAAAAGAGTTTTTTAAAATGAGAAAACTGACATTCTAAACCAAAACTTTAGAATTGTATAAGAATTTACCTAAATCATGTCTTCTGTCCCATATCTCTCTACCACCCCTTCTTAACCCAAAAAACCTTAAAACGCATTAGAACTTCAATTCCTTGAACTGTCATCTATTGATAAGAGTTCAAATAACAGACTAAGCTACTTTGCTAAAGTATAAGAAAGTTATCAGGAAATAAGTCTGGATATATATATTGGGCTGAAGGGAAATACTCAAAGGATAAGGGAAACCATTTTATTTACTTTTAGGAACTTTTAAATTTACTTCTGGACTCTAACTAGTCCTCTAACCCTCATTTAAATATCAGCTCTCAATTTTCATCACAGAAACAATTAATGTGTGCTCTACAAGCTCTGGTTTCTTTTACAAATCCCTTATATTTCCCATGGGGACTGTAGTTTCAGCTGAAACAGTCAAAATGGGACAAATAAAAATGCCAAAAGGAGTGGGGAGAAAAAAGGCTAAGGGGAGTTTGAATTAGGAAAACAAGGTAAGTTACTAGTCAAAAGGCTAAGAGAAAACAAAAGAGGAGGACCACAGGGGCGGTAGACAAAGTTCGGAAGTACCCAGGATAAATGGAAGGGAATTAACCTTCCACCAAACGACTCCCATAAAACTGTGGGTCATAACCAGTCTCATTAAGGTCCCTCATTTAGAGACATGGGCGGCTTTTGTTCCAATATCCCAGACACTTTTCCCATTTGATGCCCTGAAAGGTAGTAATGGTTTAATGGCATTTTCAGAGGAAGCAATTCTGGAACAGGAACTTACTCTCTCCTACATCCTTTTGTTGGAGGTCCCTGAACTGACATATAAGCAATAGGTGCCCCCTGCTGACCATAACTAAGTCCTACAATATTGAACTGACTTGACTATGAAAAAAGAAAAAAAAACATCAAACTAGAAAGAGGAATATTTTTGGAGACCATCAAACCAAAGATGAAGTAAGGGGGTCTCCTATTGAATGTTCAAGGGAGCTAAATTAGCCCTAAATATTCTGACTTGTAAAGAAATTTCTGAATTCTTCCCAACTCCTGGTCACTCTTCCTTCCCTGTCTTGTTCAGGCAAAAAGGGACACTGAAGTTATGTTTTTCTTCAAGTCCAATGCCATTAAGAAAGCAGTCCTCTCCACCAACCCCAGGCTAATGACTTTCTTCACATTCCTGTCTTAAAGCACAATCACTGCAGTTCACCTCATAGCAGAAATGGAACCACAAAGAGGAACCCTCCTTCTGTTCCATTCTAACTCCCTCAGGTGCATTTAATCACAAGCAATAAAAACACATCACATTCTGGGACTCATGGGAAATTTCGTATCTTCACTGAGAAATTTTTGACACACAGTCACATACAAAACACTGTCTAAACTATAGGAACTCAGACCTTCTCTGAACTGTATATATTTTTAAAAATATATATTTTTATTGATTTCAAGGAGGAAGGGAGAAGGAGAGAGAGATAGAAACATCAATAATGAGAGAGAATCATTGACTGGCTGCCTCCTGCATGACCCCCTAGTAGGGGGCCAAGCCCAAAACCAGGGCATGTGCCCTGACCAGGAATTGAACCGTGACTGCCTGGTTCGTAGGTGGACGCTCAACCACTGAGCCACGCCAGCCGGGCATGTACTATACATAGTTTAGTCTAACCATTACTTCCCTCCAAAAAGCCAAATCACCACCACCCCACACATTCAATTTCCCTGTTTAGAATTAATAAAATTAAAACCCTTTAAACAAATTACACATTTTACATGTCCTAAGAATAATGAACTTTTACAAATTTTCAAACTTCACTTTTCAAAATATTTATTATTGATTTTTTTCTTTTTGAGAGAGAGAGTGCGAAACACTGATCAGCTGCCGTCTGCATGTTCCCTATCCCCTTATTGGGGACAGAGCCCACAACCTGTGTATGTGCCGTGACAGGGAATCAAACAGGCAACCTTTTGGTGCAGGGGATGATGTCAAACCGAGCCACATCGACCAGGTCCAAATTTCATTACTTTTAAACCACACAAGCCAATTATCACTGTATTTACCTGATATTGCTTCTTGCCCAGAAGTCCCCAAAACATCTCAATTTTAAAGCTATCCCATAAAACATTTTCTTAAAACATTATATCTAGCCCTAACCGGTTTGGCTCCGTGGATAAAGCGTCGGCCTGTGGACTGAAGGGTCCCAGGTTTGATTCCGGTCAAGGGCATGTACCTTGGTTGCAGGCACATCCCCAGTAGGGGGTGTGCAGGAGGCAGCTGATCGATGTTTCTGACTCTCTATCCCTCTCCCTTCCTCTCTGTAAAAACTCAATAAAGTATATTAAAAAAAACCCAAAAACATTATATCTAAACACAAGCCCCTATGATGGAAGATAACTAAAAGGTTTTCAAAGCAGTAATATTTGACAAAATCTAATAAAAACATTACATGCACATCCCCTGTAATGCAGCAACTCCAGAGATATATCCTATGAACATATTTGCATAAGTATAAAAACACTGCATAAGGACATGTAGCACTGCATTTTCTGCTAGTATGAATAATCTCAATGTCCATCAACAGGAGACAAATGAAATTACTGTTTATCCCTGGAATGGAATACTATTAGTTGCTAGAAAGAATAAGACACTAAGCCAGTGATGGCGAACCTTTTGAGCTCGGCGTGCCAGCATTTTGAAAAACCCTAACTTAACTCTGGTGCCGTGTCACATACAGAAATTTTTTGATAGTTGCAACCATAGTAAAACAAAGACTTACATCTTTGATATTTATTTTATATATTTCAAAGCCATTTAACAAAGAAAAATCAACCAAAAAAATGAGTTCGTGTGTCACCTCTGACACGCGTATCATAGGTTCACTATCACTGCTCTAAGCTGATAACTACTAAATCTGGAAAGGAGGAAGTAAAACTCTAATTATTCACAGATGACATGATATTGTACATAGAAAATCCTAAGGACTCCACCAAAAAATGACTAGATTGCCCTAACCGGTTTGGCTGAGTGGATAGAGCGTCAGCCTGTGGACTCAAGGGTCCCAGGTTCGATTCCAGTCAAGGGCATGTACCTTGGTTGCGGGCACATCCCCGGTAGGGAGTGAGCAGGGGGCAGCTGATCGATGTTTCTCTCTCATTGATGTTTCTCTCTATCCCTCTCCCTTCCTCTCTGTAAAAAATCAATAAAATATATTTTTTTAAAAATGACTAGATTTAATAAATGAATTTGGCAATGTAGCAGAAACAAAATCAACACCCAAAAATTGATGGCTTTTTTTATATACCAATAATGAATTCTCAGAAAGAGAAATTAAAAAACAACCCCATTTACCATTGCACCAAAAAAAATTAAGATACTTAGGAATAAACTTAACCAAGGAGGTAAAAGACTTGTACTCAGAAAACTACAGGATGTTGAAAAATGAGGTAGAAAAAGATATAAACAAGTGGAAGAATATTCCGTGTTCATGGACTGGTAGAATCAACATCATTAAAATATCCATACTACCCAAAGCAATCAACAGATTCAATGCAATCCCTATTAAAATATCAAGAGCATATTTCACAGATATAGAACAAATACTCCAAAAATGTATATGGAACCAAAAAAGAACCCGAATTGCTACAGCAATCTTGAGAAAGAAGAACAAAGTTGGAGGAATCACAATACCAGATATCAAGTTATACTACAAAGCCACCATGATCAAAACAGCCTGGAACTGGCATAAGAACAGGCCTATCGATCAATGGAACAGAACAGAGACCCAAGAAATCGACCCAAGCCATTACGCTCAATTAATATTTGACAAAGGAAGCAAGAGCATACAGTGGAGTCAAGAGAGTCTCTTCACTGAACAAAAATCGTGCATCTATGGATGAGGACAGTGGGGGGGGGGGGGTGATTTAAAAAAAAAAAAGAGTCTCTTCAATAAATGGTGTTGGGAAAATTGGACAGATACATGCAAAAAAATGATACTAGACCACCAACTTACAACATATACAAGAATAAACTCAAAATGGATAAAAGACCTGAATTTAAGTTGGGAAAACATAAAAATCCTAGAACAATAGGCAGCAAAATCTCAGACATCTCTTGTAGCAATGTTTACGGATACATCTTCTAGGGCAAAGGAAATTAAGGAGAAAATAAACAAATGGGACTACATCAAAATAAAAAAATGTCTGCATAGCAAAAGAAAACATCAACAAAATGAAAAGGGAGCCCACTGCATGGGAGAACATATCTGGCAATGATACATCTGATAAAGAGTTAATATCCAAAATATATAAGGAACTCATACAACTTAACAAAAGGAAGACAATCCAATTAAAAAATGGACAAAGGACCTAAGTAGATACTTTTCAAAAGAGGACCTACAGAAGGCCAAGAGACATATAAAAAATGCTCAGTGACTAATCATCAGAGAGATGCAAATTAAAATGACAATGAGGTATCACCTCACACTTCTCAGAATGGCTACCATCAACAAATCAACAAATGACAAGTGCTGGTAAGGATGTGGAGAAAAGGGAACCCTAGTACACTGCTGGTGGGAATGCAGACTGGTGTAGCCATTATGGAAAATAGTATGAAGTTTCCTCAAAAAATTAAATATGGAACTGCCATTTGAACCAGTGATCCCACTTCTAGGAATATATCCTAGGAAACCCGAAACACCAATCAGAAAGAATGTATGCACCCCTATGTTCATAGCAGCACAATTTACAATAGCTAAGATCTGGAAACACCCAAATGCCCTTCAGTAGATGAGTGGATAAAAAAGCTGTGATACATTTATACCACGGAATACTATTCAGCAGTAAAAAGAAGAATCTCTTACCCTTTGAGACAGCCTGGAGGGCCCTGGAGAGTATCATGCTAAGTGAAATAATTCAATCAGAGAAAGACAAGTATCACCTGATCTCACTCATATGCGGAATCTAATGAACAAAATAAACTGATGAACACAGTGGACCCAGAGACAGGAAAGCATGAAACAGAGTGCGGAATCTCAGAGTGAAGGCGCAGGAGGGTGGGTGGGTGGGAGGTAATCAACCAAAGACTTTCTATGCATACATGCATAACCCATGGATGGGGTGAGCTGTAAGGGGTCGATGGGGGGAAAAAAGAGGACATATGTAATACTTTTAACAATAAAGATTTAAAAAAAAGGAAGCATTACCTGAGATAACTGTTCCAAAAAAAGATCTCCAGATGTGAAAAAAAAATCAAGAAACCAACAATATGCACAGTGTGTAACCATATGTATCCATATATACACATACCATGTAATATATTACAAAAGAATATACTGAAAACCTCTAGGAAATCAGATGGGGGTGAAAACAAGGGTTACTTGTGTGTATGTCCTGTTTGCTTTTTATTAGTCTATATATTGCATTTTATAGTTAAATGCATTAACACAGCTATGAGGAACAAAAATGCTAAAAGGGACTCAACTGTTCTTAATATGCTAGAGCAGTGGTCGGCAAACTCATTAGTCAAGAGCTAAAATCAACAGTACAACGATTGAAACTTCTTTTGAGAGCCAAATTTTTTAAACTTAAACTATATAGGTAGGTACATTGTTATTAACTTAATTAGGGTACTCCTAAGGCTGAGGAAGAGCCACACTCAAGGGGCCAAAGAGCCGCGTGTGGCTCGTGAGCTGCAGTTTGCCAACCACGGGGCTAGAGAATAAGATGGCCAGACATTTGTAGAAAGAGCCCCAAATAAAAAATGTTTATGATAACATAGTGGGATAATTTAAATAAATCAAGATCTACTTTCCACTCTAGTATTTTGTCCTCCCCTCCTCTATTGTAATTCAAAACAGTATAGAGAATAGTGTACTTGAGAGGCAAAATCTCTGCTCAGCACTCTCCTTCCTTACAAAATTCTTTATATGCAGAGAATTTGTATAATTCGCTATACAGAGAATTATCTATTATGGTGATACAACAAAGGCTAGAAGACCTAAACTTTGAGCTTAAAACTTCCTGGTCCTAATTACCTATTACATAAACCAGAGACAAACTACTTTGCTTCACTTGAAATGAAATAGACTCTTCTGAAAATGTATGATCTACTGAGAGATGAAAAAGCCAACAAGAACACATAAAAGTTAAACAAAATGAAACACTAATATCCCACCCCCAAAACCAGAATTGTCTGCTCTGTACTCAAATTATAAAAAGAGATAGTTACACATCAACAGTTTTTTCAGGGGGTTCTTCCTCTTTAACAGGCAGTTCTATGGGCTTTGGTTCTTCTTCCTAAAATCAAATGAAACAGGATATTTAATATAAATCAAGAGTAAAAACCTATCAGTAGAAGAATATGAAAACTCTAAAATGAACCAGTCTTTCAGAATTTTTATTCCCCCACTACACTCCCTTAACAAGTTAGTATTTAAGCCCTGTGTAATGACTGATGTTAAGCAATGTTGCCAAGGTAGTGACACACTGTCATGTCAGTGATCAATCTTATTCTCTCCAACTCACCTCTGTTTCATCTCCTAGTACGTCTTCTTCATTTGCCTCCTCTTCAGCTAAAGAATATTAAAATATTCAGGTCAAGCCCTGCTACAAAACCATATTGATCACTTCACTCAGGCTAAAATTATAATCATTTTGCTTTCCCAAAATACAATTCAATAATGAAGGCAAAACTAATGCTGGTAAAAATGCTCCACAGAGAAGATAAAACTGTTTTCTCCATCTAACATTAGTACAAAGTTGAAGTTCAGCTGAACTGAAGAACTAAATGTAATGAGATCAAATTTAAATATTAATATTAAGTAATATGGGAGAATACCTTTAAGATTTAGTGGTAGGGAATGATTTCTAAAATTAAAAAAAAAAAAAAAAAAAAAAAAAGAAGCAAGCCCTGACAGTGTTGCTCAGTGGTTGAGCATCGACCTAGGGACCAGGAGGTCTCACTTTGATTCCTGGTCAGGGCACATGCCGGGTGACAGGTTTGGTCCCCAGTGGGGGCATGAAGAAGGCAACCAATGGATGATTCTCTCTTGTCATTGATGTTTCTATCTCTCTCTTCCTCTCCCTTTCTCTCTGAAGTCAACACAAATATATATATTAAACACACACACACTCACACACACACACAAAAATCAAAAGCAAAAATAGTATGAGAAAGCCCTGGCTGGTGTGGCTCAGTTGGTTGGAGCATCGTCGCCCTGTGTACGGGAAAGTCGCGGGTTCGATTCCCTGTCAGGGAACATGGGAGGCGACCAATCAATGTATCTCTCTCACATCGATGTCTCTCTCTCCCTCTCTCTCTCCCCCCTCCCTAAAATCATTTTATTTAATGTAATATGAAAAAAAATTGCAGAAATTTTTTAAAACTAAGGAAAACACCATGGAAAAGGAAACAAATGACAAAGAAGATATTAGTCTAAAACCAACAAGGGAATAGTTACTACTCCTTCTGTCCCATAATAATAGTAGCAAGTGAGTGTTTAAACGGGAATTATTGGCGAATGTAGCTGTAAGTTATGTTGTAGCGCAAAATTGCGAGGCTTTCAATCAAAATCAATGTTTCATGACGTCTGTCATTTGTTTTGACACATCTTTCAATTTTTAGGTTAATCTAATTATTTTTTTAAAAATATATTTTATTGATTTTTTACAGAGAGGAAGGGAAAGAGATAGAGAGTTAGAAACATCGATGAGCGAGAAACATCGATCAGCTGCCTCCTGCACATCTCCCACTGGGGATGTGCCCGCAACCCAGGTACATGCCCTTGACCGGAATCGAACCTGGGACCTTTCAGTCCGCAGGCTGACGCTCTATCCACTGAGCCAAACCGGTTTTGGCTAATCTAATTATTACAAATTATAACTATTTTTCTAATTTCATCCTCTGATTGAAATCAATTATTTTATTTCAGTTGAATATCAACCCATTGTAAAAGTAAGATGAAAAAAAAGAGAGTTTTCAAGCAAAGATCGAGTTGCGATTGTCCAGTTCTTGATGCATCAAAAGAAAAAGGAAAAGTTGCAGAAAGGTGCAATTACGTTAGCTGCAAAACAATTTAAGTGCAACAGAATGACCATATCAAGAATTTGGAAATGTGCTTCCGAAAATAATTGTCAAGGAGAATCTTATGCTAATGTTGATTCTTTGAAAAAACAAAACTGTGGACGTAAATGCAAAGATTATGGAGAAAAACTTGAAAAACTAAGACATATTCCTCTTAGCAGAAGAGGCACCATATTAGCCTTTGATAATATTTCTCCCAAAATACTGGATAATACGTTTTTGTCACTTCAACAAGTTATGCTGGAAGCAATGAAGAACGATGGCTCCAATAATTTTAAGCTCACGCATATGGGGAAAGAAAAGCTTCGCAGCCAACGGATCCTACCTACAAATTTAAAATGCAGTAACGAAATTATTGAAAAATCCAGAAACTATCTGAACACTCAAAAATTAGGAGTACTATTTTTAATTTATTGTTTAATTTAATCTAGTTTTTTGATAATAAATGTTGCGTTCTATATTTATTTTCTTTTGCTACTATTATTATGGGACAAATTACATTCATCAACTGCTACTATTATTATGGGACAGAGGGAGTAGAATTTAAAAGAAATGGCTTGCAAACTAACTAATGAATGGTATAAATCCTAAAAGAATAACAAACAAAGGAGAAACACAAAGAACCATGAACACAGAAATGTTTAAACTCTTTAATAATTAGAGAAATGTAAACTGAAACAACCAGGAGATTAGCAAAAATTAGGCTACTTGATAAGATAGTACACCAAGTTTAGGTCTGTGAAAGCGATACAAGAACCATCACGCACTCTATAGATATATAGAGCAATTCTGGAAAGTAATTTGGCAGTGCTTAGTCATATTAAGTATACATCATAAATATATATTAATTAGCAACCCATTCCTGGGTATATAACCTAGAAAGACTCTTACAAAGGAATATGAAGGAACATGAAAGTAGTAGTTCTGGGGGCAACAGAGGTGTCTATCACTGGGTGAATTAAAATGTGGTAGATTTTATATAGAAATTAGAATTAATAGACTAGATGACAACACAGCCATAAGCCAAACAAATACATCTTTAAAACAACACAGTACTGCCTGGCCAGCATGGCTCAGTGGTTGAGTGTCGACCAGGAGGTCACTGTTCAATCCCAGGTGGGGCGTGCAGGAAGCAGCAAATCAATGATTCTCTCTGATCATTGATGTTTCCATCTCTCTCTCCCTCTCCTTTCCTCTCTGAAATAAACAGTGATTATCCAAAGTTACCTAGTAAATTTCTGGCATAAAAGGAATTAGAATTTAAATATTCTAATTCTCAGGTTAATGGTATTGTTGTACCATACTTCCTTTTAAATAATTTGCTGAAATAAAATTACAATGTATTTAAAAAGGGGGAGGGAGTGGCTTTTTTTTGCATTAAGACCACTGTTCTGGATAACCAAGAGTTTTCTTGATATAGTTAATTAACAGTTTACATTACCAACAATCTAAAGGAAAAGAAGAAATCTTCCATATAGCAGAGCCTAAAAATTAATACCCTTAATCAAACCACTCTTTGTCTCCACAAAGTACTCACCATGCTCTTCAAGATAGGCCTGGAGCCTGTTGATGAGATCTTGTTTTATTCCCTTGGTCTCCAAACCACGAGCAAGACATTCCTGCTTTAATTCAGCAAGCTGAAAAAAAATAAAACTTTTCCTTAATTTACAGAATGTACCTGGCCAAAAAGAAGAGAGTTGATCCTTGAAGAACACGGAGTTAGAGGTCCTGATACCCATGCAATCAAGTATCTGCGTATAACTTGAATTCCTCAAAAGCATAATTACTAATAGCCTACTGTTGATTGGAAGCCTTACCAATAACATCAACAGTGAATTAACAAATTTTTGGTATATTATTATATACTATAATCTTACAATACAAATACAGTAAACTAGAGAAAAGAAAATGTTAAGAAATCATAAAAGAAATTACATTTACCATACTGTATTTATCGAAACAAAACAAAAAACTCGAGTATAAGTGGACCTGAACAGTTCAAACCCATATTGTTAAGGGGCAACTGTAGTTCTCACAAAAAAGAAAAAGAAAAGAAAGTTCAATCCCAAATAATTGCTCTTAATCCCACCAAGTCTCTAGATCAGTGGTTCTCAACCTGTGGGTCGCAACCCCTTTGGGGGTCAAACGACCCTTTCACAGGGGTCACCTAAGACCATCGGAAAACACATATATAATTACGTATTGTTTTTGTGATTAATCACTATGCTTTAATTATGTTCAATTTGTAACAATGAAACTGGGGGTCACCACAACATGAGGAACTATATTAAAGGGTTGTGGCCTTAGGAAGATTGAGAACCACTGCTCTAGATCCACAAGAAGACTTTTCTAACATATGGCAAAGATAAATATCCTACTTTAATAAATTATATATTCATGCATTTATTATTACAAATCTTTAGCATTTCTGAGAAGAGAAAAAGGTATAGTTCCCCCAAAAAAATTACTGTACCAGATAGTTAATGAAGATAATTAATCTTTAAGTATAAAATCTAGTTATCTAAAAAAGGAGATTCTTCTGTTATCCCAGATCCTTTACTGAAATCTACCATAAATAGGTGTTCAAATCTGACCACCGTAGAATTAGGTAAATGTGTTAGCCAGCTTAATATCAACAATCAGTCAATTCAAGCCCTGGCTGGTTTGGTTCAATGGACACAGCATCGGCCTATGGACCAAAGTCATGGGTTCAATTCCAGCACAGGGCATGTACCTTGGCTGTAGGCTCAATCCCCAGCCCCAGTCGGGGCACCTGGGGAAGGCAACCAATCCATGTGTCTCTCTTACATTGATGTTTCTGTCTTTCCTTCTCCCTTTCACTCTTTCTAAATGGATTAACAACAACGAAAAAAGATCTATATTAAAATGGAAAAAATATCTAATTGTATTCCACAGATTTCTGTTGCAGATTTTTAAAATCAGTAACTTGACTAGAGATATAACAGGTAGGCTTATCAACTTTGCAGGCAATAGAAAGTAGAAGAATTTATGGATTACTGACAGAACTAAACTGAGGGAAAGGGGAGCTCTTCAGGGAGAACAATATGCCAAAAATATTCAACTTAGAAGAAATAAGATACACCTATAAAGTACTACAATTATATTCAAAACTTAGCAACTGTTCAAAAACCAGATGAGTTCCATTTTTAAGGAAACTCCATACTGTTTTCCACAGTGGTTGCACCAGTCTGCATTCCCACCAGCAGTGCAAGAGGGTTCCTTTTTCTCCGCATCCTTGCCAGCACTTGTTATTTGTTGATGATAGCCATTCTGACAGGGGTGAGATGGTACCTCCTTGTTGTTTGGATTTGCATCTCTCAGAAGATTAGTGACTTTGAGCATGTTTTCATATGTCTCTCGGCCTTCTGTATGTCCTCTTTTGAAATGTCTATTTAGGTCTGTTGCCCATTTTTTGATTGGATTGTTTATCTTCCTTTTGTTAAGTTATATGAGTTCCCTGTAAATGCTGGAGATTAAACCCTTATCGGTGATAACATTAGCAAATATGTTCTTCCATGCAGTGGGCTTTCTTGTTTTGTTGATGGTTTCTTTTGCTGTACAGAAGCTTTTTATTTTGATGTAGTACTATTTGTTTATTTTCTCTTTAGTTTCCATTGCCCTAGGAGCCGTACGGGTGAAGGTATTTCTTCGACATATGTCTGATATTTTGCTGCCTATGGATTCTTCTAAAATTTTTATGGTTTCCTGTCTTACCTTTAAGTCCTTTATCCATTTTGAGTTTATTTTTGTGTATGGTGTAAGTTGGTGATCTAGTTTCATTTTTTTGCATGCATCTGTCCTATTTTCCCAACACCATTTATTAAAGAGAGTGCCTTGAATCCATTGTATGCTCTTGTCTCCTTTGTCAAATATTGAGCATAATGGCTTGGGTCGATTTCTGGGTTCTCTGTTCTGTTCCATTGGTCTATATGTCTGTTCTTGTGCCAGTACCAGGCAGTTTTGAGAACAGTGGCTTTGTAATACAGCTTGATATCTGGTATTGTGATCCCTCCAACTTTGTTATTGTTTCTCAGGATTGCTGCAGCTATTCAGGGTCTTTTTTTATTCCAGATGAATTTTTGGAGAGTTTGTTCTAGGTCTGTGAAAAATTGGTATGTTAATGGGGATTGCATTGAATCTATAGATTGCTTTGGGTAGTATGGACATTTCAATGATGTTGATTCTACCAATCTATGAACACGGTATATTATTCCATTTGTTTATGTCTTCCTCTATCTTTTTCAACGTCCTGTAGTTTCTGAGTATAAGTCTTTTACCTCCTTAGTTTATTCCTACGTACCTTAATTTTTTTGGTGCAATGGTAAATAGGATTGATTTTTTTTTTTTTAGTTTCTTTGTTTGAGTTCATTATTGGTATATAAAAAAAGCCATCGATTTTTGGGTGTTAATTTTGTATCCTGCTACATTGCTGAATTCATTTATTAAGTCTAGTAGTTTTTTGATGGAGTCTTTGGGGTTTTCTATGTACAATATCATGTCATCTGCAAATAATGACAGTTTTACTTCTTTTCCAATTCAGATGCCTTTTATTTCTTCTTCTTGTCTGATCACTATGGCTAGCACTTGCAGTACTATGTTGAACAGGAGTGGTGAAAGTGGGCATCCTGTCTTGTTCCTGTTCTTAGGGAAAATGGTTTTAGTTTTTGCCCATTGAGTATGATGTTGGCTGTAGGTTTGTCATATATGGCCTTTATTATGTTGAGATATGCTCCCTCTATTCCAATTTTGCTGAGAGTTTTTATCAAAAACTAGAGGCCCGGTGCACAAAATTCGTGCATGGTTAGGGTCCCTAGACCTGAGCGCTGGCCTTCCGGCTGCTGACTGGGGCCTTCTAGCCCCGGCTCCCAGCTGCCAGCTGGGACCTTCCTTTGTTCCACGCCACCCCCCGGTGGTCAACGCACATCATAGCAAGCGATTAAACTCCTGGTTTCCCAGTTGAACTCCTGAAGGGATTCTTTGCATATTAGCCATCTTACCTAGTAATAGACAAACATGTAAATTGACCATCCCTCCGCTACACTCATCAGCCAATCAACAGTATGCAAATCAACCCAACAAAGATGGCAATTAATTTGCATACATAGGCACGAAGCGGCGGAGCAAAGACTGAAGGCTCCGGCCAGAGCAAAGGCCTGGGTCCCAGGTGCTGGAGGAAAACCGGTGCCGGCAGTCAGGGGAAGGGAAGGCCTATTGCACGAATCTCTTCATGCAACGGGCCTCTAGTATATATATATGTTGGATTTTGCCGAATGCTTTCTCTGTATCTATTGATAATATCATGTGATTTTTGCCTTTCAATTTGTTTATGTGATGCATCACGTTTATTGATTTGTGAATATTGTACAAGCCTTGCATTCCTGGAATAAATCCCACTTGGTCATGGTGTATGATCTTTTTAATATATTGCTGGATGCAATTTGCTAATATTCTGTTGAAGATTTTAGCATCTATGTTCATCAGGGACATTAGCCTGTAATTCTCTTTCTTTGTAGTGTCTTTATCTGGTTTGGAAATTAGAATAATGCTGGCCTTATAAAAAGAGTTTGGAAGTGTTCACTCCTCTTGGATTTTCTGAAATAGTTTGAGGAGTATAAGTGTTAGTTCTTCTTTGAATGTTTGGAAAAACTCCCCTATGAAGCCATCTGGACCTGGGCTTTTGTTTAGTGGGAGTTTTTTGATTACTGCTCTATTTCATCAGTTGTTATTGGCCTATTCAGGGTTTTTTATTCTTCCTGATTCAGTTTTGGGAGATTGTTATTTTTCTAGGAATTTGCCTATTTCATCCACATTGTCCAGATTCTTGTATTATTGTTTATTAATGTATTATTTTCTTTTTAAAAAAAATGTTTATTGATTTCAGAGAGGAAGGGAGAGGGAGAGAGTGATAGAAACATCAATGATGACAGAGAATCATTGATTGGCTACCCCCTGCACAGCCCACACTGGGGATCGAGCACGCAATCCAGGCATGTGCCCTGAACGGGAATCGAACCATGACTTCCTGGTTCATAGGTTGGATGCTCAATCACTAAGCCACGCTGGCCAGGCAATGTATTTTTTTCCATATGAACTGTAAACCTACTTTTGCCCCACCCTGTGTGTGGAAAACTGTCCTACTCAACAAGTCAACAGCACTCTATTGAGAAATGTTAGGTAATCACCCATTAAACGTGTGTAATGGCTGCATAGTCTTAATGGCCTCTGAAGCCAGACTATCTGGATTCAAACTCTAACTTTACCACTAACAGCTGTGTAAATTTTGGTGCATAACTTAACCTCTCTGTGCCTCAGTTTCTCATGAAATGAGGAAAACGCAACAGTACCTATACCAAAAAGTTATGAAGATTAAACCAGTAAATATTTGGAATAGTGCTTGACACCTAGTAAGCACTTTATAACGTTAGACACTAGGTGTAGGTTTAGACAAAATTAGACTGAATCATTGTTTCTCAGATTTCTGAATTTCACAGATATTTTTAAGTAGGTAGATTGAGCCCTAACCAGTTTGGCTCAGTGGATAGAGCATCAGCCTGTGGACTCAAGGGTCCCAGGTTCAATTCCAGTCAAGGGCATGTACCTTGTTGCAGGCACATCCCCGTTAGGGAGTGTGCAGGAGGCAGCTGATCGATGTTTCTCTCTCATCAATGTTTCTAACTCTCTACCCCTCTCCCTTCCTCTCTGTAAAAAATCAATAAAATATATATTTTTTAAAAATAGGTGGATTGATAGGTCTAACAAATTTTTATAATATCCCAACCAGGTCATGGACTGATACTTTTGTAGAAGACAATAAAAACCAATTACTAGAAAAATAATCGTATGCTTCAATGTAGTAGCAGTAATGTCAAATTGCTATAAAAGTTTCTAAAAGATTACTCAATTTTTATTTATCACTAACCAGTAACAAACATTTCATGTACAAGCATTGGCCTGTGGACCATACTTGAATAGTATTAAACTAGAATTTAAACTCTAACTGATCTCTAAGGTCCATTTCTTAAGAAAGAATCGTGTTGTTTTTTTCCTTTTTTCTTTAAGTAAGAATCTTGATCTTTCCCACCTTGGTACTTTGATTTCCTTTCAGCTCCCTGAAGAACAAGTATTTTTTATTTTGGTTACACTTTTTAAAGTTTTTTGTTTTGTTATATAAATACTAGAGACCCGGTGCACGAATTCGCACATAGGTGGGGTCCCTCAGCCTGGCCAGTGATCAAGGCCTACTGGGGGGCCGGCTGGCAGGGGGGAGGAGCCATGCAAGGTTGGCTGGGGGGGGGGAGGGGGAGGAGCCACAGGAGGTTGGCTGGTAGGGGAGACAGGGACCGCAGGAGGTCGGCCAGCAAGCCTCCCAATCGGGGCTGATTGGGGGGGGCCGGCTGGCCGGGGAGAGAGGCCACAGGAGGTTGGCTGTGGGAGCGCACTGACCACTAGGGGCAGCTCCTGTGTTGAGCATCTGTCCCCTGGTGGTCAGGGCCCAGCATAGTGACCAGGCCTTCGGTCATTCGGTTGCTTAGGCATATATCTACACTAATAAAAGAGAAAAATGGTAATTGGCGTACGACGATACCCTTTTCATTGGTTAATCAGGGCTATATGCAAATTAACTGCCAACTAAGACTGGCAGTTAACTGCCAACAAGATGGCGGCTAATTTGCATATGTAGGCACAATGCAGGGAGGTGAAAGGGAAAGCAGGAAGAAGCCCCCTGCCACTGACAGTGATCAGAAACCCAGGGGGGAGCTAAGAGCTGGGGGGCAGGGCAAAGGCGGCCCTGGGGCTGCCTTTGCCCTGCCCCCCAGCCATGATCGGAGAATCAGGTGCCATTTCCGCCCTGGCCAGTGATAGCAGGAAGTAGGGATGGAGCCAGCAATGGGAGCTGGGCACGGTCAAAGCTGGCAGTCCCGGGAGCTAGGGGTCCCTTGCCTGGGCCTAAAGCGAAGCCCACGATCGCGGGGCCGCTGCAGCTGTGGGTCTCCGCTGCCCGGGCCGGACGCCTCAGCCAGAGGCGTCCGGCCTGGGCAAGGGGCCAATCCTGCGACTGGAGGGTGATGGGGGTCAATGCCTGAGGGCTCCCAGTATGTGAGAGGGGGCAGGCTGGGCTGAGGGACACTCCCCCCCCCCACACACACACACCCAGTGCACGAATTTCGTGCACCGGGCCCCTAGTCACAATAGAATAGTCTGAAAATTCTGAAAAGTATAGAGGAAACTAAGTGTTATGTAACTCCAACACTGAGAGATCACAACATTTTAAATATATTTGTGTGTGTGTGTGTGTTTAGACAGTGTTGGCCGGTTGTCTACAAAGCAATACAGTCTTCCTCAGAGGCCTCAATTCCTTTTTTCCCCCTGATTTTGGTAAATATTTTTGGTAAATATTCAGGCAATTCAAAGTTCAACTTTCTAGTAGAGTTGTTTCCCCTTTTTCCTTCCTTCCCAAAATTGTGGCTAGACGAAAGTTTATAAAAACTTCCAGATGAGAGGGAAATGTACAGTTAGAGATGGTTTTTGCTTAAGATGTAGATTTAGACTTGGAGCTGACAGATTGGTACAAACGGTTGTTTACATGGATAGTATCTGCTGACCATTGATCTTACTATTGCCTTGATCACTAAATCTCAGCCCCCTACCCTCACCCCCAAATGGCTCCCAGTTCCTAACCCCAAGGTCTCTGGCTCATGCAGCAATCTTCTCAGCACCTCCATGTCCCCTCTTTGGTCAAATAAAATATTACATATCATCCGATATAATAAAAGGGTAATATGCAAATTGACCCTAACAGCAGAAAGACTGGGAATGACTGGTCACTATGACACACACTGACCACCAGGAGGCAGACGCTCAATGCAGGAGCTTCCCCCTGGTAGTCAGTGCACTCCCACAGGGGGAGCTCTGCTCAGCCACAAGCCAGGCTGATGGCTGCCAGCACAGCGGTGGTGGTGGAGCTTCTCCCGCCTCCGCAGCAGCGCTAAGGATGTCCAACTGCAGCTTAGGCCTGCTCCCCGCTAGCAAGTGGACATCCCCCGAGGGCTCCTGGGTTGCCAGAGTGATGTCTGACTGCCAGCTTAGACCTGATCCCCTGGGGAGCGGGCTTAAGCCAGCAGGTGGACATCCCCCGAGGGATCCCAGAGTGCGAGAGGGCATAGGCTGGGCTGAGGGACCCCCCTGAATGCACAAATTTTTGTGCACCGGGCCTCTAGTTTTTACATATTGTATTATTTTAGTTATTACATGGTGGGTTCTGCTCATACACTAGGACATAACTCATAATATCATATCTTACCCATTTTTATATGCAATTGACTTTAAAACATTTTATTTTTTTTAAATATATTTTATTGATTTTTTACAGAGAGGAAGGGAGATAGATAGAGAGTTAGAAACATCAATGAGAGAGAAACATCGATCAGCCACCTCCTGCACATCTCCTATTGGGGATGTGCCCGCAACCCAGGCACATGCCCCTGACCGGAATCGAACCTGGGACCTTTCAGTCCGCAGGCCGACGCTCTATCCACTGAGCCAAACTGGTTTCGGCGACTTTAAAACATTTTAAAAAGCAAAGGATATTGAGTGAACTGTATGGTATGTGAATTGTATCTCAATAAGACTACTTTTAAAAACCAAGTTATAGAACACTTTATACAGGATACTAACTTTAATGTTAATGTAAAAAAATAATGCACATACACACACCCCATTCCATGTGATGTATATACACAAGATGCCTGGACAAGAAACAAATAAATTAATACTGAGAAGAAGCTTGTTGAGGACAAGTGTAGGAAGGAAACACTACCATATACCGTTTTGTACCTTTAGAATTGTGAACTTGTACATAAATGACCTATTCAAAGATTAATTTATATATTTTTCAGTATCAATAAGGCATTTTCCATTCTATCAACCTCCAGAGAAAAGACCAATCAATAGCTCAAATAACACATTTACCATTAATCATTTATTGCCCTGTGATTTCTTCTGTTTACTAATCTTGATTCAAATCTTTTTCATCTGTTATCTCTTGATATGGTTTGTAAACTCTTTGAGGGCAGAGACATTTCATATCACTTATAACATTTCATACAACAGGAACTCATATTTATTTTTAAGTACTAATACATGACGGACTAAGGCAGTGATGGCAAACCTATGACACACGTGTCAGAGGTGACATGTGAACTCATTTTTTTGGTTGATTTTTCTTTGTTAAATGGCATTTAAATATATAAAATAAATATCAAAAATATAAGTCTCTGTTTTACTATGGTTGCAAAGATCAAAAAATTTCTATATGTGACACGGCACCAGAGTTAAGTTAGGGTTTTTCAAAATGCTGACACGCCGAGCTCAAAAGGTTCACCATCACTGGACTAAGGGCTAAACTTTGAATATTATTTCCTCATTTAATCCTTACAGCAAACATAAGTAGTTGGTATTATGATCTTATTTTATAAAGAAAATGACGCTTAAAGAGATTTAATAATTTTTTAAAAAATCATATAGAAAATAGTGGAGCTCAGGTCTCTCTGATTTAAGCCCAATCTTAACTACCAAGATGCTGACATTGCTCTCATGTACATGCTCTATCACTCTCCAGTTTCCTCTTACCTCTCCTCATCAGCCTCCTTGCTAGCTCTTCTTCCACTCAACCTGTAAATACCAATATTCACTAAGATTCCTTCTTTGGCCTTCTCATCCCACTTGTATCAAAGGTTTTCTCACTTCCCAGAATCAAATCACTGGCAAATCCAGTCAGCTCTACCTTCAAAATATATCTAGGATCTAATCCTTTCTGGTCTTTTTAAATACAGATTATTGTAAAAATTCTACAGTCCCTGCATCTTATTATAGTTTATTAACAAGGTAGTCAGTGATTTTTTGAACATTTAAGTCAGAACATGTCATTCCTCTCTTCAAAAATCTTCTATTGGTTTCCTATCTCTAAGAGTATATGCCAGATCCTAACAATCACCTATAAGGTCCTCTTACACTATGCACAAGGCTCACTCCTTCAAGTCTCCGCTTAAACATCATATTCTCAATGAGGCCTTCCCTAGTCACCCTATTATAAATTACAATACCCTTCTTCCCACTGTACTTCCTATCCTTCTTTCCTATTTTTCACTACAGACTTTACTACTATTTGACACTATACATTTTACTTTATTGTGCCTTCCCCAGCAAAACATAAACTCCACAACAGGAAGAATTTTGTCTACTTTGTTCATTACTCTATCTCTAGTACCTATGTTAGCTGGCATATGGTAGGCACCCATAAATATTTTTTTGAGTAAGTCCCAAACCTTTATTATCAGCTTTCAACTCTTGAGCAGGAGACTCACATTTCCAACTGATTACCAGGTATCTCTCTCCCTTTTTTTTGTTAATCCTCACACGAAGGTATTTTTTCCATTGCTTTTCAGAGAGTGGAAGGGAGGGAGGGAGGGAGGGAGGGAGGGAGAGAGAAAGAGAGAAAGATCAATGTGAGAGAGACACATCAACTGGTTGCCTACCACACACGCACCCGACTCGGAGCAGGGAGCAAACCCAAAACCCAGGTACATGCCCTTGACGCGGAATCGAAGGCTGACATTCTAAACACTTAGAAGCTTCAGCCAGAGCATGTATTTTTTCTTCTTCTTTATTTTGTTTTTTTATGATTACCAAACATCTCCAAGTGTATGTCTCAAAGATATCTAAGCCCAAAAGTGAACTTATCTTCTCTATTGCACAAAACTGGCTTCTTCTCTTCTTCCCAAACTATACTAAAGCTATCACTACTCAAATCTTGGAGTCATCTTTCATTCCTCCCACATCTAACTGATCTATAAATACTTACAATTTTATATCCCAAATTTCTTTTAAATTTGTTCCTTTCCAAGTAGCCACTACCTTACTTCAGGTCTTACTAAATTTATTCACTTAACAAATAGTTACTGGGTACCCCCTGCATGTAAACCATTAGTTTAGGTATAGGGAAATAGTCATAAGCAAAACGGATAGAGTTTTTGTCCACATGAAGCTTACAACCTAGTAAGGAAACAAGGCAATCAATGATCATATACATAATACTTAACTGATTAACTTTTTAAAAAAGTACAGAGTCCTATGAAGGCATTTAAAAAGTAGTCTGTCGATGTGTGGGTAGAGAGAACCTATCCTACACCTAAGGGTTCCTTGGATAAATGATGTTTGACTACTGAAGGGTAACTAGCAGTTAATGAAGATGTGGGGAACAGGGAGTGGCAGCAGCACTACAGCAAAAAGCATGTGTAAAGATTCTGGGTTCTGAGGTAAAGAGAGGTAGTGGTGCACAGCGATTAAGAACATAAATTTTGGAGATAAACTGCCTGGATTTGATCCACCATTCATTAGCTGTGGAACCCAAGGCAAGTTATTCAATTAATTTCTTTTTTTTTTTTTTAATATATTTTATTGATTTTCCACAGAGAGGAAGGGAGAGAGATAGAGAGTCAGAAACATCGATGAGAGAGAAACATCAACCAGCTGCCTCCTGCACATCCCCTACTGGTACATGCCCTTGACCGGAAT